>NC_092645.1:27610639-28327339 GCF_039555335.1 Amphiura filiformis | reverse complement strand
TTCATTGCCGTAAACACGTTCATGCGTTGGTTTAGGACCAAGTTCGGGCCTATGCAGTGTTGCCATGCAGCGGAAAGGATAACCACTTTGACGTCACAGGGGTTGCCACGCACTGAACATGAATTTGGCGAAGGACGCAATATTGGGCGCGTTGTCTTTATTTTTGCTGGATTAGGGGGTAAAACAGCGGTGTACCTGCATATTTAGAAATGGACTTATGATGATAAGATAGCTTTTATTTTGATACCAAATCATATTTTCTTTCAATGGTCCCTTTAAACTTAGGCGTGAAATTTAGTCATTTAGTGTAAGATTGATTTTGATAGGCTTAAACCTGCCCGCGAGCCTTTTTTTTTTGATCAACATTTTTAGCTTTTCAAAGTATAAGATAGTTCAATGAAGGATTTTTTCCCAACTTTCTAACGCACATCACCGTGAGCGATATATCATAGTTTTGTCAGAATTTGCGTTTTCATTTCACCATTTTACTGCCGGCTGACCATTTTTCAAAATTTTTTTTGAAATCTAAGGCTAATACTAGCATTGTGGATCGATATCCCTGGGTTTAATAGGAATACCGGCATGGCTACAGTGTTGCTAGAACTTCAATACAGCAAAGAAATTCCCAGGCCTATAAAGGCCCTACTGGATCATGTTTAGCCAGAACACTCAATTGTGGATTTGGGCTACTAAATCGCTGGTCGGGCACTTTACTTTCAATGGAAAATTGACCTGGATAAACAATGCAAAGGAAATATCGACTATTTCCTGCTGGTTGCTCTCGAGATAAAAGTACTGAGTTAGACATGTTCGAGCATGAAGGGAAAAGGGTAAAAGTGCCCCTGACAAAAAAAATGAAAGAAAAAGTGCCCTCTGACAACAAAAAGAAAGAGAAATCAGGAGGGCAAAGGAAAAGAAAAGGGCACTGAGCCCTTTTCTAGCAAAAAATTCAGGGCCAAAATAGTGTAAAATACAATTTGTCCACGCTATGCGCGCACATTGTAACAATGAAGCCTTTTTTAGCCGGATAATGGGCGAAAATAGTGTAAAATACCATTTTTTCGCGCTACACGCGCACATCATCCCAATAAGGCCCTTTTCAGGAAGCTCGAAGACATACAGTATATAGATGTATTGTGTGATGCAACTGCAATTTTTTTTTTTTCGTCTGTGCCCCAAAATTTATTTTGCCCCCCGCCCTGACCAAGAAAGCTGGCTACGCCCCTGAACACGCTCAATGATAGCCAGTCATTTATCTTTGGTCGTTATATGACTATCATGATACATCTCCTGAGGAGCAATTTCAGACAATTGTTGGGATTACTGGGGCAGAGGTTAATTGAACTTTCATGACCACTGATGGCATAGTCAAGTCTGACAAGGACACTCGGCATGAATTGAAAGACCATGCGTCACTCTCGACAAAAGAATGCATGCATGTCAGTTAGGTCATACGACACCAATTGGTGTTTGTTATGCTCATCGAAATATGTACAGTAGTTCCATTCATTGTAATGTCCTTCCATACTTCTCCAACCCACTTGGTGATCAGAATTGTCTTTGGCTTGCTGTTATGTCATTGTTGGCGTATTTTCATGGCCATTTAATCAGGGACTGGAAACAGATTATTGTCAAGCTATTGTTATCAGATTATCTTTCGACCTTCGATTGTATGCTAGTTGCGACGAGTGCGCTATGTTTGAATTTTATTATTTACTCATGTTGCCCTACTAAATATAAAAAAACATCAAAATATTCCAATATTTTTTAAGGTTATGTAAAATTGTGTAAAATGTCTATCCTTTGTCGAACACAATTTCTGTGTAGCATGGAAAATCATTTACATAGGATTTTGAAGACAAAATGTGATAATTTTGTGGAGATACAGAATGCTAGAACAAACAAAATTATATTTTTTTTGTGGAATGTGTACACTGTACGCTTGGTATTCCTACTGATTTCGATACTAAAATAATTCTTAAGATGATGTTCTTTGAAGATTTATGCTGGCATTTCTAGCGTGTAATGGCAAAGAGGACCATGACTGCCCTATTTTAACATTGAGGGCATACTACCTAAATACATTGTTGAATAAACAGCCCATGACCTAGTCACGATTATCTTTCAGTATCCCAATGCGGGTTGAACGGGAATTGATTGCGTTTCTTTTTTCGATGTCTAGTGAGTAAATTTTTTCAATATTTTGAGAAAATGATGTCAAATTTATTCTGTATTGTTTGGTAAATGTCTTTGCCAATGTTTAAAGAATTTTGTGTTTTGACCATGACCGCCTCATTTGAACCCTTCGCAAGGGAAAGCATTGGCAGAACTTTTGACGACATTTGCCTTTTGACACCAAATGCATTCGACCTTAATTTTGTTTCAACTGAGTCTTAAAATAGCAAGCACAATAAGGTTGGTACCCACTTTTATATACATTGATAAAATTTTAAAGATTTTCTTTTCAAGTTTCTAACTGGCGTAAACGAAGTATGTGTATTTCCCATTGACATCCAAAATGGGAAATACGAGTCTGATGAATAGAACGGCGTCCATGAGACTCAAGTCTACCATGACCCCAGTATGAATAGAACAAAAAGAAAGAAGAAAAAAAAAGAAAAGAAAAACAAACAAAATAAAGCAAATAAGAAACAATAAAGAAACAAAATGAAAAACAAAGCCAAAAAGATTAAATTTATCAAGAAAAGCTCACACCCCAAAATAAAAATTAATCAACGGAAAAGTTTATAACGAGCCTCGAACTCCTGCTCAGTTCGCTCTAATTAAGATGATTCAAATTCTGTCGCTTTACCAACTGAGCTAATGTAGTTAACACACAAATTTGAAGGTTTAATTGTTCGTATATAGCTATGTGTATCGATGATTTGCTCAAAACCCTTTACACTTTTGTCACTTTTGTGGATGGAGCTGTTCATTTTTTTTTGTTTTTGCACGTTTTCAAAAGCCCTCGATAGTAAGCACATGTGCTAACTATCGAGTGAATACGGTATACAAAAATATGGGGTCATTGCAAGGGTGAGAGCATGATTTTTGGCATTCGGTGAGAGCAATATGTACAAAATATGGGGTCACTGTTTGGGTGACAGCGATGCATCGCGATGGTGAAAAGGGGTGTCTTTACAGCCCTACATACGCGTCACATCCAAGTTAGATCGGGAGTGCCCCCCCCATTTCAGCACATCACATCAAAGCTCCCATTGGGCGCCCATTCCTCATTTAAAGGTATTTTTTATTTTCATTTTGGAACGTCATTATTTGCTACTAACCGCAACGACCGCCTTTACAAGAATCCTACGACTGACCAATTCACAATGGATGTTACCCCGTAGCATACTAACTTATTTTCGACTAAATTTGTGAATATTCTCAGTCATCCAGGTAGATAAACATAATAAAATGAATATTGATTCTGTTCATCTGGACTTACTATTTTTGATAGCGACAGTATCGCGTCTCATCCAAGACGCATCATCCGGCTGACTGATCAGATGATGAACTATTGATCTGTGACACACTTGATGGTATGATATAGGAACTAGTTTTGTACCTTGAGGAACACCATCACACAAGTGGTGATGGGTGGATTGGGGATGCAATTTTATCGATTTTGTTGTACCTATATTTTATGCTCATTTGATTTTGAATTGTGAGCCAATGTATTTGAATGATATGCATGCAATTTCTCAAGTGCAATTTATAAGTATTTTCTTGAAATTATACAAACATGTAAGTGCTATGTAATTGAAGATTAAGGCAATTTCATTTTTGCAATATTTGTATATTTTTATAACTTTCTATTTCTGTGTATTGTAATAATGTAAAGAAGGCCCCAGTGGAAAGCAGTGCTTTGTTCACTGATCTGGGCTACCCACTATAAACATGTCGTTAATAAAAAAATAAAAAAAGGGTGAATGGGTGGATGGATGAATAGGGTTGGATGAATGAATGATGATGATGAATGAATGAATGAATGAATGAATGAATGAATGAATGAATGGGTTGATGGATGGATGGATTGATGGATGGATGGATGGATGGATGGATGGATGGATGGATGGATGGATGGATGGATGGATGGATGGATGGATTGGATAAAGGATTATTGAAGTGATTGATTGATTCATTCATTCATCATTGATCAAAATTAAGTAGAAAACATACCGAACTAGTTTTCACAATTCCAACAATACCGAGTGGAAGACAACAGAAGATGGTAACCAATATCGCTATGACCAGATAGTCCTTCGGAGGGGCTTGTGAATTACGTGCCATGTTGACTTGTGAAGGGACGCCTTGCTTGCTGCCCTGTTAATTACAAAATGACAAAATAGGTCAGTAGGGATTCATTTGGTATACTGATACTGCTTAGGATAGTCCCTCGATCCTGAGCAAGCTCGTTCATGAACAAGCTCGATCCTGAGCAAGTTCGAGCCTGAACAAGCTCGATCCTGAACAAGCTCGATCCTGAACAAGCTCGAACTAGATTCTACTGCACCAATGAAAAATAAAAATAAACTACATGCAAACCAGCGTTGACAACACAAACAAAAAAAAAAAAAAAACGTTCAAACAAGCATTGCTAAACCAAAAAAACATACAAACAAGCATTGACATAACACCAAAATATAACAAAAATATGCAATCAAGCATTGACAAACCAACCACACAGGTAAACAAGAACATGCATTCGAAATTTTAAAAAAATTTAAAAAAACAACAACACAGATACCGATGTATATAATTTCAACCTAGCATTTCACGGTTTCGTAGTGAATCAAGGCCCGAAAATGCCATTGACAATACATGTACCTTTGCAAGCAGCGCTGACATGTACAGAAGGCTGTGGATGGCGGCGTGTTATACCACTCATACTACAGTTCATTCATAAAAATATCAAACTCACTCGACAGTATCGACTATAAAGTATATTCGAGCCAAATTTGAACACCATCCGGGTATTTTCCCTTCATCATGTACCATGCAATATTCATAAATATTGAATATTATGCCCATATTTGGCAAACAGACCAATGGTGCTCCAATTGTATAGCGGTTATCCACGTTACTCATGTGTGCATGACTTCTAACAAAAGTTCCCGTAGTATTCCTTATTCAAACCACTTCAATACACGACCTCGGAGTTACTTGGCATGGCTTTGGCGGGCTATTTTGAAACAGTCATGGCTGTACATGCAGTTACTTCTTTTGAAAATCCTAAACAAGGTATAGCATTCGCTGATAAGATATGCAGCAATATAGAACCCGGATAACCTCTACTGTATTGGTTGTGGACGGCGAGATGTAAATTGGGCGATGATGTCACAGCTCATTAGAGTTTGTCACCCGGTCTATGGCAACTTGTTGTAATGGCAAACAAGCATTAACAAAACAACCACAGATAAACAAAAACATGCAAACAAGCATTGACAAAACAACAACAGATAAACAAAAACATGTAAACAAGCATTGACAAACCAACAACAAATAAACAAAAACATATGTAAACAAGCATTGACAAACCAACCGCAAATAAACAAAAACATGCAAACAAGCATTGACAAAACAACAACAGATAAACAAAAACATGTAAACAAGCATTGACAAACCAACAACAAATAAACAAAAACATGTAAACAAGCATTAACAAACCAACAACAAGTAAACAAAAGCATGTAAACAACCATTGACAAACCAACCACAAATATAAACAAAACAGTAAACATCCATTGGCAAAGCAACAACAAATAAACAAAAACAATAAACAAGCATTAACAAACCAACAACAAATAAACAAATACATGTAAACAAGCATTGACAAACCAACAACAAATAAACAAAACATGTAAACAACCATTGACAAACCAACCGCAAATAAACAATAACATGCAAACAAGCATTGACAAAACAACAACAGATAAACAAAAACATGTAAACCAGCATTGACAAAAAACCAACAACAAATAAACAAAACATGTAAACAAGCATTGACAAACCAACAAATAAATAAACAAAAAATATGTAAACAAGCATTGACAAACCAACAACAAGTAAACAAAAAGCATGTAAACAACCATTGACAAACCAATCACAAATATAAACAATAACATATAAACAAGCATTGACAAAACAACAACAGATAAAACAAAAACAGTAAACAAGCATTGACAAACCAACAAATAAACAAATACATGTAAACAAGCATTGACAAACCAACAACAAATAAACAAATACATGTAAAACAAGCATTGACTAACCAACAACAAATAAACAAAAACAGATAAACAAGCATTGACAAACTGACAAACTGATAAACCAAAACAACCATTGACAAACCAACTACAAATAAACAAAACATTAAAAAAAGCATTGGCAAACAAACCATAAATAAACAAAACCATGCAAACAGGGAAACAAACCAGAAACCGCAAACATACCGTAAATTAGGGGCTAACTTGGGCATGCAGGAGAACATCTTTTTGCGTTGCGGGTTTTGAAGGTCGCTTTACAAGTTAAAATCAATATAAACTAGAAATTGAGTTTCTGTGAAGCAAAAATTCTTTCTCTTCAAAGAAAGACAATTAACTGATACATTTATTTCATTTATTTGGAGTAAAACTTTAAAAAGTGACCTGTAAAAATGCTGCCAAAGTTCCACCTATATTATGCGAAAACTACCCCATTTACGGTATTTATATGGCTAAACTGTTACGTATTATAATTACCTCATGGTGATGGCTCTGAGCTTCAGGATTGTCATAATAAGTGTAGCTTTTGCATTGTGTCATCTGTAGAATCTGATGATGATAGCAAAACATTACAATTTAGCAAAAATCTAAAACAAAACTATCCACAATAACAGATTTAATTTCTAATTTTTAGTAAAATGGGTTCCAGTTGAAACATGACCTATCATCCCACCTAGAACTAGCCCCGATCCACAAACCGCGGCGCCTCTTGAATAGCGAGCGGCGTAGCGAGTGGAAAATCATCATACAGGTATCAGAGTACAGCACAGTGCTAATCCCACCAAAGGGAGTCGATTTCGAATGAAATGGAATCATCCATTCAGGTAAACCCTATTTGAAAATCACTCCCTGTGCGGAAGATTAAGGTCAAGTCTTCCATTGGGAGTGTATGGACTTCAACTAGAATTAGTCTGTATTACAGACCGTGTACCTATATTATCCATAGGGAGAGAAACTACTGGGAACCACACACTCTCGGAAACCATAGTGGTATTACGCGAGCCGCTTCTTCGCGGCTCATCGCGGATCTCGTCGCTCACCCCCCATTGATCGCGAGTCCGACACTATCTCGAGTCAGTCTTTGACAAAGACTAAACTAGAATAGCCCTAAATGTTTCAACCACTGTATTATTCAAACAAGGAGGACCTTTTTGCTTATAACTCCAGAAGGGTGTGTCACAGATAAGTAAAAGTATACTTTTCTGGACAAGAGGAATAATTTGGTGAACTTTAATTCAATAGAATTTGAGCAATTTGAACTTTGAGTCTATGGCAACTTGTTGTAATGGCAAACACGCATTAACAAAACAACCACAGATAAACAAAAACATGCAAACAAGCATTGACAAAACAACAACAGATAAACAAAAATGTAAACAAGCATTGACAAACCAAAACAAATAAACAAACAAAACAAGCATTGACAAACCAACCGCAAATAAACAAAAACATGCAAACAAGCATTGACAAAACAACAACAGATAAACAAAAACATGTAAACAAGCATTGACAAACCAACAACAAATAAACAAAAACATGTAAACAAGCATTGACAAACCAACAACAAGTAAACAAAAGCATGTAAACAACCATTGACAAACCAACCACAAATATAAACAAAAACAGTAAACATCCATTGGCAAAGCAACAACAAATAAACAAAAACAGTAAACAAGCATTAACAAACCAACAAATAAACAAATACATGTAAACAAGCATTGACAAACCAACAACAAATAAACAAAAACATGTAAACAACCATTGACAAACCAACCGCAAATAAACAATAACATGCAAACAAGCATTGACAAACCACAACAGATAAACAAAAACATGTAAAGAAGCATTGACAAACCAACAACAAATAAACAAAAACATGTAAACAAGCATTGACAAACCAACAACAAATAAACAAAAACATGTAAACAAGCATTGACAAACCAACAACAAAAACAAAAGCATGTAAACAACCATTGACAAACCAATCACAAATATAAACAAAAACAATAAACAAGCATAGCCAAAGAAACAACAAATAAACAAAACAGTAAACAAGCATTGACAAACCAACAAATAAACAAATACATGTAAACAAGCATTGACAAACCAACAACAAATAAACAAATACATGTAAACAAGCATTGACTAACCAACAACAAATAAACAAAAACAGATAAACAAGCATTGACAAACCGACAACCGATAAACCAAAACAACCATTGACAAACCAACTACAAATAAACAAAAACATTAAAAAAAAGCATTGGCAAACAAAACCATAAATAAACAAAACCATGCAAACAGGGAAACAAACCAGAAACCGCAAACATACCGTAAATTAGGGGCTAACTTGGGCATGCAGGAGAACATCTTTTGCGTTGTGGGTTTTGAAGGTCGCTTTACAAGTTAAAATCAATATAAACCAGAAATTGAGTTTCTGTGAAGCAAAATTCTTTCTCTTCAAAGAAAGACAATTAACTGATACATTTATTTCATTTATTTGAGTAAAACTTTAAAAAGTGACCTGTAAAAATGCTGCCAAAGTTCCACCTATATTATGTAGAAAACTACCCCATTTACGGTATTTATATGGCTAAACTGTTACGTATTATAATTACCTCATGGTGATGGCTCTGAGCTTCAGGATTGTCATAATAAGTGTAGCTTTGCATTGTGTCATCTGTAGAATCTTGATGAGGATAGCAAAACATTACAATTTAGCAAAAATCTAAAACAAAACTATCCACAATAACAGATTTAATTTCTAATTTTTTTTTAGTAAAATGGGTTCCAGTTGAAACATGACCTATCATCCCACCTAGAACTAGCCCTGTTCCACAAAACCGCGACGCCTCTTGAATAGCGAGCGGCGTAGCGAGTGGAAAATCATCATACAGGTATCAGAGTACAGCACAGTGCTAATCCCACCAAAGGGAGTCGATTTCGAATGAAATGGAATCATCCATTCAGGTAAACCCTATTTGAAAATCACTCCCTGTGTGGAAGATTAAGGTCAAGTCTTCCATTGGGAGTGTATGGACTTCAACTAGAATTAGTCTGTATTACAGACCGTGTACCTATATTATCCATAGGGAGAGAAACTACTGGGAACCACACACTCGGAAACCATAGGGCACACGCGAGCCGCTTCGCGGCTCATCGCGGACTCGTCGCTCACCCCCCATTGATCGCGAGTCCGACACTATCTCGAGTCAGTCTTTGACAAAGACTAAACTAGAATAGCCTAAATGTTTCAACCACTGTATTATTCAAACAAGGAGGACCTTTTTTGCTTATAACTCCAGAAGGGTGTGTCACAGATAGGTAAAAGTATACTTTTTCTGGACAAGAGGAATAATTTGGTGAACTTTAATTCAATAGCATTTGAGCAATTTGAACTTTGACCTCTGTGTGAACTTTGACCCGCCATATCTCAAAATGCTCAATGCTGACAGAGTTCCAGTAAACTTATTTTTGAAGTTGGTGGTCTTGAAAGCAATATCCATCAAAAACAAAACTATGGACACCAAAACGATTTTTTGTGGCAAAATTGAGTTTGGCAGCCGGACTATTGGTAACTGTGGCGTAGCCAGATTTTTCGCAAATTTTGCTAAAAACACAATGAAAAATTGGCACTTTTTGAGACCTTTAAAATTGTTTTTCTTTGTTTGTGCTCCTTCGTTATGTTGCTCAAAACTCGGCCTATATGATACGATGGACCGCTAAACCTTTTTGCCCCCCCTCTTTGACAGACAAAACTTTTTTGACCCCCCCCCCCCCCTCATTATCGCATAACAAACATTATACTTAATAATGTTGTTTCCAGTGGCATGGTATCTGGGTCACATGTCATGGGGAGGCAAATGTTTAAAACATTCCCGGTGGGACAATTGCGCATGAAATACAAGCACAATGAAATTTTCATTTTATACTTAATTTAGATTTGTCCCAACTCCCAAACCAGGGTGTTTATCTGATTTTACATGGATAAATGAAATAGAGGATTTATTTGGACGTTCATAGGCATATCAGCATATAATTTGTATCTGTGGCTATTATGATAGTACAAATGCGCGCGAACCGCACAAAAACTTTGGCCATATTGAAGCTTGAATGGTCAAATATTGTTAAAATTGAACTAATTTGTGCAAAAGTTAAAATGGTCAAATATGAGATTAATTTGGTCACGCAAATGTAAACGGGGAACAGATTTGGCCCCCAAAGACAGTGGCACCTGGGCCTGTGCCCAATCTGTCCTATGGTAAATCTACTCATGGGCCTATGCGTACAAAATTATTTTGCGATGAGAAATAGTAAACTATTTATTTGCAATATTTTCTTGATTAAGTTGTATTTTGATCAGATTGGTACATAATCATGTTTGTAGCCTACTATGATAAAAAAAAGTGCCAGTATTTCTTAGACCATCCCAGATGTTGGTGAACATTTTTAATGTTATATTAATTAATAGATATGTGTACACTGACTAAGCGCCATCATTTTTTCAAACAAAAGCACTGAAAACCAAAACTTTTAGAGGGTCTCAATGCGCGCGAAGCGCGTGACAATTTTGGGTTTTTAAAGTGGAAAACTTTTTTGGCCCCCCTTTTCTTCCTCCTCAAACTTTTTGGTCCCCCCTCGTTTTTGGTCCAAACCTTTTTTGGCCCCCCCCTCCCGTTGTACCCGCCCCCCCCCCCCACCAAAGTATTTCTGAACACTCCTTACTATTAACACGCCTTGTTTGTTTCAAAGCTGCTCGTATCTAAACCTACTAATTATAATCATTTTAAACGCTGTGATCAACTATTTTGAATTGTTAATCATCGCAATTATTTTGATAATTAAATTCAATAATTAATTTACTTCCTTACTGTTTTTATCTGCCATGCCAAATCGAAATTAAGTCCAGTGGGTGGGTAGCACTAGCAGTACACTGTCACAAAAATTAGGTGTTTAATTTATCTATTTATATTCAATACTGAATGTTCAACTCCAATATCATTCTATCGTCGTTGAATCGGAATCGGCCACTATTCAATGTTAGTTAATGGTTAATAGAAGAGAAAAATAGAAACCATAAGGGACGCGGACGTTGACGCACGAGAGAGCGGGACTTGGGCGGTGTGATGCAAATATAGATAATATATATGAGCGAATATGTTCCCGTGGTCATGAATACAGGTCACAGAAGCATGGTAATGGATTTGATCTTGGTGATAGTTTTCACTCTAAAGTTTCGCCTGACCATCAAACAGTTTGCTTCGACTCCAGGCTTCGACTATATTTATAAATACGTTTTTATGAATACGCACGTGACCCATGGGCACGACATACTAACACCAGCAAGCGTGCCAAATAATCATGCATTGACCACTATACAGAAAAGGATAGGATCTCTGTATACAAATATCATCAAATTTAAGTATTAATATAATAGCAAAATTATTACACATGGGGGATTCCGAATTTGTAATATGTTATCAAAAACAACATTTTGAAAGTATTTGACGACGGAAAAATATTCAATATATAATCACAAAGTTGAACAAAAGTTGAACAAAATAGACAATTTTGCTGCACAGTAGTCTCATGTTGTTCCGCCTTTGCATTCAACTGTATGTAGAAGGGGACTTCAAGACTTACTCTCTACAAGCTGTTATGGCAGCGCGGAGGTGGTCACGTGCGTATTTACAAAAGCATATTTATAATATAGTCGCAGCATACTGTCAAAATGGTGAGCGAAAATGCTCGAATAAACGCTTTCCCCTCCAAGTTTCCCCTCCAAAGCAGATACACGTAGATCAATAACATACGTCAACAACGCTTTGAAAATACCCAGAAGTATTTTTTGCGAAACAGTCAGTAGTTTTTCCTTTGGTCTGGACAAGTAACTGATTAATCAACAGACACTTTATGGCAAATTATTAAAATTGATATAGTAAATTATATGGATCTAATGATAAGTACTTAAATTAGGACACGGTTGTCGACAAAGCTGTTGTCAACAAAGCAATTTACCGGATTGTCGACAATCGTGGATTAATTGTCGACAAGAACTATTCATTAAAAATATCAGAGATAAGCTCAAGATCTACATTATTTTCTCAGAAGGAACTTATATTGATAACAGTAATATGGTTGATTATTAGACTTCATTTTGCAGTGGTAATTACCGACTTGACTACGTGTAGTTTACGGTAACATTTTGCATAGGCGTAGATAACTCCCCCCCCCCCCATATTTTGCCAGGGGATGCTTACTCTATAGGCCCCGGCTATAGCCAAATCTCAATCCCATAAGCAAAACACTTTGACAGCTGTTTAACATGTTTAAAACAATGAAAAAGCAAGGCGAAAAATGGCGTTGCATGAACTTCTGTCCCCCCGTCCAAAAAATTCAACGGCACGACTCGATCTTGCCTAAAACGCCTCTTCGCAAGATGATTTTTGGACGGCATTTTCCACACACAAATGAATAGGTAATTTTCCCGTTCGAATTCGCGTCGAAAAAAATCGAAATTTATTCACTTCTTCTGGTCTATACTAGGTCAAATTATAACCCCCAAAATGGTTTTTATTACATGTCGGACTCTACTTGCTCTATTAGGATACTTTGATTCGCTTCATAACAAGACAAACATAACATTTTTCTGCATTTTATAATGCGTCTTTTTGTCATTTTGGAACGTCATTTTTTGCTAACAACCGCAACGTAATCGCCTTACGGTAATTCCACGATTGACCAATTCACAATAGATTTCACCATCTAGAGGGCACACTAACCTATTTTTGACTAATGTAGTTTGCCGTTAGCGTTCCCGTATCACGTTTCACGTAAATTTCGCAATCTCTCTAATCATCCCCCAATGTTGACGCCTGATAATGGGTTTCTGACCAAATTGATCTCATATATTTGCCCATTTTAGCCCCAAAAGTGCAAATTTTCGCGCGCTTCGGCGGCATTTATTACACTTTTACACCATATTGCATCAGTTTAGCTTCAAAGTAGCAATTTCTTTCGCGCGCTTCATTGAATTTACAGCCATATGACAAAATAGGCGAAAATAGTAACTTTTTGCACAAGATTTGCAATTAAAAGAGAATTGGCTATTGTTCATTCTAGTGAGGCTAGTATGTCATAATATAAGTGTGCTCTTTCATTTATTGACATAAAAATTTGAAAATATTGTAAGGAACACTTAAGGTTTTCGCTTTTAAAACCTACATTTTGGTCCAAAATTGTGCTGGGGTAGGTCGTTTTCAACAGATTTACCACATTCACCTTTGCTATAAACATTAAATTGCGTTATCTGTTGACGTAATGAGAAAAGGTGTTTTTAGGGGGAAGTGTTAGCTTTCGTTCGAAAAAAAAAATCTGATTGGATGAAGGGAACACTTGAGGTTTTGACAAAAACCAATTACAGAGGCCTATTTTCAAGCTAGAAGCTCACAGAGCTATTACATTGCTGTACACTCAACCGCGTTGTGTAATCAAAGACTGTGTAGAGACAATTCACAAGAAAATGTGTGCTCACTATCGAGGTGGAAATTGTGCATAGATGGTTTATAAGAGAATCGTTTTGTATACAAACCTTTCCACATGTTAGAAAATACAGCTAGACAGTCTAGTCGTTGACGGAATCTGAACGAATAGGAAATAGCACCGAAAAAGCATTGCTCAAGGACACAAATGACATTGCGATGGCCCTGGATGAAAATAAGGCAGCCTTTTAAAAATGCTTATCAGTGCTGCCTTTGTCAAAGGCACCGCTCATTTTTACATGACTGATCGTCAGTTCCCGGTATCTGTTAGTAATGTGTTCTCTGATTATTGCGATTTTTTAAGTGTGGTGTTCCACAAGGGTCAATCATTGTCCACAGAGTTGTTATCTTGTACTCGCAAAATGTTGCGTCATTTATTCGCCGTCATGGCTTACATTTTCATTGTTACGCTGATGATGTCCAGATTTATGCATTTTTTAAGCCAAAGATTCCAGGTGATGCAGTTTGTGACCTTCAAGCAGACTATGTGTTGAGGAGCTCCAGTGATTGGTTAAAGCCATATTATAACATTTTCAATCAAAATAGATTAGCATTTCTTTGCCATAAAATGTTAGCTTTTACTGTCAGATATATCCCTTTTGAGCCGAACAACTACAGCAAAGCAAAGAAAATTGGAATTTACTACCAGCGCACATGTCGCCAATACGTACCACTCCTTCGGTCATGTTGTGGTACGACCCTTTGTTGTGTATATCACCGTCCCGCACGCCGTGTACGTACTATGTGTTATGAACACCGTGTATGCGTTCGACTAATAATTCCATCGTAATAATAAAGCGCCTGTTCCGGCGTTTTATTCAAAATCTCGGATTTTGACAAAACTACAGCACCTAGAGTCTTGATTTTTGCAGGGTATATTGGTTTAATAAAGTACAATTTAATCGTGTAAAAAAGGAATTTTAAAAATTCAGTGAGGGCGTCTTCCTCAGCAAATGTTATAATATGGCTTTAAATGAAAATAATTATGCTCAAACTGAATGACTCAAAACAGAGTTTTTATTGCATCATCTCCCCACAATATGTACAGACTTGGTGACACAAAGATTCAGATTGGCGAAGTTGAAATCACTCCTTCATCCACAATCAATATTACAACAGGTGCTAACCGGGTTAGAATTAAAGAGTCTCATCTTTCTGTTTAGTAGCCCGGCTTGGCATTTCTAAAAAGTGACGTAAGCTGAGATATTTGGGTTGAAAAATGCAGTTTTTGTGACTTTTTACCTTTTTACCAAAATGTCAATATTGAAATAGCTAAACTTTAAAAGTAAATAATGTATGAACTTCATCTTGATGCAATGTTTTGGGGGAAATGCATTATTTTGATGATTTTGCTCAATTTGGACCAAAAAAAGTTAATTTTACACTCTTATTTCGCCAATTAAAAAAAGTCTTAAACAATCTTAATCAATCTTAAACTCGTGTTAGTTACGTGGTCCTCTCGTCGAAATATTGGTTAAGGGCCCTTAATTTTCTTGTTAAGGCTCAAATCAATAGTTGGTTAAAACTTTAACCAATAAATGCATATAGCACTTTAACCAGCTTCAAGTTTAAGTGCTTAACCAACTAGGTTGTTTAAGGTCTTTTAATCAATATTTGCTTAATAACTCTAAACAGATAATGATTTATATGTTCTATTTTATCTAAGGATTGTTTAAGAAATACAACTGCTTAATCAATGGTTGTATTGGATTTAATTATGATTGGGACTTCTTTCTTTCTTTTTTTTAAAACAAATTATACTGAAACATAATTCATGATAGATTTGAAGTCATCAGATCTTGGTCAACTGTGAGATTCGTTCAAAAATACAATTTCATGCATAAAGTGTTTTTTTTATCAGTTCAACCCGCTATGTATCCGGGCAATGTATCCGAGTAAAAAATTAAAATCTAGTAAGCCTTTCTCTCTCGCATGCATTACGATACAATGCTAAAATACAATACATCAACGCTAATAAATTCACACACTCGATACGGTATCCAGCATACCGATACTTCAATGCATCTCGTCTTAGTCGTCTACATTGTAAGCTATTGTGCGTCATGCTCAAAACTGAACATCGCGGTACACACATTGGTGATATACATGTACCGTGCACGTAGAACAGTACAGTACAGTATCGCTAGAATGTCAATCCCAATGACGTTGTTAAGGCATGGGATCATTAAAGTAGCGTTCTCCGAAAAGTTTTTCGATAAATTCATTAATTTCTCAAAAAGTAAAAATCTAAGTTTAATAAATAACGGTTAAAATGAAAGCCATTATTGGGGGCCTAATTATCGTATCATTATAATAAGGCTGGCAGCAATGGAAGCACTTGTTTCGGTGTAACGAATTCATAGTAAAATATGCTGACGCTATTTTTTACAAATCGCCTGGAATTGCATATTTAGGTTTCAGCGATTGCTGAAAAAAGACGGGTATATTTCTGAAAAGCGTTTCCGCTTGGAATGTAGATGCCTATTGTGGAGCTTAATGTCCGTGATTTTAATTTATAAGCTCTTTCATTGACAATTTGCAACGTCTTTAGCACACCATGCGGGTCGCCTGCTTGAATCCCGATATTTTAAAAATTATGGTTTTTTTTAACCAAACAACCAGCAAAAAGAGTTCTCTAAACTGTCCTCTAACCGCAGATAACATTAGATCGACTGTGCTATCGGTAGAATTTAAACGAGAACCAAAAGTGTTCGCCAAAGTCATGTAAATATGGACTATCGCGGAATATGGCGTTTTAGTAAAAAGTTGCATTTTTGTCAGTGATTATTCTGTTCTTGCTATGAAGAACATTATGAACTTACCTCAAACGTAGAACATAGTTGGCAAATATATTCCGGTTCGACTATGACTTATTCCAGATCCTTGATCTTTGCTATTGGCAAACTTATGAGCATATTTGTATTTTGTAAAAAGCGAAAATATTGCAAACTGACTACTCCACCAGCCATACTTTAAATGTGTCATGCTGTCCTTTCCGATTTTGACAGAATGCCGTATAAGCGTATTGAAATTCAGATTCTGTCCTATTGATTTGAAACAATTGATTCGAACCAACGTCCTTGATTCTACTGTAATGTGTTCAGAAGTTTATGGATCTTGATCAATTGTGCAACAGCTGTGCTCAGTCTGTCGTATAATAAGCGTCTCTTTGTTATTTACATTACATCGCGAGTTCTATATATGTTTTTTGGTTTAGTTTATCACTATGCACACCTCCAAGATATAATATATAGTGCGTTTTATTTTTGTTAATTCATCCCATTATTTTGGCTTCAAATGGACATAAACCATTTTTACAGTTATTACTGATATTATTTCTTGACTTTTGGTAAACCGAAATAATAAACTATGAAACCATTAACTTATGGAATATATTTCCTATAAGGCGCGTGAAAGTCGATTCCGAGTTTATCGTCCCCCGCCCGCGTCACTTTTTGGAAACCAAAATACCCGCGTCAAATTTTCAAAATGCCAAAATAATTCATTATTTCCAAAGTATCAGTGTTTTCACCAGGTCTAGCATGACAATCATATATTCATATATTCATAACTTGGAAGCAAAACCAGGCTCTTTTCTAACTTTCCTAGTCCTTACCCATATAAAAACATGTTTATAAATCACATGTATGAGTTTGGCTTTAAATCAACACGCATTTTATAGGTCAATAATGAAATCTGATGAAATAGTGAAAAATGAAAAGTCACCTCACCAACCTGGAAAAAGGACGATAAACTCGGAATTGACTTTCATGGGCCTAATCTATACTGTCATGTTGGTGCAAAGTAGAGCATTTGAGATTGTTCATCAGGTGGTAAAAGTTGTTCCTGAGAGCATCTTAAGAGGAACTATCTGTTATTTTTTGAGAATATAATTGCCACGGTCAAAAATAGATTTTCTTTATACTTTCATATTTGATGGACCTTGACCTCAAACTAACACACATGGGATAAATTTCGGAAAAATATCCCTGTTGCCATGGTAACAGGCAAATTTCAATTTTAGGCCTATTTTCACAATTTTTGCATTTTTCAGCAGTCAAATTGTCAAGTTTTGAAGCCAGTGTTACTAATATACACAATATAAATATGATTTTTTCTTTATAAGGTATGAATAGGTCAAACCTTAGATTCCGCAATGAAAGTATAAAAATAATCACCAGATGTCAGGGTGGGTTATACCATTTATTTGAAATAGGGTGTTTTTCAATTTTTTCAAAGTATGAAAATATACCAACTTTGTATAGCTCATAAACCATATGGTAGTGTTCCGATTTCAACATCTACCACAGCATGTTGAGATGGTACATTGGTCTTATGAAAAAGTTACGTGTGGGCGGGGGAAAACACATCTGTATATACAGTGTTGCCAGACATTTTCCTATTAATTTTTTCGAAATTCAACACAAATCTCACCTTAAGTTATATGATGTGAAAATGAAACATTATCCTTTCAAGGAACATTTATTAGCAAGAGAGTTTTTATTCATATCAAATTTGATCAGTTATAATGGTCAGTGTTGTTCTAAACCACATGGGTGTTGCCATAATTGGGGTTTAATTGTGATTTTCAACTTTTTACAAGTCATAAAAATACCAAAATGCATTTCTATAATAAAGAAAGAAACATCGACCTCGTCATGTTGAGATGATATATTGGCCTTATGAAAAAGTTATTTTGATCTGGGGGCGGGGTAAGACACCAGTTTATACAGTGTTGCCAGATAAACCACGTGGGTGTTGCCATTATTGGGGTTTAATTGTGATTTGTGGATATTTTCAACTTTTTACAAGACATAAAAATACCAAAATGAATTTCTATAATAAAGAAAGAAACATCGACCTTGTCATGTTGAGATGATACATTGGCCTTATGAAAAGTTATTTTGATCGGGGGATAAAACATCAGTTTATACAGTGTTGCCAGATATTTTCCAATTTTTTTCAAAATTCAACACAAGTCTCGCCCTAAGTTAAAAGATATGAAAATGAAACTTCACCTTCATACGGAACATATCTTTTTAGAAAGAAAGTTAATTTCATATTCAATTTGATCATCTGGGATGGTCAGTGTTATTTCTAAGCCATATGGGTGTTGCCATAGCTGGCGTTTAATATGACAATTTAGATATTTCCAGCTTTTTACAAGTCTTAAAAATAGTACACATCCTTAAAATTATTGTGGAATGAATGCAATATTAAGGTTAAAAATTACCCTAAGAACACTTAGTATGTGAATTTACATTTTAAATTTTTTCTATACAGTATTGCCAGTTATTATCACATATATTCAAAATTCAACGTATGTCTCACTTTAAGATTTATATTGTTTAAATCGCTGCCATGAATAAACCACATGGATGATGCCACTATAAATGGAGTTAATAGTGAATGTGGATACATTTTCAATTTTAAAATGACACCTTATTAAAGTTACAGCTATAGTATTCCAATTTTTCAAAAAACACCCAAAAAGCACACAAATTTGTCCTAATTTGGCGCTTTTATGGGCACTTTTGTTTAATGCACCCAATTTGGTGTATTGTCTCCACTGCAAACCCACCAATCGACATACCAAAATTGCTAAGGTACCCCCAAAACCGTGGCACATCCCCGTATACCTTTAACCAGGGAGAACCCCCTCCGGGGTCATGTCAGAGATATACTGTGCCCAGTAGTCCTCTTTTTCTATTTGAAACGGATATTTCCTCAGACAACTTTTATCAACATTTGGTGATTTTTTATTTTGCTTTAACCTTGCAAGTATCTGCAAAAGTGTTAATATAAATCTCCTTCAGTCTTGAAAGCTTAATTTTAGTTGCTTCTTTTTTACAAGCTCGTACAAATTCATGTCATCAATGAGCAGGGGATGCTTGAATGACAGATAATTAGCAACAATATCATGCAACATTTCAATGGTCATTTCTTCTTCATACTTTCGACTCTCCTGCGAGCTCCTCTAGGGAAAGGTAACTGGACATTAATTTGTCTGGCTGTGAACAGGTTCTGTGCGTTATTGTCTTTGACTATTCTCATATCTTTCGAGACATTTGCTGGACCTATATAGTTTTTTGCCCATATCTTCCCCATATCTTTTTTGCAAGTATAGTTGGGATGTGTGCTTTAATAATATGGGGTAGGCGTAATTTAAACATTATCTTACTCTTATATGAATCTTTTTGCAATGTAACAATCTTATGTTATTTTAATTTATTTTAGCCTAGCTGGTATGTGTATATTGGTAAAAACATTATGGCTTTTATGTATATTTTAAAGTATACATGTTTGATGTTTTCTGTATTTTATTTTAAGGGGTTGGTCACCCACCTTTGCACAGTATTTTTGTTGGTTTTGAGAGCACATCAGACATACCAAATTGCATTTTGAATACGAGGAATGTCCTTCTGATATCAAATAATTTTGATTTTTTTTTTTTTTAATTCGCGATACAATAAACATTTTAGGAGTAAATTATGCATATTGAATTTTTTATTTTTTTTGACATATTACAGTCCTCATAGTTAATTTGATAAATTTAAAGTGTATGTAGCTGGGATGAAAAGCCGACCACTAATCAATTAATTAATGTTAATTGAAAAATTTGACCTTTCATAGTTAAAATATAGATTTTTCCCCAAAAGACCTTAGGTGTTTTGCTGAAAAAATCTATATCTTCAATACGAAAGGTCAAATTTTCATATGGACTTTTCATTCCAGCTACATACACTTTAAGTACATATCACTAGATTTATACAATTTACTTTTGAGATCTGTTAAATTTCAAAAATATCAATTTTTAATCATTTGCCATAAAATTTGTATTATATCGCAAATTTCAATATGTCTGATGTGCTCTCAGGTCCACAAAAATATGTGAAAACGTCGCTATTTGAACCCTTATGACTTATAAAAATATCGACATCTCACTATTAAACCCTAATTATGGCAACACCCATGTGGTTTGGAACAACACTGACCATTTATACAACTGATCAAATTTAATATGAAAGTAAATTTCATTTTAATAAACTTTCCTTGTGAAGGTGAAGTTTCATTTTCGCATCATTTAACTTAAGGTGAGACTTGTGTTAAATTTCGAAAAAATAGGAAAATATCTGGCAACACTGTATAAACATATGTTTTCCCCAAGCTTAAGTGTAGATTTTTCATAAGACTAAATATGTATCATTTCAACATGGTGAAGTTGATGGTATTTTTAAAACTTGTAAAAAGTTCAAAATAACCACATCTCGCTATTTAACCCTAATTATGGCAACACCCATGTGGTTTGGAACAACACTGACCATTTATACAACTGATCAAATTTAATATGAAAGTAACTTTCTTTTTTAATAAACTTTCATTTTCAACCTAAGGTGAAACTAGTGCTGAATTTTAAAAAAATAGGAAAATATCTGGCAACACTGTATAAACTGATGTTTTTCTTTAGCTCAAATGTAAATTTTTCATAAGACCGATGTATCCTCAACATGATGAGGTCGATGTTTCATTTTCACATCTTTATTTTAGGAATGCATGCCATTGTATTTTGACATTTTTAAGACTGAAAAATAGCTGAAAAGCTGAAAAAAAAAACGGAAAAAAACTCAACATACGTTGAATTTTGAATTATGTGATCATATCTGGCAATACTGTATAGAAGGAAATATTTTCCGAACTCAAATTTAAAATTTAAATTCACATACTAAGTGTTCTTAGGTTAATTTTTAACCTTAATATTGCGTTCATTTCACAATAATTGTGGTGTGTACTATTTTTAAGACTTGTAAAAAGCTGGAAATATCTAAATATTGTCATATTAAAATTAGAATAATACTGACCATCCCAGATATTCAAATTGATTATGAAATTAACTTTCTTTCTAAAAGATATGTTCCATATGAAGGTGAAGTTTCATTTTCATATCTTTTAACTTACGGCGAGACTTGTGTTGAATTTTGAAAAATAGGAAAATATCTGGCAACACTGTATAAACTGATGTTTTACACCCCGATCAAAATAACTTTTTCATAAGGCCAATGTATCATCTCAACATGACGAGGTCGATGTTTCTTTCTTTATTATAGAAATGCATTTTGGTATTTGTATAACTTTTAAAAAGTTGAAAATATCCACAAATCACAATAAAAACCCAATTATGGCAACACACATGTGGTTTAGAACAACACTGACCATTATAACTGATCATATTTGATATGAATAAAAACTCTCTTTCTAATAAATGTTCCTTGAAAGGATGATGTTTCATTTTCACATCATTTAACTTAAGGTGAGATTTGTGTTGAATTTCGAAAAATAGGAAAATGTCTGGCAACACTGTATATACAGATGTGTTTTCCCCAAGCTCAAATGTAACTTTTTCATAAGACCAATGTATCATCTCAACATACTGTGGTCGATGTTGAAATCGGAGCACCACCATATGGTTTATGAGCTATACAAAGTTGGTATATTTTCATACTTTGAAAAAATTGAAAAATACCCCTATTTCAAATAAATGGTATAACCCACCCTGACATCTGGTGATTATTTTTATACTTTCAATGCGGCATCTAAGGTTTGACCTATTCATACCTTATAAAGAAAACAGTATATAAATATTGTGTATATTAGTAACACTGGCTTCAAAACTTGACAAATTGACTGCTGAAAAATGCAAAAATTGTGAAAATAGGCCTAAAATGAAAATTTGGCTGTTACCATGGCAACGGGGATATTTTTCCCAAATTTATTTCATGTGTGTTTGTTTCAGGTCAAGGTGCATCAAATATGAAAGTTTAAAGGAAATCCATTTTTTGACCGTGGCAAACATTTAAAAAAATTCTCCAAAATAACAGATAATGCCTCTTAAGTCCCGCTGCCTTCAAATTTCAAGCCGTAACAGTATCAGAAATGTTGAATGATACCAGGCAGCTGTTAATTGCCTAACCCACCCCTCCCCATAAACCCCGGGCCATAAACACAACACATGCCCTCACATCCACACACCTGCTTTCACTTTGCAATGGAGCTTATAACTCCCCATTAAGAACTCAGGAAATCATTTTGTATTCTTACATGTCAAAACTAAGCATAAGCCTGTCATTATCTTGCTATTCGGGGAGCACTTCAATTATATGAGATCTACTAATGACGCCTACTAATTTCAAAAGACTATTCGGCAACATAATCAGTGATAAATATAATAAAAGTTGTAAATGAAACAATAAAAGCGTCTGAATCAGGATGACGATAGATCCAATGGGAAACAAGTGTGTGTGTGTGGGGGGGGGTGGATGACAAACCATGTGATCTGGGTGATAGCGAAAGGGGGGTCTTAATTCAGTGATCCCAGCGAAAGTATAAAATGGTAAAACAAATTTAAATTGTATATAAAATGCCTAAAAGTGAAGGATAAATCATTAAAATTGTCATTAGATATTTTAAAACGTTTTGGCAAGAACCAAGGAAAGCAGCAGTATTGATAAAGTTTAAGCCCCGTTCAAATGCTGAGCCCTGTCCTATATTTTGTTAATCTTTTAAATCAGTTATCTCCTCTTGGGATTGTTCTTCATTGCCAATGCCATAATTGCTTTTTATAGTCTGGTACAACAGTACTGTTATAATATGTTTGACATATTTTGGATTTTAGTATATTTTGATGTTTTTCATAGTGAAATAGTATTTTGGTCAAATTAATATTTGCGTGCAATATGATGCTTTTCTGATCTAATACTTTTTTTCCCTATAGATGCCATTTTGATGTATTTTAAAATTTCTTAAAGTGTTTAATATTTTTAATATTTATAATTATATGTATGTTCAAATAAGTAATTTTACATGTAATTTGGCCGTTTGGCCACGATATGTGAAAAATAAAATACCGAATATAATAATAATATCTGATTTCTCTACATACTATGTAGAGAAATTACAGATTCATGTAAAATAACTTATTTTGTCTTTAATACAGGGCTTAATGTTTGCACATGGAAACTAACAAAGGTGCTGGGCAAGGTGCTAAAATCTAAATTTTGCTGATTCATGGATTTCTACATTCTCCGGATGAAATTACTGAACAGGCTTTTTACAGCCCTACATAGGCCTACTACGCATCAGTCACCTTCGCCATCCTAGAAAATAACGCCACTGAGCTATTATGGAAGTCCCCCGGACAAGACAAATTTCAATACCATTTAAAGCTCGAGGTACTTGCCCACTGAAGCATGATTAATAGCTGCTAGTATTGCATAATATTGTAAAGCGTTTTCTATCGGAAAAAAATATAGTCTGGTCAGTACTAAAAGCGCAGAGTGATTTAAAAATATTACTATAGTCTGGTCAGTACTAAAAGCGCAGAGTGATTTTATTTATTGCATTTTAATTAAAAGAACCACTTTTTAGGTAAGTTACACAGCTGAACTTGTGATAGTATTGAGATACAACAATATCATGGTATAAACAAGAATATGTTCCTTTGGTAAACATTTCTATTGTCTCTACCCTTAAATCTAGCAAATGAACGCATCAATATCCATCCTTTATATGTCTCAACGATGTCTATGCATAACTTATCAAACGAATCTCGAGTTTGGTGCAACCTGATTGACTCAAACCTACCTATTTGAACGAAGTTTCAGAAGACCATAAGCAGCACGACCAGCATTCACTCGTGGCCGCCATTTGCTTTTGTCATTTTAAACAATAATTGGTTAAAATTCCGTGGCGCGAGATGTATCGTTAAACAGGTAAAGTACAATTCCACTAAACATTACACAGTTTAACGCCTTTTAACGTAACAAAAAATATAAACCACCTTTATACGCTCGAGTTTAACAGTCTTTTAACATACGTTAAACTTGGCAGATTAAGCGCAAAATCACGCCTTTGAACATTAATCTTAAACTTTTCTTCTTATATATAGGCCTACCGTACTTGGCGACTGTTAACTGCCGGAACAAGAGTGTACATGGTAAACGATGGAATATATTATAATATTTTAAATAAAAAGTATACCAATACATTGATATTAATGTGTAGATAAAAAACATCAATCATGACAACTTCCTGAAATCAACGCTTTTGACCTTTAACCTCTTGAAAATCAAAGGTTAACATTAAATAATCGTTTTGGCAGTTTTGCCTTTAAAATCGGCTGTAAAATGGCGGGAAACGAGGTTGCTATGGTAACTGACAACCTGTGATTTCTGCAAATATCATGAAATTGTGGTACTCTTTAATGAACATTAATTGTAGTTAAAGCTTTTGTATAGCAACAAAACGATAAAAACAAACTGCCATTTTTAGCCAAAAACGAGCATTTTATGTTGACCTTTGATTTTCAAGGGGTCATTATATCAAAAAGCTTTATAAACTTATTTTGCTTTGTTGCTTAAGCCGCCAATTTGAACATTTCACGTACTTGTTTCTTCTTTGCTCATTTTGCATGCATTTTTCCGTGCAATCCCTTTTGCCTATATCATTTTTGTTATTTCTTATGCATAATTCAACTGGTATTTTGTTTTTACGTAGGCCTACCCATGTTTTACTAATTGTAGCCTTGTGGTCTTTGATGTAATGTGCTATATAAACGCTATATAAGATTAAATTATTATTATTATTATTATAAAATCTGGAGAAAAATGTTTGATGAAGGCAAATACTTTAACCCCCCCACACACACACACACTTTTAAATTCATTTGAGTAGCAAAATGCCGGTTGTCTGACGCAAACCACGAAAGACGTGTAATCGGCTAAGCGGGTAATCGTCTAGTATCACAAAATATTGCAGATAAATAATTTTGTACAAAGGTCGAAGAGACCCTTTCCATCAACGAACTACGTCAGCAGAGTTGACATCGATTTCATCTTTCATCAGAGGACACAAGTTTACGAAAATAACATTTACGACATTTCGCTTTTGAAATTGAATATTTTAATAGCCTATTGCTGACATGGAGGACAGAAAAGGTAAGATTTAATTATTTATTAATCGTGTTATTACCCAATTGTTAGAATATAACCTTATTATTATTCCAGATTATATACCAACTCGACAGAATCGCTTATCTATCGGGTCCATGAATATGCACGGATCAGTTGTTGTAGAAATCACTCATGACTCCCAATGGCGGCGCCGGGGTGGGAGCATGGGTCTATTTGCTGCAATTTTGCCCAAAATTGGTTGATTTTAACACATGAAAGAATAGGCACTTGATTTGGTGTGATCACAGGTCGGAACAAGGTTGATCGCATCGAGGTAGGCCAACATCGAAAACATAAAGCAAAATGTTGAAAATGCGCGCAAAGCGCACATCAAGCATTTTATTTTTACACATGCAGATGTAAGAACTGGGACAGAAAAGAATCGGAATCGGATATCTCTTCAAACAAAACAAGAAACTCATCAACTTTGATCAGCCTTGTAATTAAGATAAATGATTCTGGTCAAAAATCAAATTGAATAGTTTGTCTTGTCTGAAGGGGATTTAATAGAATCTGGTCAAAATGAAATGGGTAAAATGAAATGGGTAATCTTGTCAAATGAAATGGGTAATCTTTGTCAAATAATGATTTGGAGATCTTGTCAATTTGAATAGTCACTTGTTCAAATAAAACGGAAACTGTTCATTTTAATTTTAAAAAATGTCTGCCCAGTTCAAACTGATAATGTACCTAATCACCAGTATATCTCATCAAAACGAATACACGATAGTTACGGGATCAAAAATAAATGAGTCGGGATATTCTATTCAAAAAATGAGTAGAATGAAATGAGAGTGTAAGTTGTAACCTTCGTTAAAAACAGCAGACCTGAACACCGTACAAGTGTTTATTAAGTGTTGGCCTGCTGTACAAACAAGTGTTTATTTAAAATAAACACTTGTTTGTACAGTGAATGTATAATTATAGGGGTGTTAATTTATAAACACTAAAATAACACTAAAACACATAAAAATATGAAGATGCGTATGTTTTTTTTAACACAAAATAGTGTTAAAAGTGTTGTCGATTGTCTGGAATATGCAACACACCGCACGTTTCTACGCCTTTTACTATTCCTGTAATAACCAAAAATCTAATTTCACCTTTTATACCAAAAATATGATAATTTGATGCAATTCTGTTGCAGAAATGATTGGGATAGGCCCTATATACCTCAGAGTGTTTTCTTCGTTTAGTAAAATTTTGATGTTGTGCGACCGTTGCCGATGCAATGGGTTCTTAACATATATGGACATAGAAATAATGAACATATTGTTTTTTTATACCATAATATTGTAGTATCTTAATACTATCACAACTTCCGCTGCATAACTTACATAAATGATTGGTGGCAGACCTATTTTAATGATACGATAATTATGCCCCCAATAATGGCTTTCATTTGAACTATTATTTGTTAAACTGCTATTTTTTACTTTTTGAGAAATTAATGAATTTATCGAAAAACTCTACGGAGAGTACTACCTTAGTTGCTCCCCCTTAACTTATGCATATCCTTTTTGCTGCAGTTTTGCAACTTAACGAAAACCACTCATTGAATATCTGACGTAATTCGGCGCTTACTGTCGGAACCGTGGCAGATATCCGTATACCCTCGGGGAGGAAGGGGGGGGTTGACACGTATATAGGCCTACTCTGTATACTTTTCTGCACCCTATATGCACAAAATAATATATCGTATTTTGTCATAATGATATCTGCATAGCCTATCAGAAGGCAAACAATAGTATAGTGATACGTGCTATCAGTTTGATTGATTATTTCCTGTTTTTGAAATGAGATAATGAGGCTTTTTCGAAAGTGTAAAGTTCGTATGACATGATGCAGTCATGTCTACAGTAGAATTCACCACGACCTTTGCAGGACTTAAACCCCATTAAAAGCTATTAAACCAAGATAACACTCATTGAAAACAGCTCAACTATGTTAAATCAGATCTTCTCTGGTTAAATCCACACTACATTGGTTTCTGTTTTACCTGTGCGATTTGCAATGAGCTGGTATTATAGTTTCAGTTGGGTGAACGATTATAAAACAAACGCAAGGTAACAATACTGCGTGAGCCTTTGTTTACGAAATGAGACAATTAACAACATTCTTGAAAATGAGAAACATAATGGTTGTAGACTTAACACGGTTTGGAAATAATTTCTTCATATTTTTTGGTGTTATCTGTCGTTTACATATCCTTCCTAAAACACCAAAGTGCGAATATTTCCAAATATTTCCAAACACCTAAATTAGCTAAACATTTAGGACATGTTACAAAACTATATTTTCTAGAATTGTAGAGAGAACTTTAAATATTGGCCGGTTATTTTTCACACAGTGACGTTAACTAGGCAATGCCAATATACCTATAACATACACTAAAACTCCAAAGTGCGAATATTTCCAAACACCTAAATTAGCTAAAAATTTAGGACATGTTACAAAAACTATATTTTCTAGAATTTCAGAGAGTACTTTAAATATTGGCCGGTTATTTTTCACACAGTGACGTTAACTAGGCAATGCCAATATACCTATAACATACACTAAAACTCCAAAGTGCGAATATTTCCAAACACCTAAATTAGCTAAAAATTTAGGACATGTTACAAAAACTATATTTTCTAGAATTTCAGAGAGTACTTTAAATATTGGCCGGTTATTTTTCACACAGTGACGTTAACAAGGCAATGCCCATATACCTATAACATACACTGTTTGTAGAGGTCACTCGTCAATGGTGAGAGTAGGCCTACTGTGTATTATGTATAGGAAAATGGACAGTAACTGCAGTATGATAGGCCTAGTCGTGTTTTTTAATGCAAGTAAATTGTCAACAAAGTATTACAAATAACCACTGTATTCCAAATTGTCATGATTGTACTAACACCAAACGAAACAAAACAGTCATTGCTTAATGAAATCTTATTATAATTCCTCCTTTTTTTCTTCTATGAAGGCATTCACCATGTCGTCACCCTCATATGTTTGCTGTGTGTATCAATTTAGTTACCGGTGTGTTTATTAATCTAAGGGACTGCCTTTTGAGAGGAGTGAGAGCAATCACTCCTCTACAGCTCTTTTTAAGTTGCATTTGCAAGAGCGATTTATAGCTCCTCTAGATGACTCGTAATTTTTTATGCTTTAATGCGCACATGTCCAAACAGCTCTTCTTGAAGATGCCAGAAGAGTATTCTATAGCTCTTTTCTAATTTTCAAAAGGCAGTCGATCCCTGTTAATCTAAGGTTACCGGTGAACGCCGCGCTGACAACATTGCGAAGTTACCTTCCGCCTAAAGCTAGGCCTACTGGTATGGTGTAGGCCTATGCCTGCATGGAAGAAATGATTTAGGCTGTGAGAAAGAGACTAAGAAAGAAAATACAGAAGAAATAGACAAAAACCTAAAGGACTTAAGAAGAAGCAATAATATATTATGTTTACTATTTTCCTTTTGTCGTATACTTTCTGCAGATTTGGTAAATAACGAAGAGGTTCCAGTGCCCTCTGAACCCTGCCCCGTCTTCAAGACCTATAACCAGCATATGAGGATTCTCCTCCGAATCCACACCAACAGTATAATGTGGTAAATATAAAATGTGGCGGTTTTGAGGAATTTTGTTTTACTTGTAAAATTATCACCTTTAGACGAATGGTGGACATTATTATCAGCAGGGCTGTCAACTCTCACGCATTGGCCGTGAGTCTCACGCCTTGGGTCACTTTCTCACGGTCTCACGCCAAGATAGTATAATATCACGCCTAGGTAGTAAATCTCACGCAAGAACGCTGGAAAATGAGTAAAATCTCACGCATCGTCATGAATAATTTGTTGCTCCGGTTTTCACATTCTCGAGCGCCGTGGCTCAAATAATCATGGTACAAAATGAACATTGGAGTCGGCAAATCCCGGTACGCCTCTGTCTCACGCCAAGCAATTCCAAAAAGTTGACAGCCCTGTTATCAGATCTATAGGCCTACTACACATGATAGGCTGACTACAAAATGATATTTATGTCATTATCATATGATCATACCCCCCCAAATCAAAATGCATTAATTAATCAAATTGTGTTTTATTCTGCAACAATTATAGAAATTTTCAATAGTGCTTTATTTGCACACAATTTCTATCGCACCTGTCCAAATATTCATTACAAACTGGTTTAATAGTCTATAATGAATTATGTGACGTTGAACTCGAACCATAGTAATGAACTTGTCACAGATATCATTCAAAAGGCCTTTTGAATGATATCTGTGACAAGTTCATTACTTCCTGATTAACATATATCAGAATTTTACAGATAATGACGGAGCAAACCCTGAACTTAAATATTTAGTTTTTCTTAATGCTCTGCGTGTTATCCACGTGCTGCAACGGAAAAAGATCAAGTTTTGAAATATTTTCTCAAAATATCAAGAGCTATCTTAAGAACTACTGAACCAATACTAGGCTTGTTTGTACTCATTTTAATGCAATTTTCATGTTGATTCCAAATATGGTCAGGAAAATTTATATTTCTGAAATTTTTGAATTTTTAAGAAATTTTTGAAACATGTCGTCTGCAGTCGACACCCGCGTGAAGAGAGTTAAAGATATTTAAATGTGTGCGTTATGTATCACACTGTCTGTACAATCACCCCCTGTTTGTAAACACGTTCAAACGAGGACCTCGACTTTCGGAGGATCTAACCGAGGACTTACACACCCGTTTTTAATCGACACACCGTGGACCTCACGCAAACACACCAGACAACTTACTATCCAACTGAGACCCGTCCTATACCCGCTATGGAGGACCTATCTTATATGCATATTTGCATCATTTACGTCATCCTGGGCATAGTTTCAAACCGCGGACGTCCTCGTTTGGAGGTGTGTCCTCGTTTTACGGTGTGTATCCATATGTAGGTCCTCGTTTGACGGCATTTACAAACGCCCATCACATTTAGGAAACCAAATTATGTGACCGTACATCACGAAAGAGCCGTAAATGTTCTAAATTGTATTTTGAGTTACAGTGTAAAATGTGCACGAAGGTCGTATTCATACAGGTACCTCAAGTTAGTGCTACATGTATCTCATTTTGACAGCACTAGTCAAACACCTTTTAAACCAATCAATAATCCTATTGTTGAAGAGGATAATAAGCTTCTATACCTAGTACCTATGTCTATAGAATTCTTAAATATCTCTAGTCTTTGTTTGCTTTGGCTAAATCCTGTTCAAGTGGTGGGTTACAAAGCATTGTATTTTGTCTAATTAACAATGAGAGAACATTCCTGAACCTCGTTTAGGCCCTACTTGGGGATGATTTGAAATGACCGCCAAATATGACTGCTTGATATTTATTACCTGCAATGTGGGAAAAGAGACACATGTAGAACCGAAAAAGGTATACCACTTTGTTGAAGAAGCAACGTTCAACAAACCATAACCCCACTTCTGGATATCGTTTGAAGTCAAATGATATACCATTTTAAAGCTAAACACGAAATAAAACTAAATTGACCGGGCGGACTTTACGGCTCATTCGTGGTGTACGGTCACATATTTCATTATTCAAGCCACTGAACCGAGAGACTATTGTTCTGCAGTATCCTTGCCACAGGGATCAAAACTCAAAGATGATAAAAAAATCACATTCAGAAAAAACAAGTTTTTGAAGTACGTTTCACAACGAAGTATAGGGGGCCTATTAATGAATGTCCATACAAAAAAGAAACCCGAAGGTGTTATAAAAACGAGCCCCTAAAGGCGTGCAAAATTGAGCTAAAAATGCCCAAAACGGGCTGAAATTAAAAGAAATTCCGAAATTGGACAACAAAATCTGATTCAGGTTTAAACTTGACCCGAAAAGTCTCTTGACTGGAGTTTCACTATACTCAGCATTAGAAACAGATAGGACGAGGGTAATTTTCGAAAGAAGTACTTCCACTATAGGCAGCATATTTTGCAGTTTTTCAAAAATTAACAGTCTTTCATTAGTTTAGTACCGTAGTCATCCGCTAAACATTAAGGTAATCATTGAAACACTGTACAACTTTCGTGTTTTTGTCATCATGAATTATTTATCATGAGAAATAAACTTGGATAAACATCTGCTTTAGCTGTACATTGGTGATTGAATGATGTCTGAATGCTATCTACTGAAGATATAGGCGTATGCACTGATGTGCATAATGCACATCAGTGCATAGAGGCGCCTTTTAATGAGGAAATATGACATAGGCCTAGTTGCTAAACGTTGTCTCTGGAATGTTCTCAAGTGAGCTTTGAACGGGTCTTTAATATTCCACAGAATTATTAAAACGTTAACACAATCAACACTTGAATACATAATGTGAATTAAGTTGTTGCTATTTTGCATAATTTTCTATCGACAGAGCCAGCAGTCACATTTTGCACATCCGTCACAAGTCAACATGATGCGTACTCCCCAAGCCCCTCCGAAGGACTATTTGATCATGGCAGTATTGGTTACCATCTTCTGTTGTCTTCCATTCGGTATTGTTGGAATTATAAAATCTAATTCGGTATGTTTTTTTTTTATGTAGGGCCTATTAGTAAATCAATGAATGAATCTTGTGGAAAATTGAGCTGAGCAGTTAATAATAATAATAATAATAATAATAATAATAATAATAATAATAATAATAATAATAATAATAATAATAATAATAGAAATAATAATAATAATAATAAAAATAATAATAAAAAATATTATAATCCCCAAATAGTGAGAATTTTAGCAGGCCATTTTTGTACTGACGGCGATCATAAACTTCCTACTCAGGGACGTAGCTATGGGGGACTTCCCCCAGAAAATTTTCAGGGATAAAATGGGAACGGCAAATAGTAAAGTGTCCTTAAAATCAATAAAAGTGGGACATGATAACACCTTCCCGGCAGGGGCAGCGCTACGTGGGGGGGGTATTTTTATTGCCCCCCCCCCACACTTTTGAGGCAAAAACCCCCAAATCACACAAATTTCCACTTTTGTGCAAAATTGGTTGATTTTGCTGAAATTCACTTTGCCCCGCCCCCGAAAAAATTTCTGGTGCCGCCAGCCCGCCACTGCTTTCCGCCTACATGTCCAAAAATGACTTATTGTGCACATTTTTAGGTATATTCATTTTTTTTATTTCTTTCCTCCCCATAGGCTAGGACGATGCACGTAATAGGGAACTACGAAGAAGCAGAACTGGCATCAAAAAGCGCAAATAACTGGACTACAGCTGGACTAACATTCGGGATCATAAAGTGGACCATCTATGTGATCGTTATCATCCTTTATACGGTCTAAACATAGACCCGGGGACATAGACCCTGAAAAAAGAGGGGCTGTGATCTAAGACCCCGAGTATTCAACGTAGAATATTAGGCCTACAGTAATCCAAGTGTTTAGGGTTTCTGTAACACTTTTTAAACACTGCAACGTGTTTAATTTTTCATTTACACAGTAAAGGTATAAGACACCTAAACACCAAAGTAAACACAAACACAAAGAGTAAACACATGAGTATTTTAGATTCTAAACATTCAACATGTTTACTTTCAAAAAATTTTAGAAAGTAAACACTTCATATGTTTACAAAGTAAACACATGTGCATTTACTTTCCAAACAATATGAAAGTAAACATGTTGAATGTTTAGAATCTATAAATAGTCTCGTGTGTTTAGTCTTTTTAAAGTGCTTACTTTGGTGTTTAGGTGTCTTATACCTTTACTCTGTAAATGAAAAATTAAACACCTTGCAGTGTTTAAAAAGTGTTACAGAAACCCTAAACACTTGGATTCACAGTGTATCTACGTTACCGTATTTAATCTAGGCCTATTCTCATTCCAGTAGTAGGCCTTATGTTAATAAGTTCGAATGAATTGAGCACGTAAAATCGGTATGTTATTGTCAGCCTACACGCAAATTGCCCAAGTCATTATTTGTAATTTTGAGAACCAAGTACAAAATTTGGTTCAAATATGCATATCTATTCACCAATTTTTGCACAAGGACAAATGATAATGATACAAATGAAAGGGAATAATCCGAAATAATTAGGGTGTAACTGATGCATGCTTAACCCACATTTTGTACTTTCTTCTCAAAATTACAAAAAATGACTTAGGCAATTAGCGTAGTTTGGATGACGTTATGTAGAATATCTGGTAGATATATATTATCGATTTTACGTCATCAAACATTCGTTACAACAAAACATTACTGGAAATAGGATGGGAGACTAGATTTGCAAATCAAGGCTATAGCAATACATAATTGAACTCTTTGAACCCCCAATGGGCTGCATAAGTCTGGTACATGTAAATGTTTTAAAGGTCAAATTAGGAGAGGCAATTTTATTCAAATGACGGGCAAATCTCAATTCCTAGCTAAGACCCTGATTTCCCCACCATATATCTTATAGGCCTATTTGACTAATATATATGGAGCACACCGACATCGCCTGGCTAATAATTACTTGGTACAGCAGAGATACTAAAATAAATACCCGGGGTCGATACACGTGAATTTGCTATGCACGAGTTTGATATGAGAAGAAAATCTTTGGATACCGGTGTAGAAAATGATGAATATCTCCCGTAAATGATTTCGTATAAAGAAACCAGATGTGGTTCCTTGCACATGAATATATATTTTGAACAGATATGATAGTCGTTAGCTTGCGCTTTGAGACAGTAGCTTGCGTCTTGAGTCAAAAACTGACAATAATTCTGATTTATATGTGCTGAATTATAGAGCGCAGTGTATAGGCCAATCGTGAAGGTTGTCTAAAAGAATATGACCTATGGCATACCATGCTTGACTGACACACAGCGAGGTCAGTCACCGAGGTAATCGGGGCTATTGTCAGTAGCCTTAGTCAGATGTCCTTCAGCCTATTATGCGACTCAAAACTATTAAACAGGTTGTATAATGGCCATGCGTGGCAGTGGATTCAATCTACCATGGCGATTTCTGCCATGAAGATATCGGGGCGATGACACTGTGTGGAGGTAACACTGATTTATTATTTGACTGCCACAAAACAGTTTATTTCTAACATCGTCACTGCGCAGGAAAAACCTCATATGTACGTACTTCTGGCCCTTGAACATGGATAAAGCCTTGCATGTGTAGTAGGGTGGGCCGAAAAACACCTTTTTTCTCGGATCGACTTGGAACTCTTGGAGAATTTTACTAGGGTACATACTACTATTGTGCTAAAATATCAGTAAGATCGGAGCATGTTTCGCCCAGGCAGTAGATTTTCACAAAATCCCTACTTATTCACCATTTCTTACTGTATAACTTTATAGAGAAATCAGTAGAAACAACCTGGGAAAAGTAGGCATTGAGATGACATCATAGCCAGTATTAAACAATTTTGGTAGTTTGTTTAGACCTTCCAGAACATCACCAAATAGCAAGCAGTCTCCAATTGGTTACCATTATTTTTTGCTAGAGACCTGTATTTAGTTAAATATTGATGATATTTGAGTTGCTAAATTAAGGGGTAGGGGTAGCATTATGGAGCATTTCCCCAGTTCTACTGAGTCAAATTTCACAATCTTGGTCTTGTTGGGTAGATATGAACTGCAAAAGTACAAACAATACATGAGATATGAATTTAGAGCAGCTCTGACATGACCAGGGGTTAAAGGGTCATGTGACGCCTGATTTGTAGTAATTTTCAAGGTTGTGTGACCTTTTGACCTCTGGTCAAAACATGGATAACCGAAAATCATATAGCATTTATTTTTGGCAATGCTGCAGTTCATATCTATGCAATAATACCACATTTGGTAAATTTGACTGAGTAGAACTGGGGAAATTCTCCATAATGCTACCCCTACCCCTTAATATAGCAACTCAAAAATCATTAATATTTGACTTACATGCATGTCTTTAGCAAAAATAATGGTAACCAATTGGAGACGGCTTGCTATTTGGTGATGTTCTAGAGGGTCCAAACAAACTACCTAAAGTGTTTAATATTGGTTAGGATGGCATCTGAATGCCTACTTTCCCCAAATTGTTTCTACTGATTTCTATATAGAGTTATACAGTAAGAAATAGCAAAAAAGTAGGGATTTTGTGAAAATCTACTGCCTGGGCGAAACATGCTCTGATATTACTGATATTTCAGCACAATACTAGTATGTACCCCAGTAAAATTCTCCGAGAGTTCCAAGTCGATCCGAGAAAAAAAGTGTTTTTTGGCCCACCCTAATGTGTAGACTTTATATTGAAGAGGTTGCTTCATCCATGTTCAAGGGCCAAAAGTACATGCAAGAAACACCTCATATTTACTTTTGGCCCTTGAAAATGCATAAAGCCTTGTACACCTTATATTGAATGGTTTGCTTCATCCATGTTCAAGGGCAAAAAGTACATATTATAAGGTTTTTTCCCGCCCAGTGAAGATACGGCAAAAAACGAAAAGGAAAGGATGTAGTTATCAAACTCATGTTAAATTGTCTATCAAAATATTCTCTTTTATTATCACAATGTACAATTACAACAATGTAAGTAATTACAAGACCTATTTACATAATTTACCTACATAATACTTGTTTGCATAAACATTTGTATAATATAAATCTCCATCATTATAAGCTAGTCCAGTTGAAATCCAACCCCCCCTGGAAAATATGACCTTAATCTCCCACACAGGGGTGTATATGTAGTTTTCAAATAGAGTCACCCATTTAGGTAACTCCATTTGAAATTCATACCCCCTGTGTGGAAGATTAATTTCATGTCTTGAATAGGGGGTGTTTGGACTTCAACTGGAATAGCCCAATGGGTCAAAGTACTTCATTATTAGTACATCTTGTAAATAAATGGAAATTCCGTGAAACAAAGGTGCATATACACCAATCCGAAGAAGCGTTTACTGTATTTGGCCCTCTATTGACGGCAACACAGATGTACCAGAGCGGAGATTTAATTAGTAATTCAATACTCATGATTGTGTATTGAATATCACTGTTGTGTACAATTCCGGGTACAATTCTGTATAGCACACAATAAATAATGGATGGAACCCCGACCTCGGGACACCGTGAGTTTTACATCGGGACACCGCAGTAATGGCGAAGTCGGATAGGTGTATAGGAATGGATGTTCATATATGTGCCCATCCACCACAAACTGGTCGTAAAGTCGGAATTTTCCATTTTGAGATACAATCAAAAACAGTAATTGGATTTCTATGTTGAATATACTAGGAATTTGATCTTTGATGAACTATAACTTCACTTCCAGACGTCCGATGAAGCTGGTTGAGGTGTCATTTTGAAGCTGACAGTGAATTCTTTCAAAATCTGCAATAAACAGAAAATGATCTAGAGCCGACTTTACTACCACTTCGTGGTGGATGGTCACATATGTGATTAGGCCAAGTAAAACAAATAACATGCATATCATCCGGACTTCGCAAAAATCAGTGAGGGAGGCCCTTATTATTTGTTATTTTTTTACCATTCATTTCTGTGTAAAATTGCATTTACAACATGTTTGTCAACACAGCATAAAAACGGGGAGACCCCTAATATTTTTGTTATTTCCCCAAAGCCCTATAAATATACCCCTATCTTGAAGAGAGTGTTTACAATGTGTTTATATAAATGATAACCAAGAACTTCTGAACATGTCTTTTCATTACATCAATTTTAGAAACAAAGTAAGGGAGCAAAGAAGAAAAATAACAAAAATATTTGAAAATCTACAAAAATCGGTGTGGGCGGAGACAATATACATGTTATTTATTTTACTTGGTCTAAATAAAATAAGTTTTGACATACTGGCTCGGTTACCCATCTTTGAACAGTGTTTATGTGGGACCTGAGAGTACATCAGACACCAAATTGCATTCTGAATACGAGTAATGTCCTGATGATATCAAATAATTTTGATTTTTTTTTTAATCACGATATAATACAAATTTGACGGGAAATGATTAAAAATGGACAATTTTTGACATTTAACAGTCATCAAATTAATGTTTACAAATTTAAGTTTACTTTGATGACTGTTTATAGATGTCAAAAATTTCAATTTTTAATAATTTGCCATAAAATTTGTATTATATCACAAATTCCAAAAAAAATAAATAAAAATAAAAATTATTTAATATCATCAGGACATTCCTCATATTCAGAATGCAATTGTGTCTGATGTGCTCTCAGGTCCCATAAAAATACTGTGCAAAGGTGGGTGACCAAACCCTTAATACTGCACTTTTTTCCCTCACCTGAAATGTTTTTCGCTTGATCAACTAGCGTCTTCAGCAGATTGTGGCGCTTTACTAATTCACCAGGATAATTCTGTCTAAAGATATCATAGTCCATTTAATTATGACTTGTGCCTAAGGAGACAGAGCAACATCGTAACAAATTTCCTCCAAATGACCAAATTTCCCGACAAGGAGATTGCCAATTTGCCTGTTTTTTCCAGGCCTGTCTTACAACATCATTCAAGATTTCCTACAAGATCATACGTACAGGACTATGCCATCTATAGACAGAGAATTATCATAGCGCACAAGCAACATCTTCTGAAAAAAAGGCAGTGTTCAAGTCAAAACTTTCTTTTCTAAACATTTCAATTGTTCCACTTATATCCAAATAAGGATCTCTTCTTATTCAAAACTTAAAGTAGAAAAACATTTTGGATATGACATTTCCTAGGCACATCTGTGTCTGTAGTCATCATTTTAAATTTACTGGAAAAGTCTTGTGGTACCTTCAACTCTCATATTCATGTTTTAGAAATAATCACTATTAAATAGTCTTACGTTCTTGTGAGAAGCTTTAAACACTCTAAATTACAAGGATTTTAAAATAAATCCTTAGGATTGTAATTAGGGACCAACCAATTTCAAGATACATGATTGGAAAAATCACAGTCCCTTAAGATTTATTTTAAAACCTTGAAATTTAGAGTGTATATTACCAAGCCTTTAAGATGCAATGGGCTAGTCCATTTAAAATCCACACTACCCCTGTGGACGATGTTGAAATATCTTCCACAGGGGGAGTATGAATTTTAAATAGAATGAACATATCAGGCAGCTCTATTTGAATTTCATACACCCTCTGAGAAAGATTCAACCTGAATCTTCCACAGAGGGAGGGCGACTTTTAAATGGAAATTACTAATGTGTTCATTCTATTTGAAATTCATACTCCCCCTGTGGAAGATATTTCCAAAATCATCCACAGGGGTAGTGTGGATTTTAAATGGAATATATTTTTAGGAAGTCCCACACCACCATAAACCCTGCGTACAGGCCAGGACTCAATAGCATACAACATAATGTGATGTGATCAAGCCAAATCAGTTAAAATCGGAAATCTTGATTTTAAGATATGCCAAAACAAAGGAAATACTTCCTTTTGTTTCCTGTTGTTTTGGAAACTCTTTAACTGTTCATATCTTTTGAACAAGTTGTCCAATTTCAATGGGGTTTTCTGCAAAATGTAGTTTTACAAATGCTCGTTACAATCCAATCCAAACTGATATTGAATACATGACCAACTGATTTTGCGGTGCTTGATCACACCACATACTGCCTCCTTTATTAATACTCTACATGATGACAATAGGCTTCAACATAAAAAGCCTAGGTTTTGAGATATTTTCTCCATAAAAACCACTGAACCAATACTAGGCTTGTTTGTACTCATTTTAATGCATTTTTCATGCTGATTCCAAATATGGTCATGAAAATTTACATATCTGAAATTTTGGAATTTTTAAAACAAAATTTGACACTTGTCATCTGCAGTCGACACCTGCATGGAGAGAGTTAAGCTTGGCCTTGCCATCTGTATAATTTCACCTGTTTTTCAGTAAGACAAGCCAAGTAGTGATGTCTATTAAATGTAAATGGGCACACATCAAGGACCGCTGCATTCACTGACAACTTCTGTGTTTTGATTCCAGTGTTTGCATCCCATACAAAAGCCTGCGAAAGAAAACAAAGAACACAATTTTGTCAGTACAAGTTTATAAACCCGGGGTGTGAGAGGCCACATACAGACCAAAAAATAGGAGGAAAATTACCAGCATTTTTATAAACAAAAAAAACCCCTGCAAAGTGCGCAGCAGCATTAAAACATTTGATTTTGTTCTTTTGTTTGTTTGTTTTTGCCTTAGCTACCATTATTGTAGTCCATTTTAGTAGACCATTTTAATCATCCATCTGACCATGGAAAGGCCACCAAACCAACAGCTAGCTACCCATGAAAAAATGGTCTACTTTATTTGGAATATACAATGGACGATGCACTCTATTAATACTGGTTATGATGCTATCTCATTAAAAATGCAGCCTTGGTTGTATATGCACAGACCCTGTGGTTTATGTTGACCCAGCTGGACCACATGGGTTGGGTTTTATGCATGTGCATAATGCATTTAAAGATAAACATGTATGCTTGCCTATCTGTTATTGGTTAAGAATTACCACCCACTTTGATTTTTACTTCATTAACATTCATCTCAGATTGGAACTGAAAGAGGTTGAGCCTATGTGATAAGATAAGGTGGATCACATGGTCATATATGCCAAATAGAGCATAAACTACACATTCATTGAAAAAGCCCGTACAATTGGATAAAACGCCTGAAAATGAGCTGAAAATAAATAAAATTGCGGGAATTTTGACATCACAAAAAGGTGGTTCCAGCTTTTCCTCTGGGCAGAATGGTCACTGGGGTCTGGGGATGTGTTGTGTTTTATGCATGGAATGGTATGAATTGTTTATCCAAAAGGGAATGCAAAGCAGTCTACCATTATTGCAACTTACCGAACAGCTAGCCTCATCTCCAGCGGCCACTAGGAGTTGTCCATTTCCTCCTGGGCCATTATAGAGAGCCGATTTGGTTAATAACTTCATTGTAGTACCACCATACAGAGTCTGTACAGCATTGCATGTGACTAGTGCACCTTCACCTCCTAGCTGGTTGGATTTGAGCTCACACATCTGTGTAAATAATGCAGAATTCGGTGAAGGCATAACAAAATGTGTGCATCCAACATGAAAGTGGGGGCAACTTTATTACCATTGCTACCCATACCGCGAAAGGAAGGCATGTTGCCCACGAGGATCACCGACAAGTGATGGGTGCATTAGCGAACCCCAAAATAGTGCAAATAGCGTGAGCATACATGTATGCAAAAGGAAGTTGTATGCTCGGATGACCAATGTCGCCAAGTCTGAACAGTCTGCCAGTGTCAGCTGAATTCTGAGCATGCTCAGAAGGCTCAGGCACGGAACCTTCCAATCTGTTTAAGCTGCCACCATCCTAACCATAATCATAATCCAATCCCTAATCCTAACCATAAATCTAACCCTAATCTATTGAGATAATTACTAACTTCAGACAAAGAGCTCACACATCTGTGTAAATAATGCAGAAATTCTAACTTAGAAAAATTCTTGTGCAGAGTGGCTCATTATTATGTTTTGACTTATGCGTATTGTCTGATCGTGCATTTTATTATGCACAAAGGAAGCTGCATATAACACAATAATCACTGGTAAAATTGAAGTAAAGTTGCAATTTCAGCAATTATACTATGGTCTACTGTATGCACAAAACAAGTCATATATTAATAGACCTTGCTTGCACTGTTTGCAGGCAAGCAAGCTTGGCCATGAATAGAATTCCAACTGTGTGGTCATTTTGATTTGCAACTTTTGAAAATGCACACAATTTCAAACACTGGTATCAATCGATCGTTGTTAATTTAAAAGGTTTTGATAGCAAATGTGGTATCAAATCAGAGCTAACAAGATGCTGCACACGACTGTGTCAATCAAATTGTCATAACATATGCAGGTTTTGATTTACGATGGATTACATACGTGCAGAGTTTCTTTTTGTGTTGTGTGTTTGTTTGACTTACCACATGTCTTGTAGCAGGATGTGCTTTATTGGGTCTGAAGGATGCTAGACAATGCCTGGTAGATACGTCAAAATTGAGACAGGTGCAATTGCCTGTAAGAGAAATTACATGATTGAGGATGGGATTCTTCATTGTTCAAATCTTGACAATAGAAAGATATTTTGCATTTAAATGAGCCTATCATAACAAGTTTTTATTGTTGAATCATTATGTGATTTTAAAGATTATTATGAGTCTATTCTCCAAATCCAAAATTGAAACTTGATAGGAACTTCTTAAAACTAAATCTATATGTAACTGTTCCTACAGACTTTTTTTTTAAATTTTCATTAATTTTCATTCCAATTGAAATTCATACACCCCCTGGAAGATGTGACCTTAATCTCCCACACAGGGAGTGCAAATTTCAAATGGGTTTTCTGGCCTGAATGGGCGACTCCATTTGAAATCTACACCCCATGTGGGAGATTAATACCATTTATTCCATGGATTAACTGAAATAGCCCAATGACAACATACTTGAAGTCAGCTTCTGATTACTTCCCCATTGATTTTAAAATTTTAAAAAACAATGGATTTTTTCATTTTCTTTCCTTTCCTTTGCACTTATTTTTTACAACTTTTGCATTCTGAATTTTGGTACAATTACCGAATAAGGTCCGGTCCAGTCCTCGTTTATGGAGTTTAAGGTTAGGGTTGGGGTAGGGCAGTCTTGTAATAAGACCAGTAGAGTTGCACCCTATTTGGCAATCACTCCTGAATTTCTCTTTAAAATGAATTCAATAGCTTTATAGTACCACAACTTTTAACCTGTTAGAGAATTTCCGTGAGTAGTATCAAACTTCATGACGTTTCATATTTTTCAAAATTCTGTAACTTTCAAGTCTTTGGGAACCCTGATATGTGATAACTTATTAAGAAACCCCAGTCATTACCATCAAGTTGTTTCTGTGGTCTGTACTCTGCAGCAGCCATCTTTTCCCAGAATGTAGTGCCTTCAAGAGTGCCTGACAACAAACCTGATGAGCTGTAAATAACCAAAGATGCAAGTGAGGTTTAATTGAACTGACAGATTTAGTTGCAAAAGGCTTAAAATACAATCTTTGTATGTATATAACACAGGGATGTAAGTAGGTCTGAAGAACAAAACCTGAAAAATTAGAAAAAAGCGTGTGAATTTGGGCTATAAAGACCCAAACAGGCTGAAAATAAATAAAAGTGCAGAAAATATGAAAAAAAAATCCGGAATTCCAGATTAATGCTGGAAACTTACATCCCTGATAACAACACTTCTAGTCCAATTAAAGAAAAGAAAAATGGCACATTATGACGTGGACAAAGCAGAAATACCAGTGGAAAAAAATCACTGGTCATATTCGTCATCCTAATCTTTCATCGGTTTTAAACAGTCAATTCGAGGGTTGACAAACAGGGTTGACAAACAGAACTCAAAAAGTGCCTTTTTGAGAAAAATGAGTAAAAATAATATTTTGCATTGGGATGTGACCCAGTATTATTGTGCTATATATGCAATGGGAAGTTGAATTGAGTTAAGGGTTATGATTTTAAGAATCTGTGGGTATTACAGATTATTTTGGTACCAAAATATCAAAATGGCCAAAAGTGAGTTAAGGCCTTCTGTTTGTCAACCCTCGAATTGTACAATAGGGCTTGGTGCTATTGTGCTATCGCTGGTTAAAACAGGTGATACAGGTGAAAGAATAGGATGACAAATATATATGTGACCCGCTCTGACAAAATCAGGAACAAGTTGCATTTTTGACATTTCATGATTTGAATAAAAATTAAAGCACTGCACAATAAGCTTTAAAATGATACCAAAATTTTAGAAATAACATCAATACTTTTCAAGATATGGATAATTTTGCAAATGATACCTTGATATTTTTGCCAAAATGCTATTCTGAGTAATGGGCCAATTAGTTTCCTGCTTTACACAGGATTGAATAGGGATTATCATAGCTTTTGTTTTGTTGGAGCTGATCACATATACCGTAAAACCCCGTCTACAAGCATATATGGTGTTTTTTATGAAAGCTAAATTAATTTGAAGTAAGCGTAAATATACCAATACAATAGATGGGTCTTAAAATAATACTTGTTTGTATATGTTTGAATCCATAATTTATTTGCTCAAACTCCATAATGGCGCCTGGATTAATGTAGCTTTCATCAGAAGCACTCTATATGCTTGTAGACGGGATTTACGGTATTATGCCCAGTGGTTTTGCTTTTTTCATGGGTCTTTCTGCTTTGATTTTTTTAAGGCACTGTCCACATAATGTACACAATAAAACATAAATACGCATCTTACCAGAATGATGTTCCTGGAGCAGCAGGTACATAATTAAGTGACACAATGGGACATCTTGATCCATCCTTGTTAAGGGTTTCTAATTCCATTGCTGTCTGCCTCGTATCATAGATAATACGTATGGTCCCATTCTGTAGGCCTGCATAGATGTAGTTGACATCATCTGTATTCCAGGTGCAGCACCATGCAGGGACTTCTGTTTGGTAGCTGAAATCAAAAATGACATATTTGTTTTACATTATTAATTTACAATGATTCTGTCAAGCGATATACATGGTAGGTATGCCCACATTGCTTATTATAAAGGGCCTCATTCAACTCCTACTTGTGATCACAGAGTGTAATCCCCATAGGAAAATACAACAATTTGAAAATTGGACACCAGAAACTTTACGTAGAAAGTCAAAAAGTGTCAATTGGTATACCCTGATACAGAAGTTATCAAACAGTGATAATAATTTTTTTTCAAAATAGCTTTTCTGTAAAATGGATCGCGGTGCTGAAAAATGTTGCATGTACTTGCTGTTTTGTACAGTAATTCACTGTAGGCCCTAAGGTACCGTCAATGATGGTCACAGAATTTGGAAAAAATACATTTGCTCATAACTTCGCTAATTTTTGTCCTTCAGATATGGTTGACCCTCATTTTTTAAGTTAAATAATCACCTTTCTAAACAAAACAAGTTCAATGTGAAATATCATTTTTTTTAATGATCATACCTATCCATGGCAGTGAAAGCTGCATAGAACCAGCATGGCGCTCACAACGAGGCTGTCATATGATTTTATGACTAGCGTGCCAATAGGTTGACTTGGTTATTTCTACATTATTGCTGTCACTGCTATCTCATTATATTGTCACCTTGATTTTTGAAATAGACCCTCCCTTTGGCTATATAGAGCCATGGTTTACAAACTGTTAGGACTTATTTATAACGCTGACTGTATATGTGGCATGATCAAGGGGAATGAGCCACATGTCGGCAATTTTCAATTTGAAGTTTTTTTACATCATTTTCTGGCAGTTTACAAATGCTACATTTATAAAACAATGCCAATATCTCAGAAACAGTATTACCGACATCCTACTCATTCCCCTTATCATGTCACATATATATTATATATACACAAGATTCAAGCTTTATAATATGCACACTTTAAATCATATTTACTTACGTCTGTACAACTGTGTTACTTGTTAAACTTGTGATTTTGATAGTCTTGTCTACTGAAGCCGTAAGCATCAGTCCGTCGTGTCGACCATTAAAAGTGACGTCACGAATCATCTTGCTGTGGATGGGAACGTACTGAGCACTGCGAAGATCCATTGCACTGACCTGTAAAATGAACGGCCAGCATGATCAAAATATGCTATTCCATTTAAAATTCATATTACCCCTGTGGAAGATTTTGGAAATATCTTCCACAAGGGGAGTAGCAATTTTGAATAGAATGAACATATTAGGCAGGTCTATTTGAATGTCATGCACCCTCTGAGAAAGATTCAACCTGAATTTTCCACAGAGTGAGGGTGAATTTCAAATGGAAATGCCTAATGTGTTCATTCCATTTGAAATTCATACTCCCAGAATCTTCCACAGGATGAGTGTGGTATAGTTTTACATGAACAATATATAGTCACATTCTCTCGGTCGGGTTTGTTCTATGTATTGCACTTATCCACTTCTCACGTCTGTCAAAGGGGACACCTTCGCGAAATCCCTATTGGTTTGTAAAGAGCCTTTTAGTTCAAGTCAATTTTCTCAGCACAGAAAATACCAATTTGCCTAGTCTTTGGTAATTATTTAAAGTTGATTTCCCTGATAAGAACTTATGGAATTGTTTCATAAAGAGGTATTTATTTTATGGCATGATTTGTGATTCCCCCCATTGAGTGCAACGGTAAGTGTCCCCTTCATTTCCGAGGGGGCGAAATGGAACAGCCAAAGCTAGGCAAAAGCAACCAATGGGTTGGGAAGAAGCGATTTATCGCAAGTGATGTCATGCCGACCGACAGATTATAGCATGTCCTACCTTTTTAACTCCAAACCCAGGAAAGAGTTGGTTTGGTGATGGCATAGATACAATCAGACTATAATTGGCTCCATCAAAGGACATCACACGGCAACCACCATTCTGTATCAAAAACAAGAGTTTAAAATAAGAATCAAGTCAGAGCTCATCAGAAGTAGTATCATACAAGCACTTCTACCGCCCTACACAAACACAGTGCCTTAAATTAGCCTCAGGTTATAGTAACTCGTTAATAAATAGGGTTTTGAGTTACTGAAGTTCCAAACTGTATAAACCATAGACCCTCCCTCGGGTCCATGGAGAACGACTGGTAATGTAGATTACATAGCATTAAAAATCAACCCAATACATGGACCCTCCCAGTCTGTAAGCAATATTTGCCTTCCAGTTCCCAGCATTTTGTGGGAGTTCCCTTTTACAGATTTGGGGTCACGCAATCTTTCTATATAGATGAATCCAAGTAGCCAAGTCATGGTTAGGATTTGGTCGGACATCTTTGGGTAGCCGCTAGCACCAACCTGGTGTTTTGAGCGTCCAATTGTGCAAATAAAAGCCGCCTAACACCTAGAGAAGATGCAAGGACGAGGAGGGTTAATAGAATAATAGCTAATAATATATATAATGGAGATAATCCCGTCGCATCTATTCATATACATAGTCCTTTTGTTCGCAAGTACATCAATGCATAGATACCGCGTATAGTTAATCCGATTATTATGTCACTTCAACAACGAATAGACCATGCTGTGTGTTTTGTCGAAGGGAACTGTACTGTATTATTCTTTTGTCTACCTGTGTTTTCTCGGAAGGTGTAAAATGGGTGATGAAATGCAGTTTAAAATTTCCGCCAAGGCCGAATCATTTCACATTTTAAGTGCATTGAAGCCGACGGCTACCCAACTAAAGGCTGCTAGTCAGGTGTAGGAATGTGTGTATTTGGATTCGTCTATACCACGTCCATGTCTTCACTACATTAACGTTTGTGTAAGCGACTAAAACAACGATATTGTATCCGACCAATCAACGCAGCTTGGCAGCGCTGGGATATTTGAAGAGTCTTCCCCAGCTAAATAATGTGCAAACATTTGCAAACCGCACGCGATAATATACGCAATATGGACAATAGGCCTAAGTCCGAGTCGGGTGGTTGCCTTTTATTATTGCGCGTACCATGGGTCTATCAGACGCGTGCCAGCTTGGGCTCACTACCTCTCAGTTGTTGACAAGTGTCCCATCCGATCTTACGTCGCATCACGCGACATAGCTTTGTGCTACCATATTTGAATTGAAACTGGGGCGGGGCTTTCGTAATTGACATCGGAATCACCGTGCTTCGTTGAACGATTATTTGGAAGGGAGATCTCTAACAGATTGGACCAGTTGAGGAATCAGCGCTCAATGGACTTTCGCGTTCAATTATAATACAAGTCAATATTGCTGCATGGTTGACTGTGTGTGTAATCAGTGGCGTCGATTTGTGGATGAAGAGGAATGGGTTTTTGGAATTGAAGAAAATAAGGGGGGGGGGTTACAGGACTTTGGCATTTTTTACATAGGGCATTATGTAATTATTTATTGTTACATTATCCAGAGATGAAACTGAACCGAGACTGGGGGCCAGTCTATATAAAACCATTGCATTGTTTATACAGTTTGGAACTTCAGTGATTCTGGGTTGACACTAACTTGAGCTTTGGGGTCCAAGATGCTTAATCCAGGCTTTGCCGTCTAGATTTTAAAGGTGAGTGGTCAATCGATCACTAGCATGATGCTAGGCGAGTGGTCGAATTACTCTCTAGTATTATAGTAATAGTGGTCGAATCACAATCTAAGTCTGAAAGATCATTCATACCAATATGAAATACTTACAGGGTATTGAATAACCTCTCTTTCGTTTTTAGGAATTAAGACTAATTCATTACAATATACGACCCGTACCGAATGAATCAGTTGAAGTGCTGAAACTTGAATGCAAATTTGGGTAAAATGGTGATTTGCAGCGCGCGATATTTAGTGTCTATGGCAATGGGTGCCCTTCAGCATCCTTATTTTGCAGCATGGCATTCACCGTCGTAGTGAAAACGTCATACCTTAGTTACTAGTTCATGCTTGATTTGCACACATGTTAGCAACCCATATTGACTTTGTATTGTGATCCTTTTGATCATGGCTCCGAACACAGATAGCGAACACCAGCTGACCTGTCAACAATCAATTTTGACGTCACAATACGACGACGAATCAGATTTACTGAAGCACTCACCTGAGATATCATGATTGGTTTATCCAGCACATATTGCCCTTGGCTGGTTCCCTTATTCTCCTTTGCGCTTGCACTGCTTGATGATGTACTAGGTTGACTGCTGGAGCCAAATGTGAAACTAGAATACACAAAGATGAAAACAAAATTACAAATTTTAAAGGTGCTTGATCCGAATCACATTCATTACACCCATTTAATTCCGTCAAAATGTAGATTTTGGTATCCGGTAAAGTGTATATTTTTCTCATAACCCAGGTGCAACTGAAATATGTTTTGTTTTGTTTGACGATATGAACAAAACATGCACCCCTCAATGAATATGATTTCCCAGCCCATTTTTTGATTATTCATCATTTTCCTGAAAAGCAATACGGTGGACTGTCAACTAAAGACTTATCTTTGGGTGTGACTTCGTGCAGCATCAATTGGTAACACATTTAGGGCTCATATCGAAATACCCTACCATGTTTTCACACAGAAAGAAGGCAGGATTCCCCTCGCTAAGCGCGCGCCTCAGGAAAGCTCGGTCATAAAATGGATGGATTATATGCATCAGTGATACACCCTGCCTTTTGAAGTGGTCCATGACAAATGGGAAGATTTACTCTGACTACGGCTCATCGCACAACCCAGGAAAGCGCGTTTAAGTGGCTAATTGCAGTGTTATAATCACACAGGATTTTAACAAAAGAAGGCTAGCACAGGAAAGCTGCAGGATGGCGCACACCTTCCTGTGTAAGGGAATTTCAAAAAGAGCCCTTAGTGAAAATATATACATAATTATTAGACTTATCTTACCTAGACTGAGTCTTGGCCCTCTCTTGTTGTACTCTCAACTGTGCCTTCATTCTATCCACTTCCTCCATAGCCATTCTGTATTTTAAACTCATCTGAGCTGCTTCCAATTCCATCTTCCTTCTCATCGTTTTCTCCTTCTCCAAATCCTTGAGGGCTCTGTCTCTGTCTGTCGTATCAATTGTACGCAAGGTTTTTGCATAGATGACTCGAATGTCAGCTTTCTTAGCTTTTGAGTTACACTGTGGGCATTTTCCTCCCTGTCCTTTGAGCCATTTCTCTATACAGCTGTAAAATGAACAATTAATATATTATATATTCCATAATACATTGGAATGTTGGTTGACCCTAACACTGAACACTGCTTTTGGTACAGGAAGTTAAAAGAAGAAACAAAAAAGATGAACAAAGAAGTCCCTTGGTACCCCGGGATTCAAACCTTGGACTTATCGGGTGCCAACCACATGATCACCGGCTGGTAGCCACAGGGGTAGCGTTGGCCCGGCCACCAATTCCCTAAGCATATAGCACTTAGGGCAATTGCTTCAACGCATCATGTGAGATTCACTCATGCGTGGTGGTTATTATCATAGTATTTTGTGGTATGTATGGGTGTTAGGGACGGGCATTAGCTACTCAGAGGTGCAAAGTAAATCTGTGGCATCAGGGGTCGATGCTTTGCATCACACGCACCCTGTGCAAGACTTTAGAAATATCTTCCACAGGAGGAGTATGTTTTCCAAATGTAATTGGTCAGGGTTAATCATTTTGAAACTCATACTCCCCCTGTATTACAGCTTTACCTATATCTTTCACAACTGGAGTGAGCAGTGTTCGAAATAAGCACTTATCCTCTTGTCCAAAAATCATTGGGGACAACCATATTGAGCTATGTACTGTAATGAAGCTACTTTTGGCCATTATGTTAAATGTATTTAAATTATCGTAGGCGTATTATATTACTATATAATGTGTGGTATAAATGTGCTGGTTAACTAAATAATTCTTTAATATAAATGTAGACCTTAAAATTCAGCATGATCAGAGAATTAATACAAGTAGGCCTTAAATTTCAGCATAATCAACTACAATGATGTCCGCTGCCCTGGCACGATCATCCCTCTATATTATTGTGGGCGGAGTCAACCTGGCTAGAAGTTGCCGCTAAACCAATCAGCTAATTCTGAGGAGTTGCGCATGAGCAATGAGACAGACTTTTACGTCCGCTTTTTAAAACAAGTAGCGTCATTCCGACAGCAGACTTGATTCGTGAGAGACATAGTTTTATTTAGCTCAATTATTTAGATTTACAGTTGATTTCTATTTCAACAGACAGAAGATCTGCAGGTGAGATGTAAAAAGGGTTAGAAAAGCCACTGCCATGCCGGCAGTGGCCCATGCCAAATTCGGTATTTGGTACTAAATTTTAGGCCTAATTAATGACTAAATCAAATCTGGACATGTAACTTTTTATGTATTGTAAGCCGGCTCGCTGATGATATGGAGGCTAGGGTGCATCAGATGCCCCTCATGTCAATGGATTCATCTGTCCCTAGTCTTAAAATGTTCCTATTGTCACAAAACTAACATGTGCCAAGTTTGAATTAATTCGGAGGTCGTCCTGAGGGGCCACCGAGAGCCTAAAGTTACAATGTGTGTTCCTATGTAGTAAAGTTCGTTGACCCCTGTACAATTCCAATTAGAAGCCGATCGAACAATTTAAAGTAGCTGCCATATCAAAACCGTTTGGATTTAGAAGCTCAAATCTTGGAACCTAGGCGTACTGATAATCATCTTTGAATTTGTGATGAAAATCCATCTCAAAAGAAATGACCGTGTGTGTTTTATTGTCAAAAGCGCCCCCACAGTCCATATTCTTGGGAAAATCTATAATTTCAGTCTTAACCAAGTGCTATAATACTTTATTTCACACTGAAAGTTGTTAATATGTATTATATATTGATCTAAAGTTCAGAAAATCTGCTTTGTAAAAGTGTAATGACAACCAGGACATCAACATTTGTAAAATTTGAGGTAAAAATTACCACAAAATGCCTATTTCGCTGAAATTTTGTATTGAGGGCGCTTGTGCCAATTCCACACATGCTCATTTTGTTGGTGATTAATTTTATCACCGATTCAAGATGATTATCAGTACTATAAGCGCAAAAGATTTGAGCTTCTAAGTCCTAACGGTTTTGATATGGCAGCTACTTTAAATTGTTCGATCGGCTTCTAATTGGAATTGTACAGGGGTCAACGAACTTTACTACATAGGAACACACATTGTAACTTTAGGCTCTCGGTGGCCCCCCAGGACGCCCTCCGAAAAGGCACATGTTAGTTTTGTGACAATAGGAACATTTTAAGACTAGGGACAGATGAATCCATTGACATGAGGGGCATCTGATGCACCCTAATGGAGGCTGATAGGCCTCCTGCAGGTTCCTGATGGAGATGTGGTTACTACAATGGCTGTGCAAAAGGTTGAGTCTTTGCTGTATAATATCTGGTATCTTCAGCCGTGCGACCCATTTATGAGAGCTTCTTTGCTCCAAGGTGTCAATGCACATTTAAGATGACTGATACTGCCGGATGAAGCAAAGGTTAACCAGGGTTTTTAATATTTGGTTTAAGCTTAGCATAGACTGTTTGGCCTATGCAGTGTGCGTGCATCGGTTAAGCTTTAACCTCAGCCATTGTAGTGAACCATATCTCTGTCATAGAACCGAGCCATGTACTTTTTAAGCTAAATAACATCCCCTCATTATTATAAATCAAAATCTTCCTGTGTCAACATTTGAACATCTAAAATAATAAACAACCCGCATGAACGCAAATGGAGTCTTGCCAAATTATCATTATTTCAATACTGTATGCACGCGTGTCTAAGGCATGAAGAAGCCTAGGCATAAGCCGCGTGATATTTAATGCATGTTTTCGAATAGGTATTTAATGCTTGAGGTCGGCTGGCCTGGTGCTCGTAATTTGGTGTTAAAAATAACACCCTCTATTTTTAAAGACTCACTTTCTGTATCTTGCTAGGTTGCGTTAAACTTTAGGCCTAAATAACAGGTAGGCATTTGTCCACTCCTTTGTAAGCTTATGTATAAATGCCTTGTCACTTCTATCCCTCATTACAGCACGTATATCCACACAACAACATTGTATTAACTTACGGCTTTGACTACGACTTTGTGTAGACAGCTATTGCTGTTGATGAAATCCATTGATGGAAAGAAATAATAATATGAGAACTGTGAACATTCTACAACTTGTGTTTCGTCTGCTTTACTATTTAGGCCGTTCATTTACATGTCATTGTGACCCCAGCACAGGTCCGGCCCGTCCGTAATCATGGTATACCGCCCTCTTAATATTCTCATAATCCCCTCCCGGTTTTCCTGTTACAGTACTTATCCCCTTGACAACCACTATATTTTACCTCCAAAAGTATGACACATTTTGGGGACAACCAAAATGTATTGAGGACAAGCAGAATTTATGCTTTAGTTATCCTCAAGATAACCTCCATATTTCGGACACTGGGAGTGAGTATTTCAAATGGAAGTTACCCAATTGTCTATTTTATTCAAATTGTATACTCCCTCTTGTACTAAATATTCCACAGGGGTAGTGGATTTTAAATGGAACAGCCCAATGTGTCCCTACCTTTGTCCAAATAGATGACCACATCTGAGGGAGGCAAGTCTGTGGATTCCTGAGTTGGTCCATGGCTCATAACAGATGATGCATGTTTCCTGCGGGTGATAGGTTTGGTATTAACAAAGGTTAAATTGTCACATACTGAATATGCTACTGAACATAACGGGCTTCAATAATGGGATTCCCCCTACCCTCGATACTCGCAACATGACAACTGACCCCCACAAGTTAACCCTGATACAGCCCTGAGAAAGTTGCTAATTATATGACTTGTGATACAAATCAGATCAAAGTCAGCAATGATGAAATACCCAAAAATAAGAAGCAAAAAAACATAAGGAAATGTATATGGAATACGACTTGGAAATATGCAACATCACCACCTCTTTTGTATGGCAAGCTCAAAATGCATGGCCATAAAAGTTCATAATTACATCTAGGGCTGCACGATAGGCTTATTTAGTAGTCGACTATAATTGCCACCCAAATAGTCACGACTACGACTATTGGCGACTATCAAAAGCCAAGAAGGCTGACGTCAGTCTGGGTATCAGGCCCCGGCTGCAGTGCATTCACTGCATTGGTGCATAGACTCTGAATACTTTCAGAGTCTATGATTGGTGCTACTGTCAAAATGATGGTTCTTCATAACCATACAAAACAAATGAATGCAAATGGCGAACATCACTAAAGCTGTAGTATAAGCAAAAGCACAATATGACATTTAAAAATATATACAGGAGTAATAGGTGACGTTATAACTAACTTTCACAAAAATTTTCAAGGTGGTAGCACAAGTTCTTTTAGAACCCATTACTTCAATATTGCTTGTTGAACTTTCAGGAATAGTCGCCAATTGGCAATCATTAGTCGTAGTTGGGACTATCGCCAAATAGTCGCGACCTTGACTATTGGCGACTTAGTCTTGCAGGCTTAAAGCCATATTATAACATTTCTTTAAAAATAGATTAGTATTCATTTTCAATAAAATGTTAGCATTTACTGTCAGATATGTCCCCTTTTAATTTTGAGCCAAACAAGTGATGTAAAGCAAAGAAAATTGGAATTTACAACTAGCGCCAATGCATGTTACTCCGGCGGTTGTAATATGGTACGATCCTGTGGCGTGTCTGTGTGTGTCCCGCACGCCGTGCAATACGTAATGGGTGTGTTGACATCGCATACTGCGTTCGAGTAACATTTCTATCGTAATAATAAAACGCTGAATCCGGCGGTTTATTGAAAATCTCAGATTTTGACAAAACTACAGCACCTAAAGTCTTGATTTTTGCAGAGAATCTTTGTTTACTAAAGTACATTACAATCGTGTAAAAACCAGAATTTAAAATTTTTTTGAGGGCGTTCTTTTCAGCAAATGTTATAATATGGCTTTAATTGCATCCAGGGCTCGAAAAAATTTTAATTTCCCGGGAAGCAAGCTAAATTTCCCACAATTTATAGCATGTTTTTATAAACAACAAAGACACAATTTCCCTCCAAATACCAGAATTTCCCTCCAAACACCAACATTTCCTGGGAATGAGCTTCCCAAATTCCCCAATTTTTCCAGCCATGCATATTGCCAGGGACTGGGGATTTTCAATTGTCAAAATTTCTGACTTTGGTTTGAGTGGATCGGATCATGTCATTTCCTATATACAGCCTGTCTCAAAAAAAATTGTGCAAGTGAAAAGCGCCCTCTGTGGCAATTAGAAAATACTTTTGTGACATAATGCTTACATCAACGTCAAGGGCACAGTCTTAGCTCTCAAATACCGTTTGTTCTGTTCAATTTGCTCTTTTTAATCTCGAGATATGTTTAGTTAACAACGAAAGAGTAAAATCACAATTGTGCCACTTTTACTAGGGAATAGGGCTGGTACATGTAAATCAATGATAGCTGATGTTGATGCGTCTAATGCACTCCCTTCGCATTAGACGCATCAACACCAACCGCTGCATGCATTATTTTGTCTAATTTCATTAATTTGTCTAATTTCATGAACTTGTCAAAGTTCATCAACCTATAAGTGTGCAATATTTGTTTGTCTTTTAACATGTCTTGAATGACAAATGAGAAAAGTATACCATGGTAAAATCATTGATATGCAGATGTATTTAATTTTACAGCAAAATGTGAAATATTTATTTATCGTTTAATTTGTCATAAGTGGAAAAAGAGAACCATTATACCTTTACCATGATAAAACATTAAAAACAATTATGTATTGTTGTGTAATTGATGCATTCTTTTGATTTCACGAAGGAACTCTTGATAAACTTGATGCTATCATTGATTTACATGTACAGCCCTCTTCCCTAGTAAAAGTGGCACAATTGTGATTTTACCCTTTCGTTGTTAAGTAAGCATATCTCAAGATTAAAACAAGCAAATTGAACAGACTAAACGGCATTTGAGAGCTAAGACTATGCCCTTGACGTTGATGTAAGCATTATGTCACAACGGTATTTTCTAATTGTCACAGAGGGCGCTTTTCACTTGCACAATTTTTTTTGAGACAGGCTGTACATGTATGTGCTTACCTCAACTGCTTGAGTATCAACACACAGGCTTTATGTGCACACTTTACCTATGCATGATCCCGGAATCTAGGATTTATATTGTCAATGAACTTGCAGCATCATCATCAGACCCACCCTTCGTTATCTCCCATCTCCCTTAGTGATTGACTTTGCTCCCCAAACCACCCAGAGGAATATGTGACATCCGATATATACCACTGTGGTATATCGGATGTCACGTCTTCACCAGGCAGGGTGGGGAAGTCTCTATCATATGACGGAGCCAAACAACTTACAGCATCAGGGTGTGTTGAGTGTTGAAAATAACAGGCATGCTTCAAATTGCACTTCTGGAAATGTTAAGGGGGTACTACACCCCTGCCCAATTTTGTGCCCATTTTTGCATTGTTCTCAAAAATTATAGCGCACAGGTAAGATATGTATATTATAGGGGCAAGGACTACAACTACTGCACTGGAAATTTTATTTCAGCACAGACAACAGTTGCTATAATTTTTGAGAAAATGCCAAAATAGGCACAAAATTGGCCAGGGGTGTACCCCCTTAAGGTGGGCTGTCAGGTGTGCTATCAAATTGTGCTCGGTAAGAAGTTTAGGAATTGTGGTGTGCATTTTTAAAATGCACTCAGACAGACGATTTAAAGTGAGCGATGGTATGTGAACGCACTTGCGCATCGTAAAACTCAGTAACTGCATCATCATCATCATCAGCCTCAATCTCCCTTACTGACTGACTCCATTTGTCCGCCCCCTCCCCACCGAGGGGAAGATGTGACATTCGATATACCACTACAAAGTCATTCTTAGTCAGTGGGAGTGGTCTATTACGTAAACACATAATCTGATTGGACAATTGCATGATTTTGGGTGTCGTCTACATGTATCAGGCTGTAGACGACTCGCTCATAGAGGTGCACGTATGTATCGCGTTGTATGAGTAAACGCAGTGCGGAATACTGACACGCGCAACAAAAGATGTGAAGTTGTAAACAAGTTTCGTTCATTTTAGAAAAAGGGGAGTTTTTATGATGGTAACTTAATTTTTGCTTTAAAAAATAGTTATCGTAGTGGATACCGGCTGCGCTGGCATCCACTACTCGAAATATTGGACCTGCCTGTCATCTATCACACGGTAGAGGATGGTCAAAATAAAAATTCCAATCGTTTATTCTCTAATTATCATATGATGGATCCAATCAGCATCATCATCATCAGAGCCTGAGCCTCCCATCATCTTTGTCTCCGTATTCCTTACTGACTGACTTCTTTGCACGTCTCTTCTCCTCCCAAACCAAGAGAACATCCGATATACCACTAACAAAGTCGCTATATCAGACAGAGCCTAACAACTTACCCCATCATCATCAGAGCCTCCCATCATCTTTGTCTCCGTATTCCTTACTGACTGACTTCTTTGCACGCCCCTCCCTCCCAAACCAAGAGAACATGTCCGATATACCACTAACAAAGTCGCTATATCTGACGGAGCCTAACAACTTACCGCATCATCATCAGAGCCTCCTATCATCTTTGTCTCCGTATTCCTTACTGACTGACTTCTTTGCACGTCTCCTCCCCTCCCAAACCAAGAGAACATCCGATATACCACTAACAAAGTCGCTATATCTGACAGAGCCTAACAACTTACCCCATCATCATCAGAGCCTCCCATCATCTTTGTCTCCTTATTCCTTACTGACTGACTTCTTTGCACGTCTCCTCCCTCCCAAACCAAGAGAACATCCGATATACCACTAACAAAGTCGCTATATCTGACAGAGCCTAACAACTTACCGCATCATCATCAGAGCCTCCCATCATCTTTGTCTCCTTATTCCTTACTGACTGACTTCTTTGCACATCTCCTCCCCTCCCAAACCAAGAGAACATCCGATATACCACTAACAAAGTTGCTATTATCTGATGGAGCCTAACAACTTACCGCATCATCATCAGAGCCTCCTTCATCTTTGTCTCCATCGCCCTTATTGGTTGACTTCTTGGCAGGTGATTTGAAATCTTGTAAGGAGTCATTCCTAGACGGTGCCTCTAATGTCAGCACCTGTGGGGAATAATGTAATGAGTGCATGGAAGTAATAATGTAAATATAAAGGTAGATGTTACAAATAACACATGGGATTTTCTACCTGCCATTGACTGATTGAGTTCAACTTTAAAAGCGATTTGGATTCTAGAAGTAAAATAAGTATCACAGTGGCCAGTAGAACAGTGCCAAACTACCATGCTTTTTGTTCATACATGTACATGTACCGCCAATTAAAACAAAATTTAATCCAGGCCTAAAATGTCACTATGATTATGAGAATACAAGCTTTCACCTTATACCAGAATCTGCACCAGCTGCTTAAATCTACCTTAAGCCAAGATTTTGAATGCTTAAGACTTGCACTTTGTTTTGCACTTACAGAATTTTGTGACTACAATTGTAAAAAAAACCTTGTAAAATTGCATGCTTTTGGCCCCTTTCCGCTCAAATTGTAAAAATATTAAAATCTGACTTTTAATGCCAGTTAGATTAATTTCTTTAAAAAGGATTAGGATTTGGCTAAGTTTCATTTGGCAAAACAAGATATTTTTTAATTCCAAACAATTGGTGCTACATGTACATACTTTTCTGGAATCAAGAGAAGATTTCAAACACTAGTGATTTCACTGAATTTGAAAATTAATTACAACTATAATACCTCTGCCTCCATTGGATCCTCTTCCTCTGTTTCAACTCTTTCATCTGTATCCTGATTGGTGGGTTGGTTTGTGGAAGACGAAGGTCTTGATTGATTGGTGGGTTGGTTTGTGGAAGACGAAGGTCTTGATTCAGATTGGCTGATTAATTCTGAAGATAATCCTGCTTGATTCCCTGATAAGATTCTTTGAATTGCTACTGCACCTGATTGGCTGGTTCCTACATTTAGACTCTGTGATTGGTTGGATGATTCTATTCTGTGATATAAATCTGAATGATGTGGCTGGTTTCTTTGCGAAGATGAGGCTGAAATATGACTAGGTCCTGCACCTTCATCTAAGATTCTTTCTGATTGGCTAGTTCTTGACATTTCAGACATTGAATGTGATTGGTTATCAGTGAACACATGACTTGGTCCTGCCCCTTCATTCACATGAAATGTTCTCTCTGATTGGGTAGTTCTTGGTACTTGAGAGACTTCTCTTGTTTCTGATTGGCTCCTATGACTGGGTCCTGCCCCTTCATCACCAATACCAGTACTCTCATTGGTTGACTCTCTTTGTACATTATTTTGTCTATTTGTATTTGTTTCATCATCAGTGATATCTTCAAGTTCAATATCGGTGTCATTTGAACTTAACAGCAAAACTGTTGACCCCGAGTCATCAAATTCTGATGACCCATCACTATCAGGTTCATTTGCTGCAGCAGCGGGAAGAACCACTAGTTCTGGTTCCTCATCAGAGTCATCATCAATTTCTAGCTCAGTCTCGCTGCCAGAGTCAAACAGAGTCTCAGAGTCCGAGGACATCTTGGCTGGCTGTGTGTGATAAACTGCAAATTAAACAATATGAAATAAAAGTAATGTACATGGCTCAAAATAAGCTAAGGTGTCATAAAAGTGTAACACACAATTATTTTTCCAGCTCTTTTCTTTTGGTCTCCAACCAGGTTTAAATTATAGTATGCACATATATCGCTCATAATACACTAAAAGAAAGATAAGTTATAGACCATTTACTTCACAAATTTAATTTTCTAGCCCTTACGTGACGTTATATTTGACAGACACAATTTTGATGATTTTCTGCAATCAAATAAAAATTTATAAAGTATTACATAAGGTATTTTGTGGTTATTTAGGTGTAGGACCTACAGCAACTGATTGTGGAAAAAAATGTGTCCAAATATTACAATAAGGAGGATAAATTGTTATAAATAGAATATGTGTGTCTGTCAAGCCATAACATACGCAAGATGTCTGTCAAATGTAACATACAGAATAATAATTGGGCAAAAACAGTAGTTCAAGATGGGAAATTGAATAAAGATCACATGCAGTTTATAAATCACATGTTTTAAAACACATTTATAAACTCTAAACTATCATCATAATGTGAACATCAAGTGATTTTTAATTTTTTAAACGTATTATGTATGTTACTTTTGACAGACACATACAAATCTTATGTATGTTACTTATGCATAAATGTTTGACAGACAACACTTAACAATGGATTGTGTCATCAAAAAAGCTTCTCCTCACAAAGTGATAGTGCCACAAAGTTAGGTGGAGCTAAATGCTATGTCATTTAGCATAATTAGCTGTATCACCCTAGTTTAGCAGGAATTACAGCACCGTCTTGCGTATGTTACTATTTGACAGACATTTCAAGAAAAATTTTAAAATTGTTATATGTTCAAAAAAGATGGCAGCCACTTACAAATTGATTATAATATGGAGAAATGAAGTTATTTACAATAGATTTACCCTTTAGTTTATGCTTCAAGTCTTTGTTTATAAAAAACTGAGGGACTTCAAAATCAATCAAAAGTTTGACAGACAATAGTAACATACATGCAAGGCAAACTTTTAAATCCTTTTTTTGATCTGTTAACTTATAATTCATAATGCCTCTTTCTGTTTTTTTTTTTATTGGTTTACTGCACCATTTTGGGAAACAGGTCACATGAATTTCTATAAGGATCCATAAAAAAAATTAAAAGCTGTTGAAAAAAGGCGTCTCTTGGCATGTTACAAATAAAAGTGTAAAAATAGGCATTTTTACAGCTATTTTTTATTTTTTTTATTATTTAGAGTGAAAGGATTTTACTTAAATTGTGTATGCTATGTCTTTACTACCTAAACTTGCCACTAAACTAGCAAATATTCCATTTCTATAATTATTATTTTTAAAAAAAGATGTCAAAATATATGGCTATAATATGACACCTTAGCATATTTTGAGCCACATGTATGTGCAGGGTGTCCTGAAAGTCTCAGCACCATCTTGAACGTTTTAAGTCTAGTATACTGATGGGTCAGTCCATCTCAAATCACCTTAATGGGTTGGCTGGTCACCCTCTCAGATTTTGTTTAAAATCACATATCATAGCCCTATGTGCCAAATGAACACATTTCAAACGGTAGGTCTCTACTCCTTGTCGTTTCCGAGAACCGGCCTATTGAAAATTGGGTCAGACCCCCCCTTTTTTGTCATGTGTGTCGCGACATTAGTTTTCTTCTGAGTTTAGACATCCATATCTTCCCCTAGGGGTAAGCTACAGGGCTACAAATTGGAATCTAGGGTGTCTTTGACCCAAATAACCAGATTCTGGACTCATAAACAATGTATCTCACCCCCATTTGCTGACATACAAAAATGCATGTTCGTGCTGACGCACATGACGAATTCCTGTTTTTGACCCCCCCCCCCTCCTCTTCATCCTAGATGTCAGACATCATCTATTTTGCCTTTAGTAGGCAATATAGCTTCAGGTGTGACCCCCTATAGCAGGGTAGACCACTCATTGGCTTAATAAAAATTTCACAGGGGCTCAAAGATGACTCCTCAGCCAAAAGACCTCCCGTTCGTGACCCCATTTGACCTTGTGGGAAATAATCCACCATAACCAAACTCACACAAATTCAAAATACTTGCATGATGTTCCTCTGTACCAAAAATCTTAGTGGTGTCAAGCCATCTTCATGGTTAAATCAGTGTGTGAATCTCTCATTGAAATACACAGTAAATTGATGAACTTTGCATTCTGGGAATCAGCACATTACTGTGTATTTCAATGCGATCTCCAAACAGTCATTTAACCATGAAGATGGCTTGACACCACTTTGATTTCTGGTACAGAGGAACATCATAGAAGTATTTTGAATATGTGTGAGTTTGATTTATTTCCCACATAATAAAACTTGGGTTGGTATTTAGGACAATTTTGTGTGTATTTCAATGGGAAGTGGACAAATTACGTCAAAAAACATCAAATATTCAACAAGCCATAACTCAGAAACGACAAGGAGTTGAGACCTACCGTTTGAAAAGTGTTCATTTGACCCATCTGTGTATGATATAAGTGATTTTAAAGAAAATCTGAGAGGGTGACCAGCCAACCTTTTCTGAAAATTAGGTGAGTTGATATGGAACGACTCTGATGTCAGCCAAAATGAAGGTATAGATCTGTGCATAGTAAAACAACTTATTTTGACACCAAATTTGACACACAAACCACAAAAATTTAAAGAAACTATATGGTTACACATTTGGGCATACTCAGCCCCGGAGGGGGTACTCGCATGTAGGTGGTATGGGTACAATGTATGTGCGGCAGTCGAGGGTCCCCTTTTCAGGCTCTCCAGCAGTTCTATAAGACCAACACTTGGATCATGGCATGCTCCAGTTCTTTGAGCCTCATCACACTCTGACAATTGTAGCTCTTTAGCTTAACCATCAAAAATGTTGAAATTTCAGTTCATCAAGCCCCTATTTTGCCCAAAATCAGATCTTAGTTCACAAAATCAAAGTTCGCCGCACACCCCTACCAAATTTCAGTTGAGTGCCCCCGGTACTCAGCTAGTTGATGTTGTGGATCCCATCAGGGATTTTAAAAAAATGAGGTTACTCCAGTGACCCTTCCATGGGTATAGACAAGTTGTTTTATAATTTGATGGGTATGCCCACATTGCTTATTACAGAGGGCCTCATTCAACTCCTACTTGTGACCACAGAAATGGCTATAAACTGTCAGGAAATACAAAAATGTGAAATTTCTAGATGCCAGAAACCTTACGTAGAAAGATAAAAAGTGTCAACTGGTATAAGTTATCATACAGTGATAGTAATTTTTTTTTTAATAAAATCGCTTTTCTGTAAAATGGATCGCCATACTGAAAAATGCATGTACTTGCTTGTTTGTACAGTAATTCATTGTAAGGTACCGTCAATGATGGTCACAGAACTTGGAAAATTACATTTGCCCATAACTTCGCTAACTTTTGTCCTACAGTTAGTGCTGTAATCGATAAGCTTTCTGGGTATCGATATGTCGGGAGGCAAACATCCGACATGTCGATACTATTATCGATACTCACGCAGTTTGAAACACGGATTTGAGTTTACCAATTTTATTATCAGTAAGTTCCAGAAACAAGTTAACAACAAGTGTATTGAAGCCTAACAGCTAAAACTACATGGATCATGCATCAAACAAACGAAAGTGGTATTGCAAATCCGCAATTTGAGATAATCTAAGCATGAGTGCCATTTCGTTTGTGTATCGATACTGACATTGAGTGTTTCGACATGTCGGAAGTCTATGTATTTTCCGACTATCGATACTTACGACAATCGATTACAGCACTACCTACAGTAGTACAGACATGGTTGACCCCTCATTTTTAAAGTTAAATAATCACCTTTCTAAATAAATCAATTTCAATGTGAAATATCATACTTGAAAATTTGATGATCATACCTAAATTTGAGGGTCAAATTTTTAGAGAATAAATGATAGGATATGGGGCCCATCCATTATGACACGATATTGGATAGGCAAAAGACAAAATCCTATCTTTTATTCTCATTCTTATTCAGTTTTAATGTAATTTTTGCGAGAAAAACTGCCTTTTTCAGAAAAAATAAAGTTACTTTTGTGAGGACATCCCGTTGTTTTAAATGAACGAAACCATCACGAACATCTAAGCCGCCCGAATCGCGTTCTTAGTTCTCGCGTGTATTACGCGAACGCATTATCGCTACGATCATTGAGGAGCAACAAGCGTGCCGCCGTTGCGTGGCGGCGCGAGCCCTGACTAATATCACTATCAACTATTGTGAGATATTATACACCAGAAAACCAATCAAATTACGTGAATTCTTTACAAGACGCGTCCATTGAATAAGAATAATGAATATATATAAAATTGGATGGTTACGTTTGAACTTGCTCGAGAAACACTAGCTACGAATTTGCTCACGGATGCCCTCGCATTCGTAGCTAGCGTCCTCGAGTATCTGAATGCAGTGCGGGAATAAACATGTAAATAACACCGTATACTTAATACAATAGGCCACTGACTGCTTCAATAAACATACCCTCAAATACCACTTTCCACATAACATGACCTACCAATTTGTTACTATACACGTTCCCAACATAATTCTCAGTAATACTTAGATTTCAAGTGCAATTGCGTGGATATTTCATCACTAAAATTGCTCCCATTTTTCCATTGATCGGCGATGATTCAACTGTCAGTTCACGAAATAAAATTTACTGTTGTTTCTAGTTTGTAATTTCAATTTCCCTAGACATGTGTATTAATAAACAAAACTCTTAAAAATAATAAATTTTTCTAATTGCTACTGACAGTATATCGGAAATTACTTCTTCATTAACTGCTGATTGTTTTTGGACTATTTTATAACACTATATCAATATTTTGTATTGTTAAATTAGGTTTGTACTAAAAACACTAACATAACAGAGACAAGTCCAACGCAGCTAAAACGCTCCACCTCATTGGTTAAAAACTAATTGCTTATCACGTGAGCCTGTTACGCCGATAATATTCTCAACCCCACAAAACGTTATTCAGTCATTAATAAGCACAATTTACGTGTGTGAAATGCCCTCGTGAGTTAAGACTGTTTCACCATCAGCACGGCGCAAACGGCTACAATAATAATAGCATGTGCAGGCCGGATCCAGCTCTGAAAAACTTGCCGAATATTTAGCTGATATTTCCTTTATAATGTTAGGATCGTATGCATCGAAAGTGCAAACAGGCAGGTAATAGTACAATACAACTTATATAATGACACGCTTATTAATATGTGCTGGTGAAGTAAGCCAATACATAGCATTTTTATCAGTCATGTCACTTTGTTTATATCCCGATGCATTTTTATACACCGGGTTCCGACCGATATTCAGTAGGAACGGATTCTAACGGTCAAAGCAAGCTTTGACCGCATGACCGTTAGTAAATATTTCGAACAAGTTTGAACCCATAAGGCCAAATAAAAAAATAAGCATGTTTCACGTCCCCTCCCGCTTCCTTTTTTGAGTTTTTCTCAAATAAATTTTTATTTTTGAAATTCAGTTTTAACTTTTCAAAAAATATGTCTAGGAAGTTGGGATGCTTTCTATAGCCTTGTTAAGATACAATAAACATTTTAGGAAGGTTTTGTGATCATTAGAAGGGGTGTAACTCTCAGAACAACAAATAAAAAAGGGCCTCCTCCTTTTTCCAGGCATTTTAGGTATGTACGGATTGTACGCTAAAATAGCTCTAAGTATGGGTATTTACACCAATTTTGCAATAAAAATAGAAAATAAAAAGCCCCTCTTCCTCCTTTTTTTTTTGAAAACCCGGACGTGAAACATGTTTTATTTTTTACTTAGCCTAATAATATTTACACAAATTTATTGGTCGAGCTATGCGTTTTAAAATATTGGACGAGACATAGTCAAAACCAATATTTTTAAATTATAGCAAGATAACCAAGAAGAAGAAATACAGGTAAATCAAAAGAAATTGTGTGTTACTGTTGTGCTATGTACATGTGTATGTAAAAGGTGGCCATGGCTGTTGAATTTGGCACCCACCTCACGACAGTTGCAGCAAAAAATTGTTAAATTGCACTGTTGTAAAGGACCTTTTCACGGTTTGAAATACTGAAACAGTTCAGATACAATTTAACTTTCTATCTTTACTACAATGTAAGTAATCGCACGATATATCGTGATATAAATTAGGATTTTTCCTCTTCCTTTCTGAATAAATTCAACTCACCCGCCTTCGTTGCATAAAAACAAATACCTCAATGCCAGTTGGCGACAGTTTTCATGCACATGCAAATTTACAATGTTTATGGACTTTGCTTTTGGAGTTGAGAATATACATACCAAAGTACAACAGTAAAAGATCTCAAAACGGAGCTATTGTTTTTATATCGGTAACGGTAGGTAAATAGTTGAAGAAAAGACAGAACAACAATAGCTGCTGCTTTATAAATTGGGAATGCTACATCCTCAACCACTAAAAATATTATATTACTCAGTTCGAAATACAATTTTGAACAGTACTATTAGTTATTACCAATTTAAAAATAAAATTAGAGTCAAATATAATAATTTATATTTGATGAATGTAAATAAAATTGTTTTAATGATGAAAAATATTAACGTAATATAATAATAAATTGTCATTTCTGAAACGTCAACAACATGGCCACCACAGATTGGTACGCGAAGAGCGAAAACCAGGTAAGCTTTATGTTTATGAGCTACATAAGCACGTGCCAAGTTCACAAATGAACGAAAACAATTGTTATTTCAATAGAGTTTACATACAGACCTACTGTCAATCCAATAAAACTTAGAAACCCGTTTTTTTTTGTCAATTTGCTTCATGAAAACTAGCCCGATATATCATATGATCGATCCCGGGATCATCCATATAAAGTCTAGACATAACATCTACGATTGACGATGATGATACTATAGTGGGAATTCCAATTGAATGAACGCAGCTTTCAATTGACCTTTTCGGTAAAACCCATAAGCCTTGTGAGTACACCTAAGTAGAACTCATCATTCTGCGGGTATCAGGACGACTCGACCTCCGGACTACTCGACCACGGACTACTCGACCACGGACAACTCGACCTCCCTGACAAGTCGACCTCCCTGACAAGTCGACCTCCAGAATCGCCGTGCACTTGGTGCATTCATGAATAGTGATAAATGCATGCACAAAGTTGTTGTTGTTATTTATCATTATTACTTTGTTGAGTAGCTAACAAGTAACATAATTAGTAGGCCTACATTTAAATGTTTTGTGTGAAATAATATCGTAATATGAATTAATATTCCATATAACAAGACATGATTATCAAGATCATAAGAACTCTGCATAGAGAGATACGGTATGGCAATACTGTAGCTTGTGGTATTGACCACTTGATAAGGTGATTAGCGCATTGTCACTTACCTACAATAGCAGAATGGCACAGTAGGTTAAATTCTTTGGTATTATATAAAATCAATGATTGTCAGTTATTTGTTATCAATGAACATGATCAATGGAATCTATAATTTAATAAAGAGTCAGATAAAAAGGAAACTAGTAGTTTTCGTGGAGAGTAAATATCACTAGAAAAATCAGATACAGAATCATGATCAGACCGCGTATTTCTACAGAAAAGTCATGAAATATATATGTGAATGTTCTTGGCTTGCTAGTAAGCTCTAGTAGCTACTTCTGGGTTCCGTGTACAAATTAAATACAGCTCTTACCACCATGCGGGGCATTTATTAAAACACAATTAATTAAAACTTCTTTATATTGGAATGGATGGATAAAAATTTTGACATGAAATAAAAATGATTTCAGTACCAAGAAATAATATTTTAGCAATGTACCTGTATTTTCCATTGGGTTTGATTTAAGCTTCGCTATTAATATTGACTTGCTTATATTGTTTGTTTGTTTGTTTGTTTGTTTGTTTGTTTGTTTGTTTGTTTATTTATTTATTTATTTATTTATTTATTTATTTATTTATTTATTATAATTTATGCTCTGAAATTGAGCATAGCATTTATGGCGCCAAGCTGGTCTATAAAATACAGAAGTTCATTAATACATTTAGTATTATGTACGTGTTTATTGTCATCATGTATGAGACTTGTGTTAATTTCAATTCGCCCCAACATGTTTAACATCGGGTAAGCACATTGGTGGGCAACGGAACCCGTGCTTAACATATTGATAATGATTTTTTTCCATGATAATCTATTGACTTTTTCATGAAAATAATAAAAAAAAGTTTTGGCCAGTGATAAGGGCAGGTGACGGGACATTTTCAATCACCTTTCATTACTCTCATCATAGAAATACGAGAATTTTGTATAGCCTAACTATAATATTGAAGAGTTTGTTTCCAAAACTGATTATATCGAATGGCTAGTGTGAAATGTGGTTAATTAATTCCTGTACAGCAGTTGACAAGTTCGAACAACAGATATGAAATATTTATAACAATGATTTGAGAAGGAAAGCCGGCATAGTAAAATGCAACATGCTAAATCAATTGGAGAATTCAATAGGCGGATTAAACTTAAGAAAATATATTAAAAATAACACTGATAAATTCATATACACCTATCCATTTCATTGGTGAAAATAATGTTATTAGAAGTTGCAAAGTTAAAATTATACAAGAAAAAGTAACAAAAAGCAGCTGTTCAAAGTTGATTGGAAACAAAATGTCAAGTTCAACTGTCTTCCTTACGTAGGCTACATGGTCCGGATACGTCGCAAGCACAAGACACGGGCAAACGGCCCGTAATAGACTTGTAATTCGACTAATTCCCCAGGCGGTTATAGTGATGAGAACATACCAGGTTATGCAGACACGCAGCCGAGGGGTCCGGGGACTCAAGCAATCGATCTTACGTCCGGGTCCGTTCTGTCACCTTTGCGCGTTCGGGTTGCGTGGCGCTGATTCAACCCCTGTCTCACCCGGCGCTTTCGGCAGCACTGAAATACCCGCGGTGCAAAACGTGGGTGCCGAATGTACCCCAAAAATCCCGGAGCAAAAATAGTATAATATCTCCAAGCTGCAGCTCGCGATTGTTTCTCTGTGCGCATTTGTCTTGGAGAAATTAGTTAATTATTTTTATCATAACTTTAAGTAAAGAAGGAATTTAACATAATAATAAATACATACTGTAATCAATGTAACTGAAACGTAGATTTCTACATCTACATTTAACTATTATAATCATAAATATCAAGGCCTAAATTTCAGAAATATAAATTAATTATTGTCCTGTTTCCCTCTGTTTTGCATTTTGGACATGCCTATCATGCGCTATCGTGTCTGTGAGTTTTCAAAATATTAATATTAATTTGCTTATTGTGCTCTGAAGCTGGAAATAATCTGAAATCCAAACTATTCTTCTTACTGTTATAACTTTTCTTCAACTTGGTATCGATGATTAGAATCTGATTATACTTATAGATTCCATTGATAAATAATAGCACACTAGTAAATGATTTTAATCATTGAATTATTGAATTCTTTGGTATTAAAATACCAAAGAATTCAATATCCTAGCCATTCGGCTATTGTTCCTATTGTAAATGTGACATTGCGCTAATCACCTTATCAAGTTGACAATACCAAAATATTTCCAAGATATCCCATCCCTTTCCTACGCAGAGCTATTTCAAGCTATTATCTTTTATAATAAATTTATTATTTTAACCTATCGTCATTATAATTCCTCACGCAATGTTGAAATATATACCAAATGTTAGATAAACAAGTAAGTAAATAATAATAAAAAATAATTAATTGCTAACTAAATAAATGAAATAAATAAATAAATTGCAATAATAGGCCCTAAATTAAACAAACATATCTGGATACGTCGCAAGCACAAAGACACGGCACAAGACACGGGCAAACGGTCCGCAATAGACTCGTAATTCCCCAGGAGATTATAGTGATAAGAACATACCAGTTTATGCAGACACGCAGCCGAGGGGCCCGGGGACTCAAGTAATCGATCGTACGTCCGGGTCCGTTCTATCACCTTTGCGTGCTCGGTTGTGGTGCCGTTGATTCAACCCCTGTCACACCCGGCGCTTTCGGCAGCACTGAAATGCCTGCGGTGCAAAACATGTGTGCCGAATGTACCCCAGAAAACGCGGAGCAAAAATAGTATAATATCTCCAAGCTGCTGCTCGCGTTTGTTTCGCTGTGCGCATTTGTCTTGGAGAAATAAGTTAATTATTTTTAACATAACTTTAAGTACAGAAGGAATTTAACATAATAATAAATGCATACTGTATCTGAAACGTAGATTTCTACATTAACAACTATGAAAATCATAAATATCAAGGCCTAAATTAATTATTGTCCTGTTTCCCTCTGCTTTTGATTTTTTTTTATGATATGCCTATCATGCGCTATCATGCATGTGAGTTTTTTTTAATTAATATTAATTTGCTTATTGTGCTCTGAAGCTGGAAATAATCTGAAATCCAAACTATTCTTCTTAAGCGCTCCACAGACTCCGAGTATTGTACGTACAATATTGTATGCAACATATCTACGTTATTTAATCTATTGCCATTCTATTTCCAGTAATGTTTAAGTTCTAACGAATGATTGATGAAGAAAAATCGATAATATGTTACATGTAATATCTAGTAGAAATATATTATCGATTTTACGTCATCAAACATTCGTTAGAACTTAAACATTACTGGAAATAGAATGGCAATAGAATAAACAACGTAGATATGTTGCATACAATATTGTACGTACAATAAAAAGTCTGAATACTGCTTTACTGTTATAACTTTTCTTCAACTTGGTATCGATGATTAGAATCTGATTATACTTATAGATTCCATTGATAAATAATAGCACACTAGTTAATGATTTTAATCATTGAATTATTGAATTCTTTGGTATTAAAATACCAAAGAATTCAATATCCTAGCCATTCGGCTATTGTTCCTATTGTACAATATGACATTGCGCTAATCACCTTATCAAGTTGACAATACCAAAATATTTCCAAGATATCCCATCCCTTTCCTACGCAAAGCTATGTCAAGCTATTATCTTTTATAATAATTTTATTATTACATAACCTATGGTTAATATACCATAAATTATTCCTCACGCAATGTTGAAATATACTAATAATGTTAGATAAATAACTAAGTAAATAATAATAAAACTTAATTAATTGCTAATTAAATAAATGAAATAAATAAAATTGCAATAATAAATAAACAAACATAATAATAGTAAAACATGACATAATAAATACATAATGCATAAAAAAATACATAAAGGGGAAACAGCAAGAAAGAAAAAAATAAGCAAAGAAACTAATAAAGTTCTTCATTGTGACTTCTTAACCATTCTAATTATAGTCCCGGCTAATATCACTGAAGTAAAATAATTAACAATAAAACCACAATAATAGTGACATATGTATTGAAGTACATGATCATAATAATAATATTCACTTGATATATGCACAAACAGAACATCAGCCCCCATTAGCCAAAAAACAAACAAACAAGACTTCTTGCACATAGAAATAAATAAATAAATAATATCAGATAACATACCAGTTTATAATAACCCGGGAGAGAGATAAGAAAGAAACAACTTAAAAAAATTGAGTGTTTTCACAGGTTTTGTAGGCCCCTATACGACTACGTTGGAATTTTGTACCAGGATATTGTAATAAAAGTCTGAGTATATTACTAGTAGGCTATCACTAAAATAATTCACAATAAAACCATAGGAAATAAAACCATAGTATAGGAGATCTAATCATCTCATCATAAATATTATGGAAAACATGGAGCAAGCAAAGCTTTCAACATCATGACAACATGATGTAAAATGAAATGCACAACAGCAAGTCATCCATCGGCGATGAATGCATCAAGTGCACGGCGAATATAATGCTCGAGTTGTCAGGAAGGTCGACTTGTCCGTGGTCGAGCTGTCACGGAGGTCGAGTTGTCAGAAGTCGAGTAGTCCGGAGGTCGAGTCGTCTGACATTCATTCTGCGTCACGCCGCTCCCCGCCAATGCGGCGATGCGCACATCGTTTATCGAACTAGGCTAGTCACGATTATCGCACTTTTTCAGTTTCCCACGCGTTTGAACGGGAATTGGATTGCGTACTTTTTCGATGTCTAGTGAGCAAATTTTTTCAATATTTTGAGAAAATGATGTCAAATTTTCTATTCTGTATTATATATGATTCTACTATTTGTTTGGTAATAATGTCTTTTGCCAATAGTATGTTTAAAGTTGTAATTTTGTGTTTTTGATCGCAAAGATCGGATATTTTCGTTCGATTCAATTCTGAACCCTTCGCAAGGGTGCCGATTTCGATAGAACTTTGACGATAATTTTGCCTTTTGGACACTAAAATGCTTTCGATCCTTAATTTTGTTTCAACCGAGTCTTAAATTAGCAAGCACAATACGGTTGCACAATCAAACTTCTTACCAAGTTAAAATTATGCAAATTTCCTAGCACTGCCCCACGCACCCACTGCATGACATCACGTGCACAGAACTGACGAATCATGTGTGTAGGATCGGTGAAATTTTTGTAAAATTTGGCAAAAAACAGCTCGTGCATATTGTCCGTCTCCGTTGAAAAACTGCAACCTCCGCAGTGAAATCCATCATGACCACTTGAAATAAGCTTCCAGCCAAGTCAGACAAAATATTCCATGTCCAACAAAAAATTATAACCAAAATTACAGATAAATGAAATTTGAGTATCTTCAGTCATCGAAATTTTTGCTAGTTTGACGCAAGAAAAAAATCAATATTCAAACGGCAATATTTTCAGAACGGAACCATTGATTTTCATTCTGTTTTCACATAGCCGAGCAGCCATCTTGAATATTACAAAATCACTGAATAATGCATGTCTGAGCCCAGTAAGGTCAAAAATTCATTCATAAAACCATGTCGGGTCAATTGCAACGATTACTGATCGGCCGAATAAGACCACATGTTTGTGACGTGTTGGGTTCATGAATATTTAATGAGCAGCCTGACACGGTAAATAAAGATAACGGGGATCACCAAAAGTCCGATGCTATGCACTTCGCATGCTTAGTGGTGCCTGGCGTGCTAACTGGCTCCTTTAATTCTAACTTCGTACAGCGTGAATGGGGGTAGTTCGTTCGTGGGTTGGTACCACTTTTATATGGGTATAATCAGAAATACATGTAATGGCACCAAAGTGTGACAAAAGGGTCAAAATTGCAAACAGTGTTCAGAGATGTAATTGTTGTCTTATTGTAAGCAAAACATATCTAAATTCAAGAAAAAAAAAAAATTACCGTATTGGTCCGAGTATAGTCCCACCCGTTTTTAGGTGAAAATTTTTCACAGTTGGGAGGGCAGATGATACTCGCATTTAACACACAAAAAATTCGGTTTTGGAGTGTCCCTGGACCTAGACCTAGATGCTAGGATCATTCATGGTTGACCTAAAAAAAAAAAAAAAAAAAAAAAATTCAAGATATTTTGTATTTTTAATTTTTGGTGACACTATCTATGGCTATCTCAAAAAGGGGCAAAAAAATGAATTACATTAGTTCAATTTTATTGTTGAGCCTATATTACTTACAATTGATTGTCAGGAGTGCAACATTTTGGTCGAGCTATGAAAACCATGTTTTTATGTACATATTTCTTGAATATGAAGGTCTTTACATCATGATTGCAGCAGTTTGGCTTCAGGAATATATTTTCAGGGCTAAAAGAACACCAACAGACTGGTAATTTCTTCAGAAATTTGAATTATTGCCAATTAATTAATTCTGGGTAACACTCCTGACATTGACTATTTAGATAGCTGTAGCAAATATGTTCAAGCAATGGCAAATATTTTTCTTGTTTTTGAGTTCCTATTGCAATGCACTAATTAAATAAAAAGCAATGTATGAATATTGCCACCTTGGTGTATGAAAAAAATCAAGTTGAATTCTGATGTAACACTCCTGACAAGACAGAATTTCTCATTTCAACCCGCTCTAAAAAGAAAACAGTTTTGATATCATGCAAGTTTTATTTTTTCCAAGTTAGGCCCAAATGTTGTTTTTACTACAAACAGACTGAAATAGATTACCGTACTGACGCGAGTATAGTCCCACCTTCGAGTAAAGTCCCACCCCAAACTTTCGGAAAATTTCAGAAATTAAAAAAAAAAAAAAAAAAAATTTGTTTTTAAATTTTTTTTAAAGTTATTATTTTTTCGGCTTTGGAGTGTCCCAGGACCTAGACCTAAATAATAGGATCATTCATGGTAAAATTAAAAAAAAAAAAAATTCAAGATGTTTTGTATTTTTAATATGAAAATTGATCATTTGTATTCATGTCATACTCTATTAATGATTTCAAAATGCATGACATGAATACAAATTATCAATTTTCATATTAAAAATAACAAAACATCTTGAATTTTTTTTTTTTTTTTTTTTTTAGGTCAACCATGAATGATCCTAGCATTTAGGTCTAGGTCCAGGGACACTCAAAACCGAAAAAAAAAAAAAAAAAAAAATTTTTTTTTTGAAATTGAGTATAGTCCCACCCCCAATTTTGAAAAATGTTCACCCAAAAGCGGGGTGGGACTATACTCAAGCGATCATCGGATAATACTGTCATCATTACCTTACAATGCTACACAATCTGGTGACAAGTGATTTTTGGAACATATTTGATTTTTCACACCATGTAGTCTTCACATGTTCCTAAGTAGACTATTAAGCGACTAATATGAAAGAATTTGGTACTAAATAATAGCAGACACTTCACAAAATGCCATGAAAACCAATGCAAAACTTTTTAACTTGCAGATTTTTTACAGTGCATGATTAAAATACAAGTACCTCTTTTCTTGTCACGCTAACATGTAACACTCCTGACCATATGGGGAAGAAAATTTGGCATATTATTTTTTACATGACAGCTATGACACTACAAATTGCTGTGGTTAAAGGGCCAATCATAACACACTTTTTGAAAGATGAATTTCTTTGCTGGTCTTTTTCATTTGCACAGCAGGCATCAAAAACCAAACGGTGCCATTATTTTTGACTTTACCCATACATTGATGAAATTTTAAAGATTTTTTTTCAAGTTTCTAACCGGCGCAAATCGTTAAGTGTGTATTTCCCATTGACATCCAAAATGGCGTAAGCCAGTCCTCAATATACATAGGTACGGCGTATATAGGAGAGTTATAGGACTGGCAAGCGAGTCTCATCGTTACTGCGCATTGCAAGTCGGCATGACGTCAAATGACGAGTTCTCAGGTGTACTTGCAAAGGGTTATGGGATTTACCGAAAAGGTCAATACCGTAATTCATGACATTTCTTGTCGGCCAGTTTAGGTACAACTTGACCCCCTAGCTTACTGAACTTTTCTGATCTTGTCATCTTGATATTATGTAGGTATGCTAGGTGAATTCAAATTTGCCATCAAACTGCATCATTTTATATATCAAATTAAAGCCCTTGAGTAAACAAAGCCAAAACTGAAAACCCTTTTTTCATAGCACTTTCCGTAGCAAAGTTACATCTTATCAAAGATTGACTTTCATCAAACAATGTCAAAAAGATTCAGCTAGCAAAATTCCCCAAAACGGCATTTCGGGGGTGTTTCTAGATCTTTTGTCTCATTATGATAGCAGGTTTTTTTAATGGAAATGCTATCAAAATCCCTCTAAAATTCCATGAGCGGGTGTCTTATCACCATAAAAAATCTTATATTTGGGTCAAGTGAAGTATAGAAAACATATTTATGTAGGTTTCCTTCTTCGGCCAGTTGTTTTAAATTTCTATGTAAAAATGCATTGACATTTTCGGCGAATTTGGCTGACTAGCAAATGTGTTTGCCTGGCATACCTATATGAAATGGTCTATCATGATACATGTATATGCCATTCTTATGCCCCTGTCAGACTTTCCTGCTGCTTGCCGCTGTGGTAAGCTCAATGACATATCAGCCAATGACAAGCCTTGATTCTGACAGGGTGTCTGCAATGCGCGTGCGTTAGGGTGCATCAAGTGCCCCTCATTTCAACCATATTTTTTGCTCCTAGTGTCAAACTGTGCCATTTAACTAGAAAATCATCCCCTCCAAATTTAAATTCAATCGGAGGTCGGGAAGGGGGTCCACCGTGAGCTTAAAGTTCGGACAGAGGCAACCAGTAAAAGTCCGGCCGGCAGCTATTGTATTATGTATACAGTTATACACACACATTAATAGCTGCCTTTAGTGAAAGTTTTATAGTACTTCAAATCTCAGACAATACTCAATAAAATGCAAATCCATTTGAACTAATCAAAAAGGCAGCTATTTTCAGACATATTTGAAGTCATAATAATAGCTGCCATTCGCTACTTGCACGGTTCCGCCATTATGCACTGTGTGCGGGGAGAGCCTCGAACTGGCAGCGTTCATGAAAGGAAGAATTATGTAACCTTACACAGAACGTTATGACTAGTTCAATTCCCATTCATGTATGCTGCCAGTTCGAGGCTCTCCCGCATATAGTGCATAATGGCGGAACTGCAAGTAGCTGAATGTACATGTTCTCTATTTACAGCCATTTCTGCATGAAAAATGGGTCCATCACGCACTACAAGCTTAAAGTGTGTGCATGGTAGGTGCTTTTAACTTAATGACAAATAAATCAGGCAGCTATTTAGTTTTCATTACGTTATACTGCACATCACTGTGGCTTCCTTATGAATAACAATGTAATAAATGTACTTGGTACAAGTTTGGTAAATTATTTGGTAAATTAGGTAGTGTCATTCAGTTTACGCTTTCTCAGATTAGGTGTCCATTTTCTATCTTGCTCCACCACTTTACAAGACATTTTGATATAAATGTTCCTCAAGTGCCCTTCAAGTGCAGATTTCCTGGCTGCTATCTGGGCACTAGCAAGCGGTGCCATCTCTTTGGTGAGGTACTACAGATGTCTGTTCAGGGCTTTGCGTGCACTTGTTGCAACACGGGAATTGATATCGGTGACGCTTGTATAACTGGAGATCGTTCCATGGCACGTCAGAAGGAACACTGCATGTCATCCACCAGGAACTGTACATGTAGATTATTGTTGCAAATTTACAAATACAACAAATTCACATAATTATCTTGGGTAGCTGGTGGTGCTTTGTTGTCACAGTACCTTGTGGAAGCTGTTCAATGTGATTCTGCAGAGAGATTTTGATACTATAAAGCAGTTTGGACAATCCTAGCGCAGGCTTTGGAAACCAAATTCCCGAAGAGCCAAAGTTCCAAAAGAGCCAAAGAGCCATCAATGTAGTAAATGATGCAGCATAACATGGTGAGAAACTCAGTGCAGATTTCCTGGCTGCTGCCCAGATAGAGCCCTTGAGGAACATTTATCAAACTGTCTTGCAAGTGGTGGAGCAAGATAGAAAATGGACACCTAATCTGAGAAAGTGTAAACTGAATGACACTACCTAATTTAGCAAACTTGTTTCATATGGACTGATAAATATTAAGCAATGGTAAGATAAGTACATTTATTACATTGTTATTCATAAGGCAGCCACAGTGATGTGCAGTATAAAGTAATAAAAACTAAATAGCTGCCTGATTGATTTGTCATTAAGTTAAAGGCACCTATCATGCACAAACTTTATAAGCTCGCAGTGCACGATGGACCCATTTTCCATGCAGAAATAGCTGTAAATAGAGAAACATGCACATGGCAGCTATTATTATGACTTCAAATATGTTTGAAAATAGCTGCCTTTTTGCTTAGTTCAAATCGATTTGCATTTTATTGAGTATTGTCTGAGATATGAAGTACTATAAAAACTTTCACTAAAGGCAGCTATTAATCTGTACGTATAACTGTATACATAATACAATAGCTGCCGGCCGGACTTTTACTGGTTGCCTCTGTCCGAACTTTAAGCTCACGGTGGACCCCCTTCCCGACCTCCGATTGAATTTAAATTTGGAGGGGATGATTTTCTAGTTAAATGGCACAGTTTGACACTAGGAGCAAAAAATATGATTGAAATGAGGGGCACTTGATGCACCCTAGCGTGCGTCATGCCGCTCAGGCTCCAGAATGATTGACAGTCGTGACAGTATGAAACCAGCACAGGGGCGTAGCAAGCGGGGGGACAGGGTGGACGAAGTCCATGGGCCCCCGAAGATTCAGGGGCCATGGTCAAAAGCAAAAATTAAGTGGGTTAGGGATAGGGCTGGTAAAGGAGATGTTAAAAGGGCCCCACACTGCTCCCTGTCCATGGGCCCCCGAAGCTCTTGCATGCTACGCCCCTGAACCAGCATAAATAACGCTGACATTACATATGTGACACGATCTGGTCCATGGGGCCAAAGGCGACAAATTTGAAACTGAGATTTAGGAAAAATATGGTGTAAAAAACAAGAAAATCCATAAGAAAATACACATCACAAAACCTCATAACTTTAGAACCAAGTATGCTATCTACCTTTTGGTGTTTTCAGTATATATGATTTAGGTAATAATTATAGTAACTCAATTTTCAAAAATGCCTCCTTTGGCCCCCGTGGAACAGATCATGTCACATAGTATTTGACAAATTTTGACATCCTTGTACTAGAGTGATTTACCCAGCATGAGGGGATTAAAATGGCCCTCCCCAGTCATAGAACACTTGCCCCCCTGTTATCCCCCCCCCCAGTAAAAACCCAAAGTTACGAAAATTTCACCTTTTTGTGTTAATTTAGCGCACAATTTGTGGATTTTGCCCCCTGAAATTCACTTTCCCCCTCCATTACCCCGGAAAAAAATTCCTGGTGTCACCACTGTGCATAATAAGGAAGACTGGCTCTCAGTCTTATTAATGCACTCCAGGCTTGGCCTTTCACATGGAAATTTTAGTACACCATTGGGTATTATAATTGTGCCTACATGTATGTAATAGAAATTCAAGAAAATTTGAGACCGTCGCTGTGGAGCAAATCTCATATTAAATATGGCTTTTAGTTTTAATGTTTGTACATTATAGATGAATAGCAGTGCAGTCATCGAGCTGTCCGATGGAGCGGACGACGACGGGTCTGTAGGAGATATGGAGATTTCAGCAGGTACCAGGCAACAAGCTGAGCTACACCATGAGGACGGTAGAGATGAGGAGGAACCTGGAACAGAAGCCACACTGATGGATGCTATGAAGAGCCAAATGGCAGATTCTGTAAGATTGCAAACCAGGGTTTAGAAAATAAACAATAGGAATTTTTGTTTAAATTGCTAGATCCTCTACCTCATTGGCAGATGTAATATTTGTATGTGTCCAGTGGCGTAGCGCGAGTCATCATTTTGGGGGAGGGGGACAAGCCATTTTTTTGTCAATTTTCCTATGGGATTTTCTAAATGTTAAATCGATTGAGGGCACGTCCCTCTCAGTGCCCCTATGACGCTACACCGTTGTATGTGTTTACGAACTAGACCGCTTCCACTGAAGAAGAATATCATTTTTGTGAGAGGCCACAAATTGATTCTCACAAATGGACTGGGAACTAGGATGGTGTGGTAGCTGCAACAACCCCCATCCCTCCCCCGGACAAAAACATTCACTTTCAAGGATGAAAATGTTCCAGAATAATTAGAAGAAAGAAAAATTAAAAGACCACTTGTTTCATATTAGCTAGAATAGAGAATCGTCTCCTATAATAATCTGTTGTCCCAGGTAAACTTGGTAAATACTGTTAGACTACTATCAATATGATCATTTATCAGATTCTGATACTGGGACTTGACCCACTCACTTCATGTCCGAGAAGTTTATCATGCTAGGGTAAACCAGTAAAACCGCTGCTATATTTGCAGTCAAAATTCCGCAATCAATATTTTGCCAATTGTGCTTTTCAAATGGTAGTTGTCATTGTACACTATGAAAGGTAAGTGGGTAGTGAGAGCCTGGGAAGCAGCTGCTTGCCTACAGAGGTACATTTAGGTGTCCGATGTCAAGATTTGTTTCACCCTGATTGTAAATGGGCAATTCAAAGCATGATTCCGCAACGCGAAGTTTGCATATGCAAATTAGGGTCATTTGGAAAAGTTTCTCCCACCTTAATCTTTCACATACCCAAAATAGTTTCCATTATACTATTCACCTACCTAACTGGCTGCTGCATTAAAAAGAATTCATGTGCAAACTTCGCGTTGTGGAATGTTGTTGCTTGGAATTTCCCAAATAAACATATCAGCTTGGATCTCATTTTATTTTTGAGCCATTCTGTTGATACAGGTATGGCAAGCAGGAAAACAACAAGCAAGGAAAGCCTTTGATCTGTATGGCAATATTGATGTACTCCGGCCTTACTTTGATGTGGAACCAAAGATACTTGTTTCAAGGTTAGTATTGAATGTTTGTTTTGGTTTCAAATAAACTGGGGTACTAATAATAATGTCCAATGTAAAATAGGCTAGCTCTATGTTGAATCTAAACCTAACCAGCCTTTCAATTTAAAAACAACGGCACCGACAGCATATGCCATTAGTGCCACTCCGGACTGGCAGTGGCGTAACTACGGGGGAGCAGAGGGGGGCAACATGCCCCGGGCGCCACCTTTATGGGGGCGCCAAAGTGACCAATTTAGCATCGATTCTGCGCCCCACCAAGCGATGAAAGTCAAAATTTGTGCACGCTTCGCGCGCATTTCAGCACAAAGTCAATTGAAAGAACATTATAAGACAGTATTCAACTTCTAGTAACCAAAATTAATTAGTGGTAGGCCTTATTTGTCCAAAATTTTGCGCACTGTTTAAAATAACAGGGGGGGAGGCATCTAAGATATTCTCGGGTGGGGAGATATACAATTTTGTTTCTTGCCCTGGGCGCTACCAACCCTATAGTTACGCCACTGCGAACTGCCGGACTGCCCTCAAGATATGTCCTTTGCCTACATGTACGGCAGTTGCTTGCCATCATATTGTTTGTGTTTTCTTCACTTTTGAGAAATTGCCTTGGTGACCTTCTCAAATTTTCAACAGTTGCCATGATGCCATTTTTAAAATATAATAAATTGCTGTGCCACCTTGCCTTTTCAATGAAAATCCAAGGCAATTATCAGTATGTCCTAAAAATAGTTGCTGTGCCCCTTCAGATCCTTGATTGGGAGGCTGAACCTAACCCATATCTTAGGCTAATCTTGTTTCATATTTGACATAGCGAACCTTGTTTCGTAATTGACATAGCGAGCTTTAATTTTGACATAGCAAACCTTTCGACATACATGTACCAAACACAACCGCATGTTCTAAGGAGTTTATAATGTGAGAGCTGTAGATGCAGAATGGGCTGAGCTAAACAACTTTTTTTTCTTAATTCATTCTTGCCATCGCAAAGTTCTCATCCTTAAGCATTAAGCAGGTTTCAACCTGGGATTCCTGGGTATCTAACTTCTAAGTATCACTTAAAGTTTAATCCTTATGCCGGGACTTTTCCCGTCGTTTGATATTTGCAGGAGAGCATGAAATAGCTCTTCTGGGGCCTTCAAGGAGACCTGTTTAAAGCAAATTACAATAGAATGTAAGGAGAGAATGGTCAACTAAGGAGAGCTAGAAGTCACTCTCCTATATCAGGTTTAAGGAGATAGAGCTGCAGAGAGTGATTGCTCTCGTTCCCACCTTGTGTCAAATGTGATGTGCCATGTCAAAAGGAGACACTTTTGGGTAGGTTATCAATTTTGAGGTTTTTACATATCTTAAGGGGGTACTACACCCTTGGCTAATTTTGTGCCTATTTTTGCATTTTTCTCAAAAATTATAACACATTGGTGACAGGTAAGATATGTATATTATAGGGGCAAGGACTACAACTACTGTACTAAAAATTCAGCAACTCAAAGCAATTAGTTATTGATTTATTGGTCAAATATTGGTTTTCCCTCATTTTTGACTGTAACTCCACAACTGTTGTCTGTGCTGAAATAAAATTTCTAGTGCAGTAGTTGTAGTCCTTGCCCCTATAATATATATATCTTACTTGTCCCCAATGCACTATAATTTTTGAGAAAAATGCAAAAATCGGCACAAAATTGGACAGGGGGGTAGTACCCCCTTAAACATAGAGATATTTTGCTCCACATCACCGTTTCCCCGATGAAATCGGACATTCCTAAGCGAAGATATTGAGCTTGTAAGTTATGGTATTATAAAATGGGAAATTGGGATATCGGTCTTTAAAAATATTATTGACAATGTTGAGAGTAGGAATTACCTTGAAAGATGTCTCAAAAAATACAAGATGCCAGATATATTCCGGTCTGAAACTCTCAGACAATATTTTAAACATTAATAACATCACAAATTCGCAACAAACCCAAATGTGAAAAAATCACCCCCGGGCAGATTTTTGGCTATTTCTCCATTTACAATCCTGCCCAAAAGTGTCTCCTTTTGACATGACACGTCACAAATTACCAACATGAACGATTGACCTTATTTTTCATGATTTGTTTTTTTAGTTGGTACCATTTTACTTTTTTGTTCCTGTTGTTTATAGGTTAATGAACGTTGATGTTGATGTGTCAAGCCCCGAAGGGGGGAGTGCATTAGATGCATCAACATCAGTGCAAGTGCATTATTTTTTTTCTAATTTCTCGAGCAATAAGTAATACAAGTTTATTAATAAATCTATTTCATACACAAGAAGAAAAAAACACATAATTTTTACTTTTTTATACAACAAATTATCACTAAAAATGTTGGAAAACAGAACCAAATATAAATGCATCAACCCGCCCGAAAAATGAATCAATCCTACGCGACGTGAATGTGCGAGAAACACTGCGTGTAGTACGCGGAGTGCACAATATACACAATCAATGCATGTTTCGTACTTTTCTAACAGCTTTTCTGATTGGCTGCTTTGATATAGGAGTGTATGAATTGTGTATAAATAAAGATGATTACTTTTTGGAGAAGTATGTATTACTGGCATGTACAACAATCATTACTTTTCAAAAGAAAAATTAAAAAATGTTTTGTTCATGCAGTTTCTATCTTGTTTTTTTGCCATCAGGTTAATTCTGTCATTAGTTCCCAGAGTTCCAAGGGGCACACCACAGAAAGCAGTAGGAGAACTCTACGGTCCTGTCATGATTGTGTTAACTCTAGTAGCTATTCTATTGATGGGTATGAAAGATGCTGGGCATACAGTGGTAAGCTTTATAGCTAGTATGTAGAAGAATTCTATGATTGTGTTAACTCTACAGGTAAATTAAGTAATTCTTGGCAAAACTCAAACGATATGAACGCTAGTGGCACCGCAATAAACACACACGCAGATAGTGAGGTACAGAAGAAAGCATACATGCGCCTTACATTGCGTACACACTTAGTACGCTACATGGACCCAATGCGCATGTTCCAGCTTGGCCAAGAAATACTTAATTTACATACGTAGCTATTCTATTGATGGGTATGAAAGATACTGGGCATACAGTGATAAGCTTTATAGCTAGTATTTAGGAGAATTCTATGGTCCCTTCATGATTGCGCACAGTTTGTTTTCAGGCTCTGTTTCAGGGTGTGCACAATAACGAGCCAAGTTCGATAAATAAGAATGTCCGTATGAAGATATGGTATTTTTCCTTTGATCAGGATCATCCTCAATTCAGTGAATTATGCAATTGGAATGTTCATTGCTGGCGTAACATGACAAAAAAATTAGGGTAGGTCGGTCGGCAATTTATTTTTTTATTTTACTTTTTTTACACACATTTAAAGCTGAAAATCACACATTTTTCTTCTTTTTAAATTTTAATCTTTTTTAAATTTTTTTTATCCATTTTTTGCAAAAAAATAAGAAAAAAAGTCTAGGGTTGGGCCTATTTTTAGGGTCGGTCGGGTTACGCCAATCAAACAATTTTTTTAGGCCTAATCGTAACACAATACATAAATAATGTTTCTTTCTTTTCTCCCTATTTTGTACAGAGAGAAGGCACGCTAATGGGTACAGCCATGGGTGTATGTTTTGGTTATTGGTTTATTGCATCTGGTTTGTTTTATGGCGTAGCTTTTGTCTGCAATACTCACATCACGTTTCTGCAAGTTTTATCTATGACGGTAAGTGTTTCTAAATGAGATTAACTTCTTTTTAAATACCGTACATGTATCCTAACAAAATAAGGCAAGAAAAGGAATAATTCTGGTATACCCTGCGCACGAGTATATCCCTAATCCTAACCCTAATCATAACCCTAAACCATAACCGTAACCCTAACCTTAAGGCCAGAGTAATGGGAGAGAACATGGACCTTTTCGAGCATCATTATTTCTGAATTGTATATCCAAAGTATATAAAACTATACATTTTTTTACCCCAATTTTTTTGTGACAACTTAGAAAAAAATCCGTTCGGAGTAAAACAAATTCAGTTAGCTTTTCATGAAGAAAGAGACATGAACTTAGAGAAGGTTTTTTTATTTTTTTTAAATTTGTCTCTTTTTTTGTATTTTTTAAAAAAAACTGTGAAAAAAACAATGTTGTGACTCTATTAAGCTAAAAATTGTACATAATGGTGTATAAAACAAATATTTTGAAAAAATGAGAAATCCTTCCCTAGATTTTGATGTACTCTAAACAATAGTGCAAAAAGTTAACCTTTTGCATGCATATTTTTCGAGTTATCTTGTCACAAAAATCGTGCAATATTGTCGAAAGTGAACTCTGAGAAATCAATGTTTTAGTAAAAAAATGTCAAAATTATGCACAAAACGTCCTTATATTTTAAAACGGTAAGACTTTCATGCTTGTAAAAGCTGTATCTGGTGCATGGTCTAAATATGTATCTTTTTGCACCAATGAATCTATAATGTCTGCTTTCAGTGCACCAAAATTCGAAATAATTAAAAAACTAAGAGGCATTTTTGACTGCAAATTTTTGTTTTGTTTACACCACATTTGCTGGCGTTAACAATATACCGAATGCGCCTTGACTGCGTTGGATATACGCGCAGAGATGCGCCGCGTCACGCGATGCGAATCGTGCACGTAGTCACAATATTTCGCATTCACGCATTTCTGACTCATAATTTTCTGCCAATTTACTTTTACCAGTTTTTTGATATCCAAACAATAAATTACAATTCCGCAAGAAGTTACAATACTTTTTTTACAACATGTTTTTGAGGCTTTTAATTGATAGCCTTCTACATGTAACTGTGATTTTCATTCTTATATTTTTAGCTGATATCTTGTGTCTTTTGTTTTTCAGGGTTATGGTATGTTTTCCTTCTGCACGGTGCTTTTCATAGGAACTGTTTTACACAGTGACTATTCACATTCATTATTCTATTTTCTATGGGGTGTGGTTGGTGGTATTGCAGTTTTAAAAATGGTAAGTTGATCGTAAAAGAAAGTTAACCGTACACAATCTGATCTGTTGGAGCCAATATCACAAATTTTGCATGGGGTGCAGTTTGATACCTCATCCACTCATCAGGCTAAAGGTGAGAAATCTGAAACTGAGATAAAGGGAAAAATGGGAAGTACATGTGGCAATACAAATTATAACTGAGCAACACAGTAAGCCTAGCTATTCTAGGGATTCCAGTAATAGCAAGTTTGATCAGGGATTCTGGAGTAATAATATACTATAACAAAGACAGTCACATACTCAATACACAATTGAGCATGTGGTGGTATGTCTTGTGTAAGAGATTGACTTGTGGAAGAGGTGATGCATATTGTGTTGTCAGTCCAAAAAATCTAAATGACGAAAAATGATGAACATTTTGTTTTTTCTTTCCATTAGGAAAAAAAAAAAAGGTTTGTCTCAAAGCTCGCGCGCGCATTTTGTAAAATCGTGAGATTTGGAAAAAAAGAAATGCAGAATTTTTTTTTTTTTTCAAAATTTTTCTTTTTAATTTTTTTTTATTTTCCAGTTTTCCAGAAAAATTCGGTGAAAATCAGATTTTTTTCTCTTAATTTCATGAAAAAAGTCAGGAAAAAAAAAAAAAAAAAAGTAGCTGAGGTGTTAGGTCCATATATGCTGGGAAAATATTTTATTTGACCCCATGACCCTATGTTGACATTGCCTAAATAGGCCATATTTTTGCCAAATTAAAGGCACAGTGTTTGCAATCTTGGCAAAATTTGATGTACTGAATTGCTCAGCAACTGCCAATCAAATGGGGATAAGTACGCACAGTTTTGAAGCAGTACGCACAGTGTTGACGTGCACATATACATGAATTTTAGGCTAAGCATGACTATGTGTACTCAATTACATAGCAACCGTCAAACAAACTGCAGTAACGTGACTTCACTTTTCGTACAGGGATTGAATACGAGTGTCAAGGCCCTGGTTTGATGCTTTTCTGCTCTCCAAAGATAAGTGTCTGGTAATTCCAGCGGAGCCCTTTTAGGTAGGAAATGGTGGGTATACTGTACTAGCTACATGTATATATGTGACCATCCACAACGAACCCAGTGTAAAGTCGCCAGTACACATTCAGAGATATGGACTAATAAACCAAATAAAATTCTATAGAAAACAAAGGATTTTAAGGCAAAATATTGAATTTTGAGTACCAAGTTTACAAGTAATTGTGACATGTGATATACCATTTTAAAGCTTGTTTTATGGGGATTTTAGCCAATTCAAAATCTAAGATACTCAAGATGTGCAACTTCGTCGTGGACGGTCACATATGGTCATGTAATCTACAAAAACATACATGTAATATAATGTCATTGGTATTTCACGCTTTCTGTTATAGATTGGTGTATACTTATCAAGAACAGCTGGTAAGACCCAGAGATTGGCTATCTGTGGTGTGGTAGGCTTTGTACATCTTGTGTTCCTGCTCTATCTACATTTTGCCTACCATAAAATTGTTGAAGGTATGTGAATTTGCATCATTTTAATATTGAATATGAATTAATGGGATGGGAGTGGTGCTAATAGGGACATGGCTAGTATTTTAAATTCATGTGATTTGGGGGGATACTTCGGAAATGAGGGTTAGCCTACCTTTGGCCCAAAAAATGAATCTAAATATTCATCCATTTCCAAAAAGGAGATAAAAGACTTGTTGATACTGACTTCTACTGCCATTAAATACCAAGAATATATTGCCAAAGGTTTAATATTCATCATCCTGTTACAGCGATAGAATCCTGGAGAATGCAGCAGGATTGATGACAAACCTTGTATAAGGTTCTTGCATTTGTAACCAGCACTAAATAGTTTGTATTATTAAGTTGAATTATCTGCAATCATCCATGTTTAAGTCACCTTGCATGCATCTTTTGAACTAATCCAGTAAGTGAGAAAGAAAGAGGGGGAGAGGAGAGAGAGAGGGAGGAATTGAAGATAGACAGACAGAGAGACATCATGTCAAACAGAACAAACCAAAGATTAAGACATGCTGAAGTATTTAAAGCCACAATTTGGAGCCAGGTGCGCAAATTGTGGTGTCGGATATTATATGTGTATGGAACTGTGGCAGTGTTAAACCATAAACCATTTCCATGCATGGGAAATGAGAATTTTCAAGGAAGTGGGCTTTAAGGCCAGACAAAATTGTATTCAGAAACAGATGATCAAAATGAAAATGAGTGAGTTATATAAGGAAAGGTATGGCGCACAAGAACAAGAGAAATTAAAACTCTTGCATGCGAACACCTGTTACATTGTTACTGTCACTCCCGTTTGGGATATGGGATAGTCAGACGAATAGGACTTATTTTTTTCTTAGTTACCAACTATACTCATGCAGACTCTGATCATCAAGAAAAAATAACCGCGAAAGTGCATTAACCACCCGCCCGACTTTTTTTCAGGCGGCGCGGTCACTGTACTTTTGTGATTCGTCTTTCTTGCCCCATATGAGATAGAGAGCATAGTCTGAGATGAACATAGTCTGGTAAATAAGAAAAAAAAGTCCTACTCGTCGGACTAGTATGTGAGACAGGTGTTAAGAAACAGATTTACAAAATGAGAGTGAGTGAGTGAGTATGGATGTAACTGAAAGGGAGTGACTTCAAGAACAAGAGAGAGAGAGAACATGCTTTACTCAATTGATCAAGAGAGAGAAGAGATGGGCTGAGAGAGCAAAAATGGAAGAGTGATTTGGGAATGAGAGAGTGTCATGTTTTGTTATTTGTATGCATGATATATTTTATTTTGGCAAAACATTGCTTCATTTCATAATATCCCCAGCCCTGCATCCATTAATTCATGAATCCTGCAACATGTCCAGTTGTACGATCAGTTTGTAGTGAACATAACCATTGGGCTATACATATACCTGCTAGGGAAGACATTACCTAAATCTTCCACACAGGAAGTGTGAATTTCAAATGGGGCTATAACTACCTGAATGGGTGACTCCGTTTGAAATTTACACCCCCCTGTGTGGGAGATTAAAGTCATGTCTTCCACAGGGGGTGTATGGATTTCAACTGGAATAGCCAGTTAGTAGCACTCCAGTTTTAGAAATGGTTGTATGATAGTGAGTTGTGTAAATATTATTGTGTTGATACTCTGAAACTTGTTATTTCAGCAACAAAATCCTAGTTGGTTCGCAAAGTCATTTTCCAAGTCTCAAAATGGTAATACTACTCATGATAACTTACCATACAGTACTTCAAAAGATCATTTTGATTTTTACTTAGACCATCATAATAACATCAGTGGCTGCACCAGGGGGTGGGTGGGAATTGGGGTTCAATGTGAAATTCAGGGGGGGGGGGAATCAAAGAATTTTGCTCAAAATTGCCCCTAAAATGGAAAATGTCTTACTTTTTGGTTTTAACTGGGGATGGGGCAAGAGTTCTGACTGGGAGTTCATTTTCCCCCTCCCCATACCCCCCTTGGTGCTGCCACTGAATTACATTCTTGTAACATGTTCCCTTTACACGTACTTGTTGTGTGTTGTGAACGTATCATAATCATGTGTATATAATGTAACCCATCCCCTCTTGACAGAAATTGAGCCGATTCTTCAAGTTAATGAAATCAGTATAGAGGAACAGGTGGGAGCAGGTAAATTTAGTTGTTGGGACTATTCCAGTTGTAATGCATACACCCCCTGTGGAAGACATGATCTTAATCCAACATACAGGGAGTGTGAATTTCCCCCTGTGTGGGATATTAAGGTAATGTCTTCCATAAGGGGGTGTTTGGATTTCAACTGGAATAGCTAGGTCTTTGGGCATGTTGGTTACAGGCAAATGGTGAAAGGAAGAGGTAGCTTGGTTTTGGTGCTGGGTTTTGCTTGACAGCCACTTCAGAAGGGCAGCCTTGAAGATTGTCACTTTCCATAGGCATGGAGTTAGAATGCAAGGCATGCGGTTTTTATTCAGTGTTTTGCTGCTGTGATAAACACACCATTTCATGTTCTCTGCTGTAATTTCGGCTGAAAAGAGTCTTTATTCTCCTATATACTGGACACCTAAAACTTTGGTTCACCATAAACATATGTATCACAGTATCACATTCGTAAAGTTAATGGCACAGAGCATGCACAATTGCCCATGCAAGGGTGATTTGTCGGCACACCTGTCACAGGCATGACCACGAAAAAGCATTGACATTGAGATGAACTAGAATATAGGCAGTGGATAGAAGAACAAAGTCCCAGGAACTAATAAAGCCATTTTTTTAGCAGAAACAGGAGGAGAGAATGGGCTATGTCAGTTAAAATCCATACACCCCATATGGAAGACATGACCTTAATCTCCCAACACAGGGAGTGTGAATTTCAAATGGGGTTACCTGAATGGATGGATCCATTTGTCTTCAATAGGGGGTGTATGGATTTCTGTAACAAAAACTTAGTTCCAACTTGTACTCAGTCATAGGTAATATGAAAATCAGCTTTTTCTTGTAGACCAACTGCTGTACCTTGCACACAAATGAGTGAATTGTGAAACATATGCCATCACTGTCTGTGAAGTTCACAAAGTACTGGAACAGTTTCACTTTCATGGGCGTATTATACAAAGGTTGGAAAATGGGATAATTAAGGTCTACATTATGGCCAGTCTTCAGTCAGTCTGTAATTTATAAGTGAGAAGTTTGTATGGTTGCTTTCACTGCCTGCATTGGTATCAACTTTTGTGTTTAATGTTGTAACATGGGATAGATGAAGCATACAGAGGTCATGATGAATAAAATATATTGTCTCATTTGGGTGTGGTGCTGGGAATGCAGTTATCGTGATTAGGACAGAATGACTATCATGCATTGTATAATTTGGTTGATAGCTTTTCAGGTGCATCATTTTAGGAAGTTTTGTCTTCAATCTTTGTTGCATTCTTCTCGCAAACCATGAATGCCTCGACCGTAGGAGTTCATGCTTCATTGAAATCCAATAACCACTTCTGCACATCTCATCGGGCAGCCATTTCAATTGCACGAAAATCGTGATAATGTTTGTTGATGTCATCATTAATTTCACTACATCAGTACTAATATCACTTGTTCCACTCATTCATACTTCTACTTTTTTTTAAAATCTTTTTTCCCCATGAGGGTCTTTATTAAAGTGACACACATACAAAACAATTCCTACTTCTAGGTGAATAGATTACAGTTTCATTATAAAGTTACGTCTGGGTCAAATTCTTTCTTATGTTCTTGACTCATTGCAAAGTATTTGTGGAACATGTTTACTGCATGATGGAGTTACAGCACTCATGTCCAGGGTTGTAGCTACAGTGGGCGGTGGTGGGCGGCAGAGCCCACCACTCAGTTGTGGAGCCCTCCACACAACTGCAATTTTGGCATTGGGGCCTACCAATCAGAGTCCAAAATTGCACGATTTTGTTGAATTAGTCAAGAATTTGATCATTTTTTGACAACAAATGACCAAATATGCAAGATTTCCATCAAATGCCACCCAGCACTAAAAATGTCCTAGTACAACCCTGCCCATGTCCATTTTCATGAAGGTGTATGTCTTATGTTGATTTTGCTATATTGGCAGAATTGGTGACAATATTTTAGCAGTGGAAAAGGTGTGAAGGTTTTTACAACCGTCCTGTTAAAATATTATTTTGCACTCTTTAGGCTAATATTGTTTTCATTTTATCTGGACATCACTCTAGAGGTGGACGAGGTCGTTAATGAACTACAAGAAGGGCGCCCCCTTGACATTGTAGAAAGAGACACGGCTAACGCGGCGGGGCAAAATGTACCCGAGATCATTAACAAAGCTGCAGCCGACGTGGTGAAATTGGTGACCAAGCTGCACAGAGTATGTAGTGAATAAATTAAAATGGATCACAATTTTTTTGTAAAGTTTCTTTTTTTCATGGCTTGCCAAACTTTTGACTATTATCAAAAGAATATTAAATTCAATGATAACTTCATAATGTTATGTATATCAATTATTTAAATTCAGTATCATTTTTAAAAAACGTTCAGGACAAGAACTATATACATTACTTTGATAGTTTTTGCAGCAGCCACTTTGAGTTACTAAATGCTGAATATTATTTAGCCAAAATTGTTTTATTATATATAATTACCATTACTTTGATAGTTTGGCTGTAACCTACAGCCATCATTTGAATGAGGGGGGTGGGCAAGGGTAGCGCTAGGCTGCTTTTTGGGGGTCCTGGACTCACCAAAATATAGTTCGGATTTTAACATTTTCTGCGAGTTCAGGGGTCCCTGCAGACCCCCAGCTTTTCAATCTAGTGCTACTGCAGACATACTATTTATGCTGCATTTAATTGTGCAACTCTGACTAACCAAACTCTATTACGGGCCCCCGACTTTCAGATTTTCCACAAGTTCGGGAGTCCCTGCGGACTCTGGAGCGCTTTGTTCTAGCGCTACCCTTGGGGGTGGGCGAGTCAAAAGTTAAAAACAAAATCCTTTGTCCATTATTTGGACATGCAACATTATGAGGGAATGTGTATAAAACTCTTTCTGCTGCTTGCTCAAAAAATTCTTAAGCTGGACAATTGCATGTAAAGCACATACAAAATATGTAATTTTACACTGCCGGGGTATGGTAAATTTGGCTGTTATTAGTCCAAAAGGAAGATGCACATTGCATTTTGGTTCATTTGCTGGCTGTCTGTTAAGAGCTGTTGGGGAGTGCACTCTTCCTTTAAAAAAACATGTTATTTCTTTTGGGATGCAAAAAAAAAGGCATAACTTCTACTCAAATTCAACACAAATAGGCTCTCCTATAGAGGACAATATTGAATTGCTATAAAGTATTGTAAAAAACAATTAAATATAGAAATATAAAAAAACTACATTGTTAAAAGACTTTCGGTGCACAAAGACGAAGCTGAGATAAACTGTTTTTGTTTACTTCAAAGAAATCGCTGATGGTATTCAACAAAAGGAACCTTCTGTGGAGGAACTTGGGGATGCAGTCGGGGATGCAGTTGGTAATCTTGCGCAAAATGCTGGTCTTGAAATTGCCAAAGAGGTGGATTTGGAATAAGGGTGGTGATGACCGATGTGCCTTATTTGCAATAAAATGTATGTGATATAAATTCATTATTTTTACAACTACTCTAGTGTTGTCATCATTGGTTAGCTGGGATGATAATATATTTAAGGTGTGGCTATTATTCATTTCAGTATAAAATGCACATTCAAAACAAATTCTGATGTTGCCTATATTCCGAGTTACATCAAATGATTAACAATTATGGGATAGTGCAATATGATGCATGCACACATCTGTCGGATGATTAACTTGTTTTACCTAACAGAAATCACACAAAAACATTAATACACAGCATCATTTTCATTGGTGATTGGTTCAAATAACTGGAGCTCATTATCAGAGGCACTCTCCTTTCTTTCTCTTCCTGCTAAGAGACCGACACACTTGAAACATATGAACAGTTGTAATGCAAAAACCCAGGGTCGGATCCAGGAATTTTTGATAAAGGGGCGCCTTTTGGTCGATTTACCGATAAAAAATGTGTGTAAGGGGTTACCCCTCGAAAACTCAACGGTTTTGGCCCATTGTTTGCTGTTCATGGCGAATTTGTTCCTTTTTTAAATTTCTTACAATTTTTGTATTTTTAAGTTACCGCGCCTTTGCTAGTAAAAAAAAAAATAGAGGGCGCATGCCTGGCTGCGCCCCCTGAAACCAATACTAAAGGTTTATTCAGATTTCCTTTTACAAATTAAGCGTGCATGCTAGCCGTCCAGCCCAGCGCGTATTATTTGCACAAGGTCCAATGCACACGCTTGACGTCGCGCACGTATACGCGATGGTTAAGCTGTCAAAGGAAATCTGAATAAAACTTTAGTAATCCATTTTTCTCAATTTGAGATATATATAGGCAAATAACTGGTCAGAAGGGTGAAAATAATCCTGCTTTTGATCATCAAAACATGTACGGTACCCTGTAATTTTTAAAGTACATTGTAGGGTGTCAATTTCAACTAATATTATAGGGCAGATGTTGGTGGCCTTAACTCAAAAGGTTTCAATGTGACTATGGCTGCTTTTATTGGATTTTGCATTTAAACTCTTCATATTCATTACACCTAGATTTTTGTCACATTTTTCCCACTCTTTATTAATAATGACCTTGACTGTCACTCACCACTTACAATTTCATACCAGTATTTCCATTCTTTATATAATAATAATAATAAAAAAATGTTGTTTGATTAAATGTGCGCTTCAACTGTTTTATGTGTACATGAAACTATATCAGTGACCAATAATCATTTGCCATAAAATGTGTATTACATTGCGAATTTCAAAGGACATTCTTCGTATTCAGAATGCAATTCGATATGTCCCACAATAAATACTGTCCAAACGTTCATACCCCATCCCTTAAGGCTGTGCTTTTCTAAGTTACGTAATTCTAACCAATCACAGGCTGTGTCGGATATTGATTCTAACAGGATGGTCTGATGTGAACTAGTGTTTTTATTTCTGACTTTCACTCTAATATTGTATTTTTGGTTTAGGATCAGGAATCAGATTATAATCCCTTTGTGTGTTGTGGCAGTATCACTAGTAGTGTGCATGTTCATGTAGTATTTGTGAAATGGTGATGGGCTGTTAATTTGCTAACCCTAAAAAAATGTGCACTTTTAAGTTCTGTTTGGCAATGTAGACATAGATTGCTTTAAAGTAGGTTTAGATGCTTGTGACAGGAGGCCTGTCTTTAACCACATTGGCAGTACCTGTTGAATTTAATAGTAGCCTCTAAGAACTGTTGTGATTGGTGATAAAGAGGGCTTAAGGGGGTACTACACCCCTGCCCAAATTTGTGCCTTTTTTTGCATTTTTCTCACAAATTATAGCGCATTGGTGACAAGTAAGATGTGTATGTTATAGGGGCAAGGATTACAACTACTGCACTGGAAATTTTATTTCAGCACAGACAACAGTTGTGGAGTTACAGTCAAAAATGAGGGAAAACCAATATTTGATCAATAAATCAATAACTACTTGTCTTGAGTTGCTGAATTTTAAGTGCAGTAGTTGTAGTCCCTGCCCCTATAATATACATATCTTATTTGTTACCAATGCGCTATAATTTTTGAGAAAAATGCAAAAATAGGCACAAAATTGGCCAGGGGTGTAGTACCCCCTTAATCATATATTTAAGCCAATCAGAGATGTGGTAAGAATAGTCTGTAGGGCTGAAGGGGAGTAAGCTTAAAATTGCTAAGAGATCTAAAAGCTTTATTTTGATTGGTTACTCAGATGATAATATCTTGTAATTGACCAATCAGAGACACTGTAAGAAAGGCAGTAGTGACCAATGGTTTGAGAGGCCCAGAGCATTTCAAACAAGTTGTTATTTGAAAGACCCTTTTGGAATTAATGTATACATTTTTGGCTTCATATGCATTTCCTAAAAGCAGGGCTATGAACTTTCATCTATCAGTTGCATAGCCAGGGGGCAAGGGGCAGCTTCCCTATGGGATGTTGGCCGCCCTGATATTTTAAGGCCTTTCTTGGGTTTTTTTTTGAAAACTTTTGTCAAATTTTGCCCCCTTTGAAAGTTGCCTTGCTACTCTGAAAAAGTCCTGGCTACATCCTACCCACATGCTTATGTCAGGTCTTATGACCCTACTGTGGCAGTGAAAATATTTTAAATATCTAAATACAAATTATAGAATTGCCCAGAATTGTCTATCTGATAAATTAATTATTAACAAATCATTTGCCAAAAATGATTTTATAACATGAAATCAAGATATAATTTTGAGTTGCCTTCGTAACCTTAATAACATTTTTATGTGTTTTCATTTTGTTAACAGTTCTCAACTGATATCAGCTGAAATGGAAGACGTCTTCTACTACAAACTGTGTGACAAATATAATATGCTGGCCTAGAGCTGGTGCTAAGCTTTTGTTCAGCGAAGAATGTGGTTTACAACAATCTCTTTTTGGAGACACTGCAATAATGCTTTCCCAGGTTAAAATCTGGAAAACAAATATGTCTGTAATTATTATTACTGGACTGCAACAGTAAAAAAAAGTGACAAAATAAGGGCAAGAAATGGAACCAATCAAGATGAGTAGATTGTCCAGGAGATATTCAGATGAGCTGTATATAAAAGGATAATGTGTGTGCTGAAAATACTGGTACTGTGCTGGATCTGCAGAGGTATCAGGGTATTCCAGTTGAAATCCACACTACTCCTGTGGAAGATTTAGCTAGAGTCTTCCACAGAGGGAGTATGAGATTCAAATAGAATTTAGACAGTTGAGTAACTTCCATTTGAAATACTCATTCCTGTTGTGAAAGATATAGGTAAAGTCATAATACAGAGGAAGTATGTGTTACACAGGTACAGCGCCTAGACGTTGATCCACAAGCCTCAGCACACTTTCCAAAAGAAGTCAAATAACATGCTTCACTGGAAATGTTAGATATGAGTGCAGAGTATTTCTTGTTGTATGGACATGAAATTTGAATCAAAGTATTTATAAATAGAACCTGTAGTGTTTGTGTTCAAAAGTGTACAAAACATTGATTTGTTTCTGGGCTATTCCCGATGGCTATTCTAGTTAAAAATCCGTATATCCAAATGGAAGACACATCCTTAATCTCTCACAGCGGGGATGTAACCTTGAAATGGGGTCACCAATTAAGGTAACTTCATTTGAAATTCACACTCCCTGTGTGGAAGGTTAAAGTCATGTCTTCCATAGAGGGTGTATGGATTTCAACTGGAATAGCCCATTGGCTCCCAGTATTGGGCTTCTTTAGTTGAAATCCATAAATACCCAATGAAAGACCTGATGTTAATCTTACACACAGGGGGTGTAAATTTTGAAAGAAGTCACCCATTCAGGTAACTTCATTTGAAATTCATACTCCTGTGTGGAAGATTAAAAGTATTGCCTTCCATAGAGCGTGTATGGATTTAAACTGGAATAACTCATATTTGGCATAGTTTCTTTAAATAAAAAGGAGATGGTGATTCCACGGTTGTGTGTAAGGAATATACATTCAGACATGATTTCTATATAGACGACAAGAAAAACACGCACCTGTATTACGGGCGGACAGGCTTGTGAAGTCGGTATGGATTTGGAAAACTTTTTTTCCTGGAAGAAATGGAATCAGGAATCTATAAAAAAAGATCATTTGTGTAGGAAGAGGAAGGGAACAACCCAAAAGGTCAATAGCATTCAATTTAAACTAAACTAGTTTTGTTGGGATGGGTAAAAAATCTTGATAACTGTTTGTAAAAAAACCAAAAACACATCAGTCTGAAGAAGGTAATAGTCAATATCACACAATTACGTTTCTGGTGGGTTGGCTAGTTTCGTTTTTAGGGTTTCTTGGATATTTGGGTAGTTCCCTAAAGATGGATTAAGTTGTATGTTGTATGCCTGAATAACTGCCTTATATTATTGGTTACAGGTCTGTAGTCCAAAGGGTCGTAAGTCTGAAAACCCAATAAGAGTCGTTATAAGCCCTAATCCTTACCTTAACCTAACATTCGCCCTAGCCTAATCCTAACCCTAAACGTAAACATGACCTTAGGCCCTAGGCCTAATTCTACTCCTAAACAACCTTGACTTTAATCCCAACTTTAACCCTAACCCTAAAGTTTTATTCAGATTTCCTTTTACAAATTAAGCATACTGCTAGCCGTCCAGCGCGTATTATTTGCACAAAGTCCAATGCACACGCTTGACGTCGCGCACGTATGAATAAAACTACCTTTTACTAAGCCAAACCTTAACCTTAACCCTAATAAGGCCTTTTATCCCTAACTTAAACCCATATTCGGACTAATGACCCTTCGGACAATCACCCAAATTTGAATTTTAAGCTGGAGCATTATATTTATTTTTGTGTGGAGGGGAGGGGTGATTCTTAAAATTATTTGTGAGAAACTCTATAGATGCTGATGAACAATGCCAAGAATCACCAACGCTCCGAGCAATATTTGACGGACAGTGGATCATTTCATGACTAAGTGACTATATTTTACTATTGGATCATCACGTTTATCAATCTGGATTCTTTTGTAAATATGTCCAGATATTTTAATAACCATATTTATTTTCCTGCGTATGATTAAACGTGTTGGTCAAAAAATAACAAGCAAAGTGGATTCCAACTGTCATTCAACATCAAGTATATCAAGATATTTACCTCGATATCCCGATGTGTTGAACCAGTAGGGAAGATTTCTTTTGACATTCGGGGGGGTTCTTGAAGTATAGTGAATTCAACACCTTTTGGCGAAAGAAATAAGTTTATGGTATAAATGCCCGAAATTCAAGCTAAACTGTTGAAGTATTGTGCAAAAATGGAATAAAAGTGCGAACAAAATTGCACTTGGGGGGTAAAATGGTCAAGTATGAGGTGAATTTGGTCAGAAACTCGCATACGGGCGTCAACATGAGAGGGATGATTATATGGACCATACCCCCGTCAGGAAGATCAATAACAAGCAGATCAAATCTCATCAGTTCATCATTGTAGCCCGCCTGATGAGGATGTGTGTTGTACACATCGAAATATTGAGGTAAATTATTTCAATAATACTTTGGTTAAACGACAGTTTAATTACTTTTCCCATATTTTATTTTCTTGAAGATAGCCATATACACCATCAATACTTTCTTTTGGCTGTAATATACAAGGTATTCTTTTAATTGAAATGTCAATAAATAGAGAACAAAATGGAAATAAATAGTGGATATTAATCCACTTCATCAGACCATTTATAAATGTTTGTATCAGTATTTTTTTTCTGTCAGAAACTTGTAAAAATATTGCAAAACAATTATCAAGTGGTCATGACAAACAGAATACAAAAATCATTTGTCATTTAGCTATCTACTGAAGATAGCAAATATTGTCATTTAGCTATCTGCTGAAGATAGCAAATAACTTGTCATTTAGCGATATACTGAAGATAGCAAATATTGCCATTTAGCTATCTACTGATGATAGCACATAACTTGTCATTTAGCAATCTACTAATGATAGCAAATAACTTGTTATTTAGCTATCTACTGAAAATAGCGAGTAATGTCATTTAACTATCTACTGAAGATAGCACATAACTTGACATTTAGCTATCTACTGAAGATAGCAAATACCTTGTCATTTAGCTATCTAATGAAGATAGCAAATAATGTCATTTAACCATCTACTGACGATAGCAAATAACTTTCATTTAGCTATCTACTGAAGATAGCAAATAATTAGGGGTTCATTCATAGGATTGAGGGCATAAATCAACGATCATGCCCAAAATCCTATGAATGAACCCCGTTCATACATACCCAGCATTCTGAACATTGTTTGCAATTCAATGCAAGTGAAAATAATAAGGGTTTACACGTTTAAATAACATTTCCATACCGTTTTCCTTCAAAAATTGGGAGAAAATGAGTAGGCCTACTTGTAGGAAGCAGCTCGGCTCATAAGGTCAACGGCCGGGAGTCAACGCGTTCATCTTTTGCGCTCCGCGTGAGATGGGCGCGGTGACATGCGCGTGTGCGCAACACTAGCAAATCGTTGATCACGTTAATTGGGTTCCAACGCTGCGTGACGCAGCTTGTTGATGCCCTGCGTACTGGTCATAAACGGAATTTATGACCAGCAAAAAAGGGCCAAAATCCAATCAGAAACTTCGTTATATCGTGAGTATGTATGAATGACTAGTTATTTGTTACCATCAGTAGATAGCTAAATAACAAGCTACTAGTCTTTGAACAAGTTCATTTGGATTGTTAGATTTCACTGTTAACATAGTTCGTTTTATGCAAATCCAAGAAAAATGAAGATGTTAAACTCACATTTTTAGTGACGTTTCACCACTACACTAGTGGTTTCTTCAGACTGGCAACCCATCACATCTGACTGCTTCCTTTTATAGGCAACAGGAACCTCTATAGAGGGCGTGATGAGTTGGTCAAAGATGTTGTTGAGTGAGTAGGCCCCCTCGTCTGGAAGAGATACGTTGATGACGTGTTAGAAATTATACGCAGAGGACAAGTTGACAATCTAACTGATCACTTAAATTCAATCGATCCCACCGGCAGCATTAAATTTACCTATGAACAAGAGCAGGACGGTTCTATTCCATTCCTTGATACCCTGATCACAAGAAAATCAGACGGGTCAGTGAAACTTAGCATATACAGGAAGAAAACCCACACCGATCAGTACCTTCAGTTCTCCTCCCACCACCCTCTCCATCAAAAGTTAGGAGTTGTCAGAACTTTACTAGACCGGAGTGAATCGCTAGTCACCGAGGAAGCGGACAGACAGAAAGAGGAGACCAATATACGCGAAGCGTTATTTGGCTGTGGTTACCCAGATTGGTCGATCAAAAAAGTCAAACAAAATAGAGCCACTCCAAAAACAAAGACTACCTCAAAGAATAAAGATGACAGTGAAAAGTCTAAAGGTATGGTTGTAGTTCCCTATGTAGAGGGGCTCACCGAGCGAATATCAAGAGTTTTCAAAAAGCATGGCTTTTCTACCGCTATGAAACCTCACCGCACCATCCGCAGTATGCTTGTTCACCCTAAGGACAAATTACTCCCTCAACAAAAAGCAGAGGCGATATATGAAATTCCCTGCGGAGATTGTGCTGGTACCTACATCGGAGAAACCGGTCGCCCATTCGGCGTTCGCCTCAAAGAACACCAAAAAGAGGTGGAGAAATTTGAAACGAAGCCCTACACAAGAGCCAGCCGCACGTCATCTATCACAGACATTCACAAGTCAGCTATCACTGATCACGTTGTCTCTACCAATCATTCCATCAATTGGGAGGACTCAAAAGTCATCGACAGAGAAGCTGACAAGACCACTAGGTGGCTGAAAGAAGCCATCTGGATACGCCGAAAAGGAAAAGACACTCTAAACAAGGACGAGGGGGCCTACTCACTCAACAACATCTTTGACCAACTCATCACGCCCTCTATAGAGGTTCCTGTTGCCTATAAAAGGAAGCAGTCAGATGTGATGGGTTGCCAGTCTGAAGAAACCACTAGTGTAGTGGTGAAACGTCACTAAAAATGTGAGTTTAACATCTTCATTTTTCTTGGATTTGCATAAAACGAACTATGTTAACAACAACAAGCTACTAGGTATCTTCAGTAGATGGTTAAATGACATTCATACATACACGCTATATAACGGCGCGCGTGATTGGTCGAGATCCGGGCATAAACAGCGTTTATGCCCGGTGGCCCGGATGTGCGATCGCGGGGTAGGGAAAACTTAGGAAATTCCCTGGGAAATTCATGGTTTTTAATGATGTTACTTGTTATTTTTTGTTATTATTTTGATGAAATAAGAATCACAAAATGTTCTGGTATGTATGAACGGGGTTCATTCATATATTTCATGACTAATCGGTTTATGCCCTCGGGCCGCAAGCGGCCCCTCGGGCATAAACAACCGTTCATACATACTCACGATATAACGACGTTTCTGATTGGATTTGCGCCCTTTATTTGCTGGTCATAAATACCGTTTATGACCAGTACGCAGGGCATAAACAAGCTGCGTCACGCAGCGTTGGAACCCAATTAACGCGATGCACGATTTGCTAGTGTTGCGTACACGCGCATGTCACCGCGCCCATCACACGCGGAGCGCAAGAGATGAACGCGTTGACTCCCGGCCGTTGACCTCACGAGCTGCTTCCTGCAAGTAGGCCTACTCATTTTCGCCCAATTTTTGAAGGAAAACGGTATGAAAATGTTATTTAAACTTGTAAACCTTATTATTTTCATTTGTTTTGGATTGCTAACAAAAATGTTCAGAATGTTGGGTATGTATGAACGGGGTTCATTCATAGGATTTCGGGCATGATCGTTGATTTATGCCCTCGGCTCACGCCTCGGGCATAAACAGCGATCATGCCCTCAATCCTATGAATGAACCCCTAATTTAGTCATGAAAATATATGAACGAACCCCTAATTTAGCTATCTACTAAAAATAGCAAATTACTTGTCATTTAGCTATCTACTGAAGATAGCAATAACTTGACATTTAGCTATCAACTAAAGATGGCAAATAATGTCATTTAGCTATATACTAAAAACTAAATCTTGTCTTAGCTATCCACTGAAGAGAGCAAATAACTTGTATTTTAGCTATCTACCTAATAATGTCATTTAACTTTACTGAGGATAGCAAATAACTTGTCATTTAGCGATATACTGAAGATAGCAAATACCGTAAACGTTCGCCTAATGGCGCTATGGAGTTCATGGAAACGAGAGAGCGCCATCCCTGTAAAAGCCGACTATTAGCACTGATCATTAAGGGTACGTGTAGTTAAAAGGGTGAAACCTATCGACACATACAATTATGAACAAGATCGAACAAACTTGTTCATGATAATGCGTTAATCATTCACCTGATACGTTGTGGCCCAGTGAGCAGAGCATTAGACTATAGTGCGAGGATAAAGAGAACTTGTGGAGAAGATTGATGGTTCGAATATCATGCAGTAATTTCTGACAGATTATGATGTCTGTCAATGTTTTTTTTTCTGATTTGTGGAAATTTTATTCTCTATTTTCTTGATTTTATCTTTAACATTGTTTATATAATTTTATTATTTTATCTTGTATGTGTCTTTTTTCATGATTCTTTGTTTTTATCGTTTCATTTTAGAGTAACTCAATCCATTCAATCAAATGTTGTAATGAACCTATTTGATTGTATAGGCATTTGTTATGTGTGTGAGACGAACTGTCGCGTGCGACAAATCTTTCAATTCGCGCGAGTGTCCTTGCCTATGCATCAGTGGTCATAAGAGGTATATCATTTTATTCGAAAGGGGGGGGGGGGGCCCAAATATACGGGGGTCATAAAGTCTTGGAAAGAATAATAGGAGAGGGTCATAAAATGTTTTATGACCAAAATGTAGGGAGTCACACGATGACCACAGAAAGTGTGTTATTTTATTCAAAAAGACTGATTTCAATACAATTTTTGTTGCCAAAATAGGGGTGCGCAATTTTATTGACGCAGACTTTTTGTAAATTTGGGAAAAAAAAAAAAAAAAAAATGATAGCCCTCTAAGAGGATTCAAAAGATAACCTCTGCCCCAATAATCCCTAGCTATATTTGTTTGAAACTGTTCCACGGAGGATGTATCATAATAGGCTCAGTCTTCAAATGATATAAATAAAATTTGAATGAGTGAACGAACAAAATCATACAACGACCAACTGAATAGAGGCTGTGCATATGACGTATCATCCCGTAAATATGGCGGACTACTCAAATGCATTCAACAAAAGCATGATGGCATCTACCGCGACAGTTCGTCTCACACACATAACAAAATGCACTACGATCAAATAGGTTGATGACAACATTTGATTGAATGGACTGCACTGCGCCATGATTACGGGAAGAAACCGGTTCAAATCCTTTGTTTGGAGCCAATCGATAAACGCAAGGCCTCTATAGCTTTCATTGAATACTGGCTAGGATTCCACAACACAATGAGAACATGTTATAAGGCGCTTTGGAAGACACACAATACCCCAATGGCTTTCCATATTATGTGCACTCAACAACTATTCAGTATCGAAGCCCGGTATCGAAGTTACGTAATGTTACTATGTCAACGGGATCACGCGCTTAAGTAATGAACCACGATCGAAACAATCAGTACACAAAAAAGGCATACCAAAATAGCGTGATCGCAATGATCGCCATACAAACAGTGCTTGCTGCTTGGTTCCGATACCATCAAGGAGTTACGTAACTACTTCGTGGTCTGATAGTTATATGATCAATGGTCTGATCAGAGAAGATGATAAAAGAGGAGGTCGCTCGCTGCCCACATCAAATAAATAATGTGTGCATCCGCCTATTGATGGAAACAATGACCTAATCCGATTGATCAACTAATACGATAACTGGCTTTGCGAGTCACGGCTGTCTAGCTCTAAACGGCGCATGCCCGGATATCAATTTGTTACGTCAGTTAACCGCGAAATATGATTTCTGTATTGTTTGGCATGACCGGCTGCTAAGTTTGACCCGAGATCCCTGTGAAAAAGACCCTCATTTTGGATCCAAATAGCATTTTTGGACATGTTTGGACACAAAACGGGAGTATATGGAGAAACTGACACAAGTTTGAATTACTGATTACACTAGTTTTAAGTTTCCGTAAACTGCCGCAAATATTGAAATGGTTAATATTTAAATTTCTTTTCCTTTGACCTTATATTAATTTTACTGGAAAATTAATTATGCTTGACTTTCCATAACTTAACAAAACTTTCGATTTTTTAATGGGAGTTGCGATATATGATGTGCTTTTTCACTCTTTTTAAAATCGTTGTCACCCTGGTTAGTATTATTTTTTTTTAAAGAAAAAAAGCGTGATTTGACTGCGAAATTGGGAATTGAACGATGTACTTCCGTGTGTGGAATATTTTCTCCACTAAGAGAACTACCGAATCAGTCGAGCGTGTGTCGGATGAACAGATTACCACAAAGGAAGTTTCAAGTGGTATTTTAAGTACCCCAAACAAAGAAAAGTGAATGGAGGTTAACTGTGGGTAATCGGATTATATGTTCGAGCGATCTCCTCTTTTCTCATCTTCTCTGGTCTGATCCAGGAAAGTTGAAAAAGAAGGAGGAAGAACGGAATTATCCTTGAGATAATCCCGTAGGTTATCCTGTCGCACCTATTCATAGTCCTTTATTCTCAAGTAGTTACACATCTACTTGAAAGTAGCCTTTGATGTGATGTGTGTTGCCGACTACGGTTGATTAATTTTCACTCCAGAATTGAAACCATATCCAATGTTTCTGTAGATAATTCCTTGAAAGTATGACACGTGTGTGTTAAGTACCTGATGTTGCTCTGCAGGGATACCACACGTGGATACTATAAGAAAGAAATGTAGTTTTGTAAAGATTCCAAAAAAATCCGCCCATTTTGGAACATATAATAATTATTTAGGAGAGTGTTTTAGGATTTTGTTAGAAACGGGATGATTTTTGATCATCTATATTTTATTGTTTTAATGTATTTTCCTGTCATTTCCTGCAAACCTAATAAAGATATTTTGATAATTGAAAATAGTCTGTATCATAAATCGTAGAGGTTGAAAGCGTAACCAAGAGTGCAAAATTATTATTTGCCATGGAACTTCGGTCATATTTTATTTGAAATAAACTGGATGTTAGGATCTGCATGCATGGTATGCATAGTATTGATGGTATACAGACACTGACCTTTCCCTAAAACTAGTAAGCAGCAATTTGTGTATCACACCCGTCATGGGTTCGAACCGATTTGTCGTATTTTATTGTTAAACCTAAATATATAGCGTGATTGCTTTTGAATGAGCGGCAACACACATATTTTGTTTGAGGATAGCTGGATCTATCTCCTTTCTTTACATCTTCTCTGGTCTGATCTAACTTAAGTTCGATCCTTTTAAGAAAAGAAAAAATAGCTGATCATTTATAATGCATAAAAGAATAAAATAATGTAGTTACACAATTTGAAACATTGAGGCCGTTCTATTTTTCAAAGGTCATTTAACTGTTAAATGTAGTGGAATATATCACGCATTGATAGGTAGCAGGTGGAGCAAATGTTGTCAGCGGTTTTTGTTGCCGTTTGTTCGCAGTGCCTATTTATCTTTAAAAAAATACGAAAATTAAAATTAAATTAAAAAAAAATCACAATATTCGTTCGTAAAATGGGGACAAAATCCAAAAACATTTCTTGACCCTTCTTCACATAAAAAGTGGGGGCAGAAATCAAGATTCGAACAAGTACCATTCACCATTCAAGGCGCACCCTCTACCGACTGAGCTAACGGGTCAGACAATAGAAGGGTGTAATTTTGAACTGAAGAATATTAAAAAATTATGAAGAAATTAAAATATTATAAAAAGATTTACCAAAATGAGTTAGGTATAACTATCTACTAATGATAGCAAATATTGTCATTTAGCTATCTACTAAAGATAGCAAATAAGTTGTCATTTCACTATCTACTAATGATAGCAAATATTGCCATTTTGCTATCTACTGAAGATAGCAAATAACTTGTCATTTCACTATCTACTAATGATAGCAAATATTGCCATTTTGCTATCTACTAAAGATAGCAAATAAGTAGTCATTTCACTATCTACTAATGATAGCAAATATTGTCATTTAGCTATCTACTAAAGATAGCAAATAAGTTGTAATTTCACTATCTACTAATGATAGCAAATATTGTCATTTTGCTATATACTGAAGATAGCAAATAAGTTGTCATTTCACTATCTACTAATGATAGCAAATATTGTCATTTTGCTATCTACTGAAGATAGCAAATAATGTCATTTAGCTATCTACTAAAGATAGCAAATAAGTTGTCATTTCACTATCTACTAATGATAGCAAATATTGTCATTTAGCTATCTACTAAAGATAGCAAATAAGTTGTCATTTCACTATCTACTAATGATAGCAAATATTGTCATTTAGCTATCTACTAAAGACAGCAAATAAGTTGTCATTTCACTATCTACTAATGATAGCAAATATTGTCATTTAGCTATCTAATAAAAATAGCAAATAAGTTGTCATTTCACTATCTACTAATTGATAGCAAATATTGCCATTTTGCTATCTACTGAAAATAGCAAATGTCTTGTCTTTTAGCTAACTACTGAAGATAGGAAATAAATTGTCATTTAATTATCTACTAAAGATAGCAAACGCCATAACTAATTTTAAAATTAGCAGATAGGCGAGATCTGCTTGTTCTCTGTTGATAAGGGACAGTCTTCAGTGTACGGCTCTTTTCAGAGCCATCAGTAGGCAAGGGGCGGGCTACATGTCTCATTCTTAGGTACTTTGTCCTGAAGAAGTCAGAGCAACTCCTGACGAAAGCTTGACAGTTCTAAACGTGTCCGACGGCGAACCCGCTAAAACACCCACTAATTGTTATGAATTCCCGTCGTCACCCAGGTCATCAATGAAGACAGAGAATAAAAGTGGGCCCAATATTGACCCCTGGGGAACAGATGCATTGATGGAGGAAGTATTTGATGACTGGCCAGATAGAACAACTTTGATGGAACGATCTGTCAGGTAGCTCCTAATCCAGGAGAGCAGCTTGCCGGATACTCCTTTTGCCATGAGTGTCGAGCAAAGGCCATTATGCCAGACCTTGTCGAATGCCCCTTTGATGTCTAGGGCAATCAGGGGCACTTGGTTGCCTCTGTCCAAGGAGTTGGACCACCCTTGAGTCAGAATGGTGAGGATGTCAGCTGTGCTGTGGTGTGGCCTAAATCCAAGATATATCTGAAATCAGTTGGTTTCTAATAAGGAGGAGCTACTTCTGAAGTTGGTTCTGTACAACAGCCTCCATGACCTTGCTGATGATGCAGAGCAGAGAGATGGGGCTCATTAGGCCTATAGCTAGGAATATTATGTACCAGAAATACTTTAGCACTGCAATATGCTGTGAATAAAATGATCGTCAAATGGCGGTCTTTTCAAATCAAAAGTTATTGTATGAATTCAACTGTGTGCGGTCTCAGTGGCTCTCAATTCTATAGACACAATGAGAGAGTACAAGCTTCAATTATCCTGGTCAAAATATTTATTTTTATAGCATGATCCAGTCAAACAAAATGAGGGCAAGGTCAAGATTTAAGTGTTATAAAAAATATATACAAAACAAATGAAGAGCACAGGCACCTGGTTCCAGGAATAACCTGGTCAAAAAACGTAAATAAACCTTGCTCTCTTGAATTCGAGATTCTTCTGCTGAGAAATTCTTAATAATTATATACTGATATTAGCAGCCTATTATAATGAAGCTGTACCGGTATCTTGGTTTCTAAAAAGAAGTTTTTATATATAGCTAACATCATACTTTTTGGTTTACAATATTCAAAACTGAATATCTAAGCAAAATATAATACCAATCATATCGGTTTTATTGTAAATTCTGGTGGTTCTGAAAAGTGCCATTCATTCTGCGGTTCGAAAAGTTTTACTGCCTCTTTTATAGAAACTTGGTGGCTCTGTAAAGAGCCGTTTAGTAGTACGGTTAAAAAATCTATTTTAACCTTATTGATAATGAAGACTGTGAGTCCTTTCTTAGACTCTATTTAAGAAATAATAGTGAGGGAGTGAGAGCCCTAGATAGGGTGTCTGCTGGAATTAATTCCTCAATCGACAATTTTTGTACTGGTAGACGTGGCTTCAATTATTCAATCACATATCCAAAATCGGCCAAAATCCACCCTGGGCAAAAATATCTACAGGCATTTAAAAATCACTATTTTACAGTAAAAATACACAAATCACGAACGTTTCCGACTATTAAGCCGCATTTACGCAAACATGGTTAACGCGTCCACGCTTACTGTTTTGTATTTGCGTTCGCGCAACAAGTGAGCGTGTTGGCGTTGCATACTGCGTAAACCAGAGCGTCACATCACACAACACACGAAGTCGGTGTCTAATTGATCGCCACCTTGTGCAATAATTTGTCGCTCGGATGACATAGTGGCGTATCACAAAAATGGCCATTTTGAGATAATCACGTTTAAAGTTTTTGCAACTTTTACCCTTTTGTCATACCTGAATCAAAATGTCCCCATTTGTTGAATGGATACGAAAAAATAAATATTTAAGTAATACATTTTATGTATAAAATACATTGATGTCATTCACCAATTAATTGTAATTAGGCCTAGCCCTATGCCTATACGTCATTATAGTAAACGTCTAATCAATTTAGACCTTACATAGGTCTATAAATAAGCTCTTAGCCATTAACACTAATACGGCCTAAATAAATACAAACTTATCAGAACGGTCGACAAGAATGTCAAAAAGTATAGGACTTTGTTAGGAAAAAGTTATTATAGGTCTACAACTACATGGTAGAGGCCAGACTAGATCGGTAGGCCTATATCAGACATTACAAGAAGCCTTCAACGGAAATTAATAGTTATCTAGACCTAAGTATCTCGTGGATTGGCTTTCTCTCATATCCCCTCTTTTTGCATTCTTTCCGTGCACCTTTATTCCGTTTTTAACCAGTTGGTTCGATAACCATTTAGCATGTTTAGTTTAATACCTAATAAGTCTAAAACCATTGGTCTAATAAATTATAACCCATTTCGTCTACAAACCACTTGGTCTACAAACCATTTGGTCCAACAAGCATTTAGTCTGCTAACAGTTTGGTCTAGGCCTAGGCCCTACGGTTAGTCTATAAGCCTATATGCAATTTGCTAATGCAGTAGATTTGTCGTGTTTTTATTTTGCTAATGTATAATATAACTGACGGCCAAATAGTATAGGACTATAGGCCTACGTATTTACCTGCTGGCACACTACACGCTTATAGCCTACACATGTGATAGGCCTATCGCGTGTGTTTGATACTAATTAGGCCTATACCATAATCTATGATTATACAATAGGCCTAAATGTTGATCTGTTGATTAAAATAATTGTTGGCAATATTATCCGATATCAGTTTAATAGGTCCTTATGGTAATTTAATGTTATTTTGTTTTCGGGATGAAATGTAAGCAAGAGTTATTAAACGTGAACACAGGGCCCCAATTTTTTTAGTGTGTGTGTGTGTGTGGGGGGGGGGGGTGTTAGCGGTCCAATTTGTTTCCGACATTTTTTTAATTAGTAACTACTATAACCATGATAACATTAACAATAGGCCTACGTTAACAACAGCACAATTTCGTAACACATTATACACATGCATGACTCTGCCGACAAACACATAGCTTTGACTACATTTGCCGACAATCGCATGGTTTTGACAGCACAGTCCATTTTTGCCGACAAAAATTGTGTATTGGGAGGGGGGTATCACACCCCATACCCCCCTTCTAGCGTCGCCCCTGCGTGAACGTAGCCTATTAGGCCCTATCATATTGATTTGATTGAAATGTTATCGCTCCATGAAATTGAGTCACTGACAATCGATGGCGGTTAAAACAACCTTGCATGCTCAAATATTATTTCTAAGCGAAAGTTGACGGAACTTAGTTTAACCTATAGCTTTAATAGATTTATTTGTAGGCCTACAAGGACAGATTTGTAGTAGGATTGAAGTAAAAAACGATTAGATTTTTATGATTGACAAATCCAGTTTCTACTCTACTTCTTCTAGACTTTAACCATCTTGGCAGTTCATGCTTTACGAGGGAAAAGTGGTCACTCGGGACACGGGCTACCGGGGTACCGTACTACAAGCTACCCTGATAGGCCTACGATCCACTTAAAAGAACCAAACATCATGGAAGGTTTTGTGATCAGCCTAATTAGAGGGGCCCTACCCTCCCAGACAGAACAACAAAATATCTAAGCCCTTGTCTTTTTTTCAGACATAAATTATTGTAGGCCTATACGCTGAAACAGCCCTAAGTTTATTTGTATTTGCACCAATTTTGCGATCATTTATAAGAAATAAAAAAGCAACTCTTTCTTTTTTTGTTTTTAAAGACCCGGACTAGAGCCGAGGACGAGAGACATGTTGTTTTTTTTTTTTTTTTTTTTTTAATATTAGACCTAGTGGGCTATAGCAGGCAGCGTATAGGTGCATAATATAATATTATTTAGACTAATACTAAATACGACACCTTCGAAATATCTTTTAAGCTATATGCTGAAATTCCCAATTAATAATCCGCAAATCTAAGCTAATCTATTGGCAAAACAAACGTAAACAGTCCGCCGTCAATGAATGGCAAAATATATGCAATCAATGCTGCGAACCGTGTGTCAGCGGAAGGATAATAAATAAAATGTGAGTCAGCGCGGTAAACGGTGTATGCGCACTATACGCAAAATTTGTCGCTCATGTGTCAGCGCGTAATGCCGTCGCGATAGCCGCGTGCGACCACGCTTCGCAATTGTATTTTGATTTACGTCTTCGGAATTAAACTTGCCCAAAGTTAGAATAAGTGCAACTTTCAAGGGGTTATAAAAAAATTTGCCCAAGGTAGATTTTAGTCGATTTTTGTTATACAATACTACAATATACTCTGCATCCATTGATACAAAAATCGTCGATTGAGGAATTAATTCTACCTAAACTGCCTTCACTCCCTGACTATAAAGGGTAATTCATTATCCTTTACACGCAAATAATGTGTCCGAGGCAGTAAAACGTAAATAATGGGTGAGGCGCAGCCGAACCCATTATTTAAACGTTTTACTGCCGAGGACACATTATTTGCGTAAAGGATAATGCGGCACCCTTTATTTCTATTCTATTACCAGAAAATAGTGCGATTTAAAGAGAAAATATCATTTTTTGGCACAAATATTTTAAGTTGTTTACTTCAAGGTGGAGCGCGTGCGCGTAAGTGACAGCGCGTATCGCGGAAATATTGCACGCGTAACCAAGCGTAATGCTGTGTTTAGAATGTGTTACGGCGCTTGACCCATTATTGCAGAATAATGGTCTCTCACGTGACGCGTTTCAACAAATCACAGTGCGCGATTTTGAATAATGGGTCGTGGGGGTAATAGAATTTGATATTAAGTCCAGACTAGGACCTGATACCGAATGATGAAACCTGACTAGGTTTCAATCGTGAGAGTTGCGACTGCGAGTCCTTTCCTGGACTCTTAACATCAAGGCCGCAGGGCCGGCAGCCCCGACGCCAGAGACTCTCGTAGTTGAGTTCTTTACTAATGGAGTTCCAATATAGAAGGGCCCCGCAGGGCATGAAAGCAAGAGAGAGAGAGAGAGAGAGCACAACCATGACAACAGTCAATTATAAATTTGTTTAATTTTTACCAAAAGACACCAGTGCCATTGTCAGTTGTCCTATGCTTGGTTGTTGGTTGTCTCCGATGAATGGTCAACCTTGCTAGTGCGGCAGTTATAAGGTTTTTTTCAAGTAGGACACTTGCCTACAATTTGGACAGTGACGACAACAGAAAACTTTATGTGCAGTTTTGACAATGCCCATAATAGAAAGGATATCGGAAATGCATCAAAGATTTCTTTATTATATTATATAAGCAGGTCACAGAAATCATGTCTTAATTAATTGACCAATGCAGTGGTTTCTTTTGTGTGATAACAATTACATTTTATGCTTTCTCACCCCCATCAGCTCCAAGTACAGATAAAAGAAGTTAATTAGTTGCTCACAAGAAGCCTGTTTTACGTAAAAGCTCTTTTGTTACATTTGAATGTTTATTTGCTGGTGTTTCTTTGGTAGATAAGATGACGTAGGCTATGTCGTCATGCCATTGCCAAAAATGGTTGTTAGCAGTTGTTGACTAGTTCTTTGCATACCGTAGAAATTTACGTGATTTTGAGGGGTTTGCTTCAACAGTGAGGGGGGGGTGGCAAGAAAAATATTGGGGGGCAACCCCGTAGCGCCGCCACTGGTTCTTTGCCTGCCAGAAAGCTTGCACATCATGTTTTATTTAGACCCTTGCTTGAATAAAGTGAAGTGGTCGTATACTGTACTGGCCTGTCCCTCACGTATGGAAACCCCAGTAAGTTGCTAACCTTTGCAATATTGCTGTTACTCCATCTAGACCAAAAACTGCAAGTGTCAAAAGTGTGACTTGTTCCATGTTTTTGGGAATGTGTCACATGTGTGCTGTAAATGCAAGTATTTGAAAGGGGTTTCTTAACTGGTAATTAAAGTAATTACTAGACTTAGCTGTGGTTTAAGACCACGAACACAGCCGTGTTGTGATCCCTTAATCACCTTTGACCCCAAAATATATACAAACTCCATAGACATTGGCTAATGTCAATGCACGTGTCCACGTAGCATCACTTTGCTATGCTTTTTGTGGCAGAAGGGGCATTTTGAAGGTATATCGTTTTATACTGGAAGTGACCCCTTACTGGCCTTTGACCCCAAATATGTGTACATCATATAGACACTGTGTTATAACAATGCATGTGTGCAAGTGGCGTCACTGTCCTACGTAATTTGTGGAAGAAGAAGCATTTTAAAGGTATTTCGTTTTATACCGGAAGTGACCCCTTAATGACCTTTGACTCCAAATAAAATAATACCACATATAAACTGGGTAACCATAATCCATGTGTGAACATACCGTTACTGTGCTACGTTTTTCTTAGCTAATAGAAAATTTTGAAGGTATTTCGTTTTATTCCGGAAGTAAACCCTTAATGACCTTTGACCCCAAATCTGTGTACACCCCATAGACACTGGGTAATAACAATGAATGTATGCACGTGGCGTCACTGTCCTACATAATATGTGAAAGAAGATGCATTTTAAAGATATTTCGTTTTATACCGGAAGTGACCCCTTAATGAGATTTGACCCCAAATAAAAAATACCACATATACATTGAGTGACTGCAGATCATGTGTGAACATACCGTTATCGCGAATTTACAAATGAACATGATGCAGTCATGTCTACAGTAGAATTCATCTCGACCTTTGCAGGACTTAACCCCATTAAAAGCTATTAAACCAAGATAACACTCATTGAAACAGCTCAACTGATTAAATCGGATCTTCTCTGGTTGTGCACAAGTGACTGTTTTCATGTGCGATATCGCAATAAAGCTGGTATTCATAGCTTCAGTTGGGTAACCGATTATAAAGGAAACGAAAGGAAACAATGTTATGTGTGGCTTTGTTCACGAAATCAGACAATGTCGTGCTTTTTGTAAACCAGCATTCTTGAAAATGAGCAACATAATGATTTTTGACTTAACACGGTTTAGAAATAATTTCTTCATATTTTTGGTGTTATCTGTCGTTTACATGTCCTTCCTAAAACACAAAAGTACGACCCTCTCCAAACACCTAAATTAGCTAAAAATTTAGGACATGTTACAAAACTTTATTTTCTAGAACCTATTTAGAATAATTTAAATGTAGCTTTTACCGGTTTTTTTGTGGCATCCTTCAGAAGTGAGCGGTCCGATACCAATATTTTCGGTCAAATCTCCATTCAAATAACACGGGGAGTTGGCTAGCTATGCCTTGCCCTCACTCATATTTTACAAAAGTACGACCATTTCTGAACATCTAACCTAGCTGTAATTTTAGGTCATGTTAGAGAAATATATTTGCTAGAAGTTTTGGAGAATAAATAAAATATTGGCTGGTTATTTTCACACAGTGATGTTAACTAGGCAAGTGTCCATTCTCCCAACATACATCATTTGTAGGGGTCACGCGTCAATGGTGAGAGCACTGTGTATTGTGTATAGGAAAACGGACAGTAACTGCAGTATGAAACATGACATACCGGTACATACCAGAGTAAGAACTCCGGACATACCTGCCTGTCAGTGTGCGGGAACATGAACCCCCAGAATGTTTGTATAATTATTAAGAATAACGATTAAGCATCATTAATTTGATCTCGTGCGCTAGTTTGTAATGTTTGAATGTTCCCATGTTCCAGTATATGATGCGTAAGCCTCTTCCCTTGTTTGTATGATTATATTAGACTGGCTTAAGCATCATTAATTGATCTCGTACAAGGTACGTAATGTGTTGTTTGTACTGTTTACCCTGATTGCTCATATCCTTAAGTACCTGTTTCATGGACAGTCTGTGCAGCTCACTGATTAAAGCGCTCGCCCGACAGGCGAGAGGTCTGGGGTTCAAGTCCCCGCACAGGCAGGTATGTCCGGAGTTTTTTTTAACGTTTTATAACCCGACCTAATTATAAATGTATTCTGGCAACATTTGTGCGCCCTTTTGGCAATGTTTAGAAACTGCCGAATCCATACGATTTTTTTTGCGAAACCCGCATCCCAGAGCTGCTATTACGTAGTTGAACGGAAACAAAGTGTGTGTGTGTTTGCCGCGATAATTGGCTACTGATAATGCTTGTATAAGGAAGACACATATAGTAGGCGGGGTATATATCGAATATACGTCAAGTAGGAAGACTTATTATTTCTTTTGTCTTTACGAGGCCGGTCGAGTGCAGATCCGTCAGTACACGCTTTTCAATACGGAATAAATGCTAACCTCATCGTGACATCATCCAAGCAGCAAAGTTCATTTCCCATTGAAAAAGCGTTATACGAAGGATCTGCAGTTGACCGTTCTGTTACATGCAGTTTTCCTCAAAGTTCACCCAGATCTATAATCTTATATAAAGAGAGATAGTTTAACACAATTAAGATCTTAGTAACCGAACACGGTGGTTGTGGTGGTACTTGCATGCAAGAAACTAATACAGAGCTCATTACGATCAATATTAATTTGGAAGAACTTGACCATCATGTTCTCCAGAGATAACATTCATACGAAATCGGAAGAACATGTGCCAAAGTTTGTGATTCCACCTTCATACCAGGGAAGGCATTCGTCAATGTTAACAAAAAGACTAGTAAGCAAGAAACTGGTTCGGAAGATTGGGTCAAACCAAACGCAATCTACACATACGCGCGATTCTCGGTCCAATCAATTCCTGTGTAATCTTAATGGACAATCTCATTCCCGTAATAGAACTATGTTAACCATATTTAATTTAAAGGTGAATGCAGATAGCGATACCGTTTATGATCCAGGATTGTCTTCTGGAATGACTCTCAAACATGTACCGTATAGCACATCACCATATGGATTCCCGGTGTTGCAGAAACCTGCCACTTGGAGCATTGACGAATCTAGGTTCCATAAGACAGAGGAAAGCCCTCGTGAATTTGCAAGACATCGCAGCAATGCTTTTAACTGTGGGTTAACAAGACGTAGAAGTAGAACTGTAACGTTCAAATTTGAATCTGAAAGTCACCCTTTAATAGGGAATATCCTAAAGTCACCACGATCCCAATCACTGTCGTACAAGTCAACCTCACTGAGACATAAGAGTGAAGTTGCTGCGTTGGATATCAAGCAAAGACTCTTGTTAGACCAGCAAATAGCACGTAGACGTTCTGGTCCAATAGTGTACAGCAATCTGGGCGTAACAAATAAGAAACTTATTCCATTGAATTGCCAACGTCGTCATAACATAGAATTCTCTTGCAGATACACCAAAAATAGCGTCCACATAGCCGTGCACTCTGTATGTCTGCCATCGAATCCGTCATTCCCACATAAAGTTGAAACGCGTGTTTGCGTTTGGCTTGGTAGCCACGGACAAAAACACTTTTGCCAAAAAGAGTTTACATCATGGATGCCAGAAATCGGCGATAAAACAACTAATTTCACCGGAGAAGATCATCGTTTTAAGTATCAATCTAATCTTACAGATCAATTCTTACACTTTAAAGTCATTTCACGTTGCAATAAGGGTAACAAATACAAAGCCGGAGAAGTGGTGGTACCTCTTTCTCGCTACGGAAAGCAACTAGATCATGTTACTCGGTTGTTAGAAGCAACACCAAAGGTAAGAGAAATGCTCTAGTACATGTAGTAAAGTTACATCCCCAGCCCCGACCACTATTTTGTATTTCATAATTCTGTAAAACAATTTACCTTTTAATCTCTTGAAATTGACGTTCAGTAGATATTTCTGTTGTATTCTCAACGTATTTGTCAGTCATGCAATGTTTTTGTGGCCAAAAAACTGACCACCCCAAGATTTGACCTTTTTGCTTGTAACTCGGGAACGATATCTCGCAGGTAGGTCAAACTATACTTTTCTGAATCCTTGAAATGAGAGGAAGAACTTGGTGTGCTTTAAATTATTTTGACCACTGTGTCGACCTTTGACCTTGAATATGGCCGGAGTGCCGGGATTTTTTTGGTTAACATCTTGAATGTGTTATATAGGCCCGTAAAAGGAAGCTAAAAAGGTTGGTTTGGTAGAGTCCTGGGGGATGAACATTAAACCCCGGTAATATCCTGGACTATAGGGCCTGCATGATGCATAACAGTTTTACGTCTTTTATCTGGTTTTATACAGGTTCCTAAAGTGTATACTTCAGTTTGCTTCAGACCTAATAAAAAGAAGTTGATCGTTACCATTGGTAAAGTGCGTGGTATTCCTACCGGTGTAAATCATGCAAGTAAGTTTGTGCAAACACTTAACATTTTTATATTGGACAATATTGGACCCACACTACCCGGCCATACTTAAGCTTTAAAAAGATAATGAGGCGAGTGCAGTACATTTACCTATTTGAAAAGACCTTTCGGACTGCCCAATTTGACGCAGTTCAATGGTGTGAATATGAATTCTGGTTCCAATTGGCTAATTGAATCACGACATTATCAGATCAGCAGCTCATTGGCAGTGGCGACACGGGGGGACATCCCCCAATAATTTTTCTTGCCCCCCCAGTCCCCCACTTTTGAGGAAAAAAACCCAAATTACGCAAATTTCCACTTTTTGCGGCAATTTTGCGCAAAATTTGCCGACTTTCCCCCTCTCTGAAATTCACTTTGTCCCCCATGCCCCCTCCCCCGGAAAAAAATCTCTGGTGCCGCCACTGCTCATTGGTCGATCAATCTACGCAGCGTCGCGCGATGCATGCGTCATCTAGTTTGTTTACGAAAGGTATCATTTGCAAAATAGTCTGTAGAGTCAAGATAATCGCACGCGCCGTACAATTTTTATCGTATCACCATGGGCTAAATGTACAAAAGCATCTTAAACTCATACTGAACACATGAAAAGAAAGATAGTTAACGTGCTTGTTTGATATGATACAATTCCGTAATTATCGCAGATCTAATACATATCTAGCTTGTTTCAAACAATATTGATTGAAAGCCATAATGAATAGATAAAAAATATAAATGATAAAGATTAGATTCCTATTTATTATGTTAGTTTTTCCTGATCACGTTTTCCTTTTAATTTCGAGCCAAACAAATGAGGTAACAAAACGAAGAAATTGGAAGTTTCATTCCAGCGCCTATAATGCGTGTATCAGCTGTTCGGTCGTTTTATTATCATGATTATTGGCGGAGTTTCACGCAGCTGGAATGTACAAACAAGACGTAAGACGGATAGCGATACGTCACTGATTTAATGATTCGATGATACAAACGCACGCGATGTGTTTATAAACCATCACTCGATCGATGTATTATGAATAAAACCGGGTATCTCCGGATTTAATATAAAAACTTAAATTTTACTGTTATTAATGAACTTCAGGGTTATTCTGTCAAGTGGTCACTGTGTTTTAATACACCCCTCGGCATTACAATCATGCAAAAAGTAAACATTCTAGAAAACTTGAGGGCATCGCTGTGTCCCGCGGCGCTGTGGAGCAAATCACACATTATATCTTTAAATAAATGATTTTCCATTTAACCCTAACACTGCCCGTGGGTTTTTGCTAACGGAATGGAAAGAAGGAACCAAAAAGTAGAGAAGCTGAGCAAAGACATCTGAATTTAAAAAAATTACGATCGTCCGGATGAGCAAATCACTGAATGGACCTTTAATTAAAAATATGTAAGCGCGTTACTATCCACGTCTGACATGTCTGATAACTTTATTTAGCGATGATCGTCAGAAAAACAGTACAAATGCCCAAAATATTAAGTTAGTGTTTTTAGAAAAAATAAAGTTGAACAATTTAGTCAAAATCAATCTTAACACATACACTGACATACCGTAAAAACTCGATAGTAAGCATATGTGCTTACTATCGAGCGCTTTTGAAAACATGAAATAATTGTATCATATAGTCCGGTGCTTTACTAACTAAGCTAATAATGGGGTTGAGACACATACTTGCAGGTTTACTTGCTCGCATATAACTAATGTGTATCGATGATTTGTTCAAAACCCTTTACACTTTCGTGGATGGGGCTCATCATGTTTGCATGTTTTAAAAGCACTCGATAGTAAGCTCATTATGCTAACTATCGAGTTTTTACGGTAGATTTAATATTTCGTTTTTGTTATAAAAAAAATTACTTATGGCGAAAACATTGAATGACAATACATTTTATTGTGTATTCTATTACCCCCACGACCCGTTATTCAAAATCGCGCACTGTGATTTGTTGAAACGCGTCACGTGACAGACCATTAATTAACGATAAAGTGTCAAGGGCAACGAACTTTATGTTCTTCTATCATCACAGCGCACAGCAGAGCGCACAGCACACCTGCTTATGTAGGGGAGAATGGAATGTCAGGGGTGTGTTATTGTATGTGCATACCTGTTTATAGGGAGAATGGAATGTTAGGTTGTGTTATTGGAATGTGCATACGCTTTGGCTACGCGTATGCGCTCCACCTTGAGGTAAACAACTTGAAATATTTGGGCAAAAAATTTGATATTTTCTCTTTAACTCACACTATTTTGTGGTAATAGAATAGAAATAAAGGGTGCAGCATTATCCTTTACACGCAAATAATGTGTCCTCGGCAGTAAAAACGTTTAAATAATTATTTACGTTTTTACTGCCTCGGACACATTATTTTCGTGTAAAGGATCATGCATTACCCTTTATTTCTTAAAGAGATGGTCATTACAAATGCTTTGTTTCATGACGGTATCCTTATTTTTTTCCAGATATATCAGTTACCGTTGTTCTTGAGACTGTAGTCGACGAAAGACCAATCCTTTTGAAGCGTAAAACAGCAGCAGAGAAAAATCACAGCGCCATGGATGAGGTTATTTTTCGAGAAGCACTGTCCTTTGATGTTCCTCAACCGTTTTGGGGAAAGATGCGTAATTTTACAACGATTACAGTTTCTGTCCTTGGTCATAATTTGATTGCACATAATATAAAATCTCATATTGGTGAAATTCAGTTGGGACTACGTGCTCCTGTGTCAAATGCCGTGAACTATTGGGATGATATTACAAGAAATCCTGGTAAATCCTGCACGCGCTGGCTTGAATTATTTGTTGTATAAAGACAAAAAGGTGCTCACAGGAGTAATGCCATGACCGTTTGTTTATTTTTGTCTGTCATCTACAACTAGCTACATAGCTCCACATCAATCGGAGTAATGAATCTGATTGGCTTGTGGTGATTTTATGCACTGTTTTTCTAGAAATGATGTAATGTGCCATATATGGGGATGATTAAATGCTGTAATATGCCATGAATAGATAAGGGATCTGGAATGAGCGTTTTGAGCGTTTCGACAGTATTTTTTGTGGGACATGGGAGCACATCAGACATATCGAATTGCATTCTGAATACGAAGAATGTCTTTCTGATATCAAATAATTTTCATTTTTGAAAATCACGATATAATACAAATTTTATGACAAATTATTAAAATTTGATATTTTTCACATTTTGATATGTATAACAGTCCTCGAAGTAAATTTTATAGATCTAATGATATATTCTTAAAGTGTATGCAGCTAGGAGGAAAAGCCGACGATCAATTGAAAATGTTGACCTTTCATATTGAAGATATGGATTTTTTTCCCAAAAGACCTTTTTTTTTTTTTTTTTTTTTTTAAAAAATCCATATCTTCAATACGAAAGGTCAACATTTTCAATTGATCGTCGGCTTTTCATCCCACCTACATACACTTTAATTATAAATCATCAGATTTATAAAGTTTACTTCGAGTACTGTTAAATATCAAAAATATCAATTTTTAATCATTTGCCATAAAATGTGTATTACATTGCGAATTTCAAAAAATCAAAATTATTTGATATCAGAAGGACATTCTTCGTATTCAGAATGCAATTCGATATGTCTCATGTGCTCTAATGTCCCACAATAAATACTGTCCAAACGTTCATACCCCTTCCCTTAAGATTATTCTAGAATGGTAAAAATTAGATATAAGGCCTGGAGAGTAATAATATAATAATTTGATTAGGCGAAGGAGATTTAAGCTCTAAGAGGGAACTCTGTGAAATTTATGTAAGCTACTAGTGGTACAAAAGTTGCCATAATTGAAGTCGTCAAACTTCGGTTCGCGGTTCTTGTGTGTTGGAGACAATAAAATACGCAAAAGGCGGTAGTAGAGCCAATAGTGCTCGATTGGGCTGTCGACTCAAAGAAGCAGTCGACTGAAATACCTCCATCATCGAACTGAGGTATTTTGCTGCCTTGCTGGACTAACATTATAATGTGTTATATATCTGACTGTCAAGTGGAGCAGAACGCTTACTCAACAAGAGATCTCCCGAGAGAGGAGTTTACGGTCAACAGTCTTCGAATTATTTTTTTTTAACTTGGGGTGCAAAAGAGTTGTGGTGCAATTTCATCTGACGCGCACATAGCAATTTGAAGTGCAGTTTCAGACAATCAACACATAAAGTCAGTGAAATGTGGTATCGCAATCTGCACTGCGATAGGGCTTATTTCGAACGCTGACCATTTGGAAAGCACTAGTATAGGCCTATAGCAGCTAGGAAAAGTGAAACATAGTCATCAGGACTTTGGACTGAGATTGTGGTAAACCAGGGGTTTACCTTGGATAGACAGGATCTTGGACATAATTTTGCCGGATCTTGGATTGGATCAAGAACTGAGAATCTCCTGCGGAATCTCCTGCAGAAAGTCACAGTCAAGATCTCCAGGTTTGGTTAAGTAAACATAGCTAGAGAAATCCTTTATAGTAGTTTTAAAATTCTTGTATGATATTGCATTGTTATTTGATTGACAGCCATATTGCACTAATAAATAAATTGTTATAATAATAAACAGCGTGTTTGTGTGTTTGCTGTTGCGTGAACTCGGAAGCAGGTGATTTTGGCCTGGTCATTTTAGTGACCATAACAAGAGTCATCAAAGGTGACTTTTCAGCGGAGTCAACAAATTATGACTCTTCAAGGGAGTCAGATGACTACCAATAGAGTCATTTTAGAGTATAGAATGCCAGTTAGAACTATTATTAGAATATAGAGTAACCTCTGACTCCATTTATTGAGTCACCCTGATTCTATTACATGGTCACTCGATCCGCACAAAATAATGGTATATGTGACGTGGTATATCAAAAGGAGACACTTTTGGGCAGGTTGTCAATTTTGAGTGTTTTGCATATCTTTAATATAGAGATATTTTGCTCCACAACGCCGTTTCCCCAATGAAATAGGCCATTCCTAAGCGAAGATATTGAGTTCGTAAGTTGTGGTATTATAAAATTGAAAACTTAGATATCGGCCTTTAAAGATATTATTGACAACATTGAGAGTAGGAATGATCTTGAAAAATGTCTGAAAAATACAAAATTCCAGCTGTATTTCGGTTTGAAACCATTAGACAATATTTCAAACATATTATTATTAACATTACAAATTTGCAACAAACCCAAATTGTGAAAAAATCACCCGGGCAGATCTTTTCCTCCATTTACGATCCTGCCCAAAAAATGTCTCCTTTCGATATATCACGTCACATAAGATATAAATCGGCTTAGGCTACAAGCTAAGCCAGTGAGGCGAACATATCATGGTGTGAACAATTGCGAAGTGATCAAGCAAAGTCGGTCGGAAGTCTGAAATTTTGATTTTGAGATATAGCCAAACCAAGAAAGTATTTTCATTTGCTTCCTATTGTTTTGGAAACTCTTTAACTGCTCATATCTTTTGAACTGGTTATCCAAATTCAACGGGGGTTTCTCCAAAATTTAGCTTTGCAAATGCTTTTTACAGGACTATAAGAAACTGAAAATTAAGAATTAAACCACAATTCACTAGTCACAGTTACACATATTGATATAGATTTTGGAAAAATCGCGTTCTATATAGCGGCAAGTTTGAGTAAAAGTTGGCAACCAGCTTATTTTTGTTAATTTGGGTATGCTGAACTCGAATCTGTTGTCTGCCAAGCAGTATTTTGAGACCTTGACCCTCAAAAGCCCCCACCCCCATGACTCCATATGATCGTATATATAGGGGGGGGGGTAATTTTATTCCAATAACACTTGTCTTTCAAACATCAAATTATCCCGTTGAATAAGTTCATCAGGTTTGTTGATTAAATAGACGAAAAGACATTTTATTTTGACAAAACCAAGTGAATTTTTACTCACTACAATATGGACCATGGACAAAGTAAAAGATCAAATGCAAATCAAAATCCAAAACGCTGAAAATCCAATCTCTAAGAAAAGTAAGACCACTGATGAGAAAAGCAAAGGCATGGTGGTTATCCCATATGTTAATGGCGTGTCGGAGCGTATTCACAGAATTTTCAAAAAACATAAGGTAGATACAGCCATGAAACCTCACCAAACACTCAGGCGCATCACCCAAAGGACAAACGAGAGAAAGAAAGAAACAGGCAATTGCATCTATGAAATTGGATGCTAAAACTGTGATCAGACTTATGTCGGTGAAACATCTCGCATGTTTGGAACTATATAGAATGGCAGAACACAAAGCTGCATTCAATAAGGTCACGAACAAAAAGTACACTCGCTCTGAACGCAAGTTATCAGAAAAAGAATAGACCAAATCAGCAATTTCTGATCATGTTGCCCGGGGAAACCACGTAATTAATTCCCGGAATTAATTGGGATGATTCAAAGATCCTTGGGCGGGAGCACAAGAAGAAGTCGAGAGAAGTTCGAGAAGCCATGGAGATTAGAAGAAGGGGAGCAAGACCTTAAACAGAGAGGAGGGCACATATTTCCTTAGCCACGTATATGAGCAGCTGGGAATGAGTCTAAACATCACCTGAAACCCATCTCCCGGGGAAGTGGATCAGATGACCATATCAGTCATACCTGATGAAGTCCTCCGATGTGAAGGACGAAATATTGTAGTGAGTAAAAAATTCACTTTGTTTTGTCAAACTAAAATGTCTTTTCGTCTATCAAATTATTCGTCTGGCTCCACGGACCCCAGAAATGTTAAGACATTATGGGGCACAAAATGTCTGAAGGGCCGTTCATACTCCCACCGCATTTGCGATGCGTTGCTTTGCGATGCGGTGTGTTGCCGCACTGCATCATACCGGCAAACTACTGCACTGTGATATCGCAATAAAGTTAAATACATTTTAACTTGGAAATGCGACGAGTTGCGGCAAACAGTAATCGATATATCGGCATCGCAAAGCAACGCGTCGCAAATGCGGTGGTAGTATATGAACGGACCTTCGGCCTATTTGCATGTTGTATATGGGTCAAAAGTCAAAGTTGCTCAAATTTTCGTAAAAGTCAAGGCAAATTGTTCGCCTAGCTTAGAGGTTTCAGAAAAAGAATAATGTGCACTATCTGCGATGTCTGGTTAGTATGTTACACAGAAAGAATTTAAAATATATGTAGGAGTCCATAGGATTCTATAGCATTTTGTACTTATTTATCATTTATCTTCTGAACTTCACATCGCAAATAGTAGAAACTATTCTTTTCCTGAACCCCTTGAACTTGAATAACTGTTTGCCTCCATTTTAACGAAAATCGGAGCAACTTTAATATTTCACCCTGTACAACATGCACATCGACCTTGGACCTGTTGAGCCTCATAACTTGGTAAATATAATTATGTCCTACGCACAAATCGAGGGCTTAGAGCCAGAACCACCTATGTCCATTTGTTTTCTCAATTACATGTTACTCATTTCGGCAACAAATGGACGGTTGATTATGCCCTCCATAATAAATGTAAGTGACTTTGGGGTATATGCATGGTCACTTAAACAGTTCATGAGTTAACCCCCATATGCATATACCCCAAAGTCACTTACATTATTTTTCTTATGGAGGGCGGAATTAACCGTCCATTTGTTACTGAAATAAGTAACATGTAATTGAGAACACAAATGGACATAGGTGGTTCTGGCTCAAGCCCTCGAAATATGTTACATATTTGTGATCCTTAGGCCCAGACAAATAATTTGACATGTTGTTTAGTGAATTTGGAGCATGTTTAATTTTTGGCCCCTGATCATGATCATGTAGGGGTTTGAGGGGTCTGTATTAGGGTCGTGGAGGTCAAATACAGCTTAGCAGACAAAATATTTGAATTCAGCATGCCCGAATTAACCAAAGTAATTTGGTTGCCAGCTTTTACGCGAACTTGCCGCTTGATGCTTAAATAAGCACATATTTTTAAAATTAAAATAGAACCAGTCTATAAGGAGAAGGCTATTGTTAAGCTTTAACTCAGTACCGTCAGGTTAATGATCAGCATGCTAAACAGCAGTATAGACAGCAACCACATAATGCAAAATGGCTGCTACCTTAATGTGGAATAATCGTTGATTATCACTTTTAGCAAAACGGGCTCACTGCATCTGCTGGGAGTGAATGACAACTTTGATATTGATATTAAGATAGGCGTTGTCACTATTTGCATAATGTACAGTAAACATAAATGTCAAAATTCATTCAGAAATAGCCGTGAGAACTTCGTTTCGTTGATTATCACTTTTGGCAAAAAGTGATAATCAACGAAACAGGCTCACTGCACCTGCTGGGAGTGAATAACAACTTTGTAATTGGTATCAAAATATCCGCCGAGACTGTCTGCATAATTTGCAATCAAAATAAATTCATAATTCATTCAGAAATAGCCGTGAAAACTTTTGTTTCCTAATCAACAATCCGGGCTCATTGCACCTGATGGGAGTGAGTGACAACCTTGAAATTCATCGAAAGATGCGCTGTGACAATATGCATAATTTACAATCAAAATAAATTTCATAAATCATTTATAATAGCCCTGAGAACTTCGTTTCGTTGATTATCACTTTTGGAAACGAGATTACTGATGACAACTTTTAAAAGCATGAATTTGATTTCGTTTCGTTTCTTTTCGGTGAATATAATAACCTTTTAATTAATATAACGAACGGTGTCCTAATAATTATTATAGCAATATCTTTCCACAAGTTTCTGGTAATCGGAATGGCTTGTTCTAACTTGTTTTGCTCAATAGCTTAGGCGTAACAGGATTTGGGGGCGTTGAGCGCATTCTGTAAGCTCATCATAGCATCGTCATAAAAATACAGATTTTGGAACAGATAAAACAAAAATAGAATGCACAAATGTACAACTAGGCCTACATATAACACCTGTTGTTTTAAATATTGTTTACAAACTGGTAAACTGACAAAAACACAAACTGGTCAACTGCGTATACACCCCCCCCCAGCCCCCCCCCCCCCACACACACACCCACACACACTCACACCAACAGAGAGATAAAGCAGCAGCTAGTGATGCACCCACCCCACCCATGCCAATTGAAAAATGTTTAAAGGTTTTTCTGTAAAAAATTAAAATCAGCTTTTAAGGAAAAATTCACAAAACGTTTACTTAAAGTACTATTCAATGACACTAGCACAAGTGTAAACAAATTAACCAAAATCTGAAGCTGTCTGTTTTCATCTGGCAAGCAAAAATTCGATCAGTGTCGTATCAGCTCCTATAACGATATATAATACCGCGCACAAAAATTCATTGTTTATAATAAAAAAAAATCTTCGCTCTCCGTTGTAAACAAGAACATAAAAACACTATTAATAACCAATTGCTAAAAACAAAAACAAAAATATCTTCGCTCTCTGTTGTACACAAGAACATAAAAAGCACTATTAGCCAATGGCAAACCAGGTAGTGTTTTCTGGCGTCATGTGCTCTACGCCTTTTGGTTGCCTTGGGAGGCTGCGTTTTTGATTGTATGCATGAAATGTAGCCTTATCTACTTGTATTTTATTGTAATTCAGATTGTATTTTGTTGTAGATAATAATATTTTAAAATCGAACCATATACAGTGATCAGGAATGGAGGAATATTTACATATCATAGTACCAAAAAGAGACAGCCATATGTAATCCGTACACCATAATATTGGGCTCAGAATTAACAATGAGTAACATGTTATTTTCTTAACACAATGTATGTATGTATTAATTTTCTTTTGTGTGTGTCTCAAATTCAATATGCTGATTATGTTCACAGATGTCAATTTTAGCAAGTGGTTCCCAATTCCAATGCCTTTTTGTTATGGTTAAATTGAAATAAGAAGTAGAAACTGTTGAAAAGAAGAATAAACTAAGACTTTTTCAGTTTTGAATGTATTTTGTTTCGTCCTTTCCATTTTGCTGTTTAAAACTAGAAACTTCGAATAAGACACATTGAAGACAAAAAAGGCGACAAAAAAGACAACTATATGCATGACAAACAGCTGCTTCAAAGTCTTCCATCAAAATCCAGTTTGTAGTTCAGTCGCTTAATGCCGGTGACGAGCGATTGTTTTTTTTTCTCGCGAGGTGAATAGTCTTTGTTTTACCAACAACTCGTTGTCAGTATGCAAAGTTACAAAAAGGTGTTAATTTGAACATTGTCCTGGGGCACAGTACTCGTTTTATTAGCGGGTATATAGTACATCAAGAAATCGCCACATATTTTAGATATAACGATGCTCTTTGTATAAAATTGTTCCAAATACCAATAGGACATCATCTAACAATACTACTATCTACTCATCTGATATCAAATTCAACAGGTTTGTTTGCGGTAAATATGGTGCATTACGGTTTTTATAATTTTATTGCAAACACCGCATATTGTATTTTATTGAAATTTTGAGTCACGATTACGAAAAACTCCGCCTAACATATGCTGTTCAAAAAAGAATAACTCAGTAATTTATATTAACAGTATTCTTGAGATACAATCATACATGGGTAGGGGGCATTCCAATCGATTGCAAAATTTAGAAAATCCCATAGGAAAATTACCGAAAAATTCCAATATCAAGATTTTTACAACAACGTTAATTTTACTTCTCTGCGTGCAGGCCCGTATTCCAATATCAAGATTTTTACAACAACGTTAACTATTCACCTCTGAGTGCAGGCCCGTATTCCAATATCAAGATTTCTACAACAACGTTAATTTTACATCTCTGCGTGCAGGCCCGTATTCCAATATCAAGATTTTTACAACAACGTTAACTATTCACCTCTGAGTGCAGGCCCTTATTCCAATATCAAGATTTTTACAACAACGTTAACTTTTCACCTCTGAGTGCAGGCCCGTATTCTAATATCAAGAATTCTACAACAACGTTAACTTTACATCTCTGCGTGCAGGCCCGTATTCCAATATCAACATTTTCACAACAACATTAACATTTCACCTCTGAGTGCAGGCCTGTATTCCAATATCAAAATTTCTACAACAACGTTAACTTTTCACCTCTGAGTGCAGGCCCGTATTCCAATATCAAGATTTTTACAACAACGTTAACTTTTCACCTCTGAGTGCAGGCCCGTATTCCAATATCAAGATTTCTACAACAACGTTAACTATTCACCTCTGAGTGCAGGCCCGTATTCCAATATCAAGATTTTTACAACAACGTTAACTTTACATCTCTGCGTGCAGGCCCGTATTCCAATATCAACATTTTCACAACAACATTAACATTTCACCTCTGAGTGCAGGCCTGTATTCCAATATCAAAATTTCTACAACAACGTTAACTTTTCACCTCTGAGTGCAGGCCCGTATTCCAATATCAAGATTTTTACAACAACGTTAACTTTTCACCTCTGAGTGCAGGCCCGTATTCCAATATCAAGATTTTCACAACAACGTTAACTTTTCACCTCTGAATAAAATTATGCCTATTAAAATGTAGCTACTATTTTAATGACATATATCTCTTAAAGCCATATTATAACATTTGCTGAGGAAGACGCCCTCACTGAATTTTTAAAATTCCTTTTTTACACAATTCACTTGTACATTATCAAACAAAAAAAACAAAAAAAAATCAAGACTCTGGGTGCTGTAGTTTTGTCAAAATCCGAGATTTTGAATAAAACGCCGGATCCGGCGCTTTATTATTACGATGGAATTATTAGTCGAACGCATACACGATGTTCATAACACACAGTACATACACGGCGTGCGGGACGGTGATACACAACAAAGGGTCGTACCACAACATGACCGAAGGAGTGGTACGTATTGGCGACATGTGCGCTGGTAGTAAATTTCAATTTTCTTTGCTTTGCCGTAGTTGTTCGGCTCAAAAATAAAAGGGATATATCTGACAGTAAAAGCTAACATTTTATGGCAAAGAAATGCTAATCTATTTTGTTTGAAAATGTTATAATGACTTTAACTGATGTAGCGTTACCTTTTAACCCCTGGTGTAGAGTGGTGGGGTGTGTGTGTGTGGTGCGTTTGTTTTTGCCAGCAAACGAGGACACACTCGCACTTCACATGCAAACCGCGGACCACCCTGCAATGGGGGACCGTCCTTGGTTTCTGGATGCCTGCAAACGATCGCAAATGCATGTATAATGTATTTACGAAATACGACCTCTATCGGTATAAGAAATAACGTCCGCAGTTACTATGTTAAATTCCATTTAAAAATACACAAACAAAATGGCGGAAAACGTCCTCGGTATGTCGATTGAGTACGGATTCAGACTACCACGTTTGCATGGTCCTCAACAGCGTCCACGTTTGGAGGGGATTGCACGTGGGTGGGGGGCTGTCTGTTTGGGGTGGGTGGAGTGGTGTGGGCGTAGAGGTGTCTTATGAGTATCATAGGTGTGTCTTTATGGTTCATTTTTCTGTAATCTACACAAATAATGCACCATATTTACCGCAAACAAACCTGTCAAATTTGATTTCAGATGAGTAGATAGTAGTATTGTTAGATGAGGTCCTATTGGTATTTGGAACAATTTTATACAAAACACATCGTTATATCTAAAATATGTGGCGATTTCTTGATGTACTATATAAACGCTAATAAAACGAGTACTGTGTCCCAGAACAATGTTCAAATTAACACCTTTTTGTAACTTTGCATACTGACAACGAGTTGTTGGTAAAACAAAGACTATTCACCTCGCGAGAAAAAAAAACACAATCGCTCGTCACCGGCATTAAGCGACTGAACTACAAACTGGATTTTGGTGGAAGGCTTTGAAGCAGCTGTTTGTCATGCATATAGTTGTCTATTTTGTCGCCTTTTTTTTGTCTTCCATGTGTCTTATTCAAAGTTTCTAGTTTTAAACAGCAAAATCGAAAGGACAAAACAAAATACATTCAAAACTGAAAAAGTCTTAGTTTGTTCTTCTTTTCAACAGTTTCAACTTCTTGTTTCAATTTAAACAGAACAAAAAGGCATTGAAATTGGGAACCACTTGCTAAAATTGACATCTGTGAACATAATCAGCATATTGAATTTGAGACACACACAAAAGAAAATTAATACATACATACATCGTGTTAAGAAAATAATTAATTAAAATTAAGTTACTTAATTCTGAGCCCAATATTATGGTATATATCGGATTACATAGCTGTCTTTTTTTGGTATTATGTTTCATTCTAAATATTTCTCCATTCCTGATCACTGCATTTGGTTCGATTTTAAAATATTATTATCTGCAACATAATACAAACTGTATTACAGTAAAATTTAAAAAAGGCCACATTTCATGCATACTATCAAAAATCCAAAAGCGTACCGATATCGATCAAGTTTAGGCAGAACGCAGAAGGCAATCAAAAGGCGTAGACCACATCACGCCAGAAACACTACCTGTTTGCCATTGGCTAATAATGTTTTTTATGTTCATGTTACATCGGAGAGCGAAGATTTTTTTATTATATACAATGTATTTTTGTGCACGGTATCATAGATTGTATAGGATCTGATACGACACTGATCGACTTTTTGCTTGTCAGCTGAAAACAGACAGATTCAGACAACAACAGACTCTTTGGAGGTAAGCTTTGCGTATGCACACTTTGCACTTGAAATGTCTAAAAATTATCAAAAATTCTCATAGCATTATATTGAAAATGTGTAACACAGTTTTGTTGTTTTAAAATTATAAACATGTGTTTGATGAATAATGTTTAGCTATTTTTGTGCGTATTTGAAAATGCACATTCAGCTTACACTCTCTCTTTCCCCACCCCTCATTTTTCAATGTTGGGACACTATGTGATCATTTTGCTCAAATCAACATTAGTACAAGCAAGAAGCAAGTGCATAAAAAGGGACCCAAATTAGTCGATTATACTCGGATGTCTCGGATGTTTTATTCTATTTCTGGCTGAAATATATTCCAAACTTTTGTCCATGACTGTATTAGTTTTATTATTATTATCATTATTATTATTATTATTATTATTATTATTATTATTATTATTATTATTATTATTATTATTATTATTATTATTATTATTATTATTATTATTATTATTATCATTATTATTATTATTATTATTATTACTATTATTATTACTATTATTATTATTATTATTATTATTATTATTATTTTTATTATTATTATTATTATTATTATTATTATTATTATTATTATTGGCCTGTTATTAATATTTGTACTATGGGTCTCTTTCAGAAAGTGACAAACTTAATCATGAAGCTTTTCCTGCTCATAGTTGCTACGTACTTGGGAGTAGTCAGCGCTCAGAGTAAGTTGCAAAGGTTTTTTTTTTTTTTTTTTTTTGTAGAGCGAGTCAGAGCCTTCAGGTCATATTTATCAAGTTTTTGTTAATTTGCTTCAATAAAAAAGTTCTAAACCCATGTCAAAATTTGATGTCCTATCTTACCTGTGTATTGTGATAAAAAAAAAATTAGAATTGGGTATCGCTGTAAATGGTTCATTGAAACAAGTCTGCAAATCGAGGGCTTAAAGCCAGAACTGTCTATGTCATTTTTAGCCACTCTGTCTAAATGTAAAAGAGTGAATTTCCACTCTTTCAATGAGTTGAACGAAGGACAACCCGTTTTTGAGTGAAAAACACTCTAAAATGAAAGAAATTACATTTTCTTTAGGCAATATTCACCCTTTTGAGAGTATATAGACTACTTTTTTATTTTTAAACTTAAAATGTTTTCCTTTATTGAAGATTAGCTAAGATTGATTGTTGTTTGCCCAATCATTGATGTTTCTTCAAGAATACCCGCATTGACATTGTCACCACGTCTTTTTATATCCAAAAATGCAGCTATTGACTTGACTGGAGCCACTGCGACCCAGAGTAACACTGCGTCTGGCAATGGTGCTGCCAATGCTATCGATGCAAGTACTGGCACTTGCTCGCAAACAGGTATGTTGCAGAATTTAGCGGGGGGGCAGGACTTCAAAAAGTGGTCCTTTTCGAATGAAAAGTGCGAAGACCTTTTTGTACAAGGTATCCTAAACCTTTAAATATTGCCCTTCGTAACTTTTCGATCGCCTATAACAGAAAAGTCGATTATTTGTCAATTTTCTCCCATTTTTGGATCTTTTCATACTCCAGTTACTGTCCGTTTTCCTATACACAATACACAGTGCTCTCACCATTGACGCGTGACCTCTACAAACAGTGTATGTTATAGGTATATGGGCATTGCCTAGTTAACATCACTGTGTGAAAAATAACCGGCCAATATTTTAACTATTCTCCAAACTTCTAGCAAATATATTTCTCTAACATGACCTAAAATTACAGCTAGGTTAGATGTTCAGAAGGGGTCGCACTTTCGTAGAATATGAGTGAGGGCAAAGCATAGCTAGCTCATAGCTAGCCAACTCCCCGTGTTAATTGAATGGAGATTTAACCGAAAATATTGAGCTATATTGATAACGGACCGCTCCGTTCTGAAGGATGCCACAAAAAAACGGTACAAGCTACATTTAAACTATTCTAAATAGGTTTAGAAAATATAGTTTTGTAACATGTCCTAAATTTTTAGCTAATTGAGATGTTTGGAGAGGGTCGCACTTTTGTGTTTTAGGAAGGATATGTAAACGACAGATAACACCAAAAATATGAAGAAATTATTTCCAAACCGTGTTAAGTCAACAATCATTATGTTGCTCATTTTGAAGAATGCTGGTTAACAAAAAGTAGGTCATTGTCTCATTTCGTGAACAAAGGTACACATACCATTGTTTCCTTTCGTTTCCTTTATAATCGGTTACCCAACTGAAGCTATAATACCAGCTTTATTGCGATGTCACACATGTAAAACAGACACTTGTGCACAACCAGAGAAGATCTGATTTAATCAGTTGAGCTGCTTCAATGAGTGTTATCTTGGTTTAATAGCTTTTAATGGGGTTTAAGTCCTGCAAAGGTCGAGATGAATTCTACTGTAGACATGACTGCATCATGTTATCAGATAAAATAGCAAACAGTGGACCTTTGTGGGTATTTATAGGCGTGCTGCCGCACCTCTCCCCCTGCGTACGGGCATGGGTTTGATGATATATAAGTAAATATAAAGAAGGAAATATATTATTCTTGGGTTATGATCATGAACCTGATATTTTTGTGTTCTTTATGATGCTATGTTTTCTCCCATGACATATTAATCTACTTATTTGTCTATTTATTCACAAGTTATTTATTATAGGTGGGTAACCTGATTGACAGCCTCATCCACCCACTTTACCCCATCAAAATGCAGATTTGGTATCAGCTGACATCCCATATTTGTCTCAACTGGGGGGGGGGTGTCCACCCCCGTAGCGCCGCCACTGATAACATACTGAAATGATGCGTTCCAAATCGGTATATTTCTGAAGAAATCATTAAAAAACTGTCGAATTAATTTCAATTGTGGTATACCACGTTTAAGACTAATTCAACAGTTTTGTGATGATATCTTCGGAAAAACACCAATTTGGAACTCCTAATCTCAATACCATAAACGTTCGCCTAATGGCGCACCTGGCTCCTTTGCCTTGGGGTAAATTTCATGAACAAATAGAGAGCTCCCTCCTCTAAAAATTCCAACAAGAATTAGGTGTTTGTGTCCTTATTTGCTGGAGGGATTTTTATGGGAAGGCACTTTTAGTTTGTGTCTAAAAATCCAGTTATGTCAAGGGAGCCCATAGCGCCATTAGGCGAACGTTTACGGTATGTTAATAAGAAAAATAGGATCTTTCATTTTGATATCAGTTTATTACAGCTTCATGATGGTCACCTTTAATTAAAAAAAACTCTGTAGACTACCAGTATCACGCTCCGGGGGGTCACTCCCATTGTGGCCTGTACACCATCCGCGATAATCAACTTTTGAAAAGCACCCTAAACAAGGATTTAACCCTTGGCTAAAATGATACCCTAAACAGGTAACACGCGCCTGTTTTCACCCCCTAAGTGTTTGATACGTGCATCTACCCAGCAAACACAAAAACGTTTTAAAAACGTTTTAAATAAGTTTTATTTTGGCTTTTAGTTTAGGTAAAAACGTTTTAATAACATTAAAATGTCGGGTTATATAAAGGTAATGATAACGTTTTAAAACGTTTTGTATGAAAACACACTACAACAGTATTTTTAAATGTTTTCACAAAATGTTATTGTAAACTATTTTTACAATAATATTTGCCAAATATTGTGTCAATACTTAAATAACATTATGATAAAATGTTTGAACCCAGCAAACACAGAAATGTTCTTAAAATGTTTTTTTCAAAACCTTTTAATAACATTTAAATGTCGGGTTATACAAAGGTCATAAAAACGTTTTTAAAACGTTATTGAAAATATTTTGGGCAAACATTTTTCGCAAAATATTTTTTCAACTCCAAAATAACATTCTGTTTAGAATGTTTTGTATCAAGTTTTCAAGAATGTTTTTGGAATGTTATTAAAACGTTTTTATACCCTTTATATAACCCGACATTTAAACGTTTTCTGTAAAACAGTTTTGTTTGCTGAGCAGTAGATTATCTAAAAATGTTTTTTAAGGTTATGAAAACGTTTTATACTCTGAATATACCCTTTATATAACCCGACATTTAAACGTTTTCTGACAACCACTTATAACCTTTTGCGAATGATGTCGAAAACGTTTTGTGTTTGCTGGGTAATTTCATACCCTAAATTTCATTTCCGCGTACTAGTAGCAATTGCAATTTTGCTACCCTTTTTCCCAATTTGTCATGTTTTTGACACCCTAAAAAAAGGAAAACTACCCTTTTTTACGCGTTTTTATTATCGCGGATGGTGTACAGGCCACAATGGGAGTGCCCCCCCCCGGATCACGCTGTATAAATGTCAGTAATTCCATAATGAATTAGTCACATTTACAAGGAACATTAACATGTTCTCTTTTTGCATGAATGCTTGAAGGGTACACCATTTTATGTTAAAATACATAAGTTTTAAAGAATTCGATTTTCAAAATATACCAGGTCACCTTCCTTTAATTGTGTATCACGTGTGATTATTGTTTTGATTAAAATATTAATGTTATTCACTTAGGCTATTCATGATTTAGCTATTTGTTCGTGTTCTTAATCGCATTCATGATTTTAGTTCTAATGTGCAGTTTACACGACTTCAACAGTGCCGCCGACAAGGAAGGTTAAGGGGTGCGTTACCCTCAGGCACCGGGTCCTAGGGGACCCATAAAAATAAAGAAATCGTACCTTAATGGGTCCCTAAAAGCAAAGAAAGGAGATCTCAGGAGGCCCGTAAAAAGTGGGGGCGTGCACCCTGGCGTGCGATCATTTTATCCCGGGCCCGTAATGGCTCTCAGCGGCACTAGACAGACCAGATAATACATATATCTTCAAGATTATTTTCATTTTGTTCAATAGGTGTAGTAGCTGCTCCTTGGTGGAAGTTAACACTCCCCACGTCAAAATGTATCAAGGGATTTGAAATCACCTTCGACCCTGATAACAGTAAGTACATAACTGGCCAGTCGCGTAGCTATACCATTTTTCACTCTGATGTGGCCGTGACCTTAACGTGTCGAGGCAGCTGTTTCTCGTGCACCGCACATGACATATCAGTTTAATATAGGCCTACACAAACGCGCCGAAAAGGATCTAATATTTTATTGACCATGTTTACTATGCAAATAACGAAAAAAAGTTCCAAGTCCCACACTTCTTGAGCATTTTTGGGAACTAACCTTTTGTATGCTAAATAGCCTTTCGAATTTTACGTATTGAAGGTCTCGCTTTACATACATCAGTAAACATCAAAAGAAGAACTAGGCTGTTCTCCGTGACCAAAAAAATGACACGTGATTTCTGGTGCCCTTGTGTATACGCTGGCCAAGTTACGTAATAATCGGATTAACTACCATAGCAATAGGTACAAACAATTTTTGATTATATCGCGCTGCACTACTACGTTCATGCGGTACCTCTGCATTGAACCATAGATGTCAAAGAAATGCTAATCACTTGCACCTGTAAGATTAGTCTCTTTGAAAAGAGCGGTATTGTATTCTATCTATTAAATGACTGAAGACAGGTGATGAGTGCAACCTGCTTGTAGTGCAGCGCGGTATATTTAAAATTGTTTGTACCTATTGCTATGGTAGTTAATCCGATTAATTACGTAACTTCGCCAGCGTATTCACCGTAGGCATAATAATCGGATTAACTACCATAGCATGAATACAATATTTGCATAATCGTTCTGCACTACAACGTTCACGCGGTACCTATGCATTGGACCATCGAGGTCAAAGAACAGGGATAAAGACCTGGGTCGTAATTCTATAGAATATTCACATCATGCTGATCATTCGCACCTGTAAGATTAGTAACTTTGAAATGAGCGGTATTGTATTCAATCTATGATTGCAGACATACAGTACGATATCAAAATTGTATTCATCTGTTGCTATAGTATAGTTAATCCGATTATTACATCACTTCTACGGCGAATTTTCGAATTGTCATAGATTTTTGCAGGTTTATGACATTTTGTGGCAACGACACAAGAAGCGAGACAAAAATGTCAAGGTCATATCGGGGTCGTCAGGGGTCAAACTGTCATAGATTGTTGCAAGTTTATGAAGTTTGGTGTGAACAACGCCCGAACCGAGACAAAAAGTGTCAAGCGCAATGGATGAATCTACGATTAGCTTAGGTCGTTTGGGCGTAAACACATAGTTCTAGGGTTAAATAACATGCTTGCGTGTAATACATTGGTTGGGGTCAGGTCATCCAGAGGTCACCCAGGGTCATTTGTCTAAATTAAATTCTAAAATTCAGATCCAAAGGTCAACAGGGATTGATGGGTTCAAAGGTCAAGCAGAGGTCACCGGGTCAAATTGCCCCTAAAAATCACCTGATTGAGAGTAATACAATTGTTCATAATTCTTGAGGTCATAATTCTTGATTTTTTTTCTACTATTTATTTGTTTGTTTAGAGAATCTAATTGTAGGCACTGATATCTACGTGGGAAATACCTTTTGCATCAAAATCAATCACAATTTCTGGAACCCATTTACTGTGATTTGTGGGGATATCGTAACAGATGAAATGACACCGATAGCTGGTTCATCCGTGACGTTCTCCCAACCCAGTGGTGATTATAACATCATCTTATGTGACGTGAAAGTGCTTGAAGGCACGGGATGCGTAAGTTGTTTTGTTAAAGGGGCATTTCGTGATCCACAGCCTCATCCCCCACTTTTCCCCAAAAAGTTGAGATTTTTACACCACTGGATACCTCTGGCTACATAATGTTTATGTACCAAATATTTCTTGCAGATTAATTCGTTTAGCAAAAATATCGTTAAATTTGAATTTCGTTCTGGTGCACCAGAACGAAATTACAACACATTGTCTATGGAGCAGTGTAATACACATAATCATGCATAACTCGCAAACGCAAAATCGGAATCAACTGAAATTTTGGAAATAAGCTTTTTTCGTGGATATCTACTGAAAATGTCATAAAAGAGGATGCTAGGATCACGAAATCCTCCTTTAATGATTATTACTGTAATTTTCTACTTTTGGTATTTCCCCTTTCTTTATTAAGATTACCGCACACCGACATCGCTCGGTTAATAATTATATTATACAGCCAGAGACACTGAAATGAATACCCGGGATCGATACACGTAAATGTGCTATGCACGATTGATATTCAGACGATAAATCTTTGGATACCGGGGTAGAAAATGATGAATATCTCCCGTAAATGATTTCGTATAAAGAAACCAGATCTGGTTCCTTGCACTTGAACATATATGTTCGACGGATATGATAGGCGTTAGCGTGCGTCTTGAGAAAGAAGCGTGCGTCTTGAATTCATAAACTGACAAAAATATTCTGATTATCTGATGTGAGCACTCACTCACATGGCGTATACATGTTCACCCCCACACAGCGTAGTGTGATCACTCACTCACATGGCGTATACAAGCTCACTTACACACTAGAGAAGTCAATTACCGAGGTATTGACAGTAGCCTTAGTCGGGATGTCCCTCGGCTCATTATGTGTCTTAAAGATCGGAACAAAATGGCCATGCGTGGCTGTGGATTCAACCTACCATGGCGATTTCTGCCATGAAGATATCGGGGCGATGACACTGTGTACCGTCGACTTGCACAACCTGGAAAGTATAGTGGATGCGCAGCCTGATATTGATCAATGCCAGAAGGGCATATATAACATATGAAAAAAAGGAAACAATTTAATTAAAGTCTATTATTATTAATATATAAAATATGCCAACGACTACAATAACAGACTGAGATCAAATAACTCCTCACTCTTGAGATCCCCTCTCCCCTCCCCTCCCCCTCTCCCCTCCCCTCCCCCTCTCCCCTCCTCCTCTCCCCCTCTTTATCTCTGTCACTCCCCTCTCTTAGGGAACAACCCAAAAGTTCGATGAAGCCCTATAAACGAAAGTCCTTAATTTCGTTAGGGAGGGAGGGGGGGGGGGGGGTCAAAAGTCCGATTACGTTTGTAAATAAGTAGTTAAAACATCGGTCAAAGTTGATCTCCTTTTAAAGATTTATTAAAGAAAAATATTTCAATATAAAAGAATTATTGTTTCTTAAACGTGATCAATATCCTAGCAATGTCGCACCCCTCCACAACGCCATCGACCGTAGCGACGGCCCTTGCCCAATGAATACGGGTTTCAATTTTCTATATTTGACACTTACGTTAGAGGGGACTTTCGTTTGTAGGGCTTCATCGAACTTTTGGGTTGTTCCCTAACACGTCCTTACGTCTCTCGATATTGACGAGCTAAAATACAAACCTTACAATGAAATAAAACTAAAAATTATAATCGGAGCCAGCAATAAAATAACTAGATTGCGTCTGATTTCACATGTCAATCAAACTTAGAAACGATTTGTTTACAATTTGTCTTTATTAATTATTGAAATTTCTGAACGCGGCGGTAAAACAGCATGCCCTGTGCTTAATTTTGCACCTTCAAACATACAAATCTCATCTCAAAAGTGAGATCTGAGTAACAGTAAAAAGAAAAACTTAAAAATACCGGCATTTTTCGCCATTTTCTGCGATTTCTTTCTCCGATGAAAACAGCAGATGAATTAATCTTCATTTGACATGCTATTACTTAAAAGTAACCATTCAAGGGCCGTGGTGAGTTTGAATTGACAGTGACGTCAGATGCAAACTACTCTCTCAATTTAGTCTCACATTATAAGTACTTTGTTTCCGTTTTGTTTATTTGTACAGTAGTCGTCGTAGGCCATGGGGATGACTGGCACTATCGAAGGAAGACGCAGTGGATGAACGACACATTTGCTGGAAATAAATAAATAGATAAATAAATAAATAAATAAATAAATAAATAAATACGAGGAGAACTTGTGGAACGAAAGTTACTCCGAGTTTCACGCTAATGCGATCATAAGACAGTTGTCTGATGATCGCATTAGCGTGATATAAACTCAGAGTTACAACTTTCGTTCCACATGTTGTTCTACTCGTATTATTAGCTCTGCTTAAATGCATCGTCGAGCACTCTGCTCGAAGATAGTCATCTTTCTCCAAGTAAATAAATAAATACAAAGATATAGGCCTACACTCCTGGAAAAAAAAGGTACAACTTAGAGCCTTTTTGTCCCGTATTATATACAGCTCCTAAGGTTATAGGCCTGGGAACTTTCTAATTCATTAATTCAGGGACTCGATCATCGCAAAACTAAGAAAAGTGGAAAGCATTGTGCATTGTTTTTGGTTCTACAAAATTATTTCCTATTTTTCTATACTACTTAGAAATTTACGCGTGAAGAACCTTTAAGGAACCCTTAAAGAACAGAAAAATAGATTCTTTAGCCAAGAAATGGTTTTGTAGAACCAAAAACAGTTCACTGATTTTCACATTTCTTAACTTTGCAATTGGTCCTTTAATTAATGAATTAGAAAGCTCCTAGTCGGCCTATTTAAATCTTTAAGGTTCTTTATAGAACTTTTAAAGGTTCTTTATAGAATCCTAGTATTGCGTAGGGTGCTCTATACGAGGCAGAAAGAAAGTTATAAATTACACATTTTTTCTAAGAGTGTAATATGAAAAAAGGTGTTTTTTCGACGGGAATACGCAAACTATGAAAAAATTTGATAAGTTTCGCCGTCAAGCTATTATTAAATGAGGAAGATAGAAAAGTGGTCCCGTCCGGGAATTGAACCCATGGCCTCTGGTTTACCTTAGTGCGCAACTGATAAAATTTCATCATATAAAGATCTAATGTTATTCTATGGTATTTCGTGGTATTTCAATGAAGTGGAACATTAAAAAATTTACATAATATCTCATTGTTTATGTTGAGTGGTTTAATGTTGTATATATTTCGTGACACGCAATTAGCAATACAATAATCCGACCATGTTTCTTTCTTTTTTTGCTGAATCATGTTTTCCTGACACTTGTCTTCAAAGGGAACTAATCATTTTAAAAGTAACCTCTCTATAAAACAGTAAATTAGATAATGAATTATTTCTATAAACTCCCCCACTAGAGCTCTACTGTGCTGCAAAATATTGTTAATCTTGAAATTTGACACACATCTCTTACAGATTATCTGTGATAATTATGAACTCAGGATAAGGCAAAATTGGGGCGGGGGATTATGTTTTGGCAAGCCGGGGAGCACTTCTGGCAGGTCAAAGGGAGGGAAGCGATTTTTGTCACACATTTATTGGACACTATTTTAAATAACACGCTCTAAAAAGGCTAAGGCCTGCTCGCTACGCTCGCATCATATATCTAGACCATTTAAGGGAACAAACCAAAAGATCGATGACGTCCTATAAACGAAACTAGTTTCGTTTAGGGGGCAGGGGATAAAATTACTCGATTACGTTTGTACAAAAATATCGGTCAGAAGAATGTGTCATTATTACTATTATGTCAAAATTTTCTACATTTCATTATTACGTTTCTGGCAGGGAGGGAGGGGGTCGGCTAAGAAACGAAACTAGTTACGTTTATAGGACGTCATCGATCTTTTGATTTGTTCCCTAAGGGCTCTAGTATGAACGTTTGGACAGTATTTTTGTGGAACATGAGAGCACATCAGACATAACGAATTGCATTCTGAATACGAAGAATGTCCTTCAAAGAATTTGAATTTGTTGTTGTTGTTGTTTTTGAAATTTGTGATTGAATACACATTGTTATGGTGTTATGGTAAATGACCCAGGCCAAAATCACCTGTTTCCGAGTTCACGCAACAGCAAACACACAAACACACTGTTTGTTATACAACAACTTAATTATTATTTTATTAATTAGTGCAATATATAACAATACAAAATCATACAAAATGAAACTTTAGGTATTACACAGACTTATTTTTACTACGATTACTTATCTAAGCCTGGTGGTCTTGATTAGCTGAAGATTTGATGAGATTCCTTTGATGGTTTCAGTTCTTGATCCAAGATCCGGCAATGTCCAAAATCCTGTCTATCCAAGGTAATCTCAGTCAAAGTCCGGATGACTATGTTTTCACCATCCTAGCTGCTATGCTAGTGCTTTCCAAATGGTCTTCTATGTTGACCGCAAACCCCTAGCAAACTTTCTTCCCCACTTGACAGACTATGCTATTCCAACAAAAATACCACAGTTCGATGATGGAGATATTTCAGTCTGCCGCTTCTTTGAGTCGACAGCACAATCAAGCACTATTGGCTCTACTACCGCCTTAGACTATGCCATAGTCGATGTTTGATAAATAAAAATGTTATTAATCATGATGAACGCATTCAGTTGAACTCGAAATTATACTGATATTTAGTACATCAAAATACTAGTATAAAATGGTTATGAAAAAGTTTAGGCTATATAATTATATTTGTGACAGTAAAAGTAAAGTACCGGGGTATAGGCCCTACGTAGGCTTATATTATTGAATGCAACATATCATAATGGCATATAATTATAATGACACTTCAATACTGACCAATTCTAATTTTAGAATCTGCCAGTTTATTATCCGAAAAACCGACTATGGACTTTCACTTTTAAGCAGAACTTTACCCCGGGACTCACACACTGTCAATCATACTTCTTTATCAATAAAATCTAACCACAAGACTAAGCATGGTGGTACAATACGCGCTAGATGCATACGTTCATCCACCAGCACAAAAGCGCCGCATTCCCTAGATAGTTGTGTACCATGTATAGTTATAATGGTACCAGTACGCGTCGGGAGGATTTAAACAATAACGAGATCTGGGCGACCAATCACAAGCCAGATTCATTTTAAAGATGCATTACATCATCACCAATTTTAGTTAGGCCAGAAATTGGCCTAACTCTCAAGGCAAAGTCAGTAGTCCACTTGGGAAGCTAACAAACAGAGGGCGTACGGTGACTGAAAAGATCAGTTGTGAAAATCTATCAATTGCGCACTCATTAATTAAATCAGAGTTTTAAGCTTAAATGTAATATCCAGAGTAGTGCACAATTGGCAAGTGGACTACGGAGAAGTCTACTACCGCCTTTGTCGTGTTTAATCCTCTCCAACACAAGAACCGCGAACTGAAGTTTGAAGACTTCAATTATGGTAACTTTGAATTAATACAGGCTAACATAAATTCCACAGAGTTCCCTCGTAGAACATCATCCAGCTTCTGCTAATCAATTACTCTCCAGGCCTTATTTTCTAGCATTCTAGAACAATCCAAACCATTTATGGTAAATTACAACATTTCTAAAAAATGTAACATGCGGTCAAAAATATTTAATATCAGAAGGACATTCCTCGTATTCAGAATGCAATTCAATATGTCTGATGTGCTCTCAATTCCACCCAAATACTACTGTACAAGCGTTAATATATGGTTCCTTAACTTTGCTGGAAATTAAATTGCGTTTACGCCCCCCCCCCACCCCCCACATCCCACACCCCAGCGCACTCAAACACAAACAGAGGTGAAAAGGTAACGTCAGTGTTGGAAAACGCTTGGTATTTAATTCGCAACTTGATTGGATAGGATAACATAAAAACTCTCGCCTAACACATGTTGTTTGAAAAAGCGCCTTGTCTCTGTGTTTAGCGTATTGTATAGGCAAATTGTTCAGTTTGTAATGTTAATTTCTAAAGGGAATGTTTCGTTTCTTAGTTATAAAAGTTTTTACACTTCTTAGCTGGAGTATATACTGTGCACAAAAATTTCCGGAAAAAGTAAAGACACTAAAACTAAATTGCAAAATAAAATAGTCGATAGATAGGCAATTTTGTTCTGCGTACTCTGATACCTTATTCGGTATCCACTACTCAAAATATGCATTTCAGGCAGAATTTATTTTTGCGCACCGTGACACCTCATTTGTAGCAATGGCCCAATATCGATCATCTATATCTTAATTACATTTCAGTTTATAGCCTGATGAAATTTGCATTTTTCCTGAAATTTAGCTAAAATTATGTATCAATTCAAAATCGTGATTGCTGTCGAGTCAAGCAATTTAATTAGAAATTACACATATATCATCCTTAGATAGTATTCTTAAAAATATAAAAAAAATCACCGTTGGCTTTTTATAAATACAATTTACTAAACTATAGTTGGCAGGCGGCGAATGGCATGATGGCGAATGGCACTTATGAAACCGCCCGGCCGTATGGCATTTTCCATATACTCGGTTAGTTTTGTGGGGTTCATTATCGAACCCCATCGGTTTTAGCTTGTATTTATATTATTTATTAACGTAGGCCTATTTGTTTGTGATATTTCAAGCGTTTGACGATGAAAATTTACTGAATTTAGAGGATGCACGGCGACCACCACCTGATAGTTGGTATGTATGTATTTCAAGAATACCGTCAATATAAATTACTGAGTTATTCTTTTTTGTACAGCAGATGTTAGGCGGAGTTTTTCGTAATCGTGACCATTGGTGACTCAACACGCTGAACGCTAGTCAGTCGATGCCTATTGTTAAATAAGACCCACTCAGTCACTTAATTAGGCGCTTGAAACGATCGAATTCGGTGTTAAAATAAGCAAAATGTTTAGTTACGCCTTTTCACTTCATAATTAATTTTCTCAGTCAAATGAAAAGCAACGATTTTCATTTCTTCGGTAAATGTCAGAAGAAAACTATAATGTTTTGTACTGTATATTTTTTTAAACCCTGGTGTTAAACTTAGGTGTGAAATTTAGGCTTCTAGTGTAAGATTTTCGATTTTCACAGGCTTCATTTTGCCCCGCGAGCTTTTTCTGGGGTTAACGTTTTTGCTTTTCAAAGTAACATAATTCGCTGACGAAAGATATTTCCCAACTTTCTAAAGCACATTATAATCGGATATATGTCATAGTTTTGTCAGAATTCCAGTTTTGATTGCACCATTTTTCAATTCCGACTACCAATTTTGTCAAAATCAACTCGCGAATGTACCAATGTACCAATTTTGCAAGCCATAATAGAAATATCGATTGTTTCTGCTGGTTATATTAGAAATGAAGCACTGGTTGGACAGTTTGGGAGTCGCAAGTAGCAAAAGGTGAAATCAAAACGGATATTCTGATAAAACTGTAATATATAGACCCACACGATGTGCCTTACAGAGGTGGGAAATATCTTTCTTTAGCGCATTATATTAGTTAAAAAACGCTAAAACGTGAGTTCCGAAAAAGCTCGCGGGTGAAATTCTCTCTCTGTGTGTCAAGTGCCGCTGTGTAGCGCTGCTGTGGTCTTCACAAGAGTACGCCATCTCACTCGATCTGATGCCAAGTGCGTTGCACCTTGCATTCCTTGGTTAGAAACCAGCTTCACGTCATTAGTCCAAGATGTTGGTGGATGTCCTCTTCCTCGTCTGCCTTCCATAGCCCCTTGCAAAATCTGTTTTTCTACACCTCCATGTTTCCTGACAATATGACCAAAGTACTTCAGCTTTCTCTCCATTATGCCGCTTCTGATGGTTAGACTTGTACCAATCTTGTCGCGGATCCAGGAATTTGTTCTCCTGTCTTTCCATGTCACTTGTAGAAGCCTCCTGTAACACCACATCTCAAAAGCATCTATACTCTTTTCCTATCATTATTGGTCATAGCCCAAGACTCGCATCCATAAGTGGCGATGGAAAACACAGTTGCACGAAGTATGCGTACCTTGAGGTCAATGGATAGGCCTCTGCTTTTCCATATGCTTGACATGCCCTGCACAGTTGTCCTTGCAATAGCCAGTCTTCTCTTAATTTCAGTTGTGCTGTCACCACTGTTGTTAATCATTGAACCCAGATATTCAAATTGCTTCACCTCCTCAATCTGCTGTCCATCTATCACAAACTCATCACTTTTCCGCTCTCTGTCTACAACCATTATTTTTGTCTTCTTTGTGTTCAGGAGAAGGTGTTTTTCTTCGCTGGCCTCTTTGATGCGCTTCAAAAGATCAATCAGCTCTACTCTGCTACTACAAAATAAGAGTGGTATCATCGGCGTACCTCAGGTTAGTAATTATTGTACCACCAAACTTCACTTCACCTTCAAACCCCTCCAAAGCTGTTCTCATTATGTCTTCAGAGTAGATGTTAAATAGGTTTGGTGATAGCACACAGCCCTGTCATAAGCCTCTTCCAATCTTGAACCAATCTGTGTCCCCACTACTTGTTCTGACTGCCGATTCTTGGTCTTCATATAAACAGCTGATCACATTTGAGGGTGGCTAACACAGTCAAAAGCTTTACTGTAATCTATGAAGCACATGTAAAGAGGAAGTCTATGCTCTCTGCATTTCTCAATCACATTCCTGATATTGACAATTTGGTCCCATGTCCCTCTATTAAAAGGCATTTAAAAATCAAAAATCTTACACTAAAAGACATAATTTCAATTTTTTAAATGTATATCCAAGCACTATGTTTTTGACATTACTGAAAAAAAAATCATTGCTTTATATTTGACCGAGAAAATTAATTAATTAATTAATTAAGCAAAAATGTGTATTTCTGAATTATGCCGATTTCAACATGTATCGATCGACTTTTAGCGCGAGTATGCATACCAAAAGAAGCTGTGACCACCGTTCAGAGTGTCAAAATTTCAATACAATACAAAATATGCTGTGTTTGCCATAAAATTATGCCTATAAAACGTAGCTACTATTTTAATGACATATCTCTTGACTGATGTTGCGTTACCTTTTCACCCCTAGTGTAGTGGTGCCTTTTCCCGTAGGTCAAGGGCATCAATCCGAAGTTGATCGTGGGGTGTGGGGGGGGCGACACAAGTTTTGTGAAATCTGACCACGAAGTAGGCATCTCGTTGCGCTTGCGCGACGCAGGGGGTTGTCTGAGGGTAGATATGCTCCCTCAGTCGTTGGAAAATTTTACAAAATGGGCACCAAATGAAGGCATTCGGTGAAGACTTTTTACTCTAGTATTTTATAAGCATAATGTTATAGTTGGAAAAAATTTAAAAATGTTCAATTATTATGAAGGCCCAATTGAAGCAGTTTGCAGTTCATTTCTAGTGGCGTGCTTGGACTTTTTGCCGAGGGAGGGAGGAAAAGAAAATTAGGCCCCTTACCCAGTGAGCATTATTCTGGCCCGATATTGCTGGGATTATGCGCGCGCAGCGAGCAAAAATTTCAGTTTCATACTTATTTGAATTGTAGTGAAATGTGCCCGGAAAAGTTCATACATATTTAAAACAGAACTAAGAACAAGGAACTTTTTCCGGGGGGGGGGGTTCAAAGAAAGAACTTTAAGAAGGAAATATTTTAGTCCCCGCTGGTTTTTAATATTTTAGTCGGCCTCTTAACGTGTATCTGCGTTTTGTTCACTTTCTTCAATCCTGCTACTTCCAGGGACAACTGCACGTATTGTTCACACAAATTGTACTATTTTAGCCCCAGATTAATGCGAATTTGAATGTAGGGGCGAATGCAGGATGAAGTGCGCGCGGCGCGGGGCACGAACAAAATGTACAATTTCATACTATAATGAAAGACAAAGATAAAAAGACTAGTTTGCGTCTGACGTCACTGTCAATCAAATTTTCTACGATCCTTGATTGGCTAATAGCACGTACAAGGAAGGTCGATTCATCTGGCTGGTGCCGATCGGAGTAAAGGAATAGCAGTGAATGGCGAAAAATACGTACCCTTACAAGGCAAAAAGCAGCTTTTCTAGGCATTGTGGACACGGTGCCTTCAGTTAAGAAAGTTTCCTACTATAAAGACCCAACTTTTGAGATGGTTTGCATGTCGAAAGGTGCAAAATTAACAATAAGGCGCCCGGTTATAAATCCGCGTTCAGTAAGTCATCATCACGACACTTGTAAACAAACCGTGTTCGGAGTTTGATTGACAGATGACGTCAGACGGAAACTAGTCTTTTTATCTTTGTCTTTCATTATATTTCAGAGATAAAAAGACTATATTTGCGTCTGAATTTCTGACAACTAGAAATGCCGTACTGCGCAGGTCAGCAATCAATCACGGCGCGCCTTTGCCCTGACGTCAGACGTGATTTGGGCTTTTTATCTATGTCTTTCATTATACTGTTTCCCCCTGAACAATGTCCAAATTAATACCTTATCATTTGGTATGGTTGATAAGTGGAACGTTGCCTGCTGAGTTCCGGGGCTGAGTTGTGGGTAAAACAAAGACTATACTCGCCTCGCGAAAAAAAATCAATCGCTCGTCATCAAGCGACTGATGCAAACTGGATAACTGGATTTTGACTTAAGGCTTTGAAGCAGCTGCAGTGCAGGCCATCAGGCCTTCATACCAATGTCTTGCTTGTCTTGCATATAGTTATCATGCTATGGAATCCTTTTTGTCTTTGTCTTTCTGTCTTTTTTTTTTACTTGCATATATCTTAATCGAAGGACAGGACAAAATATATTCAAAACTGAAAAAGTCTAAGTTTGTTCTTCTTTTTAATAGTTTCAATTTCTTATTTCAATTTAACCATAACAAAAAGGCATTGGAATTGGGAACCACTTGCTAAAATCAACATATTGAATTTGAGACACACAAAAAAGAAATTTAATACATACATCGTGTTTAGAAAATGACATGCTACTTAGTTCAGGACCCAATATTATGGTATATGGATTCAGCTGTCTCTTTTTGGTATTATGATTTGTAAATTTTTATCAATTTCATGATCACTATATATTGGGTTTGATTTTAGAATATATATATATATATAATTATCTACAACAAAATACAAAGTGTATTACAACAAAATTACTAGTAGATAAGGCTATATTTCAAAATAAAAAAAAGGTAAAATCGTAATTTGAGGCAAAAACAGATACCAAGGTATCCAAACAGCGCAGAGCACATCACGCCCCAAAACCCTGCCTGGTTTGCCATTGGCTAATAGTGTTTTTTTTATGTTCTTGTTTACAACGGAGAGCGAAGATTTTTATATAAACAATTAATATCTGTCCACGGTATCATAGATTGTAGAAGGATCTGATACGACACTGATCGACTTTTTGCTTGTCAGCTGAAAACATACAGATTCGGACTTCAACAGACACTTTGGAGGTAAGAAAATAATGCTTGGCGTATGCACACTCTGCACTTGAAATAACTAAAAAACCATTAAAAAAAACCACAGTTTTGTTATCATTTTATGGACACATGTTTAAATAAACATGAGTAGAGTTGTGATGGATGATGCCGGGAGATAATTAGCTATTTATTAATATGAAGTGGGAATACCGGTAAATATAATTATTCAGGTCATTATTTTCGAACAAAGGCCTACACATTGTCCAAAGGCCTAACAATGAATTGGAAGTATAGGTTTCATGCCATTGTTAGTTAATTATATTACTTATAAATTGAAGTAACAAAATATTCATCTCATACTAAAGCTTGGCTAAGACAATGCCCGGAGGACAAAGGCATAGGGTGCTTCCAGAAAATAGGTATTCAGGGGATAGAGGATCTCGGACAATCTTAAGGGATCTGTATTTTGAGCGTTTGGACAGTATTTTTTGTGGGTCATGAGAGCACCTCAGACATATCGAATTGCATTCTGAATACGAAGGATGTCTTTCTGATATCAAATAATTTTCATTTTTTGAAATTCACGATATAATACAAATTTGTATGACAAATTATTAAAATTTGATATTTTTCACATTTTTGATATATAACAGTCCTCGAAGTAAATTTCATAAATCTAATGATATATTCTTAAAGTGTATGTAGCTGGGAGGAAAAGCCGACAATCAATTGAAGACCTAATTTTTGTTGGTGTTTGGGGAAAAAATCCATATGTACAATACAAAAGGTCAACATTTTCAATATTGATCGTCGGCTTTTTATCCCACCTACATACACTTTAAGTATAAATCATCAGATTTATAAAGTTTACTTCGAGTACTGTTAAATATCAAAAATTTCAATTTTTAATCATTTGCCATAAAATGTGTATTACATTGCGAATTTCAAAAAATCAAAATTATTTGATATCAGAAGGACATTCTTCGTATTCAGAATGCAATTCGATATGTCTGATGTGCTCTAATGTGAAGTCCCACAATAAATACTGTCCAAACGTTCATACTCCATCCCTTAAAATATTATGATTTAATTGCATTGCGTAATCAGATAGCATGTTTTAATACAATTTGCTGGATTTTAGAAATTGTCCTTTTATTTCTAGCTGTTTCTTGTCAATTTTGAAATGTTAAATGAATATTTAATTTTTTCATGAATACTCAAATTTTTATTTTTATACCACTGGAAACATGGGGCTATTATACATAATGCTATGTACAAAAATATTCTTGCAGATTAATTCGTTCAGCAAAAATATCGTGAAATCATTGTCTATGGAGCATGTGTAGTGCACATACAGGGTGAGTCAAAAAAGTGCAATAGAGCAAAGAATCAATATTTATGCAAGAACCAAGTCAAACTTTCCCATTATTGAAATTTTTTATAAATGCCACACTCAAAAGTCACCTACTGTAAAAATATGAAGTGAATCGCGACTACCGTTTAATTTTTACAAGTCATTTTACTGCGATACCCAATTTCGTTATTTGTCCACGAGATACCATGTATTTTGAATGAGAGCTGACAATGAAAGGTAAAGGCATTAGCTCTGAAACTGCCATCAGCTTAAAAAAGGTTGATTTTTGCGTTATTTTAATTTCTTTTTTTTCTGTTCAAACGAACTTTCTAACATTACTTTAAGTCCTTCATACCTCACTCGACTCCAACTCCAGTTTTTTAATCCCAATATGTCCAACTTACTTGATATTTTGTAATTCACTCCACTTAAATTTGCGCGCATTTTATTTTGACATTTGAAAAAACCCGCCTACAAATTGGTATGTTCTTGATTGAGAATAAACATCTTTAAAGTAAAGGTAAAATGAAAATAACAACAAATAATGTTTCTTTACCTTAAAAAAGACCAAGGGCAATAACACTTTGGGTGCTCCATTTAATTTCAATGCCAATGAGGTTAAGAAAATGGCAGTTGTTCCAAATCTACCTTACACAGAGTGCGCTGACATTCAAATTTTAGATGCCTCTTGGACAAACATTAAAATTGGGTATCGCTATAAAATGTGTCATAAAAACAAAACGGTAAATGCCAATTCCTTTATTTCTTCACACAAGGTTGCTAATGAATATATCATATATAAAATGTTTTCAAACCTAAAAGGTTCAAATCGGTTCTTTAATAAAAAAGGGATTCTTTTCTCTATTGCCCTTTTTTTGACTCACCCTGTAGTTATTGGAAACGCAAAATCAGAATCAACTGAAATTTTAAAATGGGAATAAGCTTTTTTCGTGGATATCTATTGAAGAATGTTATAAAAAGAGGATGCTAGGATCAGGAAATACTCTTTAAATTTCTATTCAAACTTTGTATCGAATATCCAAACTTTGTATGAATTTTCATTTTTTGTATATTTAATGAATATGAATATTTAAATTTTAAATTATATTCAATGTTTTTAGAAATTGTCAACAAGATAATTAAATTTATTATTTTTTCAACAATCGTTTGATAAACTTTGATAATTATTTTAACAATATTTTCAAAGCGTGATATACTTTTCCACTCCCTCTTTTCTCCTTGTTACAAGTCACGATGTGTCGCAATTTATATGTGACTGCCAAACGTTTTTCTCACCTCAATACCTCTATTTTTGTCCCGGTAATGCTGCTCTCCTTGTCATTACGCTATCTACTGAAGATAACAAATAACTTGTTTGAACTATCTACTAAAGATATCACAATAGCGCGGCTAAAATAAAATCTGCTGGCTAAGAAAGCTTTTATTTTAATATTGTGTTGATGTTGTTGTTACTAGTTCGTTCAAACAAATATTAATTGAAATTAAGCTGTGAGAGATGAACTTCTGAGACCATTTTTTTTAAATTTTGTTCTTTTATCCCGGCATTACAACTTGTTTGTGAAACTTATTTTCCATGTGGTTACTATTTTTACGTTTTGTAGCACCTAAATTTCGCATGCCGCAAAAAACATTATTATTTGTAGGTTCTGAATTCACATGGTGAATTTTTCGCGCTTGGCGGGAGCGTGGCATAGATTTCTTTTTGACATTTGGGTGGACTTTGGTGAAAATCTGTGAAGTAGACTGAATCCGGAGAGTGAATCAAGTGGTTTCGCTCACAAAATAACTTTTCACGAACAATTAAATGCGCACAAAATACTTGCCCAGTTAGAAGCTACCCAGCAAACACAAAACGTTTTAGACATCATTCACAAAAGGTTAGAAAAGGTTGCCAGAAAACGTTTAAATGTCGGGTTACGAGTATATAAAGGGTATAGAACTTGTTCATAACATTCAAAAACATTTATTAATGCTGCAAATGTTCTAACATAATGTTATTTAAGTGTTGACAAAACATGTTTGCAAAAAATATTTATAATAACATTTTTAAATCATTTTAAAAATATTGCCATTTTGTGTTTTCACACAAAAAATTGCCATTTTGTGTATGGAGTAAATAGGTTTTTTTTGGTGGGGGGTCTGAGATGGGGCACTTTTTTTTGCTCAGATGGCGAGAGAATGTTTATCTTCAAATAAAAACGCAGCCCCCTTTGATATTAATGATGCGTCCCTGATGTAATATCCCAGCAAACACAAAACGTTTTCGACATCATTCGCAAAAGGTTATAAAAGGTTGTCAGAAAACGTTTAAATGTCGGGTTATATAAAGGGTACATTAATGGTATAAAACGTTTTTATAACATAAAATAACATTTGTTGGTAATTTACTGCACAGCAAACACAAATGTTTTACAGAAAACATTTAAATGTCGGGTTATATAAAAGGGTATAAAAACGTTTTAATAACATCCCAAAAACATTTTTTGAAAACTTGGTACAAATCATTCTAAACAGAATATAATTTTGGGGTTGAAAAAGTATTTTGCAAAATAACGTTTTAAAATGTTTTCACGACCTTTATATAACCCGACATTTAAATGTTATTAAAACGTTTTGTAAAAACATTTTAAGAACATTTCTGTGTTTGCTGGGTGCAAATATTTTAACATACATGTAATGTTATAAGTGTTGACAAAATATTTGGCCAAAAATGTTTGCAAAAATAGTTTACAATGACATTTCGAAAACATTTTAAAAACATTGTTGTAGTGTGTTTTCATACAAAACGTTTTAAAACGATTTCATGACCTTTATATAACCCGACATTTTAATGTTATTAAAACGTATTTACCTAAACCAAAACCCAAAATATAAGTTATTTAAAACGTTTTAAAAACGTTTTTGTGTTTGCTGGGATCATAACGAATAACGACTAAAATGAAAACACATCCGTCAGTCAGTCTTCTTTTCTCGAGTTAGCTACTTTGCTACCTCACCTCTTAGCCAAACAATAACTATAGAAAATACAAGAATGCTAAAATCAACGATGCAATGCAGCTTTAACCGAGAATTTAATTGATGACATCTGCATGAACATCATGAGAAACTTTGTCTACGTACTCCATGTAGTAGGGAGACACTGCTGCAGTGTCGGGGGAGCTGAAAATTACCTTTGCCAACACCTGCAACCCCGTTGCAAAGAATCAGTATTTAATACTGTTTCTGGTGTTGGATTTCCCATTGGGTGCTCCCAGGTGCGGGCTGGTATTTTACCAGAGTGAGGGAATGAGCGCCCTCTGCCTCCCTAGCTCAGTTGCTGAACACCCGGGGGGCACTCCAACTTTGGAGGTGACGCGTATGTAGGGCTGTTAAGACCCCTTTTTCAGCATCGCTGTCACCCAAAGACCCCATATTTTTTACGAACACATGCTCGCTCCGCGCTCTGTCACCCGAAGACCCCCTATTTTTCCATTTGATCTGTCACCCAAAGACCCTTACAAGTTCAATTTGAACAGCAACTTTCATTTATCACCGATTTTGTTACTTATTTTGAAAAAATAAAGAAATTTGAAGCCATTTAGAACTAGAAATTCGATTTTCGAGGTTTTTGCGGCGCTGTTTTGGTTCTCACCCAAAGATTCCATTTAAAAAAATGGTCATGCTCTCACCCAATGACCCCATATTTTTTACATTTTGCTCTCACCGAATGCCAAAAATCATGCTCTCACCCAATGACCCCATATTTTTTACATGTTGCTCTCACCGAATGCCCCTTAGTGCGAAAGCGTCAGCCCTACACCTATATCCATTTCAAATTGAAGTGCCCCCGGGGCTGAACATGCCAGCTTTAGGGCGGAGGAAACCATCAGGTTCAACGGCCAGTATGTTCAAATGTCTTGGCCATTTGTTTTTGCTACTGTAACGACGTAGACAGTACAGCCAGCGACAAAATCATGATGAGATATTGCTCCGTTCTTTCTCCTTCTAGTTACTCATATTATGGTGTTCATGGCATTTGTTAGGTTAGGTTTAATGCCAGGTCTTTCAAGAGCAATTGTGAGTTATGTTCCGACCGGACTTTGTCCTTAAACTGCTGGAGAACAGTGCGGTAAGATCGGGTGCTGTTTTTCTGGTAGGGCTAGTTTAGTTCCAAGGTCCCTTGCCATGAACAACAAAAGCCCGTTCCTGCCAATCGAAACAAAAATCAAGCTGTTTCAGACAACGTGTGTTACTGTTTTTCTGTACGGGTGCGAGTCATGGGTAATTACCAAGGACATGGAAAACAAGATCAATGCATTTGCAACATCTTGCTACAGAGTCATGTTAAACATCAAGCGTGTGGATCGGATTCCAAATGAAACCATCTACAACCTGACCAACACCACTCCACTGGTTGCCAGAGTCAAGATTCATCTACTGCGTCTTGAAGATGGCGAGCCTGTGAAAGAATATGCGCTTTATATTCCACCACATGGGAAGAGGAAACCGGGACGGCCGCGCACACTGTACTTACAGTATGTCCAGCACCTCCTGGGAGATACTGAAGGGATGCTGCAGCCAAACAAAATTGTTTCGCTTGCCCAAGATCGCATTAGTTGGAGAAAGCTTGTAGTCGCCTGCTCCGCAGCCGACTGATGATGACTACATGTAAAAGTTTGATGTGTTCTTTAGTCCTACAATATACAAGCACACAGTATTCCAATCTTGAACATCATCAAAACATACAGCATAAAACATATGAATTAATTTTAACCGCTGTCCTCTGCTATATACAGTAAGCCGAAAAATTAAGATATCAGTTATGTTCACCCCTGTGTGTCCTAAACAAAGACAGATATGTCATAATTGGAACCATTTGCCATAGCTGCCTCTGTTAGCTCGAATTTAAGACCTCATTCGTTGAAATTTTCCAAGAAATAAAGACACGACATCCAAAAACCCAAGGAAGACGCCAAATTAAAAGTTGCAGTTTGCTCCATTACCAGCCCTACTGATTTGTACACAAAGCGTTCTAAAACTAGCGTTGTGCTTTTATTGATTAGAACACAAAATGGCAAATTTTGATTTTGTTTCTTCTTTAGATTTTAGATCACCGTTTTTCTAATTCTCAACCAATTTTAACAAATAAGGTCTTTAATCATAGCTAAAGAGTACAGGTAGTGGCTGCTTGTTTTAATTTTGACATATTTGTCTTTGTTTAGGATAACAGGAACCTTAATTCTTTGGCTTACCCGTAGTTGTATTTCATTACTTTATTTTTTGTTCGATTTTCTTTTAACACTGTCGCTAAGATTCTGTGTGTAATACAAGTTGGTCATGGATATTTTTAATAACAAAATATGTTGATAGGATGTTACCCCAAGATACTAGAGCCAAATGTGTAGCATCCCGACATTTTCGGTTTGTCAGATAAAATATCTTGGACTTTTGGTATATGTTCTGCGCCGCTCTGGAGGATTCGGTAATAAACATCTACCAAAAAGTGATTACCCCCTTTATTAGGAGATAATAACTCAAAATCTATGCATCAAAATTTGAAACTGGAATATCAAAAGGAAACCCAGTTTTATTTTGGAAATTTTGAATTCTCATTTGCCCAAAATTGCACCTAAAGTCATTAAAAATGCTACCTTTGTTGGTTTATCCCCCGGGTTTATCCCTAGTGTAAGAGAGCACGAAATATTGTAATAGGATTAGAGTTAGGGGTAGGGTTAGGGTTAGGATTTAGGGTTAGGGTTAGGGTTATGGTAAAGGTTAGGGTCAGGGTCAGGGTTAGGATTAGAGTTATGATTTGTTTGGTATTCTCTTACACGAAGGATACACCCTTTTGTTGCTGGAGTGCCTGGTCGTCATTGATCACCGTGGGTCAAAATGTGCGGAATTAACCTGGATTTGTTTTTGCTATTTCAGTTTTCTTTAATTAAAAATTTGATACGTAGATTTTGAGTTTTATCTAGTAATAATTAGTACTTGAAAGAAGCAACAGAGGGTAGAATTCTTTATAGTCGATGAAGATTATGAAAAAACGTCTTCAGTTTTTCTGCTTTTCAATAATTCTTATAATGCTTATCTTATAATGCTCATCTGTGTTTTCATACTCATTGTACGAGTATATGTACAAAATGAACGTATAACGTATTTTTGTTTAAGTTATTTGAAACGCATGGCAAAACGCTCTTTATTATTGTTATTTGTATTTTGGGTCTCTTTCAGAAAGTGACAAACTTAAATCATGAAGCTTTTTCTGCTGATAGTCGCTACGTTCTTGGGAGTAGTCAATTCTCAGAGTAAGTAAAGAATCAGAATGTCTTGCCAAGTTTATGGCATGTCGTTCATGGCATGATTTCCATAGCAACCAGTAGTGAATTTTGGGTAGGCCTACACCTAAGATATTTTTTTGGCCTACAGGGCCTATTCTCGCTTTTTGTGCTATTAGCTTTTTGTGCTATTAGCTTTTTGTGCTATTAGCTTTTTGTGCTATTAGCTTTTTGTGCTATTAGCTTTTCAGGGCCTTTATAGCAGTCAAGTTAGCTCAATTGATAAGGCGTTCGACTATGGTGAGAGAGGTTGCGGGTTCGAACCCTGGCGGTGCCTAGTGCGCTCTCGTGGAAGAAATTGAGTTAGCTTGAAATTCCCCTGGACAAGGAACTTACTGCTAATTTGTCTCGTTGTAACCCGTACGAAACTCGGGAAGCTGATCCTGGTTGCGAAGGTTATTTGTGGAATGTCTAAGGTGTGCGCTCTTGAAAAGTCCCTGAATTGTTGTTTAATGGTTTATGGAATGATGTGGGGCCGTAGTGGTCAGCTACAACCTGTAAAGTGTGCTGAGGCTTGTGCCTGTGCGTAGCGCACTATAAATCACTACGTTTTTTTCCCTACTTGATCAACTGTTTTTTTTATATCCAAAACTGCAGCTATCGACTTGACTGGAGCCACTGCAACCCAGAGCAACACTGCGTCTGGTGCTGCTAATGCTATCGATGCAAGTACTAGCACTTGTTCGCAAACAGGTATGTTGCATAATGTGCAGAATTTATGGGGGTACGGGACTTCCTAAAAGTGGACTTTTTTCGAATGAAAAGTGAGCAGACCTGGTTTGTACAAGGTATCCTAAACCTTTAAAAATTGCCCTCCGTGACTTTTCGAACGCCTTATAACAGAAAAGTCGATTATTTCTCAAATTTCCCTCATTTTTGAATTTTTTTGTTGGATAAAATAGCAAAAGGTGGCCCTTTGTGGGTATTTATGGGGGTGCTGCCGCACCCTCTCCCCATGCGTACTGGCATGGGTTTATTTATTTTTATAATAACTATATAAGTAAATATAGGCCCTACATAAAGAAGGAATTTATATTAATGGGTAAAGCGCGCGAAAATTTGCAATTTCAATGCTTAGAGGGGTAAAATGGGGTTAAATATGACCAATACCAATACGTATTTTGTAAAATAATTTTCCAGTAAGTCCCGCGACCCCTTTGGGAAGAGGCCGCGACCACCAAAAGGGTCGCGACCCATAGTTTGGTACCGCGGCAATAGATAGCAGCAAATCAGTACAGAAAATTGAAATGAAAGAAATGCATTGTGGGGAGGGTAAAAATTCTTCTCTGACAAGTCTTAACCTTCTGTAAATATGCAAATTAGGCTTAAAATAAAAAGCGCCCTCATGATCCAAAAGGCTAAACAAGATTATTTTCATTTTGTTTAACAGGTCTAGTAGCTACTCCTTGGTGGAAGTTGACACTCCCCACGTCGCAATGTATCAAGGGATTTAAAATCAACTTCGACCCTGCTAACAGTAAGTAGGCCTACATAAAGTAACTGTAGCCATGACGTTAACGTGTCGCACATGACATATCATTTATACACAAACGCGCCAGAAAAGGACTGAATATTTTATTTACGAATTTTTACTATGCAATAAAGCTAAATAACAAACAAAATTCTATGATTGCACACATGAAAAGTGAAGAGTTTAGCCTACTTAAGCCTATAGTGCAGGGCAATACATTAAAAATTGTTTTCATTATCGTTATGGTAATTAATCATATTATATGATTACTTCTACGGCCAATAGCCTTCCGAATTTACGCACTGAAGTTCTTAGGAGAACTAAGCTGTTCTCCGTGTCAAAAATTCCGCGGAATTTATGGCGCACATGTGTATAATAATTGTGTAACAGATCTATAACGGCGGCATTAAGCGCATGCGTGTTTACGCCAGAGCTATTAAATTCATTGGTACAGTACACACACCGTCAGGGAGAAGCCTAAAATATGACTCTCAAAAGTGGCACGTATACTCAGAAAGTTTGAATGTCCCCCACTGGGGTCAAATGTAATAAACTTACGATATAAAAACAACTGTGCTGGTTACTGGTTACCCAATGAACTCTCACTGCTTATTTGTGTACAGTAAATTTATAATAATAGGCTACTTGGCCTCAGGGGTCACTTTGCCACTTTCAGAAATGTGAACCCCCACACAAACAACTCAAAAACAGTCTCGTTAAATCCGCCATTTTAGGCTAATTCACTAACATTATGAGCACCAATAAACTCGTGGAAATTTTATATCAAAATACATTTGACACCATCTCCCGACATACACCGACATCGCCCGGTTAATAATTACATTATACAGCATAGTCACTGAAATGAATACCCGGGATCGATACACGTGAATGGGCTAAGCACGATTTGATATTCAGACGATAAATCTTTGGATACCGGGGTAGAAAATGATGAATATCTCCCGTAATTGATTTAGTCTAAAGAAGCCAGATTTTGTTCCTTGCACTTGAATATATGTGTTCAAAGGATATGATAGTCGTTAGCTAGCGTCTTGAGAAAGAAGCGTGCGTCTTGAACTCAAAAACTGACAAAAATATTCAGATTTTATATGTACCGAACTAATAGCGCAGCGTAGACTAGCTGCACTCACTCCCGTGGAGGCAGTCTAAAAGCATAATGACCATTTACCTCATCATGGCGTATACATGCTCACTCACACACACAGTGGTCAATTACCAGGATATTGTCAGTAGCCTTAATCGGATGTCCCTCGGCTCATGCGTTTCAAAGTTCGGAACAAAATGGCCATGCGTGGCTGTGGATTCAACCTACCATGGCGATTTCTGCCATGAAGATATCGGGCGATGACACTGTGCGACACACCCCAATAAATATTTAACCCGTGCGTTTTATGCATACCCCTTTCCGATTAGTCTTGGTACTGTGTGAATACTCCATACTTAATGTCAAGTCTGAAAATTTTATTGTTTAGCGAATGTGATTGTAGGCACTGAGATCTACGTGGGAAATACCTATTGCATCAAAATCGCGCACAATTTTTGGAACCCGTTTGAAGTGTGGTGTGGTGACGTAGTAACAGACACTAATGCACCGATACTTGGCTCGGAAGTGACGTTCTCTCGACCCAGTGGCAGTGGTAACAATAACATCATCTTATGTGAAGTGCAAGTGCTTCAAGGAACGGGTTGCGTAAGTTTTTATTTTAATTATTATTATAGTAATTTTCTACTTTAATTTGGTATTTTTATTTCCCCTTTCTTTATTAAGATTACCGTCGATTGTTATTTCAATTTTAAAATATTTAATCGGTGACTAATCACAACCTGGTGCAGGCTGATATAAATCGATGCCAGCATAGTGCAGTTATGTCCACGGCAAATTCACCGTAAACCCGCTTAGTGAAGATTAAACCGAGATATGCAGTACTAAACCATTATAGTAATCGATTGTCCAATGCAAATTTATTACCACGTGATAATATTTATCCAATGAGCGATCGAATTGTCCGCTACGGTCGACTAATCCAATCAATAATGACGCTATTGACATGTACGGGCGGAGCTCCCTGACCGAGTTTTGGGGTATTTTTCACTGGTTTGCTGTCATTTACTCATCAAGGCGGTCCCCCGTTATTATAAGGACTATGCTAATAATTTAAAGATTGACATGTAGGGAATATAAACCATACTTGATCGACAGAAAGTACTAAATTTGTACCTATTACGGTTTCGTGACACCCCTCTTCCAAATGCTACCAAACCAGGGCGGCCCGGTGAAGCAAAATGTGCATTGGAATAACACGGGAGTTTGGATAGATGGTAGGATTTCTTTCTCATACAAATGTATGGTCCCCCGTTATTAAAGCTTGTACCGGGTTGAAAGCTTTTATACTTTTTGATATATGACGCTAACTAGTTCATCTCCTATATCTACAACACAGCGGGTCAATTGCCTATTGTAAGTGCCCCTGTGTTGTGTGCATACATATGCAACAATAACTGCATGATGGGAGGGGATTTATGACTTGATTTGTAGGTCTAGTCTATAACGAGGTATAATATTCCGCAAAATATGAAAAAAGAGGAAACAATATAGGCTATATTTACGTGTATGCGTACGCCTAAAATAACAGACTGCAACCAAATAACTCCCTTATCACTCTCTCTTTCTCACGCTCACTCCCTCCCCTATCTCTCCCCTCTCTCCTCTCTCAACAATGCTCAATCTTTCTCAATTTCTGTCACTCTCCCTCTCTTTTCTTGATTACGAGCTAAAATTCAGACTTTACAATGAATTCAAAACTAAACTTTTTAATCTGAGCCAGATTAGTCGACTTGTCGTGATTATACGCACCCTATGTAACTATTTTGAACCTTCAAACATACAATGTGACTCTGAAGTTATGTCTTAGAAAACTTTCTTTCCTTATCAACCGCGCTACTAACCAATCAAGGGTAGGGAATTTAATTGGCAGTGATGTCAGACGCCGGTGTCGCTCTGAAACGATTAATTCGTAAAAAGTTGTTTAATTAAATTAAATGACGAATTAAATGATTTCATAATCCATCATCAATACATTCTTTGCCTCAACTATTGCAATATTAACATCGCACGTTATAGTCGTGCGATGCACTCTTTTCATGTGCATTCACCTGTATAGGAACGACCTTGTGTACAGAAAATAGGGAAAGGATTTAGCATAACAAAGGAACAAGCTCCGAGATCCAGCGTGAAAGTCATGGAGCGTGAAATTGCTTATTTACATAACAAGGCCTAGCATTTTTTAGAGCCAACGCCCTTAAGGGGGTATTACACCCCTGTGGTAAATTTGTGAAATTTTTTGCATTTTTCTCAAAAATTGGGGCAAGGAATCCAATAACTACACTGAAATTTCAGTGACTCAAGACAAGCGGTCCAGTATATATGATAGGAAATGAGGTACACCCTAGTGGTACCTTATTTCTTATCATAAATAAAAAAACCGCTTGTCTTGGGTTACTAAAATTCCAGTGAAGTAATTGGATTCCTTGCCCCTATAATATAAATAACTTTTGTTACCACTGTGTTATTAGTTTTTGAGAAAATGCAAAAATAGACACAAATTTATCGAGGGGTGTAGTACCCTCTTAATATCAGAAAAGTTGATCACAGGATTGTCATGTCAATTTGTCATGCACTAAAAATATTTATCATACTACATTTGTCATTTATTAATTTGTCATTTTTCATTACAAAATGAATTTTGTAAGTCGTGAAAAGATCTGTAATGATGAAAATTACTTTAAAATGCTATTGTTTCTTTGACATCCCAAGCACATTTCAACAGTTTTATCTTGAATGATAAATATTTCATAATGCAATGACGAATTTTTTTATTTTTCACTTAGACCACTTTTTTACGAATTAATCTTTTCAGTGCAGACGCAAACCACTCTTTTTAATTCAGTCTCACATTATAAGTACTAAGTCATTTGTTTCCGTTTTGTTGTACAGTAGACTTCGTGGGCCATGAGGAGGACTGGCACTATTGATGGAAGACGCAGTGGATGAACGACACCATTTGCTGGAAATAAATGAATGAATAAATAAATAAATAAATAAATAAATAAATAAATAAATAAAATAAATAAATAACTACAAAGATATAATTTGAAAATGGTGACTATTTCGACGGGAATGAGATATGATGAAATTTTATCAGTTTCATCGTCGTAAAATAAGGAAATATGAAAAGTGATCCCACCGGGGAATTGAACCCAGGACCTGTGGTTTACGAGATCAGCACCTTAGTGCGAAACTGATAAAAATTCATCATAATATAAGATATCGAGGGCTTAGAGCCAGAACTAGCTATGTCCATTTGTTTTCTCAATTACATTTTACTCATTTCGGTTACAAATGGACGGTTAATTCTGCCCTCCATAAGAAAATGTAGTGACTTTGGGGTATATGCATGGTCACTTGCGTCTAACTAACTGTTCAAGTGGCCATGCATATACCCCAAAGTCACTTGCATTATGGAAGGCATAATTAACCGTCCATTTGTTGCCGAAATGAGTAACATGTAATTGAGAAAACAAATGGACATAGCTAGTTCTGGCTCTAAGCCCTCGATATATTAGTTATTTCATGGTATTTCACAGAAGTAGTTTAAACATTAAAAAATAAAAATATATCTCATTGTTTATGTCGAGTGGTTTAATGTTGTGAGTTGTATACGTGAAAACGCGACTAGCAATACAATAATCCGACCGCGTCTCTTTCTTTTTTGCTGAACAAGGTTTTCCTAACATTTGCTTTTTCGCAGTGCCGCCGACAAGGGGGTTAAGGGGGTGCGTTACCCCGGGCCCGGGGTCCTAGGGGGCCCGTAAAAAAAAGAAAACATATATACTACAGTGGGTCCCATTAAAGCAAAGAAAAGAGGGCCCGTAAAAAGGGGGCCCTGGAGTTCATTTTACCCCCGGGCCCGTAATAGCTCTCGGCGGCACTGCGAAGGGAACGATCGAATCATTTAAAAAGTGACTTCTCTATAAATAGTTTATATTCAGTATTATTTCTATAAAAATAGATTGATGTTTTTTGTTTTCACTAAAACTCTCTTTGTAGACTGATTTCACTATCTAATCAAGTGTTACTCTTAGTACTGCCAAATGACATGTGTTGCATATGTTTGGAATGAAATTTCAACCTGTTTTAAAATAAAATATTTTCAATCTTTTTTTTTTCAACTGGAAAAGACCTAATTTGGGACGGCAAAAGATGAAAAACAATGAAAAGCCATCCTTTCTACTGAGAATCCAATCAAAAAAGATTTGCCCTTACTTTTAATCACTAAAAGATTGTAAAAGATTAAGAATCACTCCTTTTGATTGAAAAAAAAGTTTGAAAAATTCAAATCACCCGATTGAATATACAGTCGAAAACGATTTGTCCCTAATTCGAGACGGCGAGATTGAAAACTCAATCTTTTAGAGTGAATATTCAATCGGGCAATTTAAAAGAGTAATACTCTGCTGCAAAATATCGTTAATCTTGAAATTTGACGATCATCTCTTACAGATGATCTGCATTAATTATGAGCTTAGGGTAAGGCAAAATTGCGGGGGGGGGCAATAATGTTTTGGCAAGCCGGGGAGCACTTTTAGCAGGTCAAAGGGAGGGAAGCGATTTTTGGCACACATTTTATACACCTTTTAAATAACACGTTCTAAAAGGCCAAGGCCTGCTCGCTACGCTCGCATCATATATCTAGACTATCTGGTATGAACGTTTGGACAGTATTTGTTGTGGAACATGAGAGCACATTAGACATATCGAATACTAATAATAATATTCTGAATACGAAGAATGTCCTCCTGATATCAAATAATTTGTATTTTTTGAAATTTGCGATATAATACACATTTTATGGCAAATGATTAAGAATTGACATTTTTGATATTTAACAGTCCTCGAAATAAACTTTATAAATCTAAATGAAACACCGACGATCAATTGAAAATTTTGACCTTTCGTATTAAAGATATGGATTTTCTTCCCCAAAACACCAAATAAATTTGTTTTTGAGGAAAATGTATCTTCAATATGATAGGGCAAAATTTTCAATTGATCGTCGGCTTTTCATCCCAGCTGCATACACTTTAAGTATTATATCTTTAGATTTATAAACTTTACTTCGAGGACTGTTAAATATCAACATTTTTTTAAAATATCAGATTTTAATAATTTGTCTTAAAATTTGCATTATATCTCGAATTTCAAAACATCAATATTAGTTGATATCAAAAGCAACTTCATAAATACCCTTATCAGCAGCAGATATATACTTCAGCAATACCCTTATCAACAGTAGATAGCTATTTCATCAATATTCTTATCAGCAGTAGATATATAGCAGTAGATAGCTACTTCATCCATACCTTTATCAGCAGTTAGAGAGCAACTTCATCAATACCCTTATCAGCAGTAGATAGCTACTTCATCAATACCCTTATCAGCAGTAGATAGCTACTTCATCAATACCTTTTCAGCAGTAGATAGCTACTTCACCAATACCCTTATCAACAGTAGATATCTACTTCACCAATACCCTTATCAGCAGTAGATAGCAACTTCGTCAATACTCTTATCAACGGCAGATAGCCACTTCATCAATACCCTTATCAGCAGTATATAGCTACTTCATCAATACCTTTATCAGCAGTTAGAGAGCAACTTCATCAATACCCTTATCAGCAAGAGATAGCTACTTCATCAATACCCTTATCAGCAGTAGATAGCTACTTCATCAATACCCTTATCAGCAGTAGAAAGCTACGTCACCAATACCCTTATCAGCAGTAGACAGCAACTTCATCGATACTCTTATCAGCAGTAAATAGCTACTTCATCAATACCCTTATCAGCAGTAGATAGCTACTTCATCAATACTTTTATTAGCAGTGTGATGTCCCCTGGTATATCATAGGATTGATTGAGGCATTGAGCATCAGGCATCAGACACCCCCAGCCAGCTAATTGGGAGACAGGCTTAATTGCCTACAAGTTGGAGATAGTGGGAGATCAAAATGGCTGCCTACCTGAGCAACACGGATGGCACATGGGCTGAGATAGTTGCAGATTTTATATCTAACATTTGCAATGTAAATGCAAGGATTCACCAGAAAGACTTAGCAGTTATTCAAGAACCTAGTGGAGGTAAAGTTATACGTTGGTATGAAACCATTCCAAGGAACTGTTAAGCTTAAGCTAGCTGTGCTGTGTTATTTGATTCTGTCATGACATGACTTTGAGTAGTGTACACGAAAACGCGAACTGCGAGCATGCATTAACTGGCTACAGAGTACAGAGTACAGACTAGTCGTCATGGAAACTCCCAACTACAGATCAAGACATGATATGGATAACAAATGACTCTAGATCATCTCATGCCACAGTGATGGCACTGCCAATGATAACATATTAATATTCTTACTCTATGCTAGTATGCTATACATTATATGATTGTGTATATGTGTATTATAACTTGTGAAGCAGGTTAACATGGTTAAAGCCCCACCTGATGATGTACTTAACCCCAAAATAAATGTTACTAGTGTTTTATTGTTCTGAAATAGTAACTACAGTGTACTGTGTTTACTTTGTGTGAACCTGGTAGTAAAGGGTATTCTGTCCCTAGGCCATCAGTAAGGTTGGTGTATAGGCCTACGTTGGTCATAACAGCAGTTAGAGAGCTACTTCATCAATACCTTTATCAGCAATAGATAGCCACTTCATCAATGCCCTTATCAGCAGTTAGAAAATTACTTCATCAATACCCTTATCAGGAGTATAGCTACTTCATCAATACCCTTATTAGTACAGGAGCAGCAACCTAAAAAAAATGACTTCGTTCATCCCCCACTACATACAAGGTTTGACACCATAGGTAGTTAGTATGGACCTTCTAGTTCACTGCTAGGTAGGTAGTGGTCTTAAATTGTGGTATCACTTTTTTTACATGTCATTTTATATATGGACGTATAATCACATAAAATCACAAAAAATAGGACAAAATTAAGGGGTAGGGGAGATATAAATTCCCATAACTCAACCTTTACTCATAATAATGAATTTATTTTGGTATGAATATGTAGCTAATTGATTGCTGTAACTTCCTAATATTATTTGAAAGCAAACCTAGGTTTCATTAGATCATGATTGGAAGTGGCCAGTCCATACACTAGTGAAAAATCAGATTTTTCACAACAATGCGTGGGGTGGGTGTTTTTGTGACATTGGCTTCAAATTGTACTATTGTGCCAATTTCTATTTTCAAAATGAATTAAGTTTCCATTTTTTAATTTTGTTTTTAATATCAAGCATATCTAGGCAAACTTTGATGTTCTGGTTCGAATATTTATGTATGTGCATGTTTGCTTGCATGTTGGTTTGTGTTGTGTGGGTTTGGGGTAGGTGGGGGCGGGCATGTGGGGGTGTGGAGTGTGTATAGGGTTCGGGGTTGTGGTGTTTTATGTGTCTTAATATGTCACTCGGCTGAACTATATAAGTTCTATTAACAAAATTTGTTTGGTAAGTTACCATTCATGTAATATTTTGAATATTTATATGTGCGGGGTGAGATCAACCGCTGTTTGTCAGGAAAATAGACTGAAAATGTAAAAAATAGTTACTTTTCCACATGTAGCAGCGTGTGTAACAATATTAAGGGGTAGGGGAAATATAAACCATCATAACTCAACTTCAATTCATGATAATGAATTCATTTTGAAATTAATATGTAGCTAATTGATTGATTGTTCAAACGTTTTAGTAGTATTTTAAAGCAAAACAAGCATTAATTGTCAGGTAGATAGACATTAAATGTGAGAAAATGTTACTTTTCCATGTATAACCATGTCAAAATTTAATATGGTATTATTAAGGGGTAGGGGAAATATAGACTACCCCGTAGTCCACTTGCCCATTGTGCATACTCTGGATATTGTATTTAAGCTTAAAACTCTGATTTAATTAATGTGTGCACAATTGATAGATTTTCACATCTGTTCTTTTCAGTCACCCAACTCCCTCTGTTTGTTAGCTTCCCAAGTGTATTTTTAACCTGGAATTTCGCGATTAATAAACTGGCAGATTCTAAAATCAGAATTGTTCAGTATTGAAGTGCCAATACAATTATGACATTATGATGTGTTGCATTCAATAATATAAGCCTACGTACACTTTACTTTTACTGTCACTAATATAATTATATAAACTTTTCATAACAATTTTATACTAGTATTTTGATGTAATTAATATCAGTATAATTTCGAGTTCAACTGAATGCTTTCATCATGATTAACATCAAAAATAGACTATGGCATAGTCTAGGGGAAATAAAAACCACCATAACTCAACCTTTACTCAAAATAATGAATTCATTTTGGTATCAACATATAGCTAATTGATTGTTCTAACTTTCCAATGTTAATTTTCTAATGTGTAACAGCCTAAAATATGACAATATTAAAGGTTAGGGGACGTACAAACCAACATAACTCAACATTTATTCATTATAATTTATTCATTTTGGCATCACTATATAGCTATTTGGTTCTTGTAATCTTTTAAAGCAAAATAACCATTAATTGTTAGCTGTATAGACATAAAATGTTTAAAAATGTCATTTTTCATAAGTAGCAACGTAAAATATGACAATATTAAGGTGTAGGGGACATTCAAATCACCAAAATTCAAGTTTTACTGATGAAAATTAATTCATTTTGGTAACATTATGTAATTAATTGATAGTTCTAACTTTCTAGTATTATTTTAAAAGCAATTAAACCATTAGTTGTCAGGTAGATAGACACAAAATGTACGAACATGTTAATATTCCACGTCTAACAGCGTAAAATATGACAATATTAAGGGGTAGGGGCATACAAATCACCAAAACTCAGTTTTACTGATGAAAATGAATTCATTTTGGTATCAATATGTAGCTAATAATTGATAGTTCTAACTTTCTAGTATTATTTTAAAAGCAATTAAAGAATTAGTTGTCAGGTAGATAGACATAAAATGTATGAAAATGTTAATATTCAATGTCTAACAGCATAAAATATGACAATGTTAAGGGGTAGGGGGACATACAAATCACCAAAACACAAGTTTTACTGATGAAAATGAATTCATTTTGGTATCAATTTGTAGCTAATTGATAGTTCTAACTTTCTAGTATTATTTTAAAAGCAATTAAGCCATTAGTTGTCAGGTAGATAGACATAAAATGTATGAAAATGTTAATATTCAATGTCTAACAGCGTAAAATATGACAATATTAAGGGTAGGGGACATACAAATCACCAAAACACAAGTTTTACTGATGAAAATGAATTCATTTTGGTATCAATATGTAGCTAATTGATAGTTCTAACTTTCTAGTATTATTTTAAAAGCAATTAAGCCATTAGTTGTCAGGTAGATAGACATAAAATGTATGAAAATGTTAATATTCAATGTAACAGCGTAACATATGACAATATTAAGGGGTAGGGGACATACAAATCACCAAAACACAAGTTTTACTGATGAAAATGAATTCATTTTGGTATCAATATGTAGCTAATTGATAGTTCTAACTTTCTAGTATTATTTTAAAAGCAATTAAGCCATTAGTTGTCAGGTAGATAGACATAAAATGTATGAAAATGTTAATATTCAATGTCTAACAGCGTAAAATATGACAATATTAAGGGGTAGGGGACATACAAATCACCAAAACACAAGTTTTACTGATGAAAATGAATTCATTTTGGTAACATTATGTAATTAATTGATAGTTCTAACTTTCTAGTATTATTTTAAAAGCAATTAAGCCATTAGTTGTCAGGTAGATAGACATAAAATGTATGAAAATGTTAATATTCAATGTCTAACAGCGTAAAATATGACAATATTAAGGGGTAGGGGACATATAAATCACTGAGTTTTACTGATGAAAATGAATTCATTTTGGTATCAATGTGTAGCTAATTGATTGTTCTCATTTTGTACCTCAACTTTTGTTTTCAAAATTGAGTGTGTATGTTTGCTTGCCGATCAATTTGAGGAGGGTTATAGTACATGGCACATGTTTGGAGTATTGTAATTTCTACATTAGTGAGCTTCAGTGGAATGTGTTTTGGTATAATAAAACTAGAATTGGTTCAATTTTTCTATATTTTCTAAAACTCACAAATGATCCTATCATGTTGTAATGTTGTAATCTCAAATTGTTCCTCTCATCGCTAAGAATTTTATAAAAATGCAATTGTCATATTGTTCTACGTTTTTTTTACATTTTTTGTCTTTTTTCCCAGTGGTTACTCACGTCCTAGTAGTCCTACACATAAATATTCAAAATATTATATCAATGGAAACTTAACAGATTTTGCAAATGGAAGTTGGTGCAGTGTAGTGACATGTACACACAAACACACCCACCCCTCACCCCCACACATACCCTATGTACACCCTGCACCCCCACACACCTCGTTCCACAGACACCCCAACAAACTCATACATAATATAATGATTAGAACTGTTACATTAATGTTTGCCTTGATATGCTTAACATTAAAACCAAAATAAAACATTAAAATTGAAATTAAAAAAATAAAAATGGAAACTTAATCAATTTTGAAAATATAAAGTGGTATAGTTGTCAGATTTGAGGCCAATGTCAAACTTCACACATATGGTTTAAAAAATTCAGATTACCACTCATTTATGGACTATATACTTCCAAATATGCTCAAATGAAACCTGTTTTTGTTTAAAAATAATACTAGAAAGTTAGGAAAATCATTTAGCTACATATTGATACCAAAATGAATTCAAAATCACAAGTAAAAGTTGAGTTCTTGGAGTTTATATCTCCCCTACCTCTTAATTTTGTCCTATTTTTTGTGATTTTATGCGATTATATATACGTCCATATATAAAATGACCTGTAAAAAATGTGATACCACAATTTGAGACCACTACCTACCTAGCAGTAATCTAGAGGGTCCATACTAACTACTTATGGTGTCAAACCTTGTATGTAGTGGGGGATGAACCAACTCCTTATTTAGGCCCCCTGAGGGATCTTGCTCCTGGACTATATCAGGAGTCTAGCTACTTCATCAATACTTTCATCAGTAGTTAGAGAGCTACTTCAACAAAACCTTTATCAGGAATAGATAGCTACTTCATCAATACCCTTATCAGCAGTTAGAGAGCTGCGTCACCAATAAACTTATATCAGCAGTATGTAGCAACTTCATCAGTACCATTATCAGTAGTTAGAGAGCTACATCACCAATATCCTTATCAGCAGTGGATAACTACTTCACCATTCCCCTTACCAGCAATAGATAGCTCCTTCGTCAATACCCCTATCAGCAGTAGAACGCTACTTGAAAAATACCCTTATCAGCAGTTAGAGAGCTACTTGATTAATACCCTTATCAGCAGTATATAGCTACTTCACCAATACCCTTATCAGCAGTAGATATCAACTTCATCAATACAGTTGCCAGCAGTAGATAGTGCCTTCATCAATACCCTTATCAGCAGTAGAAAGCTACTTGATCAATACCCTTATCAGCAGTTAGAGAGCTACTTCATCAATACCCTTATCAGCAGTAAATAGATACTTCATCAATACCCTTATCAGCAGTAGATAGCCACGTCATCAATACCCTTATCAGCAGTTAGAGAGCTACTTCATCAATACCCTTTATCAGTAGTAAATAGCTACTTCACCAATGCCCTTATCAGCAGTAGATAGCAACTTCATCAATACTCTTACCAGCAGTAGATAGCTCCTTCATCAATACCCTTATCAGCAGGAGAAAACTACTTGATCAATACCCTTATCAGCAGTTAGAGAGCTACTTCATCAATACTCCTATCAGCAGTTAATAGCTACTTCAACAATACCCTTATCAGCAGTAGATAGCTACTTCATCAATACCTTTATCAGCAGTTAGAGAGCTACTTCATCAATACCTTTATCAGCAGTAGATAGCTACTTCATCAATACCCTTATCAGCAGTTAGAGAGCTACTTCATCAATGCCTTTATCAGCAATAGATAGCCACTTCATCAATACCTACCTTATCAGCAGTAGATAGCTACTTCATCAATACTTATTAGCAGCAGCTACTTCATCAATACCCTTATCAGCAGTTAGAGAGCTACTTCATCAATACCCTTATCAGCAGTAGATAGCTACTTCATCAATACGCTTATCAGCCGTTAGAGACTTACTTCATCACATGATGCAGTCATGTCTACAGTAGAATTCATCTCGACCTTTGCAGGACTTAACCCCATTAAAAGCTATTAAACCAAGATAACACTCATTGAAACAGCTCAACTGATTAAATCGGATCTTCTCTGGCTGTGCACATGTGACTGTTTTCATGTGCGATATCGCAATAAAGTTTGTATTATAGCTTCAGTTGGGTAACCGATTATAAAGGAAACGAAAGGAAACAATGGTATGTGTACTTTTGTTCACGAAATGAGACAATGGCGTGCTTTTTGTAAACCAGCATTCTTGAAAATAAGCAACATAATGATTGTTGACTTAACACGGTTTGGAAATAATTTCTTCATATTTTTGGTGTTATCTGTCGTTTACATATCCTTCCTAAAACACAAAAGTACGACCCTCTCCAAACAACTAAATTAGCTAAAAATTTAGGACATGTTACAAAACTATATTGTCTAGAATTTTAGAAGAGTACTTTTAATATTGGCCGGTTATTTTTCACACAGCGACGTTAACTAGGCAATGTACTATTACCTATAACATTAACTAAAACACCAAAGTACGAATATTTCCAAACATCTAAATTAGCTAAAATTTAGGACATGTTAAAAACTATATTTTCTAGAACTTTAGAAGAGTACTTTTAATATTGGCCGGTTATTTTTCACACAGCGACGTTAACTAGTCATATCCCCATACTTTTAACGTAGGGCTATTTGTAGAGGTCACGCGTCAATGGGAAAGAGCACTGTGTATTGTGTATAGGAAAACGGACAGTAACTGCAGTATGAATACCCATATCAGGAGTATGGCTACTTCATCAATACAATATTCTTATCAGCAGTAGATAGCTACTTCATCAATACTTATTAGTAGCAGACAGCTGCTTCATCAATACCTTTATCAGCAGAAGATAGCTACTTCAGCAATACCCTTATCAGCAGTAGATAGTTACTTCATCAATACCCTTATCAGGAGTATAGCTACTTCATCAATATTCTTATCAGCTGTAGATAGCTACTTCATCAATACTTATTAGCAGCAGATAGCAGCTTCATCATTGCCTTTATTTGCAGTAGATAGCTACTTCATCAATACCATTATCAGCAGTTAGAGAGCTATTTCATCAATACCCTTATCAGCAGTAGATAGCTACTTCATCAATACCCCTATCAGCAGTTAGAGAGTTACATCATCAATATACCCTTATCAGGAGTATAGCCACTTCTTCAATATTCTAATCAGTAGCAGATAGCTGCTTTATCAATACCTTTATCAGCAGTAGATAGCTACTTCAGCAATACCCTTATCAGCAGTTAGAGAGCTACTTCATCAATACTCCTATCAGCAGTTAATAGCTACTTCAACAATACCCTTATCAGCAGTAGATAGCTACTTCATCAATACCTTTATCAGCAGTTAGAGAGCTACTTCATCAATACCTTTATCAGCAGTAGATAGCTACTTCATCAATACCCTTATCAGCAGTTAGAGAGCTACTTCATCAATGCCTTTATCAGCAATAGATAGCCACTTCATCAATACCTACCTTATCAGCAGTAGATAGCTACTTCATCAATACTTATTAGCAGCAGCTACTTCATCAATACCCTTATCAGCAGTTAGAGAGCTACTTCATCAATACCCTTATCAGCAGTAGATAGCTACTTCATCAATACGCTTATCAGCCGTTAGAGACTTACTTCATCACATGATGCAGTCATGTCTACAGTAGAATTCATCTCGACCTTTGCAGGACTTAACCCCATTAAAAGCTATTAAACCAAGATAACACTCATTGAAACAGCTCAACTGATTAAATCGGATCTTCTCTGGCTGTGCACATGTGACTGTTTTCATGTGCGATATCGCAATAAAGTTTGTATTATAGCTTTAGTTGGGTAACCGATTATAAAGGAAACGAAAGGAAACAATGGTATGTGTACTTTTGTTCACGAAATGAGACAATGGCGTGCTTTTTGTAAACCAGCATTCTTGAAAATAAGCAACATAATGATTGTTGACTTAACACGGTTTGGAAATAATTTCTTCATATTTTTGGTGTTATCTGTCGTTTACATATCCTTCCTAAAACACAAAAGTACGACCCTCTCTAAACACCTAAATTAGCTAAAAATTTAGGACATGTTACAAAACTATATTGTCTAGAATTTTAGAAGAGTACTTTTAATATTGGCCGGTTATTTTTCACACAGCGACGTTAACTAGGCAATGTACTATTACCTATAACATTAACTAAAACACCAAAGTACGAATATTTCCAAACATCTAAATTAGCTAAAAATTTAGGACATGTTAAAAACTATATTTTCTAGAACTTTAGAAGAGTACTTTTAATATTGGCCGGTTATTTTTCACACAGCGACGTTAACTAGTCATATCCCCATACTTTTAACGTAGGGCTATTTGTAGAGGTCACGCGTCAATGGGAAAGAGCACTGTGTATTGTGTATAGGAAAACGGACAGTAACTGCAGTATGAATACCCATATCAGGAGTATGGCTACTTCATCAATACAATATTCTTATCAGCAGTAGATAGCTACTTCATCAATACTTATTAGTAGCAGACAGCTGCTTCATCAATACCTTTATCAGCAGAAGATAGCTACTTCAGCAATACCCTTATCAGCAGTAGATAGTTACTTCATCAATACCCTTATCAGGAGTATAGCTACTTCATCAATATTCTTATCAGCTGTAGATAGCTACTTCATCAATACTTATTAGCAGCAGATAGCAGCTTCATCATTGCCTTTATTTGCAGTAGATAGCTACTTCATCAATACCATTATCAGCAGTTAGAGAGCTATTTCATCAATACCCTTATCAGCAGTAGATAGCTACTTCATCAATACCCTATCAGCAGTTAGAGAGTTACATCATCAATATACCCTTATCAGGAGTATAGCCACTTCTTCAATATTCTAATCAGTAGCAGATAGCTGCTTTATCAATACCTTTATCAGCAGTAGATAGCTACTTCAGCAATACCCTTATCAACAGTAGATAGGTACTTCATCTATACCCTTATCAGCAGTAGATAGCTACTTCATCTATACCCTTATCAGCAGTAGATACATACTTCATCAATACCCTTATCAGCAGTTAGAGAGCTACTTCATCAATACTTATCAGCAGCAGATAGCTAATTCATCACTCCATATATCAGCACCATATAGCTACTTCATCAATACTGATATCTGCATTAGATAGCTACTTCATCAATACCCTTATCAGCAGTAGATAGCTACTTTATCAATGCCTTTATCGGCAGTAGATAGCTACTTCATCAATACATATATCAGCATTATAAAGCTACTTCATCAATACTGATATCAGCAGTAGAAAACTACTGCTTTACTGCTTTAAGATTAGGCCTACCCTTATCAGCAGCAGAAGAGCAGGAGATAGCTATTTTATCAATACCCTTATCAGCAGCAGTAAACTACTTCATCAATAATTATACCCTTATCAACAGTAGATAGCTACTTCATCAATACTCGTATATAGCTAATTCATCAATACCAGTAGATCGTCGCCTTATCAATTAGGCCTACCCTTATAGCTATTTCATCAATACTGGTATCTTCTATCTGCATTCGCTACTTGCACGGTTCCGCCATTATGCACTATGTGCGGGAGAGCCTCGAACTGGCAGCATACATGAATGGGAATTGAACTAGTCATAACGTTCTGTGTAAGGTTACATAATTCTTCCTTTCATGTATGCTGCCAGTTCGAGGCTCTCCCGCACATAGTGCATAATGGCGGAACCGTGCAAGTAGCGAATTAGATAGCTACTTCATCAATACGCTTATCAGCAAAAAAAGGTAAAGGTAAAAGTAAAGGAGACGATCCTGTATAAACAGTGATCGGAGTGCCCATCTCTCTTTCATTGGCGATTGGGCCAGACTCCTCCATATAATGTTGCTATAATGATCGCTACACCTCCTCCACAGCGAGTCTGTTACCTTCCCAGCATTTAAGAATACCGGTACCCATTTATACAGGGTGTCCCATAAAAAAATACCGGGCGAATGAATTTGGACGTAAGTCGAGAAATGGAGATCAGAATCCAAAAATCTAATAATCAGCGTGTAGCCCATCTTATTCTGCATCTTATACGCTAATTTTACTGGAATTGGTTGACTGATTGCGAAGAAATGAGTGTTTACATAACGCATGCCTCAATTCACTTCATTCCAAGTTTGAAAGAGAGATCATTCAACACAATGCGCACTAGTGGTTAACACTGTCATTGGGCTTCATATTTTGTTCGGTGAAATCCTTTTCTTTCTTTTTAAACAATCGGTTTCTTTCAAAAATCTAATTAGGGTTTGTTCAAATTTGAAAACCTGCACGATATTGAATATGAAAGCTTGCATGTAAGATGATGCTCTGTACTTGTAAATATCATTTTTTCGTTAATGTTGATATTAATGTTGCATAAAGAATTATTGTAAAAATCCAGCTGGCTTAAAAACATTTCTCACACACATTAACGTTTTTGGAATATTTCAAAGAAATTGTAATGCAAAACATTAATGTTGCATGGTATCGAAAATCACACGTAAAACTGTAAGTACTTGATCATTGTCATTCTTGGCACAATGTTCTTTGGAAAGTTAAAATATATATAACATAGTTGCACAACCTAAAGAATTAAAGTTGGCAAGCCTCCAAGTGCAGAAATCAACGGACAAACTGTTATTTATCTTCAGTGAAAGCATGAAAAACATAACACCGTCGGATTATCAAATAGATAGTGTGGACTAAATTTAATGAGATACACAAACTTTAGGAAGCGGTGAGCGAGTATGAAAAATCGCCTGCTGATCAAACTTGGAATGAACTGCATTGATGCGCGCATTATGTAATCATTAATTTCTTCGCAACCAGTCAACCGAATGAAATAAAATTTTCGTATGTGATGTACAATAAAATAGGCTATAGAGTGTATGCAATAAACCCAAGCGGAACGAGAGTTGCTAAGTAACCGCTACCCGAACCATAAACACATGCATGATCAGAGAGCGAGTGTTCAATTTCCCCATAGCTTCCCACGTTGTACACACGTCAGTCGAATTTGGCGGTGTTCGTTTGTTTGTCCTCCAAGTTATAGCATTGTTCACTTTGTGTTGAACATTGTAAGTGGGCCTCACTAATGACATAAAGGTTACTGTTATATCATGTCAAGAGGCCACTTTCATGAATAAGCTAAACAGCCTATGTGGAGGAATTGTATGCATGAGCAATCACACCAATGACGGAGTAATGAATACCCTCTATACGCTACATACCAGAACAAATTACAACAGTGGCCTATGGAGCAGTGTAATACACATAATCATACGCAAAATCGGAATCAACTGAAATTTTGGGAATACGCTTTTTTCGTGGATATCTACTGAAAAATGTCATAAAAAGAGGATGCTAGGATCACAAAATCCTCCTTTAATTAACTGTATTTTATTTGACTTTACTTTATATTGTTTTTTATTTAATCTTGATTTCAATTTTAATTTTGATTTCAATTTTAGTTTTAATTTTAGTTTCAATTTCAATTTCAATTTCAATTTCAATTTCAATTTCAATTTCAATTTCAATTTTTATATTCCTATTCCTGTTTCTTCTGTTTCTATTTTATTTTATTTTCAATTATATACAGGCCTATAATTTTTTTTCCTTTTGGTCGATCGATGTAATCAATCAAGACAGTGTGTGCCACAATTCTTACAGATTTCCTTTTTAGGTTAACTTAAATACTTGTTTAAAACAACTTAAAATACCTTAATATTAATATTTTATTATATTGTATTATTTCTAAAACTTGTTAAAACAAGATTGAGTGGGGGTTCATATGGAACTCTATCCAATAGGTTTTTGTAGTTTGAGAGAACTTGGCTCTCTTTGCAAAGTTCACTGACTTTCCCCGCTAAATGGGGGAGCTGATAAAATGTCTCCATTGCCTAAAATGATCAGCTCTACATTTGCTATTCCTCTGCTAAAATTGGCCTCTCTTACCAACTTCACAAAAAAATATTTAAAATCAGGCTTTTTTATGATTTTTTTTTGAAAATTGAGCATTTTTTCAAAGTTCTCAAAGTTGGTCCAAATTCAAAAAAATAAAAAACGGGTCCTAGTTTTTAAAAAATTGATATTTTTTTAAAAAATGGGCCAAAAATTTACTGCACTAAAAAGGAATAAACAGGACATCCAAAACCCATGATTTACCCTTCCTCTCTACCATCAATCTAAAGTGAACACTTAATTGGAAATTTGCTGCAGACATTTGAATTTCAATGCACGGGGGAGGTGACAGTTTTTTGTTCTTGATCCGAAAGTGTTCTAAGACATTTTTACCAAGATTTGTAGCAACACAATTTACATGACTGAGTCAAGAGAACATAAAAAAGGCGAGTTGTTTAAATACTGATTTTGGTGATCCACACCTTCACTTCGGATAAAGAACAGGTCTATTATCGTGTTTGGTGCCCAAGCGCGGACATTCCTTTTTGAAGATTTTCTTGTTTTCTAAATAAGGCCAACCCTAAACTGAAAGTATCTCGATGCTGAAAGTATGCATATAGCATACCGATTTTTTCGTAGGCCTACATATAACCATAGATGAACTCCTGGATGGGGCAGCTTTAATTAGCATGAGGCCGCATTGATATGTAAATAGCGTATTGTTATTTAAATTTGTGCCCAGACGTATTGAGGGCGACAGTCATGTTATCCAGACGGAGAATGGCTGCATATGCCGGGCATGTCAATTTGCTGAGTGAAGGCTGATAATCACCTTTCTGTATAGGTAATAAGCTAGTATATTTCGTGTACCAGTTGGTACAAGTCAGGTGATGTGAAATTCTGCTGCGTGACCCCCTCTGCGTGGTAGAATTATATTCATAAAACATTGAATTTAACAGATATCATGGGCAGCCAACCACGATTTATCAGCATTTAAAATATATGTTAATTAACAAAGATAAATAATAAGGGACCGTTCACAAACACTTGTAAGGGGGGCCTGATGCAAAAAGGGGGCTGAAAATGTTTGACCCTTCTAAGGGGGGCCCTGAAAAAAATGGCCACAATTTTTTCTGGGAAAATTGAGTTTATATGCTTTTCTATGGGGTTGAGCGATAATTTTCATGTCAGAAAGGGGGGGGGGCCTGAAATATTCGAGGTCTGTAAAGGGGGGCCCGAAAAATTTTCGCGATAAAATTTTTTTGCATCAGGCCCCCCCTTACAAGTGTTTGTGAACGGTCCCTAAAGAGTACAAATGGCAATTTACTAGTAAACAAGCCTGAAATCTTAAAATGTTGCCACGTGATTTCCCGAACACGTGATATGTCAACATGTGACCACTATTCAGATTTACCATAAATATTTGGAGTATGCTTGCACATCATGCACATACACTGTGCATTTCTTTACCTCCGTATAAAATCAATAATTCATGCTGGGAGCCAAGTAACATTGTCTGCTCAGTGCAGATTGGTATTTTATTTTACTTGAGAGCATAATAGAAATACATAAGACGAATAAGGCGCCATGATGGAAGGTCAGGTCGGGTATCAAAGGTTATTATAACTTAAATACTACTTGTATTTCCCACCTTGCCTCTGTCACACATTTCCTTCATATTATTGACAGCAAGTCCTAATTTTGACTTTGCTATTGCAAAATGTCATTTCATATCAAATTAGTAGACTTTCTTTGAAAAAACATATCACTGGTGCCTGATGGGAATACCCGTCCGCCATTTCATTAAACTGGATCGTTTTCGCCTGGTTTGTGCCCAGATGTATTGGGGGCGCGCTATACTCTCATTGCACAGGCAAAGTTCGCACAACTAACAACGTTGTTATTTGCCAAACTCAATTAACATGATCCAAGGGGTCGAACATGAATTATTCATAACGAGCTATAACGGATCGATAACTGGCCTCACTTTCTAGCTAGTAAACCAGCTGAATTTTTCATAGATTTTGCGTTGCTAATAGAACAACCGTGAATTTAGTGTCACCCCCTTGATATAACTAATTCTCCAAAACCGAGAAAATCACTATTTATTATTATATCGTATGCTATGCTTATTATAATAAAGGCATCGGATTACCTTGAAAATAAAGTACATTGAAGACAACAATATAAAAACTAGTCAAGTGAGGCGAAATCAAATAAGATAATTCATGAGTCTGCTTTTATCAATGTTCTCTCAGCCGATGCTAAAAGCAAATCATCTGTAGTCCAGTTTCTCTCTAAATATATTTCCGGGGGACGTATCATTAGACATACGTGGGCCAAGTGAACCATTAGGCTATATATTACCCCCCCGTGAGATGCTTTAAAAGGGTTTTTTTTAAATACATTTTTGTTTGTTAACTTGCCGCTTATGTTTCTTGTTTGCTTCTTTATCTGTTTATTGCTTTGGTTGGTAAGGCGGTGAGTGGAAAAACTATCTTGGCCTTTGAGATCATTTCTATAGCCTTGCTAATATACATAACCCAGGTTCTGCGTGTTATCATTAGAGGGGGCATACCTACCAGAAGAATAAAATAAAAAAGGCATTTTTTTTCAGGCATTATTTAATATATTAAAAACAAGTACTAATAATGGGTAATCACACCTATTTTCAATAAAAAAAATAAAAAGCCCATCGTCCTTCTTTTTTTTTTTTTTTTTTTTTTTTGAAAACCCGGACGAGAAACATGTTTTTATATTTACTCAGCCTTATACTATTTTTAGTACTAGAACGAACAAAAATCACTTTAAAGTCACTGCGACTGTTTGCAAGTTGAATTCTCTCAGGCCATGCTCAGTTTCATCACAAACCTCGACCCAACAGACCATGTAATAACAGTCCAAGACGCCGCGCACTTACATCAATAAGAGTGGCTCCCCCGAAGATGAATAGTCACTCTCGATCTCCTGTACAGTTTTCAACATAAAAATATGTTACAAACAAAACTGTTTGTTTAATATTTATGAATTTATGATTGAACTACATAAACTACAGTCTCTGATCTGGTTTAGCATCTATACCAACGGCATAGTTTGCAAACATCAACATTAAAGTGAACTCATGGATTAATTTGGAAATATTTCATCGTGTTTTTAGTCCAGCGGTGTGGCCACTAATGGAATAACATGATTCTCTTACGCAACCATATCGTCCTTGTTTTGCTATGTGTGCTCATTGGAGAAGGTAGAACACAAACCGAGGAGGTTCCTTATGATGGTAAGCTGTGGTTGTTTCTTTTTTCATTTGCTTAGGCCTACACGTTTATCAAGATTGGGGTTGGCATAAATAGAGCAATCGTACGAAAATGATGAAGGCATCGTCGTATCATCAAAACAGAGAAAATCATGATGAAGGCTTAGCCAAGTAATAATAATAATAATAATAAAAATACAGTTGAACGTCCCCGCCCCTCAAGAAAATGTCAGATTGGAAATGCAACTCTGTTCAGAAAGATTATCTCCAGCTAGCCCCGACCGCTTCCCTTTATATAAAGTGATTCTGAGATTGTCTTGTTATTGTTTTTATTTTAGGGAATTCAGACATATTTTTAATTTTAAAATGTTTTAGAAGTTAACTTACTCCAGAACTCTAATCCCTATTCCAGAAAAACACAGCACTAATATTCTTGAATTAAAAAAATACTACCCTGCTTCGCCAAATGAAGTCCTAATCCATTAGTTAGTTCTAACTGCCAATGAAAGTCAAATTTTAATATTTGGTCAATTTTAGTAATAATAAGGGCCAAAAACTGAAAGCGTTTTAAGACGTGTTTAAGGCGTTTTTCGTATGTTGTGATAATAAAGCCCCAAAGACTTGAACAAAGACTAATTTCAAGTTAGCCTGTGTATTCTTATTTTTTGAAAACACACTTTTTCATAATCAATTATCAAAGATAACACAAAATATTGAATGTGCTACCCCTTATGAACTCTTAGTATTCCTAGCCTATGCTTAGACTTTTGTCAAGTCTTTCAATAGTGTGACTACAATTGTAATAATTCATACAAAATTGCCCATTTCCCCTCAAAATTGTAAAACTTTTAAAATATGATTTTATTGCCAGTTAGAACTATATGAAGGATGAGGATTTAGCTATGTTTCATTTAGCTAAACGGGATAATATTTTTCAATTAAAAAAAAAATAATGCTGTAGGCCTAGGCCTATTTTTCTGGAATAGGGAGTAGCTTCGAATTTGCACACAATAGTTACGTATTTGATGTCTATTCTGCTAGTGTTAAATTTAGATGAAAGTTATTTTGATGAGTCAGATGTACGTTTTGAGTAAATATTGCCTATTTTGCACAGTCCAAAATTTTGTTGAAGTGCCCAGGGCTACAGCGACATTGTCGTGTGAACTTTAAGTGGGTACTACACCCATTGCATTTTTTTTTGCATTTTTTTGCATTTTGTGAAGAAATGAGAAAAAGAAATTATTGGACAAAGTGGTATGCAAAATGAAGGGGCAAATCTTCTCGTTCAATTGGTGGCATCAGTATCAATGACGCGCACATGCTTCTAATGGTATAAGCCAAAAAGTGGTACCTCACTGATGTTTTAAATTCACTTCATTTTGGAAAGCTTACTATCAACGGATTTCGTTAAAATTTTGGATATGTGTTGCTAACACATTAGGAAAATAATGTTGATATGTAAAATGGCAATAAGTGGTCCCTGATTTCTTTTATGACTTCATGAACTTGGTGCTCCACAACTATCAAAAAACGAACCGGTTAAAATGCTTCTATTTTCAATGTCGAGCTATATTTTGTATTTTGAACTTGCGCCACTATATGTCACTGAAATTTAATTAAGCCATAGGTAACAGGTTACCACAACCACACTACAGCAATGTTGAAAAAGATTGTATTTTTGTCACCTATACCACCATATTAGGTAGTTTTCCGTAAGCTTCATTTTTGTGATTTTGGTAACTATTTTATATTTATTTGCTCAATCCATCTCAACTAGGCAATCTAAATTGTACTCACCATTTACATCCCAAGGTATTTAAGTATATCCACCTCACACATTTCCATGTATGATATCACAGACTATCACATGTATTCAAAATTGATGCCTGAATTTGACCTGAACCTATTAACCTATAACCTGACCTTTGATGACCTTATAGCCTCTTTTAATCTCTTTTCCTTACAACACATTATAGAAGATACATACATGGTGTAGTATTAAATTGTCTATGTGGAAGAGATTAGGCCTATTTAATTTATTCAGTGTTAACGTCCGATGCCTATTTTGATGTAAGGGGCTGTGCAATAATTATGAGCCCCTGGGGGAATTTCAAACGGCTTGCCAAAATCCCTTGCCCCCGCCCTCTCGCCCTTTCAAAAATCGCGTTCCCCCCCTCTCGGCCCGCCAAAAATTATTTGCCCCCCCCCCCCCTTGGGCATGCCAAATTTTTAGGATCCCATTACAAACCTTAAAATGGTCTATAGGCCCTACCAGTTGCGAGCGCAGCGAGCAGGAAAATTTGCATATTTAAGCGTTTCCGTAATGTTTTCCTAAGCCTTTTTAGAGCGTTTTATTTAAAAGGCGCCCCATGAATGTGTGCACAAAAATCGCTTGCCCCCCCTCTCGGCTTGCCCCCCTTTACTTTCGAAGTTGTGCGGGCTACCCTACTATCACTCAGGTAAGTTGGTAGCTGGTAGGGTTACATTTGTGCGTAAAATGAGCGCAATTATGATCGGAGCCGTTTGGCTGTTTTCTAAACGTTTTACACAGTGATAAGAAAAATATGTACCCAGCACACATAAAACCTTTATAGAAAACGTTTCAATGTCGGGTTATATAAAGGTTATTAAACGTTTTAATAACATTCAGAAAACATTTAGTGGTGTCAAAATATTTAGAAAAAATGTTTGCCACAAATTATTTTGCAATACCATTTTGACAATCCAAAAACGTTTCAAAAAATGTTTCCATGACCTTTATAACCATGATAACCAGACATCTTAATGTTATTAAAACGTTTTGACCAAATCAAAAACGTGCTTATATTCAGGTTTATATTTTGCTACTTTGACTATGGCTAATCAGACCTTGTGCTACGTTTGTTTTTGTGTTTAGCCCACTCCGTTACCATGGCAACCTGAGAGTAATTATACAATTTTACAGAAAATAGCCCCCATGGGTTACAATTATTGTATGTATAACACATATCGGCTGATATTTTGCAAAGTTGTGAAAAACATTGCCCCAAACATCCTCAACACCACCCTTTATATAAAAATCGGAAAGATCAAGAGTATGAGGCGCACTGCACTCCGTACATCCCACATTTGATTTACAAAGACACCCAATATAAACAATTAGTCAACCAGATTATTAAGGGGCAGTGGGAAATAATTATGAGCCCTGGTGGTAAGGTAAAATGGGGGGGGGGGGACATTTTTGGCGAGCCGACAGGGGGAGGGTAAGCAATTTTTGATAAACTGAGAGGGAGGGCATATAATTATTGCACAGCACTGCATTGCTAAACATGCTAAAAAGGAGGATGGAGTAAGGGACCTCAATCATGGAAAAATTTCCGACCAGATGTTGAGATGACGTAATTAAAAACATCAGAAGGACAGTGCCGCCGCGTAGCCTCATGAGGGCACTGGGCAATTTTTTTTCATAAAAGTTACAATTTTGAAAATAGCCGAAAAACGACCGGGTTCTGTCTCGGTTTCATTAGGCCTAACCAGGCGGCGGATGACATGATCGAGCCGGTGAAACCGCTCGGCCGTATGGCATTTTCCATATACTCGGTTAGTTTTGTGGGGTTCGTTATCGAACCCCAACGGTTTTAGCTTGTATTTATATTATTCATCAACATAGGCCTATTTGTTTGTGATATTTCAAGCGTTTTAAAATTTCAAAATAATCCCATTCAATTACACGGTTGACGATGAAAATTTACTGAATTTAGAGAATGCAATGCGGCCACCACCTGGGCCTTACCAGGCACCCGATCGAACGACTCACGCTACGTCACTACCTAATATAGTAAATTCAATAAGCTTCTTTGGAACCCACAATTTGTGTCTCTAATCACAACTTAATAATGATAGTGTAAAAATCAGTACAAGTATACGAGTATTTGTATTTTCAGATTGTGATGTAGCAGCCGTCCAAATAGACCTCGCACCCAACTCTCCAGTTTACATAAGCACTCCCAACTACCTAAATGGAACACACTATGGGCCTGATAGTAATTGCGCTTTTAACATAAGTGCGCCACAATCTTACCAAATTTATGTCGAATTTCTACGATTCAGCATCGAGATCAACCTCGATATGTTGTCGCTGACGGATGACGTCACCGGATTAAGTCTGGCATTGTCTGGGCCGACTCCGGTTAGTTTACTGTTGCCAGGGAATCACGTGGATTGGGTATTTACTAGTGATTCAGACGTACACTTGCAAGGCTACTTTGCAAAAATAACGGCCATAGATAGAGTTGGGGATCTGTTTCAACCAGGTATGTATACTTTTATTGGCTATTTGCAAAATGATGGCTCTGAAAAGAGCTGTTTCGTATGCGGTTGTCTCATAATTATTATAATATTGACGTATGTGTGTGCATGAGGTAATCTGAGTAGATGCAGCTAAAAGACAAGAATATTATAGATCGGTATTTGAAAACCAGTTTGTGTAAACCCACTTCTTGCATGTTCAAAACTTGTAGTACCTCGTTAACTTCCAAATTCTTTTCGAATATCTTGCACTTCATGACCATATGACCTCGTGACATCTGACCTTTTGACGTAACGTGATGACATAAAGCGGAAGTGAACGTCTAGGAAGGAACTGAACGTCGAATAAGTCTATGCATATCGTGAACCGGAAGTAATCATCGAATAAAGTCATAATTATTAACTGCTTCCAAATTCAATCCAGCTTTCCAGAAAGTGACTCCAACTTTGGTCATGGGCACTAAGTTGTCAAATTTTGACAGAATGAAGAGTACTAACACTAAACAGTAGTCTGTTGCTGATATTATTTTTACTTGACTTGAATTAACTTTACAGATGTGTTTACTTGTAACACTTCGTCAGCAGTGCAAATTATGCCTCGCAAATATGTTTGTGACACCGTTGAGAACTGTGTAGATCGTAGTGATGAATTGGAGAATTGCAGTAAGTACTTTGCTTATTATGTATTTTGAATTGATGTCGATGAACCATTGGGTATGGTTATGATACAATTTGCGGTTCATAATAGCGCTACCTTAATTTGTAAAGATACGAAAATTTTCACGGTGCACTGTTAAAACTAACTGCAGACTTACAGGTAAATTAAATATACGACCGTTTATGTTAAAAGGAAAAAAAAAACGTACGTTTACAGGTAACAGATGTTCTGCGTGGTCCGTGCGTTTATACGGCGTTCAAAACGTGCGTACATATTGCTCGTCTCGGTTTCAAGCTGGATTGTGCTCCTTTGTAACGAAGGAGCACAAGGCGGCTGGAACAAAGACCAACATTATATCTGGTTACCAGTTACAAGAGGGCAAAACTCTATACCTAGTAGTTTCCAGGTCTAATACAGCATGCTTTTGATTTTGGAAATCGCAACCTTTCTGTTGTTTCATATTTTACGGTATTCCACGGTATGGTATTTTACTGTATTATTTGTTTTTTATCAGTAAGTTACCGACAGCTGGGATTCCGGTAATTTACAGTAAAAAAATAATTATTGTACATGTCTAAGGTTAAAGTGTCTGCCATTATAGCTGCAAATATATATGACTATAACCAGTAACCGAACACTGGTTTATTGTAATACTACTGGGCTAGCATTCCATGTACTTGTCAATGCAAAATTATGAAACACGATCTTCATCCATGGTGTTGTCTTTTTTAAAGACGGTTCTTGTTTTTGAAATAAATGCATTTGACATCTGTAGAAATCAGGTTAGATTTTTGATTGCCAAATCCAAAAATACTCACATAATTTAGAGGATCTTCCGAAAACATAAGATTTCTGTCGCCATGAAGCCACCCAATACGCTGAAAAGATTACTTGTACACCCGAAGGATGAAGTCGATACCATCAAGACCAGTGGGGTAGTGTACGAGATAGAGTACAATTCTCATTGGCGAGACGGGATGTCCGTTTAGAGCAGACTAAAAGAACATCAGAAAGACGCTGAAAAAGTTGCTGATAGGAAATATACCAGAAAGAGTAGAACTATGTCAACAACCGAACTTAACAATATAACCGACCACATTGCAATAGAAAATCATGTCATCAACTGGGAAGAGCCTAATCTAATCGAGAAAGATGGGAACCAGCAAACAAAACTTATCAGAGAAGCAATTTGGATCAGAAGGCGGGGGAATAAAGCAGTCAACCGGGAACATCGGCAGTTACTCTCTTGATTGCGTATACGATCCACTCATAAGAACTAAGCAACCGAGGGATGCGAAAATCGCCGGAAGCAGCGACCAATCTCGCGGGAAAAGTGGATCCCCAGTGGCCATTATGAAGAAGGCATCAGCCAAGATGGCGAAAGTCTAAATTATGTGAGTATTTTTGGATTTGACAATCAAAAATCTAACCTTGTTCTTGTTTTGTGTTAAAACTTTTTATACGTAGCTCTTCTTCTACCGTACCGCGCACCTGCTGGGGATAGTGATATTCCACGGGTTGAGGATGATTTTGAAGGACCCATTGCTATTCCACCTTTCACCTATTACGAAGAAACATATGAATATTTGTTTGTGAGTATGATTTTTGTTTTTCATCTTCAGTTAAAGCAATAATGTGTGATTTGCATAAAGAATAGATTCCTATTAAAATGTTTGTTTTCACTGATCACATTATCCCCTTTTAATTTCGAGCCAAACAAATGAGGTATAACGAAGAAAATTGCGATTTCATTCAGTGTCTACAATGCGTGTACTACTCTCGCCGATCGTAACATGTATACTACACGGAGCATCGCGCTCGACGTGTGTACACATAAGCTGACATCCACGGGAGATGTTAGCAAGCAGTCGATCGACGAACTCTGAATAAAACCGGGTCGACCCGGTTTTAATATAAAAAGTTAAATTTTACTGTAATTTATTAAAGCACTTCAGGCTTAGTCTTTTATGTGGTATTTTAGTACACCACTGGGCATTATAATTATGCAAAAAGTAGAAATCCGAGTAAAATTGAGGGCGTCGCCGTGTGAAGCAAATCACACATTATGGCTTTAATAGAGGCTTGTCGCACTAACGACAAATGGCGTAACCAGCCAAGTGGTGGTGGTGGTGGGGAGGGCCCGAGGTGGAGGAGGATAACTCTTGTCCCTCCTTCATGCAGGTCCTCATGGTATTTCAGATAATCAAAGGGTATTTTTGCCATTTTTGTCAATGCCCCAAGTTTCTTACTCCAAACTTATTGTGATATAAGTTGCCTATGCTACTGCCCCGGGTGTTTGTGCATTCCCTTTGTCAGTAACTCCATGCCTCGTATCAATCCCTGTGCACTGTTTGCATTTTGTGCCACATAATTTCTTTAGACCGCGATACCACCACAGTTACTAGGGCTAGGGTTTAAGGTCAATACCGGTGTTCTGCGGGTAGTTCACTCATCAGAAAATCAGGTGATGGGACCACAAGCAACTCATCTTACCAACATGTAACAATAGTAAAAGTTTAGAATATTATTGAATGAACATGAAGCTTCACAATTTCTCAACTTTGCTGCTTTCGTTCTTTGTTAAAACTTTTATAGACATATTCACCTTTAAGCTACCCCTGAAATATCAAATAGTTTTATATGTATTCGATCGAGGAGATCACAGATAGTTCCTTTTTATAGACCACTTGACATTTGACGTCATTGCCCGGCTACGTATGGCAGTATGCGCGCGAATTATGGCAATTCCCATTGTTCTTTGCCGTCACATTTCATATACTACAGAAAGCCATTGAACAGTGTATCGGTTCGCTCAAGCATATCGATAGACCAGTCCCTCGCCTTTGTTGATAAAAATGATGTCAAGTGTCAGTAATCAGTGATTTTTTTTTTATCGCAGTTCGGTTATAATGGAGTCATCTCCTTCGCGAGCGGAATAGATGACTTCAGAGAGGATGCATTCCCGATCAATATGAGCGTCGTCGCTCCCTTTTGGTCTGATATGGACACGGAATACGTCGCCGGTGCAGTGTTCAACCGCCAGGTGTCACGTGATGGTGGCGATGAGATCACGGAGAAACAGTTCCAGAGGGTCGACGATCTTCTCTGCAATGTGTTCTGCAATGTCAATACAACATGGATGAGTGTGGGTACCTTTGCTTCAGTTGGATTCTGGGGCTCCGATGTTGGATATGATGTGGTAATTTCTTAGTTTTAATATGGACTACACCCACATGTTATGTTCAATAATAATGATTATACGACGTCTGCTTAGGCCAAGAAAATAATGTTTGCTTGCCCTCCAGGGGGATTTTTGGGGTGGGTGGGTCGGTGGGAAAATATATAATACTTCAGACCTGCAATACGCAAGATACACCATATAAATTGAGTCAACTAGAGCGACAGCATACTTACAGGCATAAGACGCCAAGTTTATTGGAAACATTGATGCAAATGTAATAATGAGTGTACAGTTTACAGATGTCCCGAAAATGAGCCGCGGCGCTAATTACGGTATAACGACACTTTTCAGAGCCACCACTTCATATTATAGTTATTATGAAGAGGAAACTATTGAAACCGAATACAAACTCAGCAACCAATCCCCTCCTTTACTATTTATATGTCCGAAGACCTGAAACGATAACTTTTGAAATCTGAAAGTCCTCTGTTTATTGGTGTGTTGTCAGTGGCAAGTTCTCAAAAAGTCTGTAAAATTGAACAAGTCATCGCTATTGACGAGGAAGTAGGGTACATGACCTCGTTTTTTAACGCTTCCCAAATACTTCCGTTTGGAGGACGCATGTCTAGGTCCGCGTTGTGCGCGATATCCTCGTTGTTGGAATTATCGAAAGTAAAGGGGGGTGGGGTAAGGGGGAAAACACACCTTTGCATTTATACTGTATAGACCAAGCTTACATGAGCAACTAAATTATTATGTTTATTGTATTGATAATTCTGTATAGACAAACACATTTCAAGTGATTCTTACGAAGGATGACCAGAATCGTTCAGCTAGTATATTCTATTACCATGACATAAACTGGTCTGGTGGAGCTGACGATGGAGCCGATGAGTTCACTGGTCTTGGAGGGATCGGGGCGCATGTAAGTACAAGATCACATGAAGACTAATAGTCTCCCGTATTTCTAAAGCTTTCAAACTTCTACCAGTGGATATGTAACTTTTTTTTGTTCACGGAGTGAACATTTCCCCCACTTGAACCCATATCTCATAATGCACAGTTTTTCCCTTACATACAATGTGTCTTGAATAGTTATTGGAGCCCATTAACCCTGTGGTTAAGAGGCTAGCAAATAATTCCTAATGTCTCATACCCAGGTTATTATAATAGGCTTTACTGATTGGTGGGTAAGGTCAACGCTATTGGTTATTTTGGGAGAAGGCTGAGCATATTACTGCATATACGAAAAATCGTCGGCTGTATTCCATAGTGGCGTATAGTGATTTTGGGTCATTTATGTGAAAATTGGCACATATGTTTTTAATGATGTTCTCTTTCATTTTTTCTAAGTCTCATCAGTCATAATTAGCTAATTAATTAGTAATTAATTAATTAAATGTGGCGTATAGTTACAAAGGACATTTTTGTATTCCATAGTGGCGTATCGACCATACGCCACTTTTTACATTTTATAATTATGAAATATCGGCAAAAATGAAAAACATCGTATGTCATAGTGGCGTACGCGTATCGGACCTATACGCCACTATGGAATACGAACGACGAAAAGTAACGCCATAGGGATTACACGGCGACCGAGGTGGCGTACGGTTAACGTAAGGTTAGGGTATTGCGTTTTGTTCGTTTTCCATAGTGACGTATAGTTTTATTGTCAGTTTGCCAGCAATAGTATGTATTTATTTCTTTTGAAAAATATATAACAATAAAATCTATTTAGTTTACTACAGAAATTTCACATCATTTACAAAATATAATGAATGTCTGATTTACACAACTCGATTTTAAATTGGCATTTCTTCAAACCCGATTTTCTCGAAAAGTTGTTTATTCGCGGCGCCCCACTATACGCCACTATGGAATACGGACGACGAAATACACTGCTATTTTGATACAGGCGATTTACTCAATAATACTTCCAACTGAAACAATTGGGTTCCTCTTATCTACCCAGTATTGTAAATACTTATTGGGTCAAGCTTAATATCTGCATGGTATATTAATTGAATTCCAATAGACCTATGGTATTGATATTGATTTGAAAGTTTGTATTTCAATGAGTTTCTTGCTGGATGGAGAGTTATAAGCCAGAGTCAGAATGTAGGTACGGTATCATTTTGCCTCAAATCACTAATTAATGTAAGATCAGTGCAGAGTAGGTTAGATATGAAAATGGAAAGTTAGAACAAAAAACTATACTCCTGATCCGTGAACTGTGTCTTTTTATAAGACTCTTCTTGTTTTAAATAGAAAACTTAATAACCCTAACACACTGATTTTGCTATCGGAAGTTAAAGAAGAAGCGAAAAAGGAGCGAAAATCAACAAAGATGTCACTTAAATTGGCATCCCCGGAATTTGAACCTTGGACTCCTCGCATGCCAAACATACGCTCACTCACGGGTAGCCAGAGGGAATTCGCTGGCCCGGTCAGCGATTCCATTCTCTGAGCATATAGCACTTACGGTGACTGCGCAGTGGTTTACCTCGTGGTATTCTGTGATAATTCGTGTGTTAGGGTTAATGAGTTTGATTCCTGCAAGTATATTTATAGATATTGATTGCATTTAGGCATCCAGTTATGGGGCAGCAGCTTGTATCAATATCCGTGCCTTTAGGGCAATATAACTTGCATGTGCTGATCTTTCCGATGCTACTCAGCATATTCAGGGTAGTGGTGCGAATCGTTTCTGGTCTAGCACCCCACTTGGCGTTGCCTACCTTACGCACTATATTTTCGCTTGTACTGATTTGGCCTATGTCTCCATGAGTCTTCAATTTATTACACAAACTTACTTTAAGATGTGGTTTACACTGACTAGCTAGCTAGGGAATTTTAACCAATGCGGGATGGCGTAAGTTAAGAGTAGTGCTCTACGTAATTCAAAACCGATCGCTCATAGATTGGTCAAAAACCAATTGCTCAGCGACCAAGTGCACATTCAGCTTACCTATGTGTTTCACGTTACTTAAGGTTGGTTTCAACCAAGGCGATGGAAATAGGTTCTTCAATCTCCCAGGCGCCCAAACTGATGACGTCATCGACCTGGATAAGCTAAGCAATATTGGAATACCTGGAGTATTTGTGTACCGAATCGACGGCAATGTAACAGGTGTGTATTTAATTACATGTGTTTACAAATTATTAAACCATGTTTACAAATTATTAATTGAACCATGTTTACAAATTGTTAAACCCCTAGAAGCAGAAAATTTGTAAATTTTAAATTGAGTTAAGTCAGTAAAGTCACTCACATTAACACCGGAGATTACCAAGTCGCAAACTAACTCGGTTTAGTGACTATAATCAGGATAATGAGACACATTTGCCTCACGGCTACTTAACATGCTTAAATGCACCTCCGTGACCTTTGGCCACTTACAGCAATAGATCGACTTTGTTTCTCTCCGTCGTAAAATACTTCTTTAGAAAACAGCCTATAATGCTGTCAATTATGTTTCATGTCAAAATATTAACAATTATTTTCATATTTTTAGAAATAGCACTGGACCGACAGGAGTTGAAATATCTAAATGATGATCCCGCGCCGGTGGCAGCCTGCTACGACCCCGGTGTGGACGTTGCCATAAAGTGCGCCACATATGGCTGTTACGAACCTCCTGCCGTCTCGTGGACATTTGATAATGCAACGATTCAATTCACCACACAGACTACACCATCTCTGAAGAGGACTGTTGGGCAATTTAACGTCTTTCCATTTAACCCAACTGACGATGGTAAAGTTCTGACATGCGCAGGGGAAGAGACTGGAGCGTGTACATTGTACTCATCTATTACTATTTATGGTAAATTGAAATAATTAATTATTAATGAGTATGGACAGCAAGTACAGATTAAAAGTCATTCCCGATGCCGCACGCCACGTACATGAATATTGTGGAATATATAGGCTAACTATGGGATTGGCTTTTACGACGGGAATTCATAACAATTAGTGGGTTTTTAGCGGGTTTGCCATCGGACAAGTTTAGAACTGTCAAACTTTTGTCAGGAGTAGCTCTGATTTCTTCAGGACAAAGTACCTAAGAATGAGACGTGTATAGGCCGCCCTAGCCTTCTGATGTCTATCTGCTAAATTTAAAGCTTTGGTGGCTCTGAAAAGAGCCGTTCACTGAACGTGTACGCTTTCGTCTAATTGTTCGATCGTCATACGACGGGACACGTTGTTCTATATATTTATAGTCTTGGATTTTGTCATAACGGTACAGCCTTGATTTTTGCAGGGTATATCAGTTGGAGCCAATCCGTCAACTCTATCTAGGCGCCAACCCGTCAATTTACCACAATGTTAACAGCTGTTTCCTTGATATATCTTGATATCAAAAAACAGGACCTTGAGTTTTTGAGATTTCACAAGAGTTTTCCGACATTACCAGTACCAGTGGTGGGGTCTTCTTAGTGGAAATAAAAGCACAGGATTATATGACCGATTCGGAGTGTATTTTCAGCCATACTGGTTTATTGGTGGCTTTTTCGTGAAACTTTGGTTTACGACGCAGTAGTCTCAATAGAATTTTATGGGATCGGGATTATTTTCTCGACGTTTCTTTCCTGTAGTACTTTACAAAATATATACACTGATGCACCATATTTTCAAACTTTAATTGAAGACCGAATTATGAAAGACTAGTTTGCGTATGACGTCCTGTCAACTTGACCAAAAAATGCTGTACTGCGTAGGTGAGCAACCAATCACGTCGTGCCTTTGCCCAGACGTCAGACGCAAACTAGTCTTTTTAATTCGGTCTTCAATTATACGTCTGCCTTCCACAGATAGTACAGACGTGTTTCTCATGACTACTATGGACAACAGGCCTTTACCGTCCTACTATGTTATATCACCAAATACAACTCTCCAATTCAAATGTATGTTTGACGACAGGAAATGTGGTAACCTTCAATTCACAATAGATTGGGACTTAAACGGCACAGCTCTGAACCACACGGAGTCTTACCACAGGTAAATACAACTTTTGCTCCCAAATAGCTCGGGCAAATAGCCCATGGGTTTTTACCCGGTTAATGGGCGAGGAGGTCGAGCGGGATGGGCCAGTCACACATATGGCTATAAGGTTTATGCTCCCCGCAGGAAAGAATACTGTAGGAAAACCTGCATCAATAGTGTATTATCCGTTTTGTCTGTCTTGCCTGTCTGGAGTCCCGTCTGGAGTCTTCTCTTGTCAGAGTCCTGTCAGTACCTCTTTATCCCCGGGTCTTTACCCAACCATCAATCCTCAGACTGCTCACAAAAATACTGCGAAGAGTTTTTTAGCATTAAGCGAATTGGGAGAAGCACGCCGTATGGTTCACCAGTTTACTATATATGCCAAACACGCCCAATTATCAATATTAATTAAAGTTCTTTCTTTCTTTGTGTTCTTCAGCATCTCTGAAAAATATCATTTAACGTTGAAATGTTTTAAACTATTTATGTCGTGTTATTCTGTAACCAGAGATACATATGGAACAATGAGAGATTTTCGAGGGGTTATTAGTACCATTGATGATTTCACTGTCACGGAAGAACACTTCGGCAAAAATTTGTCATGCAAGTTTCCCGATGGTTCAGTTACTCGAACTACAACATTGGTAGAAGCAGGTACGTATTCTAATGCAATGGTACACAGAAGACATACACTGTTAGTTTAGAACGGTTGACTAAAACCTTACCCTACCCTTGGTGCCATACGAACAACCTATTGTTGGGTCTCCAGTTCACCTCGAGGACCAATACATTCACGAGCAGTAAATATCTGTTTTATTATTGCCTCAATGAATGAACATTTCACCTGTTGTAGTGTTGTGTGTTGTTTGTACTTTTTACCATGACAGCGCATTATCCATAAGTACCAGACCTGAGGCCTAATTATCAGGGACAGTCTAGTCTGTGAAGCTCAGTAGTTAGAGCGTCTTCCCGACACATAGTGGTACATCCGGAGGGTTTTTTACCTTAGCCAAATGGCATTTGGCTAAGGGTCTCTTTTTCTTAGATTCTGATTCTTTCTTTCTTTCTTTCTTTCTTTCTTTCTTTCTTTCTTTCTTTCTTTCTTTCTTTCTTTTCTTCTACCAATCATATAATGAGCCATCGTAGCAATACGCATTTGTCAATTTTGACGAAATTTGGTTATCATGACCATTGGGGGGTGCCACAAATGTCACGTGAAAATGTCGGGCGCAAATGTCATGTCAAGGTCATTATAGCCCAAAACGTGTTTTTCACTTAAAATGCTACCCTTCCCCATACTACATAGCACCGTGACATCACTTGCACACATGCATCGTCTATAGCTAGTGTCTAAAAGTTGTACACAGAATTGGGGTCAAAGGTCATTTAGGGGTCATTTCCGGCATGTAACCAAATACCGTAAATCGGCCATCGTAGCCATATGCTTTTTGCCATGTTGACCATAGTTGAGCACTAGGACCATTGGGTGGTGCCACAAATGTCACGTGATCATTTGCGGTCAAAGTTCTTCCACTTACGGACAATGACCAAAAACGTAATTTTCACTATAATTGACTAGGGGGGCCATATGACCACCCATGAATAGCCTACTGTAGTAGACCATTTACATTTATTATCCCTCTAATCCCACCATGGAAAATCCACCAATCCTGTTCTGATCCAACAGCTATCTATCCTTTTTTCTCTGGGCAGGGCAGTCACTGGGGATGTGGATGTGTTGTATTTTAATGCATGGAATGGTATGAATTGTTTAAAATAGGAATGCAAAGCAGTCTACCCCATGATAGATTTGCACACAAATTTATCATCCATATATAGTCCTTACAAGCCCATTGTGGTTCAATGAGCCATGTAAAATAATAATTGGGCTGATCATTTCTCATCAAGTATACATTATAGTAAGAATAGGTATGTCCTTGCCAGGTTTTGTAAAGATAGGTAAACAATCTTTACAGAGCCTTCCAAGGATATCTGTGTATGTACCTAGCTAAGCTAGGTCTTCTCTTTCTGTCCGATTCTTCTTCTTTTTCTTTCCCCTTTTCAAAATGCTGCTGCTCCTGTAAATTACATAGTAGCCCTACAATGTCGTCACCACTATGAACCATAGGCTGGTGGTACAAATGTCGCATGAACAACTCTAGGTCAAAAGTCATAAAAAGATCAACAACACTGGCTAAGGGCCGTGCTCTGTGAGCACAATGTCTAGTTTTTTCTCTGGTTTAAGGGCTGGGGTATGAACGTTTGGACAGTATTTATTTTGGGACATTAGAGCACATCAGACATATCGAATTGCATTCTGAATACGAAGAATGTCATTCTGATATCAAATAATTTTGATTTTTGAAATTCGCAATTTGATACACATTTTATGGCAAATCATTAAAAATTTATATTTTTGATATTTAACAGTACTTGAAGTAAACTTTATTAATCTGATGATTTATACTTTAAGTGTATGTAGGTGGGATGAAAAGCCGACGATCAATTGAAAATTTTGACCTTTCGTATTGAAGATATGGATTTTTTCTTTCAAAACACCAAAAAACATTAGGTCTTTTGGGAAAAAAATCCATATCTTCAATATGAAAGGTCAAAATTTTCAATTGACCGTCGGCTTTTCCTCCTGCTACATACACTTTAAGAATATATCATTAGATTTATATAATTTACTTCGAGGACTGTTATATATCAAAAATTTGAAAAATATCAAATTTTTATAATTTGTCATAACATTTGTATTATATTGTGATTTAAAAAAATGAAAATTATTTGATATCAGAAAGACATGCTTCGTATTCAGAATGCAATTCGATAGGTCTGAGGTGCTCTCATGTCCCACAAAAATACTGTCGAAACGCAATAAACGCTCATTTTGGATCCCTTAAGTGCGTGTGCATGTTATTTTTCCATTGTAATTTCATGTTAACTTCTGCTAGTGTGCGACGAGTAGCTCTTCCTTATCCCTTTATGTTGATACTAGTTCTTTTACCGAACTCTCCTTAGCACAATGTCTACCAGGTTCGTACTCTGCCGATGGATATGACAATACTGTTGATCCATGCATCCCGTGCCCAGTTGATACATATCAACCAGAAGTTGGAGCTGTGGAGTGTTTGCCTTGTCGTGCTGGTAGAGGGACCCTGGTAACGGGATCCGTGAGGCCAGGACAATGTTTAGGTATGTATAGCTTATATCATAATAATTATTCTTCTGTGACTTGTATTCCCTCGTGAAGGTCCCTAAGGGGAAACATCATACATTTTCGGTGGATATGCTCGCCGGGATTTTTAGATGCAGGTCTTTGGAAGCTGATGGCGTATCGGTAAAAGGCAACCTTTTGGAGCTACGAACTTGTTAAAGGGGGTTGTTAGGTGCGGGGAATCCAGAACCGCGGACCCGTGAAAAATAGTGTTATCTTGTGGCACGACAATGCACGAGGGATCAACATTGTGATTGTGGCACCTTCTTGGTTGTTCTGGCATTAATGTGTCGACGACCGGTAGCCACAGGTGTTTCACTGACCCGGCCAACGAAACCATGCATATATATACAACTTTTTAATATGGTAATTGCGTCACTGCATCACGTGAGATGCATGCATGCGCAGTTCATTTTGTAGTACCAATGCATATTAGAGTTAACGCGGCTGTGTACTCTAGACATTGTTTCTTTCGCAAAATTGAGTCTTTTTGATATGTTTGTACTTTATGTTTTTTTATAAATACAAGGAATGAAAATCCAGATTTGTAAACTCCAACTGCAATATTTTAAGGATTTTATTTCACACTTCCACTCGTTTTTGAAATTGAAAAGGAAAGAAAATCTTTGTTGTACCAGCAGGGTACACGCGCGCAACAACGCATCGCGTTGCGTATCGCGCAATTTGTTAACGCACGAATACGCTACGCATACGCGACGCTTATCTGCATGCGCGGCGCATCTTATGGAAACACCACGGAAGCACTGATTTCACAAAAACCTAGTGTTCAAATGGCTCCGTTTTAGCTGATAAAATGAGAGTTTTTTCAAGTTCTTTCCCCCGATTTAAATATCAAGTTATGAATGGATTTTGCTCAAACTTCACAAGGGGCCATGGATTTACCCGATGTTCTTGTAATGTAAGGTAGAAAAACGAAAACTGTCGCATTCTCCTGTGAGATTCGATGAAAGTGCAAAATGTGACCACTTTAAACTTCAACGACCATTATTTCAATGTTCATTTACTCGATAAATAGTATGGTCGTTGAAGATGAAAAACAGGTGCAACCCGGAAAAAATTGGTACAAAGCTGATTTTTGCACCGAAGAAGCAGAAGGTATCATAGAATATCATATCCAAAATCCTCCAAAATCCACTTTGGGGAATTCTTTTTATCAAGATGGCCGCCAAAATGGCTGCCACAACATATAATTAGCTGTATCCCAGCTTCTGAAGCAGATATGATGATGATTTTAGTGTCTTTGAATAGGTTTAAGAGGTCAGGGAATTCAAATTTGCACAAGTCTAATACACTGATGTCTTCATTCACACTGTAATCCAAGATGGCCACCAAAATGGCCGCCGTCACATATGATTAGATATATCTCCGCTTCTGAAGCAGATATGATGATGATTTTAGTGTCCTTGAATATATTTCATAGGTCAAAGAATTCAAATTTGTACTATTCTAAAACACTGATGTCTTCATGCACACAGAAATCCAAGATGGCCGTCAAAATGGCCACCACCACATGGTATAATCCCGTATATTTTGGCTTCTGAAGCAGATATGACAATGATTTTAGAGTCTTTGAATAGGTGTCAGGTGACACAGAATTCAATTTTGTGTTTTTCTAAAGCACCAAGTCTTCACGCACACTGTATTCCAAGATATCCCTCACCCCACCCAGGTGCAATGGAAGCTGTTAGGGGTAGTCACAGTCGTTGTACTGATCATGCTGATGAACCCTGCACCATTTGTAGGCTGCAACCTGGTTTCGACATATTCTAATGACAGTGGAATATATGTCAAGCTCTTTGAGGTTGTTTACAGCATAAAGCACTATATAAATATCTACATTTATTTATTATATATCAGCTTCTGAAGCAAAGTAGCTGTCTTTTGGACTGCAAGTATAATCGCCTTAGCATTTCGGAAATTTTCTCCTCTGCAATCTCCAAAAGCTGTGACACTTCAATTTTGCGACAGGAACATCCATTATTTCCACAAGGATTCCTGGAGGGTAGTTTACATTTACATCGTACAAACTTAAGCAAGTTTTGTGGTGCTGCATCTTCCAGTGCTAGTACAGTGTCAGAGCGTTTCCAACCCCATTGCTTTGGATCCAAGTCATTGTTTGAGAGCTTTCTCCGTAGTATGACCGGCAAAAGAAATCGCAGACTGGAAATATGCTGCTCTTTCAGTAGGTGGAAGCTTCTGTGGATCAAGTGATGCTTTATTTGGTGATACCATTGCCATGAATTTAGCGAACCGTAAACCTTTTAAAGGATCTTTTTCTCTGCCACCATATAAGACAACAAGCTGTACCAATTTGTTCTACTGCCGCCTCAGGATGATAGCGGCTGCAATTTTTTCGGTTGTTTTGTTCTTCTTCAACAAACTTGTCTTTCCATGTCCAAATGTTGCAGAAGTGGAGTCACCACCACAAAGCTTGCTTAAGTTTGTACGACTCAAATGTAAAATCCTCCAGGAATTCTTGTGGAAATAAAGGATGTTCCTGCTGCAAAAATGGACTTAAATGTGTCACAGCTGGTGAAGATTGCAGAGGAGGAAATTGCCCAAACGCTGAGGAGATTATACATGTACTTGCAGAAAGGTGTGTCTATTCATCCCAAAATATCTCAATTATTCCCTCACGCTATCCGGCTGTGGCCACACATCCTTCCCCAACCTGAATCCCACGCTGTTTGCGCCGTCGATCGAGAATATGAATCAACGTAGCTTAGGTTACCCTTCACTTTTTTTTATAAAGAAAAAAATGTTTCGAAAGGAGGAGGACATCTATGCGTACATACAGGATTCTACAACCAGAAGTTCATTTGAGATCCAAATAGGGGGCAGATTTGAACCACTTCTAGATGTACCAGACACAGACCTTGAGGTGGAAGACCTATGGGACTCAATAAAACAAAGCTTCAAGGAAACATCTGAAAACGTACTTGGCCTCAAGAAACCAAAGCCACAAAAGCCTTGGATTTCAGCAGAAGTACTCAAATTATGTGACGAAAGAAGAGAGATTAAGCAACAAAAGCTTACAGACAACTCAAAAACAGTAGATACAACTTCCTGAACAGAGAGATCAAAAGACAGTCAAAACAGTGTAAGGACATCTGGATCAACAATCTGTGCAAGGAGGTAGATCATTGCCACCAAGCCTCTAAAACTAGACAGGTCTACCAAACAATCAAAACCCTAACAGGGAAACAAACTCTCCGGATGAAAAGTGTAAAAGATAAAGCAGGAAATATTCTCACTGATGAGGAAAAATCAAGGATAGATGGAGAGAAAATTATTCGGACTTATATAACATGCCAGGTCCAACTGACTCAACCATACTACAGACATTATCCAGTACTCAATCCAGTGATCCTGAACCAGGAATACTTAGAGAGGAAGTGGAACTAGCCTTGAAACACCTTAAGGAAGGGAAAGCAGCTGGACATGATGGTATCACATCAGAGGAATTAAAAGCTGCTTGTGATACAGGAATAGACATGATTCATAAATTATGCCGAAGGATATGGGAATCCGAATGTGTACCAGAGGACTGGGGCAAAGCAATCATTGACCCCATTTTCAAAAAGAAGGAGGCATAAGCATACTAAGTCTCGCAGGGAAAGTCTTCTGCAGCATAATTCACAGCCGGATGAAAAAAGCAAACCGAGGAGATACTCTCCGAATCACAAGCAGGGTTTAGACCAGGCCGTAGCACTGTTGACCAGCTTTTTACACTAAGACAAATAACAGAAAAATACACTGAAATAGACAAGGCGCTGTATCTCTGCTACATAGATTACCAGAAGGCCTTTGACACCGTGTGGCAAGATGGACTATGGGCAGCAATGAAGCACCTAGGTTACCCGGACAAGATAGTTCGACTCTTACAGGCTTTGTATGGCACCTCGAAAAGTGCAGTGAGGGTGGACAAAGATATCACAGAGTGGTTCAGGATTGCCACAGGAGTAAGGCAAGGTTGCATCCTATCGCCACAGTTATTCAACATACTACTGGAATTAGTCATCAGTCTAGCAATCCAGGACCTGGACACTGGCATCAAAATCCAAGGCAAAACCCTCAACAACCTGCGGTTTGCCGATGACATTGTTTTAATGGCAGATTCAGAGGAAGATCTTCAATCACTTGTAACTCTAGTACACACTCAAAGCAAGAAATTTGGCCTCACTATAAACAAGGGGAAAACTGAAGTTCAGATCATCAACAAAGTCAGCCACCCAATAACCATCTTCATAGAAAGTGACCAACTGAAGCAAGTCCAAACCTTCACCTACCTGGGAGGAGTTATCACAGAGAATTCAACCAGTACGGAAGACATCAAACGGAGGATTGGACTGGCAATGGGAAGCCTGCGGAAGTTAACCACAAGATGGAAGTCAAAAGAAATTAGTATCAACACAAAATGGAACTCTACCAGGTGCTAATCTTGTCAATAGCAACATATGGGGCAGAAGCTTGGACGTTCAAGAAAAGAGACGAGAAGAGATTGTTGGTGTTCGAGATGTCTTGTTTAAGGTGGATAATGGGAGTCTCCAGAAGTCTACGGAACACATCAATAAGAGAGGCAACAAGCAGCCAGGTCACAATACTACACAAAATCAAAGCCAAACAACTGTTCTACTTTGGACACATTGTACGGATGCCAAAGGACAGATACCCTAAACATGCCCTTGAAGGTAGAATACCTGGACACAGGCCTAGAGGTAGACCCCAAAGCGCTGGCTTGACAACATAAAAAGCAGCTGCCAAGAACTTGGGATTACATCAATTTACAATGCAAGGAGTATGGTCACAAACAGAGGCATATGGGCTTCCATGGTGAAACGGCTGCTAGCTCCAAGGTTCCCAGGATCCGAGGGAGGAAAGCAATAAGTCCAAGTCCAATAAGTAAATGCCAAAGAACTGACTACATGTATGGTAATGATATACCCATATGGATTATAATTCTTCCCCATATGACACTTGATGAATTCACCTATCCTGAAGAGCAGTCACTTAGGCTGAAAATGCATCAATGACCATCTATTTTATTCCCAAAAGGGTTTTAGATAAATACGAAATTGAATTCTGCGTCACCTAAAACCTGTATTTAAAAATACTCTAATATCATTGTCATATCTGCTTCAGAAGCCAAAATATACATAATTAGGCCTATATCATGTGGTGGTGGCCATGTTGGCGGCCATCTTGGATTACTGTGTGAATGAGGATATCAGTGTTTTAGATTAGTACAAATTTGAATTCTTTAACCTCTGAAATATATTCCAGGACACTAACATCATCATCATCCGCAGCGAACTTCAGAAACGGAGATATATCTAATCATATGCGGTTCCATTTTGGCGGCCATCTTGGATTCCAGTGAAAATGAAGACATAAGTGTGTTAGATTTGTACAAATTTGAATTCTCTGACCTCTTAAACCTATTCAAAGACACTAGAATCATCATCATATCTGCTTCAGAAGCGGAGATATATCTATTCATATGTGGTGGCAGCCATTTTGGCGGCCATCTTGGATTACAGTGTGAATGAAGACATCAGTGTGTTAGACTTGTGCAAATTTGAATTCCCTGACCTCTTAAACCTATTCAAAGACACTAAAATCATCATCATATCTGCTTCAGAAGCTGGGATACAGCTAATTATATGTTGTGGCAGCCATTTTGGCGGCCATCTTGATAAAAAGAATTCCCCAAAGTGGATTTTGGAGGATTTTGGATATGATATTCTATGATACCTTCTGCTTCTTCAGTGCAAAAATCAGCTTTGTACCAATTTTTTCCGGGTCAAAATGTCCAACGACCATACTAAAAATGACGATTTAGGTACACGATAACTCAATAAATACAGCATCTACAGGTAAGCAAATGTGATCATCGTAAAAAGCATGATTGACTCAAGAAACGGTTTTCTCATTTTTTTTATATTTTGGCCTATTTCCGATTTTAGGCATCATTTTGTGCAAATAGGCGTTTGTGAATTTTAAAAGTTCAATTTGATGCCTTATATGGTCAATATCTCAAAATATAAGGCCAATATTAAAAAAATAAAAAACCGTTTCTGGAATGGAGCCTCAAGATTGAGCTAAAAACAAAATAAAATATTTTGGAAAGAGTGTTTTTTTGTTATGATGTACCTAACAAATATTGCCAAAAACTCACTTTTTTGTAATTTTCTTCATAACTGTTGTTTTTACACCAAATCTATATTCATATTAAGATTCATTGATGTCTTGCCTTTATAAAAATGTATACTTTTATATGTCTTGCGCGAATAATTACAAAGTTATTGCACTTTTACTACATGCATGTCTGAGAGTACACAGCTGCCTTAAGACATGCAAGTAACATGTTTTCTTTTTTGTTTTAATGCAGAGATTTGCAGTCCAGGATATATCTCTCCGACGGGTTTGGCACCATGTACGCCATGTGAGCAAGACTCTAACCAATTAAACATGAGAGAGTCGTCATGTGTACTATGTCCTCGTGGAACAGGAACTGCCCAAGAAGCCACCGGCAGTCCATGTTTATGTAAGAGAGAAATATTCTATATCCGTATATGGCCTGGGTTTGGATCGGAGGATTATTTAAGCACTACCCAGCAAGTTTTACGGTTAGCATAGCTGTGTGAGTGAACATGACACCACTGCCCGCCCACTGCATACACGTGCAATGTTAAATTTGAATTTGGACAGATATATTTACAATAAAAACACCTTCAAAAAGCTGGTCGATTTCACATTTTTTGCTATCTACAGAAGATGTGAATTATCCTTTATGCATACATCACTTTAGATCTGAAATCGACCAAGTACTAATGACACACGCACAATTCTAAACCAACATATCTTTTGCACATAATTCAATGGGATTTGAAAAGTAAAGTGGCAGTTGAAACTCTAGTGATAACACTTTTACAGTGCATGATGGGGCTTCCTTAAATCATCCTCTGGGTTTGGATAATGAGTTATTCCAGTTAGAATCCACACACCCCATGTGGAAGACATGCCCTTAATCTTCAACATAGGGAGTATGAATTTCAAATGGGGTTACCTGCATGGGTGATTAGAAAAGTTTGAAATCTACACCCCTGTGTGGGAGATTATAAGGGTATGTCTTCCATAGGGGGTGTATCATGGATTTCAACGTGAATAGCAATGGCATCATTACGTTATAATATGTCCCTTTAAACTGTAACCAATTCTTTCTGCCAACTCTATTTCCCTAACTCAAATGCTAAGCATAGCCCTAACTCCAATGCTAAACCTAAAATGCCCTAAACCCCAATATTCACTTTTTGTGGAACCTTTGTAAGCAAACTCAACCTGGATGGTTGAGTTTGATTATAGTCGACGATTATCAGATTATAGTTACCGAGATGTCAAACATTTACATGTACGTACTTAATGTATTTAAACTCATTTTCATTTAAAGTTTGACACCGCATTGACTGTAACTTGTAATCTTTGTATTTAATTTGCAGCTATTTGTCAACCAGGGTATTACGGTGACTCTGGCCTAGCACCGTGTATTCCATGCCCATTCCACTTCTACCAGAAGTCGAGACGACAAACAGCATGTTTACCGTGTCCACATGGTAATGTTGCTCTCAGAGGGTCAGCAATATGTTTAGGTAAGACCTGAAACGGGGACACGGTTGTTTGATGCATGTAAATCTGAGTAATTTTAAGAAAAGTTGAACAATGATGGCGCTATTTATTTAAAATCTTGTTTGAATAGTTACAAGGGGTAGACACTTTTAAAATGATATTAGAACATCAGCAAACAGACAAGACCAGGGAATTTTCCAAAAACTTTTTGTTATGAACTGCAAGGTATAACTCATATTATTTGACTAATTTAAATATATAAATAGTGCTCTCAATTTGCACACAAATGTACAGTTTATAAAATTAAAATTACCACAAAAAAGCAGAAAAAGATGAATAATTTAATATAGAAACAAAAGTCTATGTTAAAAATTGTTACAAACTATTGTGTATTTACACTCTATTAGTGTGGTAGCTTGTTGATATTATTCAGGTCAAGAATTGAACATTTTAATAATTAAAAAAATTAATAAATGATCACATCAAACAACCGTGGGGACACGTGAAAAATGTAACAAGATATCCGAACTCCAATGACGTGTTATAAAAAAAAAATACTAGAGCGATCGATACATAAAACAGCGTAGACTACTCTCCCGGCTACTCTTTACATGTGTTGTACGGTAGTGTTACAAAATATTGTTAAGCATAGATTAAATTGAATAATTCTGCGACTAGGTCATTTAGTTAAGGAAGAACTTTTTAATAAGCATATCATACATTTAATATTGGTGTAATTTTTGACCTATTCACATAAGCAATATTATTGAATTAACACTTACGTGTAATTTTCGTGGCTTATCCAAGCTCACTTCATCAGCACTCTGGTGGATTGCTGGTACTAGACGTTGTAGCGCGAATCCCAAGTCACACGACCCGATGACCCATACCATACATTGTTTAATTATACTGTGTGCATTAGCTTGCCAAACTTATATTTCAGAAGTATGAAAATGGTATGATAACGATGACAGGACAGTGGCATTTTTGACCAATATAGTCCGCCATTTGCTGTTATTCCTTTCCTCCGATGAAGGCACCAGATGAGAATATCACCACGTTATGCGCTACTCAACAATCACCGGCTGTAAAGAGCTTCCTTGACAATGACGTCGGAAGACGCATTATTCTAAGTTTCTCTGCCGATATCCTCACAACTATAGTAATGGTGCATGTTTTGTTTGTTCTTCAGATCATCTGATAGTGGTTGGCTGTGGACAGAGCATATTCGTTGGTCCACCTCCACAAGACGTTATAACAGAACCATTGAATTTCGAGAACATAGATATGCTGGACGGCAATATCAGAGATATATCATATGACCCGGAGGAACGCACGGTCTACACGGCGACTGGGAATAACATCGCAGAACGGCGGGGCGTATTGAGAACTTCAATTGACGGCACAGAGAGGCAGAGCATTTACAGAAGTAAGTTATGACCCATAGAGCAAGGTAGTCCATCCAATTTATGCTCATGTTCCTCACGTTTTCACCATCAAAATTGAAATTTTAGGCGGGCGGGGGGGGGGCGATTCTTGGCAAATTGGATTGCAAATTGGGCAACAGTAGTCATGGTTAATAGCCACATCTTTTTGTATTTTGAGAACTGCATAAGTTTTGACTCATTGAACGTGGGAATACACAGTTGCTGCAATACCAATCTTTCTCAATCCACTGTTGGTAATCTTACACTGGATTAGCCTAGCTGTGAGTTTACGTTTGTTTCTTTGGATTCTCACCCAAGATGGTTACTATACATCAGTTCGCATAGACAGTAGAGCCAGGAAGGTATACTACGCCAAACACGCCAAACTGTATATGGACAACATGGATGCCACAGACAAGACAGATTTGATTCGAACTGAACTTGGGGATTTTTACAGAATTTTCAAAAGCAACAAGTAAGTCTGGTAAAAATAAACACTAAAAGCTTAACAACATCCTTTAAAATAGAACGACTAGTAATGTGTTCCTTGGGCCCGTCGATAACGACTGGTAATGTAGACTATACCATTTATTAATCAACCCAAAACACTGCTGCTCCGAATCCATAGACGGATTTCCGTTCCATTTCCCATAAATTTACATATACAGTGTTTTCTTTTATAACAGTTTTAGGTGAGGCGAGTTTATAAAATTCGGCAGATGGCCGAACCCGGATTCGGCTTTTGGTAAATTCAAGTTACGCATGCATTATTTTTTAATTAAGGAACAAGGGATTAATGGTTTACATGTACCCAAAGAGGGCATCATATCAATATTTTAACGTTTATCATCGTAGCCCGTAATGCGATGCACCATTAGCTAGCCTGTATGCCGCCCTCATTTGATTACTTATTATGCTGTTATCATCTGGTCTTCGTTAAAAATTTATTTACTGCCCTCTTATATAAAGCATTGATCTCTTGTTCTCCAATCCATAAATAATGCATGCGAAACATGAATTTACCAATCGCCTGTCTGGCGAATTCATAACGATATCACATCCGTGCTCTGACTACCTTGTCGTTAGTGTAAGCGACTACTTATCCAGATTGCTTCCGACCAACCAATGCAGTTCTCGGCAAGTGCGTGATATTTGAAGAGACTTTTCTTGAAAACAGAAAGCTATAACTGCTAAACGCTCGCGCAAAATGACAATAACACTGGTATGGGTTATGTGCTTTCGTGTTTCTGGGGTTTGGCTATAATAATTGACCCAAGGTCACCGTACATTATTTGAAAGAAAGATTTTTAACAAAGTATTTCCTTTCGAAGGTCAATAAAACCAGTAAGTTGATTTTTGCTCCGACTACTAGAAGCGGTTTTGTGTATGTATGTGGGTGGGTGTGTGTGTGTGTGTGTGGGTGTCATGTGTCATATTACGTTAAGTTTTGTAGTATTGTAGGGCTTATGCTTCATTACCAGGAGACAAATAAGGGTCACGTCGCCGAGTCTGGTTGACGAGGGGTATCCAAAAGTTTTTGACATCATCTAGAAGGAAAAGAGCTATATTGATGAAATTTTCTCAGTGTAATCACTGGTCCTTATGTACATTATGGTCTAAAAATGGTCTCATAAGTATGTTTAATTTTTTACAGATGGCACTAGATGGGCAGTAACCTTTTCATGATAAGATCCTCCACTTTCTTGAGTTTCTTCACTGTGGCCACATCATCCGTAAATGATTGACGTCCACTTCTTGGCTCATCTGTGAGGGACATGTGGCCAGTTTGGACATTCCTTTTTCAAAAAGTAACAGTGCCATATGATGGGCAATCATCACCGTAGATAGCTTTTATTTCATCATAGATTTTCTAAGCATTGTAGGCCTAACCCTCCAAATGCAGGAACTTAATCACGCTGCGTGCCTCAATTTTCATCAACTTTTTGTAGACCATTTTTGGACCATAATGTACATAAGGACCAGTGATTACACTGACAAAATTTCATCAATTTAGCTCTTTTTCTTCTGGGTGATGTCAAAAACTTTTGGATACCCCTCGTATACTATAATTTCTGGCAGAGAAGAACGGCAGTTGTTTATATTTTGAGAGCGTGCACAGCGTAAACACGGAACTTGAGTTCTGATTGGCTGATTCAATCGTCTGACAATCATAACAACAACCCGATAATCTGATTGGCCGATTACTCGTCAAAGCGTTGGACGGCGAAGAGCACTGCTCTTGTGTCAATCAGATAGCGTCAATCAGAGAGCTTCAGAGCAAGTGACTGCCGTTCTTCTCTGAAACCGAGTGTAAGTCGTCAATCAAGTGCAAGAAAGCTGTCAGTGATTTGATATAACTTAACGACATTCCTGCAATTAGCTGACGAGATGCCATTCTCATTACATAAAGTTATTGTTTTATGTTTTATGGAGTAACTCATTCAGGTAATCCCATTTGAAATTCAGACTCCCTGTGTGGAAGATGAATGTCATATCTTCCATAGAGGGTGTCGGGATTTCAACTAGAATAGCCTATTAAAAGACACTCACCTTCATATCTCGTGTATTGTTATTGCAGTCGAATTTTAGTATCATCCTTAAAGAGCGGCAACCAAATATTCTCCTTCGATACTGAAGGAGCTCGATGTCTAAGCGAAACTTATACCGACCCCAGCTTCAATGCGAGTGCGTCGCTTGGAATCATAGGTGGCGACATAGACGAAGAAGGTATTTTATTATAAGGACTGTCTTTGCTTTCTAAATATTTTTCTAGAAGAATGGATTTAAAATGTTCTTTCCTGGGAGGGGGCACACGTCAACTTAAATCTTGGTAGGTGTGTGCGGAGCGGAGCGCCCAACTTTTGGAACCTAGAACTGATTGGTTTCAAGAGCTAAGATCCTAATTTCAGGTTATTGTCAGAGTTTGATGCCAAATAACTGGAGCATGATCCAAATGTGAGTGTTAAGGAAATGTCACAGAGCCTCAAAAAGAGACTTTTGACAGCCGCACATACCCATACCACATTTACATGCGAGTACCTCCTCCTGGTATTCCTTATCAAAACCAAAGGTCCCATTTTGTGCACTGCGAATATATGGTCATTTTATTTGTTATTACCATGATTACCCTAAACACGTAGACCTACAACCGAAAACATTGTTGATACAGTATTATTATACGATTATATTTGCATCACTCGCTTTAATACATTGTCGGTCTGATCCTGAAAAAATGATGTCCGTTTGCCTTGCCATTGAAGCTCTGAAGGTGAAAACTCTTCTGGCGCCCATACCCACCGTTGTGATCTTTCTCAGACGCGTAGTAAGCCTTTAGAGATCGAAAGCAGGTATTACACTACGCTAGAGGACCTTTTCACAGTTCGCTACATTTTACCAACATTTTAATAATGTTATGATCTGTTATCGCGAAATGAGAGTCGAGTCGCAAGTTGGTAGTTTCGAGACATCCAAACTGAGTTGATGTTCTTTGTGTGCCGCATGTCTTCGAGAATGGCCCATTGTGCCCCATTCACAAAGGACATACAGACATACCACTGGCTTAAACATGTGCGTAAGAAACAAAGAACATCAACGCAGTAGCCATGACGTCTCGAAACTACCAACTTCCGACTTTATGCTCATTTCGTGGTAGCAGGCCACATATCCTAAAATGGAGTAATATCTCATGTAACCATATACTGTGTCCACATTTCCAGCTCGCCTCTTACCATATATTAACATTTGACAACTATCATTTAATTGTCATTAATCAATTGTTTATAATATAAAGGGAAGAGTAACGTAATGGTCTGAACTATAATTATATAATGAAAGTTGGAGATATAGAAACTAGTTCGCGGCTGACAATCCTGTCAAGCAAACTCCTCACAGCCTGTGATTTGGTAGTAGCGCATAAAAGGGAGGTTGATTTATCTGGTTACTTTATCTGAAAAAAGGAATCGCAGAAAATGGCGAACGTTGTCGGTAAAAGTCACGGAAAAAAGCAACTTTTCTAGGCATCGTTGAGGAGGAAAGTTATCTATTACTAAGATCTTACTTTTGATATGTTTGAAGGTGCGAAATTAACCATAGGTCACGTTGTTTACCCGCTGCGTTCAGAACTTTCAATCATTAAAAAAAACGTAAACAACTCCGTTTCCGAGTCTGATTGACAGCTGAAGTCAGACACGAGCTAGTTTCATCTCATTCTAAATCCCAGTGGTTCCATTTATTTGATAGATGGAAAGCTATTCTGGTTCGAAACGATGCCGGGCCGTCTTCTTTTGAAAAACCGCGATGTTTCTGACGTCGACGATGGAAGCTCCGTGTCAACGGTGTATGAAGAAGCCATCGATTTTGAAATAACTGATTTGCATGTGTTTGGAGACTGGGTCTACTTTACTCATAATCATAATAATGTCAGCAGTGACTACACTGGTTTAGCACGAATCCATAAATCAGGAGCTGGTGGGATTGAACACGTACAATTCAACTTTAGTGGAGATTGCAATGGTCTTCAGATTCTTGGTAATACTTCAGTTCTCGTTAGTTATTTATTTGTTTATTAAGAAAGCATTCACTGATGGAATTTATAATGAAAATTCTTTCAAAAGCGATGAGAATTGGACAAAACTATGAGAAATTTCTCATTTCTATGAAACAGTCTCCTCTTGGGCATACTTTCTCATCCAAACCAAATGAATGAGAAATATTAGTAAATTAACTTGTAGACAACCTGTCATATTGTTTTAAACGAGAATATTTAACATGATAATTAATATAGCATGCCCCGATCAGTCTCAAAGAGTTTTCAGATTCATAGAAATGAGAACATTTTCAATTATCATTGTTTTGTCCAATTCTTATCGCTGTTGAAAGAAATATCATTATAAATTTCAACTAGAGATCGTAAAATATGAAAATTCTAAATTGTGGCCACAAATTTTGACATTTGTGGAAAAAAAAATCCGGCAATTTTACACTGTACAAAGTCTTACTTTGCTTGTTTGAGTAGTTATAGCTATCGTGAAGTCGTCATTTCGTGGTATCCTGTAAAATGAAAACCTCTGGCGAATATAATAATTGTTGTGGTTATTTTGAAGCGAGTTTGACGAAGAATTCATATATCACGGTTACACTTTTATAAGTCTTGTAGTTCTTAAGTTAAGATGTAAAGAGTGTCGAAACAAAACGTCTTCATAAAACGACATCTCTCAAGAACCACAATATAGCAAATTCTTGAAGAAATTCATCAGGTTTGTGTGATACAATTAACAGAATGTTCTTCTTGTCAAAACCAATTAATTTTACTGACCTGACAGTTTCGGCCCTCTGTTGGTGCCCAATAAACCAGAAGGAAGGATCAAGTACCATCACTCCGATGATGGCCGAAACTTGTCAGGTCAGTAAAATTAATTGGTTTTGACAAGAACATTCTGTTAATTTTAATCACAATATAGCAAGCAATTTTTGAAAGTGCATGTTTTGTTTCCGTACCCATTCAAATCTTCACGGTGTATACTTTTCATTAATCTAATCTGGACAACGAAAATCGAATTTTTAGGAGTTGAACGACTGTCACTACTCCGATACCCCCTAAATTAGAACGTTGTCGATTAATCCCATTTCACAGAACTGCCAACGAGGATCAATAACATTCCAGTAAGAGTGGGTCGATCCTGGCTGGGCGGCTTGATTGGTCACTTAGAGGTACCTATCATCAATGACATAAATGATTGGACCATAAGGATCAGTTTCCCGAAGCAAGTTTTTAAGCTTGAGGTATGTATACTAAGAGCTGTCTCAAGAAATTTTTATTTAGGAACAGTTCGGACAAGTTGCTAATGGGTCATAGCTGACTCTCAACAAGTTTGCTAATGGGTGATAGCCGACTCTCAACAAATTGTTGAGAGATAGCTATGACCCATTAGCAACTTGTCCAAACTAATGGGAATTCCCATTTAAAATGGAGATGAAAAGGAGTGAGAAATCCCAGTGTCATCTTTAGGGGTAGTGTGGATAATATCGGGTATGACCTAGTCAACAGTGGCGTAGCGTGGGTCATCATATTGGGGGGCACCGACCATGATTGGGGGGGGGCACCGGGTCTGATTGGGGGCACAAGCCGTTTTTCGGCCATTTTCCTATCGGTTTCCTATTCAGATCGATTGGGGAGCACGTGCCCCCCCCCCCACCCTCCCGTACCCCTATGACGCTACGCCATAGGAATGTCAACCTATCGAAAACACGTTCTGGGAAGAAACGTTTAAATACATTATTAGACTGTTGTTAAATGATAAGGTAAGACTCTTTTTTTAAACAGGGCTGTAAAATATTTTGTCATTTTTAAAACGGTGCAAAACTATTTAGGTATTAATTTTAATTTTAACAGATCCAAGGCTGCACCGCTGAAATCGAAAAGAAGACCAACAGAGAATTTGAAATAAATGAACAAACAGGTACACCACGTACAGGCACTAACTTCATTCTTCGTCCAACACCAGAGAAACGCTTTCTGAAAGCCCATACCAAGCTTAAACTTGAATTCATCGCTACAACGTATAAGAGAAACCTGGGTATACAACGATCCATCCATGCAACCTTCTCATCTGCGATTATCAATGAAGACCGCCTTACTCGTGGGCCTTGTGGATATTAATTTTGACAAAATAATAACATTGGGAAAAGTTCACGGCATATTATAATTATCGAATTATAGTATTTTGGAGATATATTTGTGATCAGATCTTGTGTGAACATAATTCGAAGGAGTCATTATAATGCTTGACTTAAAATTTAAGACCAAAGGCAGAAGTAATTATTTGCAATATGGTCCTGTGTCACAACCTGGGGTACCTTTGTGTTACATAGTAAAAAAATGAAATGGTTCATACATTTTACCTACACATCTCATTTGAAGTGGTTCATCCTTCTGAGCATTTTGACACCTTTTTATGGAAATCGGTTAAAAATGAGAGAGTGCGGGCAAAAACAATCACAAAGTAGGGAGGATGTAACCCCACCTCTTTTTTCCACATTTACAATCATTCTGAGCAAGTATTGGTCTTTTAAATGAACTTTTGTATTTATTCACTTGGTTTAGATGTCTGGGAGTTCATTTAGACATTTTTTACTAGATTCAAATTTTTAAAGGGGTTTTAAATCAAATTTACAATATGAATCCTCCCCCTAATCCTCCTCCCCTAATCCTCAGCCACCCTTGGCACATTTCATGCCAAACGTCATAAGAAAATAATTGAAAAATATTTGAAAACAGGATAAAAACATGAGTAATATAGAATAAATTAGCCTCAATTGAATCTTCTAAGTGAAGGAATACTCAAGAGACAGTGTTTTGAAATCCAAACTGCACATCAAAATGTAACAAAGCCACCTTTTTGTGTACCCCAGTATATGGCACAGGATCATATACAAGATCAAAAAACACCCCCTCTCCGTTTTCCCCTCCCAAGGGCTCATAATTATTGTACAGCTAGCCCTTACAAGTCTGAATTTGAGTTTTGGTTTTTTTTCTATATTATAATGAAATATATTTGTGGCCCAATCAAGCAAAATGAGACCAATAATAATTAGTGTATTAAAAAAGTTGATTCCAACTTACATCTCAAATTAGGTCGAATGGGGTGCTTAATTTGACGAAATAAGATATCCAGCACACCAAAAACGTTTTAAACAGCTTATATTTTGGGGTTTTGGTTCTGGTAAAAACTTTTTAATAACATTAAATATCGGGTAATATAAAAGTCATGAAAACGTTTTCAAACATTTTGCATAAAAACACGGCACTATAATTAAATTAAGTATTTCTTGCCCAAACTGGAACACTGTGAACGCTAGTGGTTCCGCGATAAACATGCACGAATATAGAGCGGTACAGAAGAAGTATACACGCGCCTTACACTGCGTACACGCTTAGTACACGACATGGACGCAACGCGCATGTTCCACTTTGGCCAAGAAATACTTCATTTGATTACAGTTCTGTTGTTCGAGAACGCTTTGTGTACAAATCAATAAGGCATGTAAAAATAGAGTAAACTGAAACTTTTGAATTTGCATCTTCTTTGGTTTTTGGATCATCATGTCTTTATTTCTTAAACGATTTCAACGAATGGGGTCTTAAATCCGAGCTAAAAGATGCAGCCACTGACTGCTGGTTCCAATAATGTGGAGTTTAAAACAAAATAAAGCTAATATAAAAGCTGGATAAGAAACAAGCAGAAATTTTGCTTGATCGGGTCACCTAGTATCAAACTATTACTTTATTAATGACATACTAGTTTTAACTATAAATATTTATATCCTACTAACATTTCCATAATGATATTATAGCAATGTCAAATGTAGTTTATAGTTGAAATAAAATAGGGCTAACCTATTACGATATTTTGCCAATCGCGTGTAATTTTAGGTTGTGGGTTACCACACGTTTTATACAATGCGCAAAAGAATTAAGATACCAGTTATGTTCACCCCTGTATATCCTAAACACAGACAGATATGTCATAATTGGAACCAGCAGCCAATGCCTGCTTCAGCTTGGATTTAAGACCTTATTCGTCGAAATCGTTTAAGAAATAAAGACATGCTGATCCAAAAACCCAAGGAAGATGCAAATTCAAAAGTTGCAGTTTACTCTATTTTTTGCATGATGCCCTATTGATTTGTACTTGTTCTCGAACAAGAGCACTAGTGCCGTGATTTCCATTGATAAGCACATTAAAACTAGCGTCATGCTTCCATTGATTATGTTGACTAGAACATAATAGGCAGGTCAATCCCTGGAAAAAACAACACTTTTCCCTACCAGAACCATACTTGGCAAAATTGTTGCTTAGGTTAATATGGGTAAAAAAAGCCCACAGGCCACCTCGATTTTTCCTGAATCCAAGATGGCGCCCAAAATCACCACGTTTACAAAAAATCATTAAAATAACATGTTTGACATCTTTATGTGAATCAAATGCCACCATTTCGCCTAAAGTATATCCAGATATGAGTAAAATATACAAACTGATTAATTTCGGTCAATGTTTCAATGTTTTGAAAATTAATATTAGGGAAATGTGGCTGGGAGAATTTATATATGGCTTAGGGAGGAGTGATTGAAAATTTAACTATGCTTTGTCATCTTTAAGTGTGGTAAATGCCACCATTTTCACCTAAAATGTACCCAGATATAAGCGAAATAATTTATACAAAGTGATTAATAATAATATCAGTCAATGTCTCATTACTTTGCAAAATGGCTTCCATTTGCACTGTACAGGTTAAAATTGATCGTACATGTCTTGTCAGAATCATGTATATGAAACAAATACCACCATTTTGCCTAAAATGTGTCCATATACCGTAAACGTTCGCCTAATGGCGCTATGGCCTCCCTTGACATAACTGGAATTTTAGACATAAACTAAAAGTGCCCTCCCATAAAAATCCCACTAGCAAATAAGGGCACATACCCTTAATTCTTGTTGGGATTTTTAGAGGACGGAGCTCTCTATTTGTACATGGAATTGCCCCCAAGGCAAAGGAGCCCAGATGCGCCATTAATCGAACCATTAGGCGAACGTTTACGGTATAAGCAAAATATATAAACTGATTAATTTCAGTCAATAGCTCATCACCTGACCGTAAAATATTCAAAATATATAAATGACTTTCATTTGCACTGTACAGGTTAAAATTGATCGTACATGTCTCGTCATAATCATGCATGTGAAACAAATACCACCATTTTGCCTCAAATGTGTCCATATATAAGCAAAATATATAAACTGATTAATTTCAGTCAATAACTCATCACCTGACCTTAAAATATTCAAAATATATAAATGACTTTCATTTGCACTGTACAGGTTAAAATTAAGAAAAAATATGTTTTGACATCTTTGTGAATCAAATGCCACCATTTTTGCCTAAAATATTCAAAATGGCTTCCATTGAGCCTGTACAACTTCCTCACTCCAATTTGTCTCCCAACAAATGCTTCTAGGGTAATTAATATATAAGAAGTTTAAACATGCAATTTATCAATTAACAAACATGGTTTAATTTTAAATATTGAATATGTTTGGCGAAAACGGTGGTATTTGATTTACATACAGATGTCAAAACATGTTTTAAAATTATTTTTAACCTGTGCAGTGCAAATGGAAATCTTTATAATTTTGAACATTTCAAGGTCAGGTGATAAGCTATTGACTGAAATCATTTTGTATATTTTGTCCTGACCTCCCTGACTAGGCAAGCAAAATAAGTCACAAGTTAACCAGTTACATGTATTTACCGCCGTCGATTTTGACTATTAAATATTTTTATTGTACTGATATCATGTTTGAATGTATAAAAATCGAACTGGAACGTTGCAAATGTGGTCAAGGTCTCTATAACTATTATCACTAGGCCAGCGTAATACATGTCTAGTTGTAGAGAACAGCGATCGGAACATTAACATCCAAAGAACACTACTTGCTCCACACCCGGAGACTTGCTATTTAGGATTATATATAATACATGTAATCTGTTATGATGGAATCTATAAACTGCGATCGCAGGGAGCTGATCAAAGAATCGTCGGTGAGGAACAGCACACTTTATCTAGTCATTTTGGTAGCTGCGTTTTGTTTGGCCTTGGCTGCCTTCGTTATTGGTATCGTTAGTTTGTCACAGCAGAATGGATCATCATTGCCTAGCGTAGTTAACGTAGGTAAGGATTGTTTTGGTCTTTTTACCAAGCAGGCCCAATGTCACTAGGGAAAAAGCGGGAATCCGCATGAACTGCAAAGGCAAATAAAAACACCAAATGTAAAGTCGCCTAAAATTTATTTTGTTCAAATTTTGTAAAATCGTCAACATTTTTGTAAAATTGTGGGACATGTTTCAAACTTCGCCAAATAATTATAAAACGGATGTATTTGAACAAATTCAAATAATAAAAACTTTTTACCAAAAGAATTTACACACACACACAAAAAAAAAAAAAAAAAAAAAATTATGGCGATTTCCCGGGTTTTTCAAGTGTCACAAGCCGGGGCGGGAGTACCGACCACTCCCCAATAGAATTTTCCCGATGCACTATCGCATCGTAAAATAGCTAATCGCGGGCTAATTAAAAGGCGACTAAAAACCCCCACTTTTCTTACGGGCTTGACCGACCCAGATTTTGTGGTTTCGGATATTTTTTTTAAATTTTGGTATTAAAATCATGTGAAATTAGCCGTTTTTAGTTTGTTTTTTGTTTGTTTTTGGCCACAATTTGTGAAAAAATCATTTTCAAAATATGTTTACCAACAAATGTTTGCCAGGTTTGTCTAGCTTTCTGTGATATTTTAGGGCCATGGTATATTTTAGCCTGAGGAAAAAAAACGACCGACCGACCCTACTTGAAAAGCCCATCCGCCTGTGTGACACTTTCTTTTTAGTTTGCTTTTCGTTGCCTAAATCGTAAAGTCCATAGTGTGAATCGTGTGAATTATTGACTATTTTTAGCTTGTTGTAGTTGTTGAAAGGGATCCGACCATGTTACGCAGTGGTTCATATGAAATTTACAACTCGAGCAGCTAATAAGCTGCGCTCCCGAGTCCCGATGTAAAATATGGGGACGCCGACGCGTGGGTGCATCGTTGTTAATTTATGATGAACCACTGATGCGCCAAATGGCTTCAATTGGATCTTCAATTTGCAATTAAATAACTGCCCGTTTTCGCTTCTGTATTTCACACCCAGCACTTTATGTTTAAACCAATAATTCATACAACTCTCTAAATTCCAGGGACTTATTAGAAGGACAAAACCTTGAAAAGACTTAAAATTCAAATCTAATGGATTTAAATTTTACTCTAATAAAGATTTGAATTTTAAGTCTCTGAAAGGTTTTGTCATTCTAACAAGTCTCTTAGACTTATTTTTAAATCTTAGGAATTTAGAGAGAACATGTACAAGAATAGTGAAAAAAGTGGCTTCAATTGGCCTGTCATTTCGCAAATTTGATATTTTCGGCTTTTTTTTTCAAACTAACATTTTACACAATAATAGTGCCAAAATGGTCCACCAAATGGCTTTTTAGTTTGTTTTTTGTTTGTTTTTGGCCACAATTTGTGAAAAATTATGTTCAAAATATGTTTGCAAAAAATGTTTGTCTAGCTTTCTGTGATATTTTAGGGCCATGGTATATTTTAGCCTAAGAAAAAAAACCGACCGACCGACCCTACTTGAAAAGCCCATCCACCTGTGTGACACTTTCTTTTTAATTTGCTTTTTCGTTGCCTAAATCGTAAAGTCCATAGTGTGAATCGTGTGAATTATTGACTATTTTTAGCTTGTTGTAGTTGTTGAAAGGGATCCGACCATGTTACGCAGTGGTTCATATGAAATTAACAACTCCAGCAGCTAATAAGCTGCGCTCCCTAGTCCCGATGTAAAATATGGGGATGTATGGCAAGCTAAGCGGCTCATTACGTGGAGCCTGCTACGCGTAGCTTCTTTCTCGTTACGCGCAGCTTATTAACCAATCAGATTCGGTGTTTACAATCACGTGATTGCAAGCAAGGTGTAAAATTGTATCTTTATAGCAAAATAATGTAGCTACATTAAACTTCTCAACAATTTTGCAAACGATTGCGGGCACTGTGGTTTAGATCGGTTGATATCTTAAAAGCATGGTTTTCGGCTCAGTATAAATATGGGCTCCCACCACCGACTATGATATTGTCGTGCGAATGTTGAGAGCTATAGAAGTACAAACGTGAATTAAGTCTAGAGCATTTTTTTTAAATATTAACCCTGTAAACAAAAAATCAAGTAATATTAGGGTGATCATAAATCGTCAAAAATATGCACCATTTTTTGGACAGCGATGTTTTTTGTCGACTATTACACCCGAAAGCCCTGTCTTTCCTTAACAAAATGAATTAAGTTTGACATGATCATCATGTTAATACTAGCATGCACGATTTGATCAAAACCCCAATTGCCTATTTTGTATAGGGCTTCAAAGAGAGGGCGATGATCAAAATAACGTGAATATGTGGTAAATGCTTGGCTGATTCTGGTTTCAAAATACACAATATAACTTGTTTAACCTTAGCCATAACTCCTTTGTGTACAGGGGGCTCAACAAAGGCATTGCTGTCAGGGTTGCAGTATTCAAACCTACCTTGCCTGGTCATTGTCAAGTGCAAACCTGAAAACCCTTGCAATTACCAAATTTCGCGATTTTTTTTTACAAGGGTATAATTATTATCACTAGGCCAGGGTTTACATGTCTAGTTGCAGAGAACAGCGATCGGAACATTAACATCCAAAGAACACTACTTGCCCCACACCCAGGGACTTTCTATTAAAGGATTATATAATACATGTAATCTGTTAATATGGAATCTGAAAACTGCGATCGCAAGGAGCTGATCAAAGAATCGTCAGTGAGGAACAGCACCCTTTATCTTGTCATTTTGGTAGCTGCGTTTTGTTTGGCCTTGGCTGCCTTCATTATTGGTATCGTTAGTTTGCCACAGCAGAATGGATCATCATTGCCTAGCGTGGTTAACGTAGGTAAGGATTGTTTTGGTCTTTTTAACAAGCAGGCCCAATGTCACTAGGGAAAAAGCGGGAATCCACATGAACTGTAAACGCATCTAAAACACCAAATGTTTTTTAAAGTCGCCTAAAAATGTCTAAAATCGCCAAAGTTTTTGTACAAATTTTGTAAAGTCGTCAACATTTTTGTAAAATTGTAGGACATGTTTCAAACTTCGCCAAAAAAGGGACAAATCACAATAATTATAAAACGGATGTATTCGAACAAATTCAAATAATAATAATAAAAAAATAATAATAATAAATATGGCGATTTCCCGGGTTTTTTTTTTTTTTTTTATATTTTGCTTACAAGCTGGGGCGGGAGTATCGATTATTCTCCAATAAAATTTTCCCGATGCACTATCGCACCGTAAATGCTAATCATGGGCTAAGGCGTCGAAAAACAACCACTTTTTTACGGGCTCGATTTTGAGGTTTGGGATATATTTTTCTTAAATTTTGGTATTAAAATCATGTGAAATTAGCAGTTTTAGTTTGTTTTTGGCCACAATTTGTGAAAAAATCATTTATATCAAAATACGTTTACAAAAGAAAAATGTTTGCCAGGATTGTCTAGCTTTCTGTGATATTTTAGGGCCATGGTATATTTTAGCCTAAGGAAAAAAACCGACCAACCGACCCTACTTGAAAAGCCAATCCGCCTGTAAAACATTTTTTTAATTTGGTTTTTCGTTGCCAAAATCGTAAAGTCCATAGTGTGAATCGTGTGAATTATTGACTATTTTGAGCTTGTTGTAGTTGTTGAAAGGGATTTAACCATGTTACGCAGTGGTTCATATGAAATTAACAACTCGGGTAGCTAATAAACAGCGCTCCCGAGTCCCGATGCGCCAAATGGCTTCAATTGGATCTTCATTTTGCAAAATTTCCAAACTCCAGACACCCCCTGCGTATATAAATAACGGCCCGTTTTCGCTTCTGTATTTCACACCCAGCACTTGATGTTTAAACCAATAATTCATACAATAATAGTGAAAAAAGTGGCTTCAATTGGCCTGTCATTTCACAAATTTAAAATTTTCGGGTTTTTTTTTTCAAACTGAAATTTTGCACAATAATAGTGCCAAAATTGTCCACCAAATTGCTTCAATTAAGTTTTGCAAAAGTTTCTGGGTACATATAAAGCAATAATTTATACAATAAAAGTCAAAACTTGTCCACGAATGGCTTCAATGGGCAGTCTTTTCACAAATTTTAGGTCTTTTCATACTAACATTTTGTGCCACCAAATGGCTTCAATTAGGTCTTCATTTTGCACAAGTTTCTTCCTTCTGAGGGGAGCACATCCCCCTCAGACCCTGCGTGCGCAACTTTGTATGGCTACATATAAAGCAATAATTTATACAAATAAAAGTAAAAACCATTCCACGAATGGCTTCAATGGGCAGTCTTTTCGCAAATATTAGGCTTTTTCAAACTAAAATTTTACACAGTAATAGTGACAAAATGGTCCACTTAATGGATTCAACTGGGTCTTCATTTTCAAAAAGGCATATCCCCCCTCAGACACCCCCTTCGCGGCCATTATCTTTTAATTTTTTTTTCTCAAATTGCCCCCCCCTTTCTGATTGCTCTAGATCTGGCACTGTGTACATCATGACATATACCACTACTATAGCAAGCAATATAATATAACATAATGTGGGGTCAAAGGGCAAGTAGGCCTACCTGAGGTCATTGAACTTTGAACTGACCCTAGGATCAACGTCGACGTCTATGATTTGCAGAGATGCTAGCATTATACATTAATGATTAATGCAGTAGTAATCCACTTGGGAGTCTCAGAAGTGTGTTAAAGTATTTAACAGTTTCTGTAATAGAACTTGAAAAGTGTGGTAATCCGAAAAAAAGGTCTAAAGACTTGTCTAACGTACTTTTGAACTGCTGTGTTAGTCCCTCCTTATATACTAAAAAGCTGCAATATAATCATGATAATTGTGCTTTACAATTAAAACATGTTGCATAATGATTACTATATCGTTTGGTCATCGTCCAAAACGATATTTTACTGTTATGATTTGGAAATTGGCTATTTTAAATATGGGAGGGTGCACAAGGTGGGGTGTAGAATTTAATGTAAAATGGTCTCAGAGGCATATGTTCTGGCCCAATTTTGACCATCATTATGTTTTCAGAATCCTATTCCAAAATCTTATACAAGAATTAAACTTAATATTACTACAAATAATTCTTTTGGCTGTGGTTACTTAACTAATCCTGGTGATCTTAATTGGCTGAAGTTCTGATGAGATTCCTTTGATGGTCTCAGTTCGTGAGCCAATATCCGACAATGTTCAAGATACTGTCTACCCAAGGGAAACCCCTAGTACCACAGTCTCAGTCAAAGTCATGAAGACTATGTTTTCACTATCCTAGCTGCTATGCTAGTGCTTTCTAAAGGGGCTTCTAAGTTGACCGTAAGCTCTTCTCTCTTAGATTTCTTGAGCAAGATATCAGCTCCACTTGACAGCCAGATAACACACTACATGTATGTTAGTCCAGCAAAATGCAATAGTTCGTTGATGAAGATATTTCTGTCTGTCGCTTCTTTGAATCGACAAAACAATCAAGCTCTATTGGCTATCACTTCCGCCTTTCTTCTTTCCAACACACAAGAACCGCGAACCGAAGTTTGAAGACTTCACTCAATTCTGGTAATTTTTGCCCACCATTGGCTAAAATAAGTTTTACAGAGTTCCCTCTTATAACTCAAAAACTGCTCCTCCGATCATTTATTATCAGGCTTTGTATATAATTTGTTACCCTTCCAGAACAATCTTCCCCTAATTATAGCATATTACGCAACTTGTTACACCACTTCTAAATATAGCTCATTATCTCACCACAGGCCAATCAGAATCATTAATCTGTACACATGGTTACTGTAATAGCAGGCACCACTTCATTTTCCAGAAACATCTGTGGCAATCATGATCATTATAGTAGTTTACATTATGTATGATTGTTTACTAGCATTTTCTAGAATTTCCAGAACATTCCATGCACTCATAGAAATGACTTGTTCGCCTTGTTGGCGCAATTCAAAAGGAGTAAGTTTGGACAACTCAAAATAGTGTAAAAGTTGCCAAAACAAAATTCATTTTAGTTATCCGAACTTAAAAATGCTGAAAAAGCTCAAAAGTTCCGTCAACTAATCAACTTTGTTGGCATTACTTAAAAAGTTGATGTAAGTCGTTGTGTCAACTTTTTAAGTAATGCCAACTTCTGAATTCAAGTTCAGGGAACTTAGAAAAATAAACAACGTTCAAAGAACCAATTAGTTGAGTTATTGTAACTCAACATGTAAGTGGATGTAACTCGCTCATATTAAGTTACTGGTACTTATTGTTTTGAGTTATTCCAATTTGGTACTTTGTTACTTAATTCACGTAATTGGATCATTTTCTGTACAATTCTCGCTATTCACAATAAGGGCGCCGCCAGCGGTTTGCGATGTAATCGTGATGTATCATGGGAAAAGGTCGACATCCAAGTCCGCGCAATACGAATATTACCATGCTATTACATAGGAACACGTGACAATATTTTTTTTGTTTTGTCAAAATAAAGGTGTTACACGCGAATCGATACTCAATAATACTTAATAATGTGATTTGAAATGTGCACAATTAATTTTTTCTCTATCGATTTGCGTGAATTCGCTGTATTCGCTGTCAATAATATGAAGGAAATATGTGACAGAGGCAAGGTGGGAAATACATGTAGTATTTAAGTAATAACACCCGACCTGACCTTCCATCATGGCGCCTTATTCGTCTTATGTATTTCTATTATGCTCTCAAGTAAAATAAAATACCAAGCTGCACTGAGCAGACAATGTTTACTGGCTCCCAGCATGAATTATTGATTTTATACGGAGGTAAAGAAATGCACAGTGTATGTGCATGATGTGCAAGCATACTCCAAATATTTACGGTAAATCTGAATAGTGGTCACATGTTGACATATCATGTGTTCGGGAAATCACGTGGCAACATTTTAAGATTTCAGGCTTGTTTACTAGTTAATTGCCATTTGTACTCTTTATTATTTATCTTTGTTAATTAACATATATTTTAAATGCTGATAAATCGTGGTTGGCTGCCCATGATATCTGTTAAATTCAATGTTTTATGAATATAATTCTACCACGCAGAGGGGGTCACGCAGCAGAATTTCACATCACCTGACTTAGCTAGATTTCGAAGCTCTGCTCTTCAAATTCATGTAAATTTCAAAGTTTATACGTTTAATATATTTAATATGATACTAATTTTTTGTTATAACCAACTGGTACATGAAATATACTAGCTTATTACCTATACAGAAAGGTGATTATCAGCCTTCACTCAGCAAATTGACCCGGCATATGCAGCCATTCTCCGTCTGGATAACATGACTGTCGCCCTCAATACGTCTGGGCACACATTTAAATAACAATACGCTATTTACATATCAATGCGGCCTCATGCTAATTAAAGCTGCCCCATCGAGGAGTTCATCTATGCTCTGACCAAGAAAGCTGGCTACGCCCCTGCGTCTGACTCTAGTGAGGACATAGCCTGAGACCCACGGGCTCCAAGAATGGCTCTTCATACAAATATGAACAAATACAATGAAGGGTCGCCATTGCTCTTCATACACAAATGAACAAATACAATGGAGGAGTCCGCTGCCATGCAGGGTTCATTTGTGCCCTCTCAAGGCTATGCTCTGTGATTAAGGTCAACTCATCTATATAGTTCTTTCATTTGCAGGTACTGGATTAACGTCGGCTGATGACAGAGATGAGGACAGGGTGTGGATGATAGGTATTGGACACACCTCGGCCAACGTAATTTACCTGTGAGTATTATTACTCATTGTATATTTTTCCTAAACACCGGCGTCCGGCAAGGTCCGCGAACTGGTATAGTGATTGTTCGCGCGGGGTAACTCAACCCAAACCAAGGGGGTGACACTAAATTCGCGGTTGTTCTATGAAGCACGCAAAACGAATGACAAATCCCGCTAGTTTCCTACCTAGAACATGAGGCCAGTTATCGATCAGTTATGAATAATTCATTATTCGATCCCTTGATCATGTTAATTAAGGTTGGCAAATAGCCGTTAATTTTGCGAACTTTGCATGTTCAATGCGAGTATTAAGCTTGAAAGCGTGCCCGCTTATAAGAACCCATATTTAAAGCATATCAATTTGTAAGCGCTCTTTTAGCAAAGTCATAGTTCATTGAATTTACAACCGTATGACAAAACAGGCGAAAATAGTAACTTTTTGCACAAGATTTGCAATTTAAAGAGAATTGGTCATTGCTCATTCTAGTGACTCTAGTGTATGGACAATATAAATGTGCTTTTTCATTTAATGACATAAAATTTGACAAATATTGTAAGGAACACTTGAGGTTGTAGGATAGGTAGTTTTCAACAGATTTACCACATTCACCTTGCTATAACATTGAATTGCATTATCTATTGACCTAGTGACTAAATGTGTTTTTAGGGGGAAGTGTTAGCTATCGTTTGATATTTAAAAAAATTCTGATTGGATGAAGGGAACACTTGAAGTTTCGACAAAAACCAATCAAAGAGGCCCATTTTTCGGCTAGAAGCTCCACAGCTCTCATATTGCTATGCACTCAACCGTGTAGTGTAATCAAAGACTGTGGTGGAGACATTCACTGCTTGTTGTTCTCTGCTTGGAAGCTCTTGGAGGAAAATGTGTGATCAGGTGTATCGATGTGGACACTATGCGCATGATGGTTTATAAGAGAATGGTTTTTGTATTGGAACCTTTCCATATGATTTGAGCTTGAAAAAAGTAAAAGCAACACGTCTTCCCGCATGTTTTTCACACATCGCACGGAAAATCTAAAAGGGAAACCCATGTCTAAGGATTTTTTGTTCAAAACATAGACCCATGTCGTGTTCGTGGAAAACCTTGTACGTGAGTCCCCGGATAACAGTACGCGTTCAAGTATTAAACTCTCCTCTAACATTTCACGCACTGACTTGCACCGGCTCAACAAATCAATCAATCAGTTAATTTATCAATCGATCAATCAATCAAACAAACAATGAATATGAATAATTATGATATTCAATTTCGATCAATAGACGTATTAAACCATCAAATAATGAATCGATGAACTGATCGATCAAGAGCCCTTTTTTTCTAAAGTGTGTGAGTGAGTGATTAAACAAAATAAATGCATAATTATTTAGATAGATAAATAAATAATAAATATATAAATAAACGAGAGGACTCGAACCAACGCCCTTGACATTACTAGTCATCATGCTCAACTACTGAACTATGACAGAATATAGTCATGAGGATCGAGTTTTTAGCCTATACAGTGTTCGTCTGTGACAAATGCCGCCTCGTGATATAAAAAACCCCATATAAAATAGACAAGTTATTTTGATATAAATCTTTTTTTTCCAATATTGCCGTTAACATTTTGTTTAAAATTCTCAATTTTTATTTTAAATTTATTTGATAATTTGTTAACTTTTATTTTCTTTAGAGCAGGGACAAAACTATTTTCCTTTTTCTCCAATTTGAACCCTAAGAATCTACTTCTTTTATTACTGATTTTAATTCCGCGATTTGTTCCATTAATCAATATCAAGGATTAATGTTACACGTCTCAAAACAGATATTAAGTTGGCTTAGTGGTCTTAAACAGCTTTGTAATCGGGAGGTACCGATATCGATTCCCACCTGTGCCAGGATTTTTTTCAAGACTGGAAAATAATAAGGCACATGCAAAATTGAGGGATTGCCCTCTCCATGCCCAAATCTCCACGTTGCACACCGACATCGCCCGGTTAATAATTACATTATACAGCCAGAGACACTGAAATGAATACCCGGGATCGATACACGTGAATGTGCTATGTACGATTGATATTCAGACGATAAATCTTTGGATACCGGGGTAGAAAATGATGAATATCTCCCGTAAATGATTTCGTGTAAAGAAACCAGATTTGGTTCCTTGCACTTGGATATATATGTTCAACGGATATTATCGTCGTTAGCTAGCGTCTTGATAAAGAAGCGAGCGTCTTGAACGCAAAAACTGACAGAAATTTTCTGATTTTCTGATGTGAGCGCTCACTCACATGGCGTATACATGCTCACACCCACACAGAGGTCACACACAGTGTAGTGTGAGCACTCACTCACATGGCGTATACAAGCTCACTTACACACAGAGAAGTCAATTACCGAGCTATTGTTAGTAGCCTTAGTCGGGATGTCCTTCGGCTCATTATGCGTCTCAAAGGTCAGAACAAAATGGCCATGCGTGGCTGTGGATTCAACCTACCATGGCGATTTCTGCCATGAAGATATCAGGGCGATGACACTGTGTGGTGTCTGATGGGCAACACCTAACTTGGGCAATGGGGAACAAGCTTGGATACGAGGATATCAACCAGCCGGAGGATCATGTTGGGGTACTAAGCATGCGCAGATCGTAAAAACGTGTATGAATAGAAACGCTGCGGTATCTCATACCGTTCAGGTGATATGCTTAGCCTGAGTCGCTCGGCCTATCTCGAACAAAATCGCCATGCGTAACTGTTGAAGAACGAGTGGATTCGCCGTACTGTCACGGCAATTTTTGATCACTGTACGAGTAACTACACGGGAGACATGTACAACGTGGCATCACGCGGTCTGGACAATGGAAATAACTAAGGTCCAGTGAAGCATAGAACGTGTTGCAGTGGAATAAAGCTACCTAGAGTTTTAAAGGGATATCTAGATAATGGTGCATATGACCAGTAGTAGTTGAAAGCACCATTTAACTACAACTAAACACCAGTTCGCATGATCCCAACTCAGTTTGCATGCCATAGGATGCACACATGTCTACACACCCGTACTTTCAAAAGAATACGTCGACACAATTGAATTCTCCACATCAAGACCCGTTATGATTCCACAGCTCTTTACCTTTTACAAAATCTACCCTCATCAACTCAACTTTCCCTAACATAATATAGTTTTGGCCTGTGAATCACTTTTGCGTAAAATGACATTCGCGGAATTTGAGCAATTCGCTGTCGAAGTGTCGACGTAATAATCGGATTAACTACCACAGCAATAGATGCTATTTTTAATAGATCGCCCCCGGGAGATCGCCCTGCACTACAATGTTTACGCGGTACCTATGCTTTGAACCATAGTAAAGAAATGCTGATCACTGGCACCTGTAAGAATAATAGGTTTGAAAAGAGCGGTATTGTATTTTGCAGACATACCAAGAAATGAGTGCAATCTGCTATTAGTGCAGGGCGATCTATTCAAAAATTTATTCATCTATTGCTATGGTAATTAATCCTGTTACATCATCACTTCGAAAACGTATATATCGTGCGGTATTCTGCATTGAACCATAGACGTCAAAGAGCAGGGATAAAGACCTGGATCGTAGTTCTATAAACCTTTTTCGTAATTGTCCTCCTTTCGCCGTATATGGGGTAAACATCGATGTCACGTGACAAAGATTGTAATTTGCAATCGCTATATTTTTTGTGACATCGATGTTTACCCCATCTACGGCGAAAGGTGGCCAATTACGAAAATTGTCTATAGAATATTCATATCATGCTGATCACTCGCACCTGTAAGATTATCTTTAAAAAGAGCGGTATTGTATTCAATATATAGTCGTGTTCACACGGTCGGACTTAACCGGTAATAAATCACTATTACGGTTAAGTCGCTTATTACCGGTAATAACTCACTTGGCCGACTGTGTGAACACGAATTATGATTGCAGACATACACAGGTGATGAGTGCAACCTGCTTGTAGTGAAGCGCGATATATTCAAAAATTGTTTGAACCTATTAGGCTATGGTAGTTAATCCGATAATTACATCATTTCGATTGCGAATTGTCGTGGATAACCATTTTCAAATTTCATTTAATTTCAACTGAATCAAATTGCGTCTTCTTGGTCCAATACGGTATACCCAGCAAATACAAACTGTTTTCGACATTATTCGCAAAAGGTTAGTTGACCCGTTTCCTTTTTTCCATTCAGCTTTGAATAATTGTTATCTGGAAAGGACGCACGCACCCAGAAATTGAACTTTGCCAATAGGTTCCAATCCCGGGTTCCAATTGTACGACTTTTAAATGAGTAGGATTTATTGATGCCATTCGTACCGGCTCGTACCAATATGCCCAAATAGTTCTTTGGTTCTTTATTATGTGATATCAATCAACCATGATGTTGTATCTTTCTCGTACTACCAAAATGACCGAGCAAATTTTATGAATAGTTCTTTGGTTCTTTGTTATCTGATATCAGTCAACCATGATTTTGTACTTTGGTATTGAAACTCTATTGCTTGCTACAAAAAACTTGAAAATGAACTGTTTTGTAAACCTTTAAACCCACTAACCAAAAACAAATTAATCACTCCTTATTAGCTTGTTTATGACATGTATAGATTTTAGAAGTATAATAATATTATTATTTCGGCGTATATTAATTTGCTTAATAATAAATTTCTATTCTATTCCCAGTGGCGTAACGGGTGGGTGGGTGGGTGGGTGGGGGGTGGTTGCAGGATGGCGGGAGTCCCGATATGAACCCATTGCCCACTGCTTGTTCCCCCCATGAAAAGGTTTAAGTAGGTCTATACTGCTGAGCGTTATTAATTAACCTCTTAATTGGTCATTTGAACCTAAAAAAACTATTTTTGCGCGCTTCGTGAGCATTTATTCCACTTACAGACTTGACATTTAGTATGGAATATTTTTTCGCCAAATTCCAAGACTGGTCTGGAAGGGATCTGCATAAACCGCACGGGCTAAATATTATTTGGCGTGTGTCGAGTGACGGTATAAAATAATCGTTTGATAGAAAATGTGCTTTCCATGAGTCTACATTATGGTGCTCATAATTAAGCGAATTTGCCTAAACTGTCGGATTTAGGGAGGCTGAATTTGAGCTTTGTAGAAGACACAATTTTGGACTTTATGCAACTTGTTCTGTTATTATCAAATTTATAGGGGTTTGTTTGAGGTGATATTTCCTAAACTTCTTCAGCAATTGGTATTCATCACAGCTGAAATACACTTGCAATGTACCAATTTTTTGAACATGGGAGGAGCTTAAATATCGCTCTTAATAGTACGACCACTGAAGCGAGGCAAAATGTCTAGGTCATCCAGGATCAAATCGCCATAGATATATTAATAGATAGATAGATATTATTATTGAGTTAAATTTGCATGAGTATCAAAATACGCGTATATAAATCAAATATTTTCTTCTTGTGAATACGAGTAATAGTTCCAAAGCTGTAGGCGTATTCGCAAACCTACTAATAAGGTGGCTGTTATGCTGCGGTTTGATATGGCAGTATTGTCCTTACTCACTTGATATTGGTCATTTTTCGATACACCCTGTATAATGATCACTGAGCGTGTTTATAGTGAATATACCGCATTTTGAGTATACCGCACATCGTCATCATCCCTATGTCAAAAATTGCCGTGATAGTACAGCGAATCCTCTCGTTTTTCAACAGCTAGGCATCGCGATTTTGTTCGAGATAGGCCGAGCGACTCAGGCTAAGCATACCATGACTATCATATGAGATACCACAGAGTTTCTATATTCTACACATTTGTGCATGCTCTAGTAAGTGCAAGTGAAAAGCGCCCTCTTTGGCAATTATAAAATACCGTTGTGACATAATGCTTACATCAACATCACGGGCGCAGTCTTAGCTCTCACATGCCGTTTGTTCTGTTCAATTTGCTTGTTCCAATTTCGAGCTATGTTTATTTAACAACGAAAGGGTAAAATCACAATTGTGCCACTTTTACTAAGGAAGAGAGCTGTACATGTAAATCAATGCACTCTAATGCACTCCCCTTTCGGGGCGCATGCATTAGACGCATAAACATCAGCACGCGTGCATTATTTTGTCTAATATCTCTTCCAACAAGTAATACGCGTTCATTAACATAACATGTATAAGTGCGCAATATTTGTTTGTCTTTTATCATGTCTTAAGTGACTAAGAGAACAGCATTTACCATGATAAAATCAAGATAAAATCATTGACATGCACATGTATTTAATTTTACAGCAGAATGTGAAATATTTATTTATCTTTTAATCCCTTTTAAGTGAAAAAGGAGAATCATCATTTCTGCATCATGATAAAACAGTAAAAACAGTCAAAACATTTTTTATTGTGTAATTGATGCATTCTTTTGATTTCACGAAGGAACTCTTGATAAACTTTATGCTATCACTGTTACGTGTAAAGCCGTAAAAGTGGCACAATTGTGATTTTACCCTTTCGTCTTTAACTAAACATATCTCGAGATTAAGACAAGCAAATTGAACAAAAGAAACGGCATTTGAGAGCTACGACTACGCCCTTGACATTGATGTAAGTATTATGTCACAACGGTATTTTCTAATTGCCAGAGAGGGCGCTTTTCACTTGCACAATTTTTTTTGAGACAGGCTGTATGTAAACTTTCTTTATCTGTGTCAATAAAAGAATATTGATTTCAACGGAGTATTGAGCTGTATGGAAAAATATTTATAATACAGGGTGTTGACACTGTGTACCCATGGTGTACCGTATACGATAATCCTTGTATATATATACTGATACCCTTGCTGTTTGTAGTGAGACACAGTTACCGCACAAATTATATACCAACTAACATTATCGTACATTTGCAATGACCCCGAGGTCACACGGGGAATGTGTAAATATTGTGGCGCGAGCTATAAACAACCCATTCAACAATATGATCATGGCGGTGAACATGTAGCTTCTGTTTTGATAACTATTGGAGGTGAGAATCGTTCCGAATGTCCTGCGCGCATCCTACGCATCATGAAGAAGCTCCTACTTCCGGTAATACCGCACACAATTTATATTGGTGTGTTTATAGTGGGAATATCTCGCCACAATATCCTTCGGTTGAGAAGGATATCGATGTACCGTACATACATTATACTGCTAGTGTTTATTCGCTACTTGCACGGTTCCGCCATTATGCACTATGTGCGGGGAGAACCTCGAACTGGCAGCATACATGAATGGGAATTGAACTAGTCATATAACATTCTGTGTAAGGTTACATAATTCTTCCTTTCATGTATCCTGCCAGTTCGAGGCTCTTCCCGCACATAGTGCATAATGGCGGAACCGTGCAAGTAGCGAATAGTGGGCAAGTATCCAGATAATCTCTAACCGGGTAGAAATTGTACCGCAATGTACCGCACATCTGCACCCACTATAAACACGCGCACGTTTACCTAGTTTCCTTTTTTTCATGTACAGAAATGAAGAAACTGGAGAGGTAGCCGGCTTTATAGTGGATATTATAAATGCAGGTAGGCATATTTGTTATACGAAAAGAAATTATGGTGCCGCCACTGCCACAGTCTTTATACTGTTCACCATAATGTAATATCAAACAAACACTGCTTAAATATTTGTTTGCTTTAATTTGTATTTTTATAACTTAAGATGGGTTAAGATTTTTGTGTATATTTAATGTTTTGATTATTTAATGTACTATTATAATTATATGTTATAAGGTGGTTCATCGTTTTCAGGCCTCTTGGCCTTGTGATGTACCTGCCTTCATCAATACTTGTTAATGTGCAATAATTTAATTTACCTCTGTTGTTACATTGTATGTTTTATGAGATTGATGAAAAATAAAAGATTGATAGATTGATATACAGTGCGAAAATTATTAAGGTACCCAGTTTTGTTCAACCCAGTATCAGTGGCGGATAAAAGCTATAAGCAGTTGCTGACAAGGCCCTTGTTATTTAGGCACCCCCTATTTTTTCTTTTCTTTCTTTTCTTTTTCTTCTTTTTTCTTTTCCTTTCCTTTTTTTTCTTCTTTTTTTTTTTTGGCTTTTACTTCTTATAAGTTGAAAGGTGTTGAAAGGTGCAGTGAGTAGGCCTAGCTCTATACAACTACAAAAGCTTCAGGACACTATGTTGGTATACTGATAGCTTCGAAGTATAATACATTGGTAGGGTAAGGGCCCTATATATATTTGTACGGGTATTTCCTTATATTAAAAGGCTGAAATCAATCAGCTACAAAGGACCTCAGCCTCTGGACATCTGCTGGGGTGTTGCCCCTGGATTCCACACTAAGACGGGCCCATGGACCCCAGGCGTTCACGATACACGCTTTGCGTGCATTTGAGCCAGTGGCATGCCTGACGGGGGATGATCCGCCCTGAAAATAAACAGAAATATGAGTTGTTCTTAGTACTGTTTAAATTGCACACATTCGGTAAACACATTGATTTAGGTGTGAAATACTTTGAGATTTTCTACCAACTTTTACTTCAAATAGTATGAAACAGAATATTTTCGAGCGCTGCGCACGCAGATATCTCGGCACAATTGGGCTGAACTAGTGCTCACTTGCGATTTTTTTCTCTGCCCACCCACGACAAAAAATCCGGGCACGCCTATGAATTGAACTTCTCACTTTTGGGCCCGGGCTATTTTGCTGATAGTATAGGTATCCGCCACTGCCCAGTATATGGTAACCAAAAATAAATATGTCAAAATTAAAACAAGCATCCGGTACCTACACCCTTTAACTGTTATTGAAATCGGAAATTGCACAGGGGTCTAATCTCAAAATTGTTCCGATTGGTTAAAACCTATTCAAAAATGTTCCTCAGAAAATATAATAGTTTGCCCTAATGCTGAAGAGGTACTTTTATGCGTACGCGATCGGGGAAATATTTTCATGCTTCGGGTTTTATCAGAATGACTCAGTTTGAAAAGGTCCATAACATAGTAACAAGGCACATTGTAGACTTCTCCGTAGTCCACTTGCCCATTGTGCATACTCTGGCTATTGCATTTAAGCTTAAAACTCTGCATACTGCAGTCTCTGTCCGTTTTCCTATACACAATACAGAGTGCTCTCACCATTGACGCGTGACCTCTACAAATAGTGTATGTTAGAAGTATAGGATATTGCCTAGTTAACGTCACTGGGTGAAAAATAACCGGCCAATATTTAAAGTATTCTCTGAAATTCTAGAAAATATTGTTTTGTAACATGTCCTAAATTTTTAGCTAATTTAGGTGTTTGGAAATATTCGCACTTTGGTGTTTTAGTGTATGTTATAGGTAATATGACATTGCCTAGTTAACGTCACTGTGTGAAAAATAACCGGCCAATATTTAAAGTATTCTCTGAAATTCTAGAAAATATAGTTTTGTAACATGTCCTAAAGTTTTAGCTAATTTAGGTGTTTGAAAATATTCGCACTTTTGTGTTTTAGCAAGGATATGTAAACGACAGATAACACCAAAAAATATGAAGAAATTTTTTCCAAACCGTGTTAAGTCAACAACCATCATGTTTCTCATTTTCAAGAATGCTGGTTAACAATAAGCAGACTATTGTCTCATTTCGTGAACATAGGCCCACATAGTATTGTTACCTTGCGTTTGCTTTATAATCGGTTACCCAACTGAAATTGTCTAAGCGTCGTGACATTGCTGCCCTTAGTCATCTTTTTAAGATCCTCAACCACCTCTGCTCTACTCCCAACCCATTCAAGCCCCACCCAAGACCACTCTCCGCAATCTCAATAGCCTCTCTCTTGATACACCTTTCCGAAGGCTCACACTCTGCCAAAGGTCCTTTTACCCATATGTTCCCACCTTGTGGAACTACCTGCCTGAGGATGTTGTCAAAAGCACCTCCCTGTTTGTCTCCACCTCGTGTAGCCATTTCGTTTGGTCTCCTTTTATTTCCCCATTCCACCTGTCCTTGTCCTAATTATGTTTTTATTTATTTTGTTCTTGTTTTTGATGTATTGGGCATCCCTTAATTTAGTGATTTTACTATTGGGTTTGTCCAGGCTTTCTAGCCTATTGTTATAAATAAATAAATAAATAAATGTGTACCCCGTGGTGGTGAACAAAAAAGGGGGATGGCATTTTTTGGCATGCCCAACGTGGTGGGGGGAAGTGATTTTGGCAGGTAGAAGGGGGAGGGCAAAGCGAGTTTTAGCACAGATGTTTTTGACATCGTTTCTATATTACGCCCTTAAAAGGCGTAGGTAAATGTTAGCGTGGTTAGGAACACGATTAAATATGAAAATTTTCCTTTTCGCTGCGCTCGCATTCAATTTAAGGTAAATTTAGGTTTCCCAAATTCTTGCAGGAGGGGGGAGGGAGATCCTTTGTCAAATCAAAAGGTGGGGGTCAATTTTTTTATATTTCAAAAGAGAGGACGAGCAATTTTGGCAGATCATTTGAGAATTAACCACCCCGGGTACACACAAATATTGCACAGCCCCTTAAAGATAAGTGGAGGCATAGAGACAAGAACAAGTAGAAGAACCGAGACGAGGACACTTACAATATATTTGATTTTATTCCTTAGGGTGCAGAATAGCGAATAAGAATTGTGTTCTGGTATACGATCTTCTTGTCAATTGCTGGAATATTGAAGTCGGGGAGGTGCCGCGTGGAGGAGTTGGGTTGATGTCCGGTTGGTATGACGCTTGCGGAGGTAAGATAATCTTGTTGTAATCACTGGCCGAATGGTCCAAAGAACGCTTGACTTGAGATTTTACGTGTATAACTAAAAAAGGAAACAGTGATTGGAGTGCCCTCTCTTTCATTGGCGATTGGACCAGATTTCTCCATGTAATGTTGCTATAGGGGGATCGCTACACCTCCTCCACAGCGAGTGTAACTAGATACGGCACGATTTAGGGCAAGAAAAAAAACCGGGACGCTTTTGGGGATATCATCATCATCATCACTGTTTTAATGAGATTTCTTTCTTTAAATGCATCTAACAACTATATTTATTGTTCCATTTATCATACACAATCTACATCTCACCCAAGAAGTTACCAAACTTTAAGACTATCAGAATGCCATGAATTTTTGGCATTGTGACTACAAAATACTCTTTACTTGTCCACTCACAGTCTACTATACGTCACAAAACAAGTAACACATAAGGAATGATTTCTTTTAAAGCGTGATAAAGTAAAACATCACGATTTTCATCACAAAACAAAGTAATACATAAGATATCATTTGCGTTAGAGCTTGGTGAAATAAAACATCACGATTTTCATCACGAAACAAAGTAATACATAAGAAATCATTTCTTTTAAACCGTGATGAAATAAAACATCACGATTTTCATCACAAAACAATGTAATACATAAGAAATCATTTGTTTTAGAGCGTGATGAAATAAAACATCACGATTTTCATCACAAAACAAAGTAATACATAAGAAATCATTTGTTCTAGAGCGTAATGAAATAAAACATCACGATTTTTATCACGAAACAAAGTAATACATAAGAAATCATTTGCTTTAGAGCGTGATGAAATAAAACATCACGATTTTCATCACGAAACAAAGTCATACTAAGAAATCATTTGTTTTAGAGCGCGATGAAATAAAACATCGCAATTTTCATCACAGAACAAAGTAATACATAAGAAATCATTTGTTTTAAAGCGTGATGAAATAAAACGGCACGATTTTCATCTCGAAACAAAGTAATACATAAGAAATCATTTGTTTTAGAGCGTGATGATGAAATAAAACATCACGGTTTTCATCACAAAACAAAGTAATACATAAGAAATCATTTGTTTTAGAGCGTAATGAAATAAAACATCACGATTTTCATCACGAAACAAAGTAATACATAAGAAATCATTTCTTTTAAACCGTGCTGAAATAAAACATCACGATTTTTATCACAAAACAAAGTAATACATAAGAAATCATTTGTTTTAGAGCGTGATGAAATAAAACATCACAATTTTCATCACAAAACAAAGTAATACATAAGAAATCATTTGCTTTAGAGCGTGATGAAATAAAACATCACGATTTTCATCACAAAACAAAGTAATACATAAGAAATCATTTCTTTTAATGCGTGATGAAATAAAACATCACAATTTTCATCACAAAACAAAGTAATACATAAGAAATCATTTGCTTTAGAGCGTGATGAAATAAAACATCACGATTTTCATCACGAAACAAAGTAATACATAAGAAATCATTTCTTTTAATGCGTGATGAAATAAAACATCACAATTTTCATCACAAAACAAAGTAATACACAAGAAATCATTTATTTTAAAGCGTGATGAAATAAAACGTCACGATTTTCATCTCGAAACAAAGTAATACATAAGAAATCATTTGTTTTTAGAACGTGATGAAATATAACATCACGATTTTCATCACAAAACAAAGTAATACTTAAGAAATCATTTGTTTTAGAGCGTAATGAAATAAAACATCACGATTTTCATCACGAAACAAAGTAATACATAAGAAATCATTTCTTTTAAACCGTGATGAAATAAAACATCACGATTTTCATCACAAAACAAAGTGATACATAAGAAATCAACACGAAACAAATTAATACATAAGGAATCGTTTATTTTAGAGCGTGATGAAATAAAACATCACAATTTTCATCACAAAACAAAGTAATACATAGGAAATCAATTTTTCGTGGGTGATGAAATAAAACAGAGGGCGTACCCGGTGATGTTTTTTGTGATTTTCAATTTCCTCACTTTTTCAACCTTGCCCTAAATCGTGCCTTAGCTGAGTGTAACCTTCCCAGTATTTAAGAATACCTGGGTGGAGAGGAGTAATCGAGATAAAGTGCCTTACTCAAGGGCACAACGAGATGGCGTCGCCGGGGCTCGAACCCGCAACCTTCCGAGTATTAGTCGGAGCTCGTTCCGCTCGGCCACCATGCTCCACAACTAACTTTACACAGGGCTATATGCCTCTCCCAAGTCATGGGTTGAGATTTTAATCATTCATTTTAATCATGCATTTAAAAATGCATGGTATTATGCACTATTTTTTAATCATGATATGCATTAAACGTCAACGCGTTGAGGCAGTTCCGCGCTATAAGCGGCGTCTTTAAGCGTGCGTGCGAACGCCGGCGCTTTGAGCCTCCGCTGCCTATTTTATTTAAGCTGCGCCGAAATTTAGTGCGCACTGACGTCACTACATCAGGATGAAAAATTGTATAGCTTAGAAGCTTCCGTGATACTCATAACTTTCTAACTCACAATGGAAAAATAAAACGCAAATTCAAGTGTCCCCAGCAAACACAAAACGTTTTCGACATCATTCGCAAAAGGTTATAAAAGGTTGTCAGAAAACGTTTAAATGTCGGGTTATATAAAGGGTATATTAAGGGTATAAAACGTTTTCATAACATTCAAAATCATTTTTTGATAATCTACTGCTCAGCAAACAAAAAATGTTTTACAGAAAACGTTTAAATGTCGGGATATATAAAGGGTATAAAAACGTTTTAATAACATTCCAAAAACATTTTGAAAACATTCTAAACAGAATGTTATTTTGGGGTTGAAAAAATATTTTGCGAAAAATGTTTGCCCAAAATATTTGCATAATTAAATAATTTAGGTGGGGTGAAAGAAGTTTGTGTATCAACACCATCCAGGGCGGTAATTTAAGTTGTATTATTGAGATTACTAAGTAGATGGTGTGTCAGAATGGCTATAGACTGTAAACAGTGTAGGTTAGTATAGACCTGGTAAAAGTTATTGGAATGGCTCCACAGTATTCCACACTTCAGTGTGAATTCATAGTTAAGAATTACTGGTCGACACGAAGCTATGGAGAAGTGCAGAGAAGATTTAGGAGACAGTTTCTAAGAGCAAGGCGTATCCCATGCAAACATGCAATAACTTGCAATGCTTCAAATTTTGATATGGGCAGTTACAGAACAGAATGGACCCATCCCAGGTGTTATGTTCTTTCAAGATAGGGCTTCACCTCACACTGCCAGAGTCGTAAGGCAGGGACTTCAGGAACTATCTTTCTAAAAGCATGTGTAAAGCAATTTTATGAATTGAAGAGTATGTATGCAATAAATGGTTCAAGCAGTGAACATATTCATCTTGTGTTGTGTAAGTCAAATCATGATTATGTCGATCTTCGTTTAAATGACAATGGCTCCCGGATGCATCAACCTATCAACTTCAGATTAATAGATCAACGAGTTAACATATGCCTCTTTCTATTTATAGTACAAACACTATATTAATTAGCAATTTTATATTTTTTATATATTTTTGAAAATGTCACATAGCCCGGTACCAATCATTTTGATACACCCTGTATACTGGCAGTACTCAGTAGGGCCTATATAAATTAGCTACATGTATTGTTTGAATGGGGCTTCAATTTCGCCTGCTAGTGGTTCAGCCGAAAACCGTGTATTTTAAGACAAAATAACGCATTTTTGTGAATCTGTATAATTATATACTTACAGTAGGGCTTATATAAATTAGCTATACATATATTTGAATGGGGCTTCAACATACTGCAGTTTTCTTTGTTTTTTGCCAAAAATTTCAAAAAAATCAAATGACAATTAAATGACTTATCTTTTAATTTTAATTTGTAACCAAAAAACCTTTAAACATTTTTCCATTAACATGGGATGGGGTGGGTGCGTCACTAGCTGCTGCTTTATCTCTTTGTTAGGTGTGGGGTGTGGAGAGGGGGTGTATACGCAGTTTACCAGTTTGTATTTGTGTCAGTTTACAAGTTAATTTTGTATTTGTGTCAGTTTCCCAGCAAATACAAACACGTTTTTAAAACGTTTTAAATAAGTTATATTTTGGGTTTTGGTTTAGGTAAAAACGTTTCAATAACATTAAAATGTCGGGTTATATAAAGGTCATGAAATCGTTTTTTGTTTTAAAACGTTTTGTATGAAAGCACACTACCAACAATATTTTTAAAATGTTTTCGAAATATCATTGTAAACTATTTTTGCAAACATTTTTGGCCAAATATTTTGTCAACACTTAAATAACATTTTGTTAAAATATTTGCACCCTGCAAACACAGAAATGTTTTTAAAATGTTTTTACAAAACGTTTTAATAACATTTAAATGTCGGATATATAAAGGTCGTGAAAACATTTTGAAAACGTTATTGTTAACATTTTTTGCAAAATATTTTTTCAACCCCAAAATAACATTCTGTTTAGAATGATTTGTACCAAGTTTTCAAAAATGTTTTTGGAATGTTATTAAACCGTTTTTATACCCTTTATATAACCCGACATTTAAATAATGTTTTTTTTTTTACATTTGTGTTTGCTGTGCAGTAAATTACCAACAAATGTTATTTAATGTTATGAAAACGTTTTATACCATTAATGTACCCTTTATATAACCCGACATTTAAACGTTTTCTGACAACCTTTTATAACCTTTTGCGTATGATGTCGAAAACGTTCTGTGTTTGCTGGGTTACCAGTTTGTATAAATGATTCAAAACACCAGGTGTTGTATGTAGGCCTTGTTGAACGTTTGTGCATCTATTTTTGTTTTATCTGTTCTAAAATCTGCATTTTTATGACGATGCTATGATGAGCTTACAGAATGCGCTCAACTCCCCCAAATCCTGTTACGCCTAAGCTATTGAGCAAAACAAGTTAGAACATGCCATTACGAATAACAGTTTTGTTACTTGCACACAGATTTATATATGACGTTGTGTGGGTGGAGCCTCATAGGGCGAATTTCTCGACGGGTGGCTTAGCAGTTGGCTTGTCTAGCCTCAAGGCTAAAAGAGGTCGTAAGACAGAGGCTTAACTGAAAACGTTTCCCGCACATCTACCTCCAACATCCTATACAATTAAGTCGCTGGTAGAAAGGGACGAGGTTGTCAAACGTTAAGCCTGCAAGGCCACTAAGACTAGGTTGAATTTGCGGTTAAGAAATCCGGCTAGAGTTAAGACTCGGTCTTCGAGAGCGGGCTGGGCTTAGCCTCAAGGCCACCTTAAGACTAAGGCTTACTAAGAATTCTGTCGGGAAACTCGCCCATAGTGATTGGGGGAGTTTTTGCCTATGATACATACATAACACATAATTGATTTTGATTTCGTCCACTGACGCGCTCTGTGCTCATCGCGTCGGTTTGTATAGTCAGCCTACCATTTTTCTTGTAAGACGCTCTGGATTTATGAAATTTAAAGTAAAAGTCCCCAAATTGTCCCCAAAGTTTCTTTCAGATATTAAAAGATTAGATTCCCATAAAGACGAAACAGTAATCGTCAATTGGGGACTTTTCATGATCTTTTCGGCCTTTATTTCCACTAAATTCAGAACATATTTTGGCGTATATAAAATTGAAATAAAATTATCTGCCTCCTAAACCACATAAACTGTAGCACGATTGGGTATCACGAAGGGTTACATATGATCTACAGTTGATATTCAAATATTCTTTTATACATTATGATGCTTCAGGTTTTACACGAAAGATATTTCATTGACCCCCCCCCCCCCCCCCTCGGCTATTTTAAAAAGGTAATAAGCATTAAAATTTGTTTATTCTAGCAGCCTTTTAGAAACACTTGGTGAATCGCGACCACTGCTGTGTTTCGTCTTCATGCAGTTTTCCAGTTGATCGGATGTCAAGTACATGTAATAAGCAATATAAGAATGTAGGCAAGTTTCGAATCATGTGACTCGAATGATCCGACAGTCTGAAGCTTCAGAGTCCAGAAGAAAACATTGCTAGGGTTAGGCATGTGTTGCAAATTTTACCAAAAGATCGGCAGCTCAAGACACAAGTCACAACCCCCTTCGCAACATTTTCAAAGCAAGTTTCAGTCGGACCATCCGGAAGATAATGAATTACATTAGTTATAAGAGTTATCATGGTTATACGAGGATTTTCATTTGAATATAGCCCCATATACCAATCAATACACTACACGCATGGTAAGTGAAACCGTGTGCAGCTACAAAAATGGTTGGTTTTATTCAAATTAGTATAACTTGGGTTTGGTGCAAGCAAATACAACTATTCTTTTTTAATTTAGACGTTCAGAATCTGCTCTTTGCGATGATATTTTCATGTACTGCAGATTTCATACAAAAGCGTCACAAACGTGACTTTACTTCATTTTGAATCACCCTGTATGTATTAAATGACACTCCAATCGAGGTTGTGCATGTGACGTATCATCCCGTAAATATGGCGGACTACTCGAATGTATGGCAAGCCCAAGCGGACAAGAACACAACACGGTGCCTATCGAGCATAACGCCGTGTACATCGAACACAACACGGTGCCTATCGAGCATAAGCTAGCATAACGCCGTGTACATCGAATACAACACGATGCCTATCGAGCATACTAACGCTGTGTACATCGAACATAACACCTCCTGTCGACCATAATACCGCCTATCGAACTCAACACACTGCATGTCGAACTAAGCACGCCGTGTATGTCGAACTCATAACGCCGTGTGCATCGAACCGAATCGAATGATAACACCGCCTACCGAACACACTCTGCATGTCGAACTTAACACGCCGGGTTCAGGGGGAGGTATACTCAATATATGCCCGGGTATACTATTATATGGAGATCCATTAAGTGATCCGTAATCAGGCACAACCGGGGGACAAGCGGCTACGGACGACAGTTAAACTTCCGCTCAGCTATTGTTGTCACGCAGTAATCCGTTGACCGCTATCGACATCTATTCTAATTGATCGATTGATCCAATAATAATAATATTAATAATAAAAAATTATTCTGATGGTGGAATTTTCTTTCTTTACTTTATTTTTGATCATTAGTTTCTTTTTGTTAGGCCAACACTTTATTTTCTTCTTTCTTCCTTTCATTTTGTTTATTCTTCTCATCACGGAGAATTTTTTTCCTTTTCTTCAAAATATTATATTATATATTATATTTTCTTCTCTTTTCTTTTGCTTTTATCTTTTTCTCTTTATTCATTTCTTTGTACGCATTTGCCTTAAGGGCTGGGGTATGAACGTTTGGACAGTATTTATTTTGGGACATTAGAGCACATCAGACATATCGAATTGCATTCTGAATACGAAGAATGTCATTCTGATATCAAATAATTTTGATTTTTTGAAATTCGCAATTTAATACACATTTTATGGCAAATCATTAAAATTGATATTTTTGATATTTAACAGTACTTGAAGTAAACTTTATAAATCTGATGATTTATACTTAAAGTGTATGTAGGTGGGATGAAAAGCCGACGATCAATTGAAAATTTTGACCTTTCGTATTGAAGATATGGATTTTTTCCCAAAACACCAAAAAAAAAAATTAGGTCTTTTTGGGAAAAAATCCATATCTTCAATATGAAAGGTCAAAATTTTCAATTGACCGTCGGCTTTTTCCTCCCTGCTACATACACTTTAAGAATATATCATTAGATTTATATAATTTACTTCGAGGACTGTTATATATCAAAAATTTGAAAAATATCAAATTTTTATAATTTGTCATAAAATTTGTATTATGTTGTGATTTTCAAAAAATGAAAATTATTTGATATCAGAATGACATGCTTCGTATTCAGAATGCAATTCGATAGGTCTGAGGTGCTCTCATGTCCCACAAAAAATACTGTCGAAAAGCAATAAACGCTCATTTTAGATCCCTTAAGGCCCTATTTGTTTTAATACTTTATCAAATATTTTTTCTTCTTTCATTTAGTAATTCTTTATACAGGCCCTATTATTTTTCTTTATTTTAATTTAATTTTCTTTTTCTGTTCTCGTCCCCGGGTTCTCGTCGTGTTTCTGCCTATTTCTTCAAAAATAAATATTTCTTTTCTCCTTGTGATTGAAATTTCTCATTCCTTTTTCATTACTTAATTGGCCTATTTTAACTTTGACCATACAGTTTTTCTTTATAAGACACAATTAATTACTTTATTATAAGTAGACCTATAATATTTTTACTTCTTAACCTATTATAATACTATATGCCTATACTATTGTGATATATTTCAGCTTATTTTATTTTATGTAATTTTATTTTGTGTTTGTTTTATTTCAATTTTGATTTGAGATTTGTACAAGCATTAGGGCGGGCCTATACATAATTCTACTTTAAATGTTAATTTTCTCTTTAATTATGGTCAATAGGTTAGAAAATGTTATAGGTTGTGCCCTCGGTTGTGCCTTATAGTATTCAGTTGCTCAATAGGTTACTAATATATTAGAAAATGTTATAGGTTGTGCCCTCGGATGTACCTTATCATTATTGCGGGTCACTTTGATACTCCATATAATAGCAAACCCGCACATATAATGAGTACCTCCCCCTGAACCCGGCGCGTTTAGTTCGACATGCAGTGTGTTGAGTTCGATAGGCGGTGTTATGGTCGACAGGCGGTGTTATGTTCGATGTACACAGCGTTAGTATGCTCGATAGGCACCGTGTTGTATTCGATGTACACGGCGTTATGCTCGATAGGCACCGTGTTGTGTTCGATGTACACGGCGTTATGCTCGATAGGCACCGTGTTGTGTTCGACATACATGGCGTTACGAGTTCGATACACGGCGTGTTATGTTCGACATACACGGCGTTATGCTCGATAGGCACAGCGTTATGTTCGACATTTTTGTCCGCTTGGGCTTGCCATACGAATGCATTCAACAAAAGCATGATTACAATCTACCGCGATAGTTCGTCTCACATAACAAATGCACTGCAATCAAATAGGTTGTTGACAACATTTGATTGAATGGACTGCACTGCGCCATGATTACGGTGAAGGACACCAGTTCAAATCCTTTATTTTGAGCCAATTGATAAAAGCATGCGGGCCTCTATAAACAAGTTGCTGGACGTAATCTCCATTGTTCACAGAATGCATCAGTGAAGCGTGCTTCATAACATGACAAATATAACTTTTTTCTGCATTTACAATGGCTTTTTTGTCATTTTGAAACGTCATTATTTTGCTACCAACCGCAACGTGACCGCCTTACCATGCGTACGGGAATTCTACGGTTGAGCAATTCACAATGGATTTCACCCTCTAGAGGGCATACTAACTTACTTTCGACTGGTGTGACTTGCGGTTGCCGTTCCCGTATCACGTTTCACTTAATTTCGCAATCTCCCTAGTGTACATCTGCAAGCGGCCACAATAAGCATGATAAGAATCATGTAGTGTAACCAGCTCAGGTTACATGTATGCCTAATTGATATATTAATTTATCATTTAGGATGGCGTGCTAAAAAGGAACGACAACGTACCTTTAAGTTTGGTGAAGCATATACAAAATCACCGGACCAGGCATTTGGCGTCCTACCGGGTAATCCTAATAACTTCAACTGGCAAGATATAACTGGGAAGACAATCGGCTTCATTGATGGTGTCTCTGGTAATGAAGAATGTCTTGCAAAGGCTGAAGGGATCGTGGTAAGTAAGAGAATATATGTTGCAAAAAAAAAAAAAAAAGATTTTTCAGGAGCCACAAAGTTTTAGCACATATATTCCCCTCCCACCCAATGTGCGGAGGACTGTCACCCGCTGAGACTTACACTCGCCTTCGTATCCTTAGTATGGTCTGAATTTGAAGTATTATATTCATCAAGTATGCAATTTACCAGCCAACTGTTAATTTTCTTTTCAAATATTCCCACAATCTTTATGATTTTAACTTCTCGGCAGCATTGGTCTAATTACTGTTCATTCTTGCAACAAAATGAAGACAATATTGATAATAATGAATTATACTTTTTCTAATTTTTCAGGGAGCAGCACTTCCACTTGAAAACGTGGTCCATTGTGGTGAGTTTGATGCCTGTTATGCAATGCTGGTGGAAGGAAAGGTAAGGATATTAGTGTATAGACGAACAATTTCACGCATTCCTACACCTCGATGGGAGTCATTGCTGGGTCCTCCTTAGGTCCAATACCAGGGTGCACCGCTCAGTCCGACATGCCACTAGTCCGACACGCCGCTAGTCCGACAACACAAATTCTCTATACTTAGAGGTGCGTCAGTCCGAAAATGAAAAGCACGGCGCTAGTCCGAAAAAAAGCATGCGCTAGTCCGGAAATGAAAACCACTGCAACAGTCGGACACGCCGCTAGTCCGAACCTGAAAACACAGTTTTCAGTCCAACACGCCGCTAGTCCGAATCTGAAAAACACTGCGCTAGTCCGAATCTGAAAAACACTGCGATAGTCCGAATATCAGACTAGCGCAGTGTTTCTCCCCAATTTAAACTGGCGCAGTGTTTTTTCAAATTCGGACTAGCACAATGGTTGTCAGTGTCGGACTAGCGCAGTGTTTTTTAGATTCGGACTAGCGCAGTGTCGGACTGAAGGAGTGTTTTCCAGATTAGGACTAGCGCAGTGGTTTTCAATTTCGGACAAGCGCAGTGGTTTTCATTTTCGGACTAGCGGAGTGTCGGACTGGCAGAGTGTATTTTAGATTCGGACTAGCGGCGTGTCGGACTTGTGCAGTATATTTCAGATTCAGACTAGCGGCGTGTCGGACTAGCGGAGTGTCGGACTAACGGCGTGTGGGACTAACGCCCTGTACCCTCTCCCCCAACTTAGATTGTGAAATGATATGGCCTTGGCGGGAATATTAAACTGCATTCCATCACCCGTGTAACACGTAGACAAACGAATGACCAAAGTTTACAACACAATACAATTCAACATCGATTTTTAAGCGGATTTAATCCACCCAATTGGGCAATAACAGTGAAAACATTTTTCTTTCCTGTCAACAATGTCAAAGACAGAGAGGTCTCGATCTCAGTTTGGTGCAGACGGGACCCATTAATGGCCGACTAAATTCTGACCATCATTTGGCTCGTTAGATTCGTCTATAGACGAATCCAATTTCACGCATTCCTACATTCCTACACCTCAATGGCAGCCATAACTGGGTCCCCCCTTAGGTCTATTCCACCTAAAATGTGAAATGATGTGGCCTTGTCGGGGATATTAAACTGCATTCCATCACCCGAGTTACACATAGACAAAAGAATGATGAAAGTTTACAACACAATACAATTCAACATCGCGGATTTAATCCACCCAATTGGGCAGTCGGGACCCAGTAATGCCCGACTAAATTCTGACCATCACTTGGCTCGTTGGATTCGTCTATAGCAGAACTATTTACTCTAGGCTGGGGTGTATACATGACTCTTATAGAAATTTACTTTGCATATTCATGTTATATAATGCTAAATCTTCAGAAAAGGTTTGGGCTAAGAAATTCAGATCACGTTAAATTCAAGATGGCGTCCAAAATGGCCACCAAATTGGTATTTTCCCATTAAAACATATATACACATATACAAAGGATCTAAAGAAAAAATATTAATATCAATGCAATAACTGTTTCAGCAAAAATAAATATGGGCCGATTTTGTTTCATTCCCATTGTTTCAATTAAAGATGGCTTCTAAAATGGCCCCCAGAATGGCATATTCCCATTGACATACATTAGAGCAATATAAAAATGACATAAACAAGTATTATCAATGGAAGAATGTTTCTAACCAAAAAAAAAATTGTACTCAATATGTTTCATTTGTATCCTCCAATTCAAGATTGAATCCAAAATGGCCGCCAAAATAGGCTATTTCCAGTTTACCGTCCTAATACTTATATAAAAATATAGCAATGAAATAAAATATTTCCGCCCCGTGAGCTAAACGAATAGATGTGTGACACTATGATTAAATATATCTGCGTCACAATGTTTTGCTTTGATGTTTGTAATTTGACCTTTAAATTTACGATTTCATGACATTATCATTCGAAATCAACAAAAGATATTCCAACAGTGCAGTAAGCAAAAAAAAAACAAGGTACCAGTTGTGTTCACCCCTGTATAATGGCAGATTTGGCACATTTTTTAAAGACCTCTCTGTCTTTCGAAGACAGGTTACTCAACCATGAAATAAGGTATGGTCAAAATTTGGTGTCATTTTTGACAGGAAAGAACAATGTTTGTATTGATATGAAACAATATGGAAATAAATTTCTGATACAGCGGTTTTGGAAAATGTCCAAACTTGTTTGAAGAGTTTATATAATATAGTGAAATCGCTGACCCCTCTATAATTACGCAGAAATGATTCAGTCCTGTTAATAATTTATTTCAATGTTTCAACGCACGAATCGTTGAATCGATCAATATCGATTAACAATGCTCAACTTAAAGTGTTGAGTCTAGATCGTTTGGTGTTAAAGTGTTAACTTGATCGATTGGAATCACCAAATGTTTCTTTTTATAACAGTCTCAACGCAGGACAACCGATTCTTTAGAAATGCATAGTCGCGCTAAAAATCGATCGATACATGTTAAAATCAGCACAATTCAGATATACAGTCACCCTTTTGCTATGAAATTAATTTTCTCGGTCAAATATAAAACAATTTTTTTTTCTTCAGTAATGTCAGTTAAAAACATTGTGCTTGGATATACATTTTTTTTTAAATCCTGGTGTTAAAATTAGGTATGAAATTGTGTCGTTTAGTGTAAGATTTATTAATTTTATAGGCCTTACATCCGTCCACGAGCTTTTTGCGGAATTAATTTTTTAGCGTTTCAAACTAATATAATTCGCTAAGGAAAGATATTTCCCCCCTTCTGTAAAGCACATCGTGTGGGTCTATCTATTATTGTTTTGTCAGAATTTCCGTTTTGATGTCACCTTTTTTCACGTCATGCTCCTAAAATCTCAAACTCAGTACTTTATCTCGAAAGCAAGCAGCATAAATAGTCGATAATGCCATTGATCTAATCCAGGTCTCTTCTGCACTTAGATCTAATAATACAAGATAAACACCTTTTTTGTTGTCCAGTGCACATAGAATATCATTTTTCACTTTCAGAAGAGCAGTTTCTGTTCCATGATTAGGCTTGTAAGCAGATCGGTAAGGCTCCAGCAAACATTTTGTAGACATATGGGAAAACATCTGCGACATAACACATTTTTCCATAATTTAAAAAAACCATTTAATATTGGAGACAAGTTCGTTAGGATCCAGGGTTGCTTTCTTTATGATAGGGGTGACAATAGCTTGTTTCAAGGAGTTGGGAAAAGTGCCAGACTTTAGTGATATGTTAATAACTGTAGTTAAAGTGGGAATAATTGATGACATGCATTGCTTGAGTAGCCAGGTTGGAATAACGTCAAGAGAACAATTCTTATTTGGTAACTTGCATATAATTTTTGTGACGATTTCTTCCTCTACCAAATTAAATTCTTGCATTGACTGTATTTGATTGAGTTCTTGAACTTTTGTATGTATTTGGATGTTATTACCATTTTTGTCCAGATTATTTCGGATTTTGACAATCTTGTTTTTGAAGAAGTCGGCAAACGAATCGCTAAGTTCTTTGTATGAGTCACATGATGGTAGAACTTTGGCACCCTTATTGAGAAGTTTATTTATAATTTGAAAAACCTGTTTGTTATCAGCGGCTGCTAGTTGTTCATTATAGTAAGATTTCTTGGCTTCATGTATGAGCTTATTTACAGACGTATGTTGTTCTTTATAGGCTTTTCGGTTTTCTTCAGTGTCATGTTTTTGCCATTTACGTTCTAGACGTCGGCGAATGCGACGTGCCTCTTTGATTTCATCATTGTACCAAGGTGATACTGGTCTTACTGTCCTGACTCGTGTTGTTGCTGGTGCATGTTTGTCAATGACATTTTGTATGGTTTGTTCAAATAAGTCATAAGCAAAATCAGCATTCATGTTTTCATTTAGTTCAAGTTTTGACAAATCCAGATTCAGATCATTTATAAAAGATGGCATATCAACCGTTTATATTTGCGAGATACAGATTTGATTTTCTGAATTGGTGGTTTCTTTTTGCACACATCGAAATGTATAACATAATGGTCAGAACTGAGACATTTGCGCACATTACAGTTCTTAATTATATCATCATCAGACCTCGTTATAACCAAGTCAAGAGTATGACCTCGTTTGTGAGTTGGTTCCAAAACATGTTGAGACATATTCAAACAAGATAAAATAGATATGAAAGATGCCACTTCAGATTTGGTTGGGATATCAACATGCAAATTAAAATCACCTAAAACTACAATTTTGTTAGCACTCATATTTACATCAGAAAGAAAATCATCAATTTCAGTTAAATAGTCCTTAGTCTTAAACCCATTTACAGTAGATGGTGGTGGCCTATACACTACAATATATTCTACACATCTTAAAACATCCGTTACAATAGCATGTTCAAAAACTATTGATTTTGATATTTTGAATGATAGACTTGAAAAATCTCTTGGCATTAGTGGAGCTGTGCGATCCTGGATACTCTCCTACCTCAAAGGACGCAATAGCCAAATTGGTATAGGTGGTGATTTTTCTAAAACTCAAACAATGAAATTTGGCCTACCCCAGGGATCAGTGGTAGGTCCTGGGATGTTTAGCTACTACACATACCCACTTGGAAAAATGATCCAGAAACACATATTGAACTATCACATATACGCAGATAATACGCAAATATCCCCGCATACCTGTCATGTATTGCTGAAATCAAGAATTGGATGAATGTAAATAAGCTTAAACTGAATGAAGATAAAACCGAATTCTTTGTTGCTAGCTCTGCATATAATTTGAAATATATATATATGAACCAACTCTTAACGTATGTGGAACAATTATCAAACCATCTGATTCTGTACGCAACCTTGGAGTTCTTTTTGATTCAACCATGTCTATGTCATCTCAAATGTCTGCTGTCTCTCGCTCTTTAAATTATCATCTTCGTAATATAGGACGCATTCGCTGTTATATTGATAAAGATACTTGCAACCATGCTGTCCGCTCACTTGTTATTTCTCGAATTGATTATTGTAACTCGACTGTAAAAAACACACACAAACTACAAAAGATTCAAAACAGAGCTGCCAGACTTGTTTTCAAGGCAAACCGTATGGAACACACCACTCCTCTTCTGAAAGAGCTTCACTGGCTTCCAGTAAATGAGCGTATTACCTACAAACTACTCACATAAAAGTAGACATGAAACAACACCACTGTATATACAAAATCTTCTAAAATCTCACACATTTTCTGATGGTATGTTCCTACGATCACATGCTGATGGCAGTCTGCTTGAATGTAAAAGAACTCACACAACATATGGGAATAATGCCTTCTGCAATTCTGTGCCAGTTCTCTGGAACAAATTACCTGTAAAACTTCGTACTTCACATAGTCTGGCCACTTTTAAATCTAATCTGAAAACCTATTTGTTTCCAAACTAAGTTTATTTTTTTATTTTTAATTAAGTTGTACATTTTACTGTAGCCTAAGATGTAGTGTAAGTTGTACTTTTAAGATCATTGTAAAGCGCTTTGTTCATACTTATGCTAAGGCGCTATATAAATTCCGTTTATTATTATTGTTATTGTTATTGAAAGCAAGGGATACTCGACGGGCGATTTTGTAGCCCAAATCTCCCATTTGGGTGCTTTGGTAAATTAAAGTGAATTTTGGATATTTGCTTCCGTGATCATGGTGATAGCCAGCAATGGTAATATGGTTTCCATGATTAGGCCTATGTCGACCATTTTGTATGTTTGTTTGTTTACCTAGGTTAGTCCTTATTAAGAGACGCACGTTGTACTGTCCAAACCTAGAAAAATTAGTGGTAAACCATGTAGCAAAGCAAGTGGTAAAGTTATAGGGGATTTTATTTTTCTGTCCCTCTTATCTCCAGGTGAATTTTGTATGACCCCCCCATCGCGGGTTGGCATTTTCATTACACCCTTCAGACTTGTGTTCGGGTTTGTTTTTAACTTGACATGTAGGCCTATTTGTCATAATAGGGCTATACTATTTAAATGTATAGCTATAACGTGCTACTGCTTTATAAATATTATTATACCGGTATGTAATATTATGTATAATAGGCCTATCAGGTGTGGGGTGGGTGCAGAGGTGTATGAGGTGGGTAGTAGGGGGTGTATATAGGGAAACTTTGGGGTGGTACTCAACACATTTTAAATATGACTTTCAATGCAAGGATCATTGTTGCCACAAACGTGTTTTTTTTTTTTCATTTAGGTTATTTAATAGTATGTTTTTTTTATAAACTTCCATGTTTAATCTTGTATTGTTTTGGCTGCTTTCTTATGACTTTCGCTGGTTTTCCAAAAGCAGTTTCAAACAAACACAAACAAAAGGCAACATACCCAGTCACCTTCATGACAATTGAAACACTAGGTCAAGTATTAACATCCAAGTTATTCTGTTCTATTCAAGCACTTTTACTTAATTGCTTGAACAGGTTTAAGTTAATATTGATAACGAATGGTTCTTATAAGGCACAATCTCTTCCGATGAGGAACTCAAAGCGCGTAAAGTACGAAATTGACAAACAAACATAAAAACCATCAATTTACAAAAATTGGTTTTGAGCTGGCGTTTAAATACGGTAACGAAAGTCTGGGGATGTTACGAAGGTTATTTGGAAGTGTGTTCCAAACAGTTTATAAAACATACAGCGTAATATTTATGTTTTGTAAATGAAAGTTTTGTTTAAAATATTGCCCAATTGCATGTAAGATTGTTGATTTTTTTACCAAATGTTGGGCAAAGTTGTTTTGAGGAGAAGCAAATTGGTCCGATGATCACGGTAATGATGAAATCAATCACTCACAGTGTCATAGGAGCGCTAAGCCTGGGAATTTCTTTGCTATGTTGAAGTTCTGGCAACACTGTAGCCAGGGCGGTCTTCATATCACTGCATATGGCACCCGGGGATATCGATTTACAATGCCTCGGATTTCACGCGTTGATTTTGAAAAATTTTCAGCTGGCAGTAAAAATAGGTGAAATCAAAACGGAAATTCTGACAAAACTATGATATATCGCTCACGAAAATCTTACACTAAATGGCTGAATTTCACGCCTAAGTTTAACACTAAGATTTGAAAAAAAATACAGTATCAAGCATTACAGTTTTTCCTGACATTTACTGAAAAATGAAAATTATTGCTTTTCATTTGGCCGAGAATTTTTTTTTTACACTGAATAGGTGTAACTCAAAATTGTGTTCATTTGAATACCAAATTCGTTTGTATTGCCTCATTGAATGACTGAGTGAGCCTTGCAGAACAATATATGTCGGTTTTATTCGCCCTCTTCTTGAATACGCCGTGCCTGTATGGCACCCCGGTCTTACTGAGAATCAACATTATGCTTTAGAGCGTATACAGAAGAGGGCGTGTAAGATCATCATGGGTGCTCAATATATTTCTTACCAAGATGCACTTATCACATGTGACATTTCTGAGCTCTGATTACGTCGTGACAAAATCTGTTTGGACTTTGCCAAAACTCTTTATAATTCAAATGAGTTTCGCGATTGGTTGCCAAAGTTAAGATCTGAGCAAGTCAGAAGGACTCTCCGTAATGCCAACACACTGACTGTGCCAAAAACACACACTAAAAGATACGCTCAAAGTGCAATTCCTTTCATGATTAAAATGTGGAACGAAAAATGTCACATGTGATGGGTGCCTCAAGAGTCACATTTTCATGAAATGCTTGTAGATATAGTTTTTAGTGTGTTTTTTATTTTTTTTTAATATTTGATCTTTGATATTTTGTTGCTATGAAATTTAAGTTTGGATGGGGGTGTGTGGGTGTGTGTGACGTGTTGGGTGTGTGGTTGTGAGGTGAGGAAAGTCAATATCTTTGTATATATTATTTGTTGTAGTACTAATTTTGGTAGTTGTGGGTCAATTATTTATTGGTGATATTTGGTGAGTGTGATGGGTGTGAATGTGTGTTGCAGTTGTGTAAATGTGAGTGGCAGCTTGTATGAGCGAGCAAGGAAAGTTATTTGCATTTGAAGAGTGTTTAAAGATATTGTCAATTTATATTTATATGCCATTATTTATGTATTTTTATATGTGCAATGTATGTAATTCAGCCTTTGGCTGCGAAGTGCATTTTTTCTAATAAACCTTGAATAATAAAAAAAAAAAATAAGAATCGGTTGTCCTGCGTTGACACTGATAAAGCCAATGTTATTTAAATGGCAAACATGGACTTTGTTACTGTTTGAGATTTTTTTTAAAGCTTGAGTAGACATCGTCCATCCTCTTTTGGTTCTCTAATGTACTAATTTTACTTCGTTTCAGATTGATGCTATATTCTCAAATTCCCAGTGGATCCGAGGTAGTGACGTTATTGATGAGGTTTCAAGCAATCTGCAAGCATGTGCACTAAATGGCTTCAATATGATGACTCGGAAAGACTCTAACTTTCTTGAGTGGTGGAACCCAGCTCTGGAAAAACTGCTGGCAAGCAAGGAATATCATGAAATATGTAATGATGTCAAAATTACGCATGGTAAGTGCAGTGGCGGCGCCATGGGAGGCATAAGGCCTAATTCCCGCCAGTCAGAACTCTTTCCCCAGCCCCACCCCACCAGTAATAACCCAAAATTACGAAATATTTCAACATTCAGCAACAATTGCCTACCCCCTACGCTCTTAAGCTCTTAAATTACCCGTGGACCTGACCGTTTATACAACAGGGGTGGTCTGCCTTGTTGGGCAGGGCCCACGTTGAGAAGTTCAAACAGTTTGAAGGGCTGTTTTCAGTGTTTTTGATAACTTTTGTATTCATATATTGCTTTATTGTTATTTTTGGTAAGCAAATGCTTCATGGGCCATGTTGGGCTATCCGGCCCTGGTTTAGCACATGTACAATGTGTATACAACAATATGAATGAGTGAAGTGCTGATAAAGAATAGGAATTTCAGGAAATTGCAAACAACAGGGTCCAACGTTTTCCATGGTTTCCAAGTTTAAGACTAGCTTGGCTTTTTATGGTTATGTATAATTGTGTTTCCATACTATACCAGTTCACGCGCCGGTCAAAATCCACACATGATTGACTCTGTTGCCTCGGCACAATACACTCTCCCTCGGGTCCATGGAAAACGACTGGTAATGTAGATTATATAACATGAAATAAACCCGATACACGGACCCTCCCAATCTGTAGACAATTTCCCTTCCACTTCCCAGCATTTTGTGGGAATTCACTTTCACCGATCCTGGTCCAGACGAGTTTTCTATATATCTCACTGTGGTCTCACTGTCTTGGCGTTTTTGTAAGCGGCTATTTAGCCTGACCAATCAATGTAGATCTCAGCAAGCAAGGCGATATTTGAAGCGGGTTTCATTGATAATCTATTGATCATAACCAACGCGCGCGCAAAATGACAATAGAACTGGGTCATACATGTTATGTGCCTACCATATTTGAATTGAGAATGGGGCGGATCTATCATAATTGACGCCACAGTCACGTTACATAGCTTGATAATTGAATATATGAATACAAAACCCACCCAAGTCCATACGTTGGCTAAATTGAGTTAAGCATGGGAAATTGTTGCTACACATAGGCCTGTCATATGTATGAAAGAACAACTCAAATTCACCCTCTGTGTCTATTGAGCATGTGAAAAATAGCATGTATGAAAGAACCACCCAATTCCATGATTTGAGTCTTGTAACACATTGATTGAAATCCATTATGTATAAAAGTCCACTTGTAACACATTCATTGCTAGAGAGTGACTTTTGAAAAAAATGGGTTTAATAAAGGAAAGTGTGTGGTTTATAGTACATGGCAGAATGCTTATCAACATTATACATACCTGTGTGCTTTATTTTGTATTATCTTACTAGTGGTAATCTCATTATAACATTGTTGTCTTTGTATTTGATTCAAAAAACCACCCAAGTCCAAAATTTAAAATGAACCCCACGAAGTCCCTGAAAGGCTAATCGTCATACCTAATACAGGTTAATCCACTCATTTGCAAGTAAAACTTACCATATTGACCAGGTAAATCTAACTGAAGGGATTAAAATGATACACAGGTTTTTCTCTCAAAATCACTTCCCATGGACTTGGGTGGGTTTTGTATTCATGTATTCAATTATTTGTAAGGAACTTTTCTATTCAAAATTTAACAGTCTCGGATTAGGAGAGCTATCATAATTCATAAAAAATAAACAAGTTGGTCTGTAGATTAATTGAGGTTTCGTCGAGTCGACACACAGTGCTCTAGGAGCGCTATAACTTTGTTGCTGGCAGTCAGGGCTAAGTGGTGTCATGGTATTAATCTGTGGAATGAAGGGCAAGGTGATTTCAGCTCTAATTGCTTACCCAGAGATGGGACCGAGACTGTGGGACAGTCTGCGGCACAAATGTCTAGAATCATGTTTTTGAACTATTTCAATTTTGTAGATTTGATTTGACTGCTTGTGATTGGCGTATTGCAATCGCACAAAATGCTGTAATTTTCCGTAAACTGAAAGAAACAGAACTTAGGCCCTGTATTGTTGGCTTTATTTTGAATTAAAATACATTTTATTTAAATCCAGTTTTATGCCGAAAAATGGCGCAATCTTTTTTGTTTCAAAAATTATATTATAAATTTCTTTATCGCAAAATCCTACCAAAACATTGGAATACCATAGTTTATTATTATATATGTCATAGCAGAAAATCTGGGATGTGGAAGCAAAACAGACCAAATCAGGACTGTATCATAAATTGGGTACCTTACATGGTTATGATGAAAGTCAAGGTGCCCAGGTGGTGTCATATTTTGAAACCTAGTCTCCCACACATCACAAATCCAAAATAAAAAAGTTAAATTTGTATCTAAACACATCCTAAAGACTACATCTTCACAATTGATTCTTAGTTTCCTGTTTCCTGTTTCAATTTTAATTGTTAATTATTAATTATCTGTTATTTTAAAACAAGTGGTCGCAACCTACATCAACCAGTTTTGACAAGGAACATGCATTTAATTATTTTACAACTATATTTGATTTTATACATACGTAATGGTACAGTTATGTTCTTTGTTTATTCATCATTATAGTTGATATGAAAATAGTAAATGGGCATGATGGGAGTCATTTAAAGTTATTTTAAAAGAGAAAATCCAAAATATAAATAAAATAATTAAATATTTTGCAATTCTCTGCTTTGGACGTGGGCGGGAAACCGGAAACTAAGAATTGTAAAGGGCCTAATCTAAACACAGACTAAACACCACTAATTAGCGTGTATACAGGTTGATGTTTGATATCCACATGGCCACGCGTTTTGAACTCGCCACCCAAAAATGATGGTTTTGTTACGCTTTTCCAAATCGAGACTCGTTCAAATTGTTATATCTCTGCTTAAACAAAAGGTATTGAAGTGTGTTTGGTGTCATGTTGTAGCTAAATGTGTGCCCTAACAGACCTCTAAAGGAGAATTGTTTATCAGCTAAGATAGTGGAGTTAGAGTTGTTTGAGTTCAGAATGACCGAGGTGGGGGATGAGGCGGTGGCGGATGAGGCGGTGGCGGTATATGTGCAAAGTCTATGGGAAATAAAGATTTTGTGTGTGCGCGTTGACTCAACTGATCATATCTTTGCATCCATATGGGCTACAGACATGGTTAAGAGCTCTTTTGAAAGATTATTTATTCTGCTAATTGTTTTTAATCATTTTGAACTCTTTATGATTGGTTTAGTCTATGAAATGCAAACTTTTATGTGCAAAACTACCTGTTTTCATATTAAACACTGTAGTAAGCAATGCGGATGTCTTCCAAATCTAAAAGTTGCCCAAAATTTTCAATTACTTATCCTATCATAGTCAAAGTTTACATTTTCTGAGAGGAAATTTGATGAGAAATCTAAATATGGACTTACTTTTTTTTGTATGGCTTAGGGGTAAAATGTTTCAGTTCAAAATATGTTGAATTGTAAAAAAAATTGAACATATTTTGGGACACCCTGTATTCCGAGATTACCAAACAGTTGTGATTTTTTTCTTCCAAAGTCAGTAGGCTCCCCTTAACCTCTAACCAAATCAATGTTGTTTACTTTCAGTTTATAACTGCAAGTTAGTAATAAGCAATGCATTAAGTGACCCATTTTTTATTTGAATTTTTTTAATTCCACCCTGTATAACTTCAAGGTCACCCTGTACAATGAGTTGCTTTTGCCTTCAGCTTTCCAAAAATGTATACTTTTGCTAGTTTAGGGTTGATAGTTGTGGAGATATTCTAATTTGAAACTTGATTAGTGTAAAAAATCATAATATTTGTGATGTAACGCTAAGGGTGGGGAGTTCAAAACACATGGCCACGTGTCGTTTAGCTAAATGGTAGTATTTAGAGTGTTTTGGACAGGTATAAGTGTTTAGGATGCGTTTAGATTAATTTAAAGTGTATTATATATTTTATTTTGGATGTGCGATGTGTAGGAGAATAGATTTCAAACTATGAAACCTTTTTTCTGAAAAGGTACATATGGCGAAACGCCCATATGTTTAATAGAGTGTTACAGCTAAGGGTTTACAGTGACCGATATACTTATTGACGGACTAAAATACCTTTAAAATTAATCATAAATACTTTAGGCATATAAACTATCATCTTGTTTTTTATCTATTGATAGGTCACGTACCAGGAAAGGATCCGAAAGATTTTTGCATTGGTTTTGAATAAATGCAACATATGAGCTGAGACATATTGAGGATGGAAACGATTTATAGCATCCATCATGTTGAAACTAGCAGTGAGAGGCTGATGTCAGACAACAAAATATGCATTTTGGAAAACTTTAAAAACACAAATACAGTAAGCCAAAGAATTAAGGTTCTTTGCCCCCCCCCCTATATTCTAATCAAAGACAGATATGTCGTAATTGGAACCAGCACCCAATAGCTGCATCTTTTAGTTCGAATTTAAGACCTTATTCGTTGATTTTGTTTAAGAAATAAAGAGACGGGGATCCAAAAACCCAAGGAAGATGCCAATTTAAAAGTTGCAGTTTGCTCCATTACATGCCCTATTGATTTGTACACAAAGCGTTCGCGAATAGGAGAACTGGCGCCGTGCTTCCACTGATTACCACATTAAAACATAGACTGCTCTCTACAGTCTATGATTAAAACAAGCGTCTTGCTTTCATTGATTAGTACACAAAAGTGCAACTTTTGATTTCGTTTCTTCATTAGGTTTTAGATCACCGTTTCTTTAATTCTCAAACAATTTCAACATTATATGGTCTTAAATCAGAGATAAAGAGTACAGCTATTGACTGTTTGTCTCAATGGACATATTAATCTTTATTTAGGATATACAGGGGTGAACATAACTAGTACCTTAATTATTTGGCTTACTGTATTATATTAAACATAAACATTTAACAATTATAATAAGAACGTTTATATTTGTATGGGATGTATCGGGAACAAATAACCAACTTTTTATCATGGGACATTGTGAAAAATTCATACACAAAAGTACTTGAATCAGTGACATTATAATTTTTGTTTACAAGAAAAACTCGAAATCAAATGAAAGACAATCTAATCAATTCTAATCAATAAGAAGTCGAGCTTCTTTCCACTTGTCGCCATAGATTGAATGATCCACGTGCGTGAAACTTAAGATCCCGGCACTTAATAGCTGTACTGTGTGTACAAGATTATATAGACGAATCCAATTTCACGCATTCCTACACCTCAATGGCAGCCATAGCCGCGACGGGTACCCAGCTACCTCACCTAAAATGTGAAATGATGCGGCCTTGAAGTGTTTTTTAAACTGCATTCTATCACCCGTGTTACACGTAGACATAAGAATGATGACAGTTTACAACACAAAAGAATATAACATCGAATTTTAAGCGGGTTTAATCCACCCAATTGGGCACTCACAACACCTGTTTGGTGCATACGGGGACCCGAAAATGGCCGACCAAATTCTGACCATGACTTGGCTCATTGGACTCGTCTATAGGACTTATCTCTAATTCTATCCCATTCTATCAAAAGTTTGCAACTCTCCCCAGACTAACCCAAAACAACTTTTAGGTTCCTTAGATGATCCCAAAACATATCATTTTCGTTTAGTTTTTGACCCCTGTGTGGACACCCCCCCCACACACACACACACACGTCCACACCCCTAAACAACCTTTGAGTTGCAGATAGGGCTTTCTGGCACCAAACCCTCGATATAACCCAGTGATGTACCATAAAAAATTTTGAAGTTCCAATGCATGCTCTTATTAATAGCGCCCTGAACTAAATGTATGGTCGATCAAGCAAGATGATGACAACATCGAAAGAAAGAAAATTATTTCGATTTTCAGCTCAATTTAGTTCGAAAGGGGTGTATTTGACAAAAATAAGATACAAAAAAATATTAATCTACCTGCTATGTAATTAGATTTTCATGATATCAATAAGGCAAAAATAAGTCCTGGATGCCAACGATGTTCCCATTTCATTTCACAACTACACAGCCACCACAAATTTGCTATCATAGCTGAAAGTAAACTGCTTAATTCTTTCCAAAGTCATATCTTTGATCTTCCACCAACAAAACAGCTAGGAAAAAACTTAACAATTGAATATATGAATACAAAAGCCACCTAAGTCCATAATTTGGCCAAATTGAGTTAAGCATGGGAAATTGTTGCTATACATAGGCCTGTCATATGCATGAAAGAACAACTCAAATTCATTCTCTTTGTCTATTGGGCATGTGAAAAATAGCATGTATGAAAGAATCACCCAATTCCATGATTTGAGTCTTGTAACACATTGATTGAAATCCAGTATGTATAAAAGTCCACTTGTAACACATTCATTGCTAGAGAATGACTTTTGAACAAAAAATGGGTTTAATAAAGGAAAGTGTGTGGTTTATATTACATGGCAGAATGCTTATCAACATTATACATACATGTGTGCTTTATTTTGTATTATCTTACTAGTGGTAATCTCATTCTAACATTGTTGTCTTTGTATATGATTCAAAAAGTCCAAAATTTAAAATGAACCCCACGAAGTCCCTGAAATGCTAATCGTCATACCTAATACAGGTTAATCCACTCATTTGCACGTAAAACTTACCATATACTCCTATATGAACTCAGCCTGAACGAATGAGCGTATTTCTTATAGTAGGCATGTCCACTAAAAATTGAAGTACTTTTAAATTGATTCAGACCTAACTTATTGGCTTGGAATTGATGAAAGAAACATTTTGGCGTTTAAATAATCTTAATCGGACGTTTCATTCCAGAGATATGGCCTTTCGAGTGTCACGGTTTTATATAGGGCTGCCAGAACATGTTAAAAAGATAAAGTCCAAAAAGGAATACTAACAGAAAGTGCAACTTTAAGGTACTTTTTCTTAATGTATTTATTAACTAGCGTTATCTGGAACATTATATTTGCTTATAACAACATGAAAATAAGATCATCCTGAAAATTTAATCGATTTTGTTGACATACAACAAAAAAATATAAGACCTCAAAACCCATGGTTTGTTTGGTGAAACCTCAAGCATGATCATAGATGGCCGCCATGGAAAATATCTCCATAGAGGAGATGAACAATAAGTGCATTATTTCAAATGAATAGCGGTAGTCTTAAACATTGTTCAATCTTTTAAGGTCAGCACATTTTATCTTCAAAAATTATTATATTTCATCATGGCATAAGTTTGGTAACATTAATCACTACCAATTTTGAGAAATTTGCTCCAACTCAAAGGTTATCTTTACTACATTGAGCAATACACTGTGTGTGCATGTGCCCACTATGGTTTCCGAGAGTGTGTGGTTCCCAGTAGTTTCTCTCCCTATGGATATAGGTACACGGTCTGTAACACAGACTAGGTAGTGAGTAGTGCACGGGGAAGTAAAAGATTTGAGATGGGCCGCGGTAGGCTTAAACATTCTTAAATTTCTTAACATCCTGCACATTTTGTCTTCAAAAATAGTTAAATTTTATGAGTATGTAGGTTTGCTTGTCTGATTCACTCCAAATTCGGAGGTAATTGCGTTTGAACACCTGATGCACGGAATGGTGTCACTTGAACCTGTTGTAGTTCTCATCTCATTAAATTTTTCATTAAAAAAAGTTGATCTCTTCATGAAGGAAGGTCCTCTCTATTTTACTGACCAAACGGGAAAAAGTTTGGTTAATGTTTTCTGGTGGAATCAGGAATTTCTTGAAACACCCTGATATAGGCCTACATTTGGATCAAAACAAGTATGTACGCCATTTAACAGGCCTGGGATTTCTTGTATCGATCACTTTCTCCATAGACAATACGTGTGTGAGTGCACGCACACAGTAAATGAAAAATCGTTCTAGTGGAAACTGTATTAACAGTGGTCATCCCTACTTATAGCGAATACCGTACACCGTATACTTCTATGTGAACTCAGCCTTATGCATTATAAATGATCAGCTATTGTTTTCTTTTATTAAAAGGATCGAACCCAAGTAGATCAGACCATTGATCATATAACTATCAGACCACGAAGTAGTTACGTAACTCCGTGATGGTATCGGAACCAAGCACTGTTTGTATGGCGATCATTACAATCACGCTATTTTAGATGCCTTTTTTCTGTACTGATTGTTACGATCGTGGTTCATTACTTAAGCGCGTGATCCCGTTGACAATGAGCGTGTTTATAGTGGGAGCAGATGTGCGGTACATTGCGGTACAATTTCTAGCCGGTTAGAGATTATCCGGATACTTGCCCACTATAAACACTAGCAGTATATGTATGTACGGTACATCGATATCCTTCTCAACCGAAGGATATTGTGGCGAGATATTCCCACTATAAACACACCAGTATAAATTGTGTGCGGTATTACCGGAAGAAGGAGCTTCTTCATGATGCGTAGAATGCGCGCAGGACATTTGGTACGATTCTCACCCCCAAGAGTTTTCAAAACAGAAGCTACATATTCACCGCCATGATCATATTGTTGAATGGGCTGTTTATAGCTCGCGCCACAATATTTACAAATTCCCCATGTGACCTCGGGGTCATTGCAAATGTACGATAATGTTAGTTGGTATATAATTTGTGCGGTAACTGTGTCTCACTATAAACAGCAAGGGTATCGGTATATATACAAGGATTATCGTATACGGTACACTCAAAATGCGGTATATTCACTATAAACACGCTCACAGTAACATTACGTAACTTCGATACCGGGCTTCGATACTGAATAGTTGTTGAGTGCACATAATATGGAAAGCCATTGGGGTAGTGTGTGCCTTCCAAAGCGCCTTATAACATGTTCTCATTGTGTTGTGGAATCCTAGCCAGTATTCAATGATAGCTATAGAGGCCTTGCGTTTATCGATTGGCTCCAAACAAAGGATTTGAACCGGTTTCTTCCCCGTATTTTAATCATGGCGCAGTGCAGTCCATTCAATCAAATGTTGTCATCAACCTATTTGATCGTAGTGCATTTTGTTATGTGTGTGAGACAAACTGTCGCGGTAGATGTAGTCATGCTTTTGTTGAATGCATTTGAGTAGTCCGCCATATTTACGGGATGATACGTCATATGCACAGCCTCTATTCAGTTGGTCGTTGTATGATCATGGAAGAAAGAGATAAGAAGGAACCACAACGAACGCATTCACTTTGTCCACTCCCTTTACCGACATTTAATTGACAATCCCTCATTTCAAATATATAGTTTTGGTTTCTCTATTGTTCAGAAACCAAAAATCAAGGGATTAAAATGTGGAGATGAACTGGTATGCAATCATAACACTATTGTGCTGGGAGGACACAAGAGGGTATATATAATCAAACGTATAATGGCCTATAACCATGCGTATATAATATCCTATTGTGCTAACATTTTCATTATCGATATCTATCAACGCGGACGACTTTTGATGCTCTCTGCCGTATGTGGCACACTTCCATGACACCATAAAATTACACCCGAGTTGATAAGTTATGCATAGACATCATGTGCATATATTGAGGGGTGGGGGTGGGGGTGTTTTGTTAATTTGTCTGAAATATAAACGATGCATGATGATGTAGATGATTTGATTATGAATTAGATTATTCCCGGAAAGCACAACCCATACCTCTTACCTATGTTCCTCCGCCACCTATATATATCCTCCACCCTCCCCCCTCCCCACACTCGATATCGACTCTTCCCTATTATTCCACTCCACTCTTGAGCCCCCTCTCCCCTCCTTCCCTTCCCACTTCCAATGCTCTCTCCCCTCTGTTTCTCTTTCTCCCTTACCCTTACCCCCTCCCCCTCACACACACATACCCTCTTTCCCTGGCGATCTCTTCTATCTCTCTCTCTCTCTCTTCTCCAATAAATAAATTGAATAAAAGTTAGTTTAAACCAGCTTTCTATGATATTGATCTTCCGTCATGCGACATGCACATAAATAGAGTTGTGTATAATCTGTCAAGTGCCTATTGTAATGTCTGTGGAAATATTTCGATGGTCTATATATTTTCACAGTGAAATCAGCTTAGGCTAATTCGTAGTCTCAAGTCAATGCTTTCAAACTAAATCAATGCTTTCAAATGTAGACTGCTTTGTTCGACTTCTCTGCTCGTGAATATTGCACTGCGAAATTTAAACATTTCTTTTGTATACTAAGAGTAGGTAACTTCAAATCAAATAATTTTACGATCCACACCACTTATAAGAAACTGAAACCAAAACCGAAACTGACTGACACAAATGTTCGGTTTTAAACAAAAGGTAGAAACAATGAGTTCGATATCTTATGATTCAAGTGGTTAGGCAGGACAATAGGAAACCACGTGACCAAAACCAAAACCAAAACTAAAACTATATATTTGAAATGAGGCATTGTTATTCATGAGGATTTACTTTGATCAATACCCCGCGTTAAATATGTGATTGGTATTGTACTCCATGTATTTGCATGTCTTCTGGAGCGTGTCTGAAGGATGATTTGAACTAATGACCTTCTGTGCAAGCACCCTATAGGATTTTCTCTGGTGACGTGATCATCGGTCATTGATGGCCTACACCTTTTTCTTCCATTTTGCCCAATTTTCCCGAACTTTGATGACTTTTTTCTCAGAGTTGGCAGTCTTTGGCACTGAAACGAGTTAGCTAGTTACGATTATACACATATAAACTAATAAATTAAACAGGTTTTATGTACCGGACTCAACCGGAACATTGTGCATTATTTAAGAACATTTTACATCAATTTTTCATCGAAAAAGTCACCAAAATCTTAAATCGTTATTGCTAAAGCTGAAACTCAGCAAAAAAACAGCCGATTTTGACGACCTTTTCGATGTTTTAAAGGACATTTTCTACACAATACGATCAAGAAAACAGTTTGACTGTAGATCCCAAAACAAAGCTACTATGCATGTTCAGAGCATCAGTGAAATTCCAGAATCTTACTTCCGGGTAGCATTTGTTGTTCGTGGATGGGTTTGATATAGGTTTTTTTTCCAGTAATGATTTCGCCAAGCATCGATCGCGGTAAATGGAATATACATGAAAGGAGGTACCATTGATAGCTTTTCTTTCCATGCGTCAATAGCTAAGCGGATTAAAACTTGGCCGATCGAAGTCGTTGTGGTTCCTTCTCATCTCTTTCTTCCATGGTATGATTTTGTTCGTTCACTCATTCAAATTTTATTTATATCATTTGAAGACTCAAGCCTTGTTCACACAGTCGGACTTAAACCACTTAATACCGGACTTAAATTACGTCGGTAATAGTATCGGGTATAAGTGGCAGTGTGAATGAGCGTCGGATATAACTATATCCGACGTAATGTGGTTTAAATCCGACAATTTAAATCCGAAGATGACCAGGGTTAAGAGCTGTTAAGAACGATCGAAACGTTACGATCGGTAATAGTAATTACGTGTGAACACTGAACAGCGCTTTTGGGCTGTCGGATATAACTGTGACCTTTCACCTTTCTGCGTGATTCAGCGTGAAGAACACTTCCGGGTTAAATTAAATCACTCGCGCAACTGATTTGAAGCAGAGTATAACTAGTGTGACCAGTGAGAGATAAAACAAAATCATCATGGATGCATGTGCGAATATCAAACGCAATAGAGGAATGAACTGGCAAGAGAAGGAGACATTAGCTCTGCTGACCATTTCCGGTTAGTTATGACCGGTAATAGCTCGGATGTAAACACGTCGGACATAGAGCTATTGCCGACTCGTCGTGTTCACACAGTCGGACTATTACCGGACTTAAATTACGTCGGTAATAGTATCGGATATAAGTGGCAGTGTGAATGAGCGTCGGATATAAAAAAATTACTATATCCGACGTAATGTGCTTTAAATCCGACAATTTAAGGCTGAAGATGACCAGAGTTAAGAGCTGTTAAGACCGATCGAAACGTTACGTCCGGTAATAGTAATTACGTGTGGACACGCAGCACTATTGGGCTGTCGGGTATAATTGTGAGTAGGCCTATATCACTCGCGGAAAATTTTAAGCAGAGTAATTTATGGCTGCAGCTGAAAATATTAATATAAACTAGCGGGATGCAGGCCTTGCCGTTTAGATTTTAAAGGCGAGTGGTTAATCACTCGCTAGCATGATTGTAGGCGAGTGGTCGAATTTTCACAAATATCACTTATTTAGGAAATAATCAAGTAGAGTTTCTGTCTTGACACGGTATTTATGTACATTTATGTTGAAATGCGCGCGAAGCGCGCTAACATTTTTCACTTTCTACGCTTGGAGGAGTACAGCATCGATTAAATACTGAAATGGCTGATTCAGTGGCTGATTTTGGGAGATTCGCAGCGAGTGATATTTAGTGTCTATGGCGAGTGGAAAATCGCTCACTAAAAATCGAGTTTGGGCGAGCGGCGGCGAGTTTCGGGGGGGGGGGGTAGCCAAAAGTTAACCCCCAGAGGGTTCAGTGGGGGGGGTAGTATGGCCCTGGATGTAGATGGAGATGAAATTTATTAAGCCATAAGCATGATAACAGAAAGGCATGCAATTGCATTTTATAAGATGATTAGGGGGTCCCAAATATATACGGATAGAAAAATAGGGGGTGTCATAAAATATTTTGATGACCAAAATGTAGGGAGTCACAACACAGCATGACTACAGATAGTGTGTTTATTTTATTCAAAAAGACTGATGCCTGTTTTTTTTGGGGGTGTAAACGGTGGGGGGTCATAAAATATTTGCTGCCGAAATAGGGGAGGTCGCAATTTTATTGAAGCCGACTTTTGTAAATTTGGGACCCCCAAGAAAAAAAAGCATGATGATGGGAGTCAGTGTAATTTTTTTGATTTTTGACATTTTTTCAAAGATGTCCACCATAGTAGGGCCTACATGTATAAAATGCGATATAGAGCTAAGTCTACTGTAAAATGGGACTACTTTGTCAAACTAAAATAATAATAATAATAATAATAATAATAATAATAATAATAATGATAATAATAATAATAATAATAATAATAATAATAATAATAATAATAATAATAATAATAATAATAATAATAATAGAACCTACATAAATACAAAATTGGTCTTAATTTTGGAACTTTTGAATTTGCATTTTTCTTACATGGCATACCTACCGCATTGTCTGTAATTTGTTCTAAAAAGGGGCGTTTATTGAAAGTGAATTTTCAGTGAAAACATTTAAAATCGGGTTAAATTTTCTGATGATGCTCATGTAGAAAGAAGAGATTTATGACCGGTAATAGGCTTTAACGGACATAACACGTCGGGCATACGCTGGCGAAGTTACGTCATTTATCGGATTAATTACCATAGCAATAGGTGAAAACAATTTTGAACATTTCGCGCTGTACTACAAGCAGGTTGCACTCATCACCTGTATGTCTGCAATCATAGATTGAATACAATACCGGTCTTTTCAAAGATACTAATCTTACAGGTGCAACTAATCAGCATGATTCACCTATTGCTATGGTAGTTAATCCGATTATTACGTAACTTCGCCAGCGTATAGCGCTATTGCCGACAAATGTGGACGCACTAAGGGATTAGCGGAAATATTTAATTCGATCGGACATAAGCCTAGATAAAATATTACCGGTAATAAGTGCATGTGTGAACACAGCTTGAGCCTATGATTATGATACATCCTCCGTGGAACAGTTTCAAACAAATATAGCTAGGGATTATTGGGGCAGAGGTTATCTTTTGAATCCTCTTAGAGGGCTATCATTTTTTTTTTTTTTTTTGGGTCCCAAATTTACAAAAAGTCTGCGTCAATAAAATTGCGCACCCCCTATTTCGGCAACAAAAGTTTTATGATCCCAAACCCCAAAATTGTATTGAAATCAGTCTTTTTGAATAAAATAACACACTTTCTGTGGTCATCGTGTGACTCCCTACATTTTAGTCATAAAACATTTTATGACCCCCTCCTAATATTCTTTCCAAGACTTTATGACCCCCGTATATTTGGGACCCCTCTTTCGAATAAAATTATATACCTCTTATGACCACTGATGCATAGGCAAGGACACTCGCGCGAATTGAAAGACTTGTCGCACACGACAGTTGGTCTCACACACATAACAAATGCTTATACAATCAAATAGGTTCATTACAACATTTGATTAAAATGAAACGATAAAAACAAAGCATGAAAAAAGACACATACAAGATAAAAATTAATAATAAAATTATATAAACAATGTTAAAGATAAAATAGAGAATAAAATTTCCTCAAATCAGAAAAAAAAAACATTGACAGACATCATAATCTGTCAGAAATTACTGCATGAGATTCGAACCATCAATCTTTTCCACAAGTTCTCTTTATCCTCGCACTATAGTATAATGCTTTGCTCACTGGGCCACAACGTATCAGGTGAATGATTACCGCTGCATTATCATGAACAAATTTTGTTCGATCTTGTTCATAATTAATTGTATGTGTCGATAGGTTTCACCCTTTAACTACACGTACCCTTAATGATCAGTGATAATAGTCGGCTTTTACAGGGATGGCGCTCTCTCATTTCCATGCACTCCATAGCGCCATTAGGCGAACGTTTACGGTATTTATACAGCGCCTTTCACATGTGAACATGTACCAAAGCGCTTTACATTTATTCCGCCGTCGTTAGAATATGTCAGCTGCCATACAATGCCCAAGGCATGCTCATACCTTTGGGCGGCGCTCAATGGACATTATTCATAACAGCTCCCCATTTCACACCTGGGTGGAGAGGAGTAACTGAGATAAAGTGCCTTTCTCAGGGGCACAACACGATGGCATCGCCGGGGCTCGAACCCGCAACCTTCCGATTATGAGTCGTAGCCCGTTCCGCTCGGCCACCGTGCTCCCTAATAAAAAAGAAATGTTTTCATCTTCTCCAATGTCTTTACTTTTGAAGATTCATCACTAGGTGTTGTGACGTAAAGACGGAAAGAATACAATACCAGTGGTGCGGGCGCGCAAAAATGTTCATACACATTTTTGGTATCATATCTTTTCTCATTAACATACTGAAATTTGGCGTTCAAAATCGGTATATTTCTGACGAAATAATTAAAATACTATCGAATTAGTCTCAATTGTGGTATACCACGTTTGAGACTAATTCAACAGTTTTTTGATGATATCTTCGGAAACACACCGATTTGGAACCCCTAATTTCAATATGTTTATGAGAAAAATAGGATCCTCAGTTTATTACAGGATCATGATGGTTATTATTAATTAAAACACTGTAGACTACCAGTATCACGCTATTTAAATGTCAGTAATTCCATAAGTTTTCTTATTTACAATTAACTTTTTTTTTTGCATGAATGTTTGAAAGTAACAACATTTTATGTTATACGTAAGTTTTAAACAATTTGAGTTTCCAATTATATCAGGTCACTTTCCTTCAATAGGATAGGTGATTGATGAAAACAGAAATATGGTGAAAGATTTTTTTCCATACAAACTTTCTACGCCTTGCTCATGGTGCTATAATACGACACTTAATTAACCAGAATTACATGGTATTATGCATCCAAACATGCCCAATTCACAAAAGTATTACATGAACCCTATTGACCAGTGGACTTCGGGTATATATATAAATGCGCATATATAAATGCGCACGTGACATCTACAAGTCGCCATACCGTGTTCAACGATGTAAGGTACCCGGATGTGCACAAATTCCACACGCAAAAGTATAGGCGAAAATGACAGGTTACAAGGAAAATTGGCTTTGCAAAATAGTGGCATTGATTGCAAAGGGCAAAATAATTTGACCCGAAACATAAACTCTTTATTTGGATTTTCCATTACGGAAAAAAAAAAAATTATGACGGAAAAGCTAGATATAGCTGATTTAAAAAGTTATATTTCATTATTTCCGTGCTAAATGGGCGTGGCAATTGGCCATATTGATGACGAAATGTGATTCTTACTGGCATTAAGGTCAGAACCGGGTACCTGCCGATGATGTTATTTGATAATGTTTGCACGTAGGGAACTTAGGGGGCTGTCATTTTCTTCGGAAGGAAGGGGTCATGGATTTATTTATTTGGGAGTCAAGAGAAGTATCCCCCGTAGTGCCGCCAATGAACATAACTCTGACCCTAATTGTAACTCTAATTATAACGTAAATTGAGGAAACTATACCTTTAGCCCTTTTCGGTATAATGACCCGCTCAAACTAATAGGCTAGATGTCCCCGCCCGACCTCCTCAATTCTAACTTACTCATTCGCTCGCAAATTGACAAAAAAACAAATTCAAAATGTGTTTTAAGCACCTTTTGTGTCCCCCATGCTAAATCGGTAATCTGTACGCCCTTTGTCACCCTTTGACGTACAATTTAGAGTATAAACACGTAGATGACTGTACATGATCTAATCATCCCGGCTGGAAGATGTTGAGGAAGACTCGTATGCTATACATCACGCTCATACGTTATATGACAATATGACGTACAATCACGTATGTGATGCATGGTTGGAGATTTATTCAGCTAGTAAGTTAGATCTAGATCATACACATTATTGTCATGGTATATTGTAATTGTATACGTCAATTTTGTTCAGTTTGATTCAACCGGCTTATAAAGTTTTACTTTACACGGAAGGGAAAGTTAGCAAAAAACAATTAATTTATGAGTGTAAAAGGGGGAGGGTTGGTTTTGGGGAAGGGGGGGACAAATAATATTTATAAAATTATAAGTAAGGCGAGAAAGAGAGAAACCCTGTTCTACGGGCGAACGGACCTTTCAAGTAGGGTCGGTCGGTCGGTTGGTATTTAAAAAAAAAAATTAAATAACCCAAAAAATCACAAAAATCTGTAAATAAATTTCAATTTGAGAAAATACAAAAAAAAAATTGTCCTGAAATTTCCGAAATTTGGGGTCGGCATTCATTTGTACAGGAAAAATTTGTTTCCCAAAATAGAACAGGGTTTTCGTTTTTGTCGAATAAATAAATAAATAAATAAATAAATAAATAAATAAATAAATAAATAAATAAATAAATAAATAAATAAATAAATAAATAAATAAATAATAAATAAATAAATAAATAAATAAATAAATAAATAAATAAATAAATAAATAAATAAATAAATAAATAAATAAATAAATAAATAAATAAATAAAAATAAATAAATAAAAATAAATAAATAAACATTAGTTATGTTTGTACATGGGGGTGCTGTGCAATAATCATGATCCTTTGATATCCATGATTTATCCTTGCAAATTTATAGCATCGAACCTCCAGCCAATGTTCCTTGCCAGTGCTAGCCACGAAACAAGGTCACAACTGTAGCCACTCCTTCAATGATCGCCATTTCAGTGATTGACAGTGATGTAATGCAAATATGGCGCTAGCCATCTGGTCACGTGCGCATTTATATATGCGCATTTATATATACAACCGAAGTCTACTGTTGACAGTGGAACTAATAATATATTCTAATAGTGCAATCTATATTCATTTTTACAGCATGACAAGTTGATTTTATCATGTTTATATACACAGAAACATAGTTCGTGCTTTAAAGGACCATGACTTTATTGCGTTCAGTTAGCAATTCTAGGTATTTTCAATACATTAAATCTCACAACATTTCACTGAATTGCAATCTGCCACAAATAGTAGATTGTCATCACCAGATAGCGTCAAGCTTTGTACGCTTGAGACACCTTTCGTAACGCAACCAATGTACTTCCCAGCAGCGGAGTATCGATGTATTGCGTGTCCGTTGCCACGATCAGTTACAAGTACCTCGTCTTCGTCTCCGTCAACCTTAAAATGGGTGCTAATTACCAGACCTTGGGGAATCCAGGACGAAACTCCGATGGGAGTCTGAATTTTGGACAGGATCTTCCCTGTGCCATCTATGATGTGGACTTCTTTGATTCCTGTGTCAGCACAGTAAGGACTGACTATGATACTTCCTCTTGATGTGACGCCAAGAAATCTCCTCTTGGTGTCACGGCAACATCTAGTGCATTGGATAGATTCTCGTATCCGTCATTTCCGAATTCCATCTTCAAGACAGGTGTCTTTATAGCCTTCAATTCGCGATTACGTCGTGTTCCGGGCGACCAAAGTCGACCAATGACAATCTTGTCTGAATTCTGAACCGTGTTTTCCTCGAATTTTACTTCAGTCACCCTCTGTCCAGCGTTAATGATCGTAGCAGGTTCTGCTGCAACAACTTCTTGCAACACAGCTTTCAGACTTCCGTAATCAGACGCGAGCTCAAATTCCGATCCACTTTCTTTTAGTATTTCGGTGATCGCTTTTGCTGTTGATACGCGCGATATGATAGAAAGCAGCTGGTTATCGGAGGTTTTGATGCTTTCTAGCCCTTCCTTCTCTATGGTGTTTAACTCCTCTTCGACGACCTTCCGTGCCTCATCAAGGCGTTTTAGATAGGAAGATTTCAATTTCTGGACGGTGTCTTTGATCTGGATCCTAGCTTCGGATATAGCTAGATCAAATTCCCGTCGCCTCTTACGAATATCCTGCAAAGCTTTATTGACTTCTTCCTCATTCTTTCCAGAGCTTTCGTGCAGCTGTTGAAGCGTTTGATACCTTTCTTTGGCGGATTGTTCTATCTCAGAATACTTGTGTTCTGGATGACTATGTGTGACGACAACGCACTGGCGACAGATGGGGGCATCGCACGTTTCACAATAGAATAACAGAGATTCTCCTTTGTGTTTCACGCACATCTTCTGCTCAATAGCACTGGCATCCGGGACCTTGCCTGCTCGAAGCTCTTCGAGTGTAATAACAGGATGGTCTTTGCTTCGTCGTTGTGATTTGTGGACGGCAACACATTGTTTACATAAGTAGTCATCGCATTCCGTACATCGAGCTACGGCAGTAGGTGGAACTGACTTGTCGTCCCTTTCTTCTGTAAACGGTAAATGGTAAAACAAAATAGGTTTAATAAAATCATTTTTGGGAAGGGGAGGGACGGTGCTAAATGGTTTACAGTCTTGATGTTCTTTTGTAAAACCTGGACACTTTATATTTTAACATTTTGAACTGAGAAAACTTCTTTGTGAATGAATGCGTCTACCACTTGGTGCACATATTGTGAACCATAAGCATAATGCCAGTGGTTAAGGGAACTGGAATGAGCGTTTTGAGCGTTTCGACAGCATTTTTGTGGGACATGAGAGCACATCAGACCTATCGAATTGCATTCTGAATACGAAGAATGTCTTTCTGATATCAAATAATTTTCATTTTATGAAATTCACGATATAATACAAATTTTATGACAAATTATTAAAATTTGATATTTTTCACATTTGAGATATGTGATCGTACACCACGAATGAGCCGTAAATGTCCTCAATTGTATTCTGAGTTACAGTGTAAAATGGGCATGAAGGTCATATTCATAGGTATTTCAATTTGGTGCTACGTGTATCTCATTAAATGAGGTACACGTAGCACCAAATTGGGGTACCTATGAATACGACCTTCATGCCCATTTTACACTGTAACTCAGAATACAATTGAGGACATTTACGGCTCATTCGTGGTGGATTTGGTCACATATATATAGTCCTCGAAGTAAATTTTATAAATTTAATGATATAGTCTTAAAGTGTATGTAGCTGGGAGGAAAAGCCGACGATCAATTGAAGATTTTGACCTTTCATATTGAAGATATGGATTTTTCCCCCCAAAAGACCTATTTTTTTGGTGTTTTGGGAAAAAAATCATATCTTCAATACGAAAGTTCAAAATTTTCAATTGATCGTCGGCTTTTCATCCCACCTACATACACTTTAGGTAGAAATCATCAGATTTATAAAGTTTACTTCGAGTACTGTTAAATATCAAAAATATCAATTTTAATGATTTGCCATAAAATGTGTATTACATTGCGAATTTCAAAAATCAAAATTACATTGCGAATTTCAAAAAATCAAAATTATTTGATATCAGAAGGCCATTCTTCGTATTCAGAATGCAATTCGATATGTCTGATGTGCTCTAATGTCCCACAATAAATACTGTCCAAACGTTCATACCCCTTCCCTTAATGATAATAATATTCTGAGCCTAGTTTACTTGTAAAATGTATTATTCTAATCTGATTATTATTAATCGATCATATTACAAATACCTTCCACGCCGAACCAGACACACGAAGTACAGTGAATCGTTTCTTTTGACATCAATTCCATCTGCATTGCCTTCTGCTCCGTTAGCCGATGGACTATCGCCAGTGGTTGCCATTCTTTCAAGCCACATGGTGGGATGTCGAATTCTTCACCACATTCAACACATTTCACTTTGCTTATAGGTGAATCTTTGGCTTGGTCGTCTAAGCAGGTTGCACAGTAGCTGTGTAAACACGGAAGACTACGGGGAGACTTGAGAAGTTGATGACATTTACTGCACTTGGTAAGGTCACGGGATTTTGAGGTCATCGAGGCAGCCATGATGAATCTAAAATAAATATTAGTAATAATAATAAACCTGGCAATCGGACAACACTATTTTTGTTATAACTATTATTTATTATCTCCAAATAAAATGAAATAATAGAAACTTAGCGGCAAGCAATAGTTGATATTTGCACTTGCATGTAGATAAATAGTAGGCCCTATAGTTTAGAGATTAACTAGTTTTTCAATACACCACGTCGATATTTACAGATTGAAAATGATAATTATGATTGCATTTAACCTTTGAACGAATTATCATTGGTATACCATGATTCAATATCCCGATATCTTATCAATCAATATTCCCTACCTATGCCAAACATTGTGGACGTGGGTGTTTTAACATCTTTTTCGTTATTGTTCAGTTTCAGTTTCTTCATTTCCTATTATTAATTTAAATTAAAAAGATAGATTTCCACTATACCTGTAATGTATAGTTAAGGGGGATGTCATTTTTTCGGAAAGGGGTCATGAATATGTCAGTGACCCCCTCCCCCATCGCGGACTGAATGTTTTTATGACCTCCCTTTCCGCCCACACAGTCTTGAGGCAAATTATACATTGTTGGTACTAAAGTACAGACTGTGCAAAATATTGATAGGAAGTGTAAAGGATTTTGATGTGTAAAGAATATTTCGCATACATATTTATTTAGCCCCCCGCGTCATCATCCCTATATCTTCGTGTCAAAAATTGCCGTGATAGTACGGCGAATCCTCTCGTTTTTTAAAAGCTACGCATGGCGATTTTTTTCGAGATAGGCCGAGCGACTCAGGCTAAGCATACCATTTACACGATATGAGATACCACAGAGCCTGCCGCAGAGTTTCTATTCTACGATTTGTACCACATATGGTGTTGCCATTATAGAAAATTCGATTTGTTGTCAGGTAAATCGCAGGTTTTGTTTCCAATACACTAACTCGAAATGCAATACACTAATTAGCGGGCCTTGCTGTTTGCTGTGGATATTTTACTGCATTAAGTAAAGATTTTGAAATCAAAAGTCAAAATTGTGATAATATTCAACTGTTTGAGAAATGAATTATATCCCTTACGCCCTAGCTGCTTTTTGGCGAGGGGAAGGAAAGAAAGAAAGAATAGAAACTCTGCGGCAGGCTCTGTGAAAGAAAGAAAGAAAGAAAGAAAGAAAGAAAGGAAAGAAAGGAAAGAAAGGAAAGGAAGGAAAGGAAAGAAAGGAAAGAAAGGAAAGAAAGGAAAGAAAGAAAGAAAGATAGAAAGAAAGAAAGAAGAGAAAACTTTTTTCTCGGGTGCGGTTTCGAACCCCCGACCCTTCGGGTGCTCGCCCGTGCACCGGCCTACCTTGCCACGGGGGAGTAGCTTGCCCTGCCAAGCTTTCCGTCACTATATGACTGTTCGCATGATGACGCAATAGCATCATGTGGGATACCTGCTTGTGCCTACACTTTCTGAATTGAGGTTTTTTGATGTTTAGTAAGGTTAGGGATATAAAGGAACCCGTGTAAGATCCAGGTGCTGTATCTATAATACAATGTACATTATCGACACACTATACCACTTTCTTTATCTGCGTCAATAATTGAATATTGATTTCAATCGAATTGAATACATGTCTCCATTTTGAGTTTTACTCCACCACTGAGCGATCTAGCGATCGATTTCTAGCCAATCAGATAGACCTCCTTTTCTTGCGTTCGGTGAAATACCAATCGCCCGTCGCTCACCAACGGAGTATTAAGTTTATATTTATAATACTGGGTGTCGACACTGTGCCCCCTTACTGAGGTAGATCTGTTAAACTAAACTTGTTACTAGTATACTATTTAAGCCCCCAATCACGGGGATTTTGAATGTGAAATTGAATTTCAAGGTATAATAGCGAATATTGCCTGTATTTTTACAGTAAATCTACTTAGACCAGGGAAGTATTTGCCGAAATATTGGGGGGGGGGGGGCATTTAATAATGTGACCCCCATCCAAAAATGTGGGAGGGGACGTGTCCCCTGCCCCCCCGATTGACGCCCATGGTCGCTATTGCCGTGATAAGTATAAATGCAAAAGTGACGACCGATGCATCACAAAATTCGGCGATTGCCCATCGCTTTCCAAAAGCGGCACATCGCAATCGTGTATAAATTTAGCTTAATAGACCTACTAGTCTTTTGTTTTATACCAATGGAAATATGAATGTAATAATATACTAAACTTACCAAATCGAATAAAAGTTATTTCCTTGCCAAAATTGGATCGCAATGTACTGGCAAAATACACGGTATCATAGATTCCGTTGACTGTACAAATACTGTTTTATCAGTGAACTATGAACCTCTTGCTCAAGAGACGGCTCGCCTAATTACGGAAGGCTGGACAGTACATGCCGGCTGTAGACATATCCCATGTAGAGATTTTCCCATCACAAAACTTCGACTTGTTGAATAAAACAGAGCGATATGTATAGGCTCTCATCAAAATAATTTCAGGTACTTTTTTGTTCGTTTGTTTGTTCGTTTCTATGGGTATATTATTTAAATTCGGAAATATTTTAAAGCGAATTACAGCTATGTCTGTAACGATTTTCCGTACAATTTCTATATTAGGGATTCCCCGGTCTCTTCCCGCTCACGCAATGCATGGTCGCATGAACTGAGAGTGCATTGGTAGCAAAAACATGATTGTACATTTACGTCGTATGTAAAATGGAAGGAGTAGTGTAGTGGCCAGGGGATTCAAGTGTAATACTTAACTTTTTTCGATAGCTATTTTACAACACATGATGTAATCTTGGAAATTCCCAAGTCTTACTTAATTATAACATTAAGGGGACTCGATCTTTTGTGCATAATTATAGAGGGCCAGGGGATTCACTCTATCATATCCGGGCTCAGTTGTGCTGGATGGTCACATTTTAGGTAAACTCTCACTCAATGCTTTGGAAACACAAAAATCCCGTTAGGTCTCAGCAAATGTTAACACTTTTCTTTCATGACTTTCTCTGAAAGTAGATATTTGTTCAAATAAGTAACAAAAACTGGTTGTCTAAGTTAATTGGACAGACAGTAGACACATAATTTACATGAAACCAGGCCCGCGCGCAGGGGTTTGCGAAGTTTGCAAAGGTATACAAAAAGTCCTCCAAATTTGCAAGCGTAGCGAGCAAAAAGAAAGCTTACCATATTCTTTCAACACATATATTCAACTGCAAGCCTTACAATAGATTTTTACAAAGATCAAAAATGACGGGATATATTCATGGATTTCTACCCAGATCAAGATGTTGGAATTCAATAAGTCGAGGGTTGATAGCCAGAAAGCCTTAACTCACAATAACCAGCTCTCACAAAATGAGCATAAAGTTTACAAAATAACTTTCTGAGATATATCAGATTTGGAATCTTTATTTTATACCCTTTTTGCTTTGGTCTTAAAAATCAATATTTCCTCCAGAATTTAATTTGTGTTCTATTGAATTTTGTCATGATTAATGGACCGTCATTTCTATAGTGTCCTGGCGACTTTATGCTCTTGGGGGGAGCAGGTGATTTTGAGTAAAGGCTTTCTGGCTCTCAACCCTCGGAATATCAATAGTAAACATAAACATAAACATAAACAATGTGATTTATGAAGCGCCTTTTACAAAAGTAGGCAAAGCGCTAAAAGAGAGAAAGACAAGAAAGGAAAAAGAGCTAATGAGTGGGAAAGAGGTGAGTTTTAAGGAGATTCTTGAACGTGGTAATATTTTCTTGACCTCGGACAATGGTGGGCAACTCGTTCCAAAGGCGCGGCCCCACTGTTGAAAAGGCGCGATCGCCAGCTTCTTTCTTGGAACGAGGCACTTCAAATGTGACAGCAGCGTCAGATCGAAGCGCATAAGATGTTTTGTGGGTCCGAGGTTGAAAATAAGAAGAGATGTAATCAGGTGATTGGGTGTGAAAAGCTTTGAATGTCTGGAGAAGACTCTTGAACTGTATTCTTTGGGCAACAGGCAACCAGTGGAGAGATTGGAGAAGAGGAGAGGCATGACTGCGACTCGGTTGCCTGAAGATAAGACGGGCAGACTTATTTTGGAGGACTTGAAGACGGTTTAGGTGTTTTTTATCCATATCATTGAAGAGTAAGTTACAATAGTCCAGTTTGGATAAAATGAGAGTGCGGACAATGTTATGACAAGTGTCGGTATCTATTACGGATACGATTTAGATTTCGCAGCTGCCAGTTAATGGTACGAGACAAATTGGTAGTGTGATCAGCCATTGTCATGGAGTAATCAAAAATAACACCCAGGTTACGGATGCTAGGGGAAGATGGATTTTCCTGATTACCAAGATGAAGGGTGAGATATTGCAGGGTCTTATAGTGGTGAGCAGATGAAGCAATAAAAAACTCAGTCTTAGATTGATTGAGTTTCAATCTATTTCTAAGCATCCAAGCCTGCAGATCATTAACACACTGGCTCAACTTAAATAATGCGCAAGCAGCATCACCGTGACAATTCGGATCAAAGATCGTATAAATGATTTGACCAACTTTGCGGTTGCGATAGTAAATAATTATGTTTCTCTTTATACATTATAGCTAGGAATAAATACCAGAAATGATTTCAAGTGACGTCATTCAAACCATCTCAATGCAACTAAGTGGTTTAGGAATGTGTTCCTCATTGTCATTGAGTTTTCAAATCTATACAGACAGTGAGACACTACAAGCTTATTGTCTGATGTGCAACAATAGGATTTTGACAGGCAACTCATAGCTGAATTTATACTACATCGCTGGGAGTTATCGATATTGGTTTTTGGCCAATGAGATAGAACTCCGGGAAAAGCGAGCTACCTTATTGGTCAAATACCAATCGCTCAGCAACGGAGTATAATTCAGCTTAATGTGTAACTCAGTAGCGCCTGACGGTGATATTTCAAATCCAAGTTATTCACTGCAGGGCGTATTTCTATTGTTCATTTACCGCCTGTATAAAACAAAAAATATTTACCTGGTGTGGCGCTGTGCGTCGTAGCTTTTTCGCAATTCAGTGTCATTAAACAGCAGCGCTTTGAATTTGACCAAACGCTCGTGATTCGAGATAAGCACTGACGTTACTGACTATACTTGGCCAAAATCATTATTACAATATTATGTAACAACACAGGAATAGAACTAATTTAACCTATTTATACGGAGGTTAATATAATTACATAATGAATTTATTCATTAATTAGGATAGGTGATTGCTGAAATCAGAAACAATGTGACAGCCTTTTCCCGTCCAAACGGTCTTCTTTTTGGTATATAAGAATTATTTATATAGAATTACAGTTTTAAAATCCAAACATACATGCACAATTTCACAAAAGTGGTTACATGAATCATGTACAGATTTACCCAAAATGGATGTTTTGGAAAATGCAAGCCATGCAATCAAAACAATTGTATGCTACCAGTATAGAAAAGATATGTCTATATACGTGCAGTTACAGTTCTAGGTATTTCAATACTTTATATCTCAAAACATTTCACTGATGAGGTACCTGTCACTAACAGTAGATTGTCATCACCAGATAACGCCAAGCCGTATATCATTGAAAACATTTTTGTAACGCAACCGATGTACTTTCCAGAAGCGGAGTATCGATAGACGGCGTGTCCGTTGCCGCGATCAGCTACAAACACCTCGTCTTCATCATCATCAATCTTAAACCGTGTACTTATTACCAAACCCGTTGGACTCCAGGATGAAACACCGATGGGTGTCTGAAGTTTGGACAGAATCGTCCCTGTGCTGTCGATGATGTGGACTTCGCGGGATCCGCTGCAAGGACTGACTATGATGCTCCCTTTTGATGTGACGCCAAGAAAGTATGGCTGTATGGTCACCTTGATACTCTTCAGGTGTTTTCCGTCTAGTGAATGGCAGCTTATGAAGTTGTGTGTGATATTCCCCGCAAGAACATGGCCTTGTAAGTTGAAGACTAAGCCACACACTTGGCTTGATCCACGCGTGTTGTAAGCAACGTTATCTGGTGATACCGTATGGAAATAACGTTTATAAGTCCATTGCAAGTCAAATATCTTCACATATGGTGATACGTTATCGGTGATGTAGAGCAAATTGTCGGGGCCGACCTGAATGCACCATGGGTTGGATGTCTGCCCTGCGTCGACACCTACATTGACGTTGAATGCAGACTTGAATGCACCGTCAGCGTTATAAATCTTGACTTTCCCTGCACTGTGATCCGATACTGCGATATCTCCTCTTGGTGTCACGGCAACATCTATTGCAAGGGCTAGCTTCTCATTTCCTCCATTTCCGAATTCCATCTTCAAGACAGGCATCTTTTTCAACTCACGATTACGTCGTGTTCCGCGCGACCAAACTCTACCAATCACAATCTTGTCTGAATTCTGAACCGTGTTTGCCTCGAATTTTACTTCAGTCAAACTCTGACCAGCGTTAATGATCGTAGCCGGGTTTGCCTCAATAACTTCTTGTAAAACAGCTTTCAGACTCCCGTAATCAGACGCAAGCTCACATTCGGATCCACTTTCTTTCAGTATTTTAGTAATCGCCTTTGCTGTTGATACCCGGGATATGATGGAAAGCAGCTGGTTATCAGCGGTCTTTATGGTTTCTAGCCCTTCCTTCTCTATGGTGTTTAATTCCTCCTCGACGACCTTCCGTGCCTCATCAAGGCGTTTTAGATAGGAAGACTTCAATTTCTGAACGGTATCTTTGATCTGGATCTTAGCTTCGGAAATAGCCAGATCAAAATCTCGTCTACTCTTACGGATTTCCTGCAAAGCCTTATTGACTTCTTCCTCATTCTTTCCGGCGCTTTCTTGAAGCTGTTGCATGTGTTCATTCTTCTCCTTGGCGACCTGTTCTAACTCAGCTTGTTTATGTTCTGGATGACGATGTGTAATCACAACGCACTGGCGACAGATGGGGACGTCGCAGGTTTCACAATAGAACAACAGGGTCTCTCCTTTGTGTTTCACGCACATCTTTTGCTCATGAGCACTGGCATCCGGGATCTTACCTGCGCGAAGCTCTTCGATTGTAATAATAGGATGGTCTTTGCTGCGTCGTTGTGATTTGTGGACGGCAACACATTGTTTACATAAGTAGTCGTCACACTCCGGACATCTAGCTATGGCAGTAGGTGGAACTGGTTTGTCCTCCTGTTGTTCTGCATGAGGTAAATGGTAAAACCAGGAAATATAACAGAAGGGTACTAAATGGTTAAGTCGTGAGTCCTTTGTGAAATCCGGATATTTTAGGGTTTTACATTTGCATTTAGAAAGGGGAACTTGTTTGTGAATCATATGCGTCTACACTTTAGGCATTAGTGCACACTTTTTGATCCATAAACAGCTGTGTGCTTATAATGCACGTGGATAATAATATTTATCTAGCCTAGTTTGTGTTACACAAACAAATTTCCGCATTATTGATCAGTTGTAAAATGTATTATTCTAACATTATATGGTTTTATTTATTATGTGTTTATTAAATATATCGTTTTACTGTATTGTATCCTGGGCAGCAAGGGAGACCAGTGTTGGTTACTGATAGTCTGTCCTAGGTTAAAGAAGAAATAGATATATAAATTAAATCTGATAATTAAAATGATGAAAATACCTTCTCCGCCGAACCACACACACGAAGTACAGTGAATCGTTTCTTTTGACATCAATTCCATCTGCATTGCCTTCTGCTCCGTTAGCCGATGGACAATCGCCAGTGGTTGCCATTCTTTCAAGCCACCTGGTGGGATGTCGAATTCTTCTCTACATGTTGCACATTTGACTTTGCTTATAGGTGAATCTTTGGCTTGGTCGTCTAAGCAGGTTGCACAGTAGCTATGTAAACACGGAAGACTACGGGGAGACTTCAGTAGTTGATGGCATTTACTGCATTTGGTAAGGTCACAGGATTGAGAGGTCAACGAGGCAGCCATGATGTATCTGTTATAATAATAATTATGATAGTAAAAAAATAAGTGAGTATAACTTTTTATGTGTTACAAAATTACACGTCGTCTGAAATAAATGTAAAAGATTGAGGATTCTTTCTTTCTTTCATGCAATAACATCAATTTTGCACCTGCCAAATTCAGAGATAACCTTGTCACTGATCAATTTGATAACCAGGAAGGTTTAGTTCACCCCATGCAGAAGAAGAACTGCGTTGGCGAATTGGGCTTTCTCTTTAAGCTTCATTGATATTCCTGTATACATTCGCCAAACTGGAATTAGGATGTTCATGAACTATATGAACAACAGCTCTCCAGCGGTTTACAGAACAAGTAGAGTACGGTATATAACTGCAATATATAGGTGCAATCGATTTAAGACCCGGGATCAAGACTTTTGTCTTTTTAGTAGCAAGGTGATCATATTATAATTATGCAAAAAGCATGAACATTGCAGTGTAAACATACATTAGGGGCTGTGTAATCATTATGATCCCGGTGAAGAAATTCATGGGGGTGGAAAGAATTGCTTGGCAAACCAAAATGGGTAGGGTAAGCGATTTTTTGGTTTGGCGCACAAACGTTTAGGCTAAATATAAAATTTCCTGTTCACTATTGCATAATTATATCTAGGCCTATAGTCCATGATATAAGGTCTTAGTGTATGTAATTGGTGTAAAACATTATGCAGTCATGTCTTCAGCAGAATTCACCACGACCTTTGCAAGACTTAAACCCCATTACACCAAGATAAACCTCATTCAAAACAGCTCAACTATGTTAAATCAGGGATGTGTCTCATATCCCTGGTTAAATCCATAAACATATGTTTCTGATTTCCTGTGCGATATCGCAATGTGCTGTGATGAAATAGGTATTATAATTTCAGTTGGATACACCATTACAAAGCAAACGCACATTTACAATACTGAGCGTGGCCTTTGTTCCCGAAATGAGAACAAAAGTCTGCATATTGTTATCCAGCCATGTTGGTGGTACAACTCATGTCAAACTTGTCATATGTATTGTGATCGTATCACACAAGTAAATGAGAAACATGTCGTTTTAGACTTAACACGGTTTGGAAAAAGTTTTTCCATTTTTAGCTCCCTATCGGGCAGTCAGAACTCCATATTTGGGAGGGCTCGACAACAATCTTCCCAAAATCGCATTTTAATCATTTTTAGATGACCATAGAGGGAAAGAATTGAAGTTTTTTTACAGCTTCTATGGCAAAAATTGATCAAACCGATCACAGGATGGTGCTCGCTCGAAGTTGGAGCTATCTCTAGTCAGCTGTTGAGCACAATTTGCCATAAAAATTACACGTCCGACTGTTATGAAATTTTGGAAGACTCTCTTCGGAAAAACAGCTCGACAACAGCTTTTCCGTGACATTTTTTACTTCAAATTGTAGTATAATAAGGATGAACATTATAATTCACATGTGAGCCTCTATGGCTATTATTGGGTGAAGGGTTTTCCCTCCAGCCTACTAACTAGTCTATTGCTGATACCTACAGTACAGTGAGTGAGCTAAAGGTCAATCATCAATTGGAGCGCTGTGTGTGCACTGAATAGGAAAAACGGACAGTAACTGCATAATGAATTGCTCAGAAAGTGGTAAAAGCATGAAACTTGGCACAAGTACTCGTAACAACATTACAAACATTTTCAGGGGTAGTGCCAATTTGAATTCTGCGTTCCTTAGCAACGGTTGCTAGGCAACATACTTTGCATAGAAACCAGCATATACGGCGTTCAGAGACCACATTATATGGCGGATACTCCTGTATTGTTATGCCTAACATATCAATCTTCATGTTTACATGCATTTGGAGTACTTTTAATAGGTTTTTACCGTTACTAGACACTATTTTGCCTAGCAACCAGTACATATTAACATATTTCCCTAGCAATTGTCCCTCTGATTGGTTTTAATGTGTATATTAACATCTCCATTTAAATTGAGATACTAGCATCACGCCGTAGCAGTTCCTAAGTACACAATGATCTTAATGTACATAATTATTGACTCATTTACTCATCAGCTTTAATGTTTAGGGTCAAAGGCTGAGTGGTGGTGGGTAGTATAGTGATAGTTATCCGGCCTATACAAGCAAGCTAAAAATGGCAAGCCCTTCAATTACCCCTATCCAGACAACTGACTGGACTAAGTGTGCTCTTTGTCAAGAAAAAGGCAGAGAAAAGTTGACAAGCCCCACTGCTGAAAGCTATAAAACCATGGCTGAAAACATTACTCAATTTAGTAAACTAAATCGCATGCCAGTACAAATAGATATCAGTCGATTAAACAGTGGAAATGGTATAGAAGTCACTTTTCAGGAGCAAAATGATATCATAGTGGAATAAATCATGTAGCTTAAAGTTTAGTTCGAGCAAATTGGACCGTGTCAAGAACGGAAATCTGATGGGTGTGACGATGGGGCAACGGCATGTTGAGAGCCTGCATGAAGATGAAATATCCTCTGAGTCCAACATATCTTGGGCAGCATATCATGCCAGTCATCTATATATACCAGAACCAAAAATGCAATGCTGCCCCTCTTTGCTGAAGAAGCCAGTTCTCCTTTAATGGTGTGTCACTGCTTTGACGTAATTCACACCGCTGTGCAATATGCCAACTCTGGTCAGACTCCAGTGATAACAGTTGACCAACCTCTCTTTGCCAAAATGAAGCAGTTACACTGAATGGTCCATGGACAATCTGTATGGCGAAGACAAGTTTGTACTGCTTCTTGGGGGACTGCACACAGAGATGACCGCCAACAAAGCCTTGGGCCACTGGTTGGAAGGTAGTGGCTGGGTGGCGGCTCTACAAGAGGCAGAAATTGCAACTCCTGGAATTGCTGAATCGTTCCTGAAAGCATCCCATGTCACCCGTACCCGACATGCCCATCAAGTTTCTGCTTGTGCATTACACATCCTCCTGAGGAAAGCATACGATTTGTATTTGGACAACCTCCTCTAAGGTCCCCCAGAGAGTTTCAGCTGCTGGTGTACACGACGGAAGGATAAGCATCCTCAGTTCCTATACTGGTACACAATACTTGAGTTGGAGCTGCTAATGTTGGCACTTGTGCGTTCTTTGCGCATAGGAGACTTTGATCTGTACGTAGACGCACTATAAACCAAGCTGATACCTTGGTTCTTCAGTCTAAACCACACACACTATGCCCGATGGATGTTCATGTAAGAGACATGTGTGTCCTCGATGCAACCCATCCTGATGTTTGCTAAAGAATTCCGGAATGGCAAGTTCGTTCTGGCCAAGTCTCAGAGAAAATTCTCCTTGATCGCCATTGACCATGGCCATGAGCAAAATAACGGAGTGATGAAAGACTAACACAGGATGCAGACGCTCTTTTGCGATGGGCTGTAGCTGGGTCAGAACTCATTCGCGTCATTTCTGAGTTTGAAGCATCCATTGTTGGAAAAAGCGAGAATGCTAGTCAAACAAACCACCATGAGCAAACGGGTGCTACCCAGAGACTATTTGCCAAACAACTCACTTCACTGGTGGATGTAATCGATGACATGGGAAACCCATTTGAGGAGGAGAATTCAGACTTTCTGAGACTACACTCAAGGGACATAATGGATAAGGAATCAATTGAGTGCCCCACATCCATACAATCAAAAGTTCAAGAGCAGTATGCAACCTTTGTGGAGGAGCGTTTGGAGACAAACAGCAAGCCAATAACAGCTACCATCACCAGAAACAAGGTAGTACTGTTCAACAAGCAATCACAACGCTCCAATAAGGCAGATTCAAAAGTCACCCTTCTCCAAAGTGACTCTGCTCTTTTCACAAGGCTGTATATTGCATACCAGACAAGAGATGGTGACTTGGACAACTTTTTCAGCCACAAGAACCACCCATTTCCACCATCTATATCTTCTTATAGCTTCGTTTGCCGTTGCAGAAGTCTCACCTTATGCATTGTCTTGAGCAACATGTGGAGACTACATGTAATGCAAGGCCAAGGACTGATGTGAGCATCATGGATGGTGCGGTACTCGTCAGCATTCTAAAACCTGTCGGATGCAAGACATTTGGTGACTACACAGCAAAAGTGTTTGTTCCTTACATCAAGAGGGATCAAAATCTGGCTCAAAGAGTAGACATTGTGTGGGACCAGTACTTCGACAACAGTCTAAAAGCACAAACCAGAGAAAAGCGTAGTACAGGACCAACTCAAAGAAGACGTGTGGAGTTGTCTAGTCCCGTACCAAGGAACTGGAAACAGTTCCTCCGCTTGAATGACAACAAGACAGAGTTGTTCAAACTCCTTAACAGTTAACTTATAACAAGTACAACTGCAGAAAACTCTCTCGTTGTTACCAATGGCGACACTGCACTCAGTGCCCCTGCTCAAGAAATGACCAACTTAGCTCCTTGCAACCATGAAGAAGCTGATTCCAGAATCATGGTTCACGTTGCAGATTCCATCATGCTGGGCTTTCAAAGGATCCTCGTTCGAACAGTAGATATTGACGTAGTTGTGCTTGCAGTAGCTGCTCTGCCAAAGCTAAGAAGCATGATGCAGTCATGTCTGCAGTAGAATTCATCTCGACCTTTGCAGGACTTAACCCCATTAAAAGCTATTAAACCAAGATAACACTCATTGAAACAGCTCAACTGATTAAATCGGATCTTCTCTGGTTGTGCACAAGTGACTGTTTTCATGTGCGATATCGCAATAAAGCTGGTATTCATAGCTTCAGTTGGGTAACCGATTATAAAGGAAACGAAAGGAAACAATGTTATGTGTGGCTTTGTTCACGAAATCAGACAATGGTGTGCTTTTTGTAAACCAGCATTCTTGAAAATGAGCAACATAATGATTTTTGACTTAACACGGTTTGGAAATAATTTCTTCATATTTTTGGTGTTATCTGTCGTTTACATGTCCTTCCTAAAACACAAAAGTACGACCCTCTCCAAACACCTAAATTAGCTAAAAATTTAGGACATGTTACAAAACTATATTGTCTAGAATTTTAGAAGAGTACTTTTAATATTGGCCGGTTATTTTTCACACAGCGACGTTAACTAGGCAATGTACTATTACCTATAACATTAACTAAAACACCAAAGTACGAATATTTCCAAACATCTAAATTAGCTAAAATTTAGGACATGTTAAAAACTATATTTTCTAGAACTTTAGAAGAGTACTTTTAATATTGGCCGGTTATTTTTCACACAGCGACGTTAACTAGTCATATCCCCATACTGTTAACGTAGGGCTATTTGTAAAGGTCACGCGTCAATGGGAAAGAGCACTGTGTATTGTGTATAGGAAAACGGACAGTAACTGCAGTATGGAACAGAACTTTGGATTGAATTTGGTACTGGCACGAACTTCCGCTACATCCCTGCTCATGAGATATGTGCATCACTTGGACCACTGAAATATGTGGCACTTCCGGTGTTTCATGCGTTCACAGGCTGCGACACTGTATCCTAATTTGCCCAAGTAGGAAAGAAGACTGCAAGTATGGGCATCACATGATGAATTCACTGCAACCTTCTATGAACTGCACAATTCACCAGAGCAAATATCTGAAGAGACAGAAGCTTCATTGGAGTATTTCACTATACTTCTCTATGACAGGACCACAATATGCACATCTATCAACGAAGTTCGAAAGCTTCTCTTTACACACAAAGGTCGTCAGATGCCATCTCTTCCTCCCACCAGGGCTGCTTTACAGCAACATATTAGAAGAGCAGTCTTGCAAGGCATAATAGATCCATTGGTTTTCCATGCATTTATAATATGTGATAGATGCAGAGGTAAACACAAGTTAATGGTTTGCATATTAATATTATTAAGGATAACAAACTGTAATTTTTTTCAAATTAACTGTGAATAATCCTAGCCCTTCAGAATAGGTCCAGTGGTTCTTCAAAGTTGTAGAAAACTTCTAAAAAAATGTTAAAAAATAAAAAAAATTGTTTTTTGAATTTTTTTTACCGACATCCGATCTGATACTGACATCGAAAATATTTGTGAAAAAGGGTGTAAATTTTTTATAGAAAACTGTTCCAAAATAAGGCTCAGACACGAGAGATCATCTAAACCCTGGAACCCGACCGTTATGATTCGCGCTTCGCGCTCGTGATGTCTGCTACGCGCACATACGCCTATTTCAGTTATTTCATAGAAAATGAGCACTTGTCATCAAGTTGCCAGACAGCAGAAATTTTTCTGGAGGCCTGGGTGTGGGCAAGTAATTTCGGAAATTTTACGCCCGGGTCATACACTAGTGGAAATTTAAACGAGAATTCTTTCAAAAGCGATGAGAATTGGACAACTGAAATATATAGGCCTATATGAGAATTGAAAATGTTCTTATTTCTATGCAACTTTCAACCCTGTACATGCTTTCTCATCCAAATGAATGAGAAATACTAAGCCTGATTAACTTGTAAACAACCTGGGTGCACATTGTTTTAAACGAGAACATTTAACACGATATTTAGTATAGCATGCTCCGATTAGCCCCACAGGGTTTATTATAAAAATGTGATAATTATATCGTTATGAATTCGGCAGAGTGACGAATCGAGAATTTTGAGTAAATTGAGTTATTGTATGCTTATGATTATGTTTCAGGTGATCTTTTATTTCCACCAAAAATTAATGGTAAATGTTACTCACTGACGTAGATACCAAAATTTTGATTTGGACGAATCGCGCCTGAGTGCAACTAATGAATTCGACCAATAGACGAATCGTATACTTCCCTGTACAAATCAGGATGATCTGTAGTATTGTATAGCTGGAAACCCCGAATTTTCTATATTAAATGTTCTATACTTTTATATTTGATACCAATGGATAGCTATTATAGGTGTCTTCTATCCAGTGGTACCAATGTAAGTACAAACATTCCCCACATGATATCGCTATGGCTTAATAATGTGAGTGCGCCCTCGTAAAATCCCAAAAATTGTATGCAAAATATAGGCCAATGTTGTTATTTTTGGTGTAAAATCCTCAGGTTTTGCTAAATATTACAGTGATGACTATTTTATAACTTATAAATCAAATATAAAGTCTACAGCCTTTGATAAACCAATCATTTCTACACAAAAGCCCAAAATCAAGAATGCGTGCTATAGTTGTACACGTAGTTGAATGCGTATTCGACCTCGTATACAACTATTTGTGCAGCGATAGAGACATTTTGGATTCAGCATAAAGCCGAATAGCTGTAAATACCCATTTGAAGGGATGATATCTATTGTTTCAGAACATTTAAATATTGCAAATAATTCGTGCACATTCTCTTCTACAATATACATTTCAAATGAGTGCTCATTAATGTTCTCAATTTTTAGAAGGACCAATGGAATGGTACCAAGATTTTCAAACGCCGTTTACTCAGAACAGCAATTCTGCGTATTCGGCACTCTGCCGTGTTCATAACGATATGATATACCCCATATATATTCCAATACGGAATTTTCCGGGGGTATTTTAATATATCAATGGAATTACTAAAAGTAATCTTTTTACAACGATATGGTGTTTTCTTCAGTCTTGCTAACCATTAAAATGATAATGCAGGAAGCCTCATAAACTTACCATGCACTGTCGGTTTTATAAACTGAAATTCAGGATAATTTTCCTTCCAAAACCTGGTCCGTAGTTCTGCTTGCAATGGAAAATACATGTATACACAGACGTTGAGTGGAGGACTAATGAACTATGAACCGCTGATGACGGCGCATCATGTCACGACGGAAAGCTGTACAGGACATGACTGTACACCGGGTAAACCTTATACACCAGACAACTCGTTTTTATCAAACTAAGCGAAGCAGAATACTGTTAGCAAGACATTTTAACATCGATCGGAAACACACAGTTTATTATGTTTGTTTTTCCTTTTTGTTCGTTTGGTTGTGTTAAATTTGGAAAGATCGTTCTGTTTTTCCCGCGAATTCGCAGTTGTGTCCCCAAAGCACTTCCATGCATTCATTATTTAGGGATTCCCCGGTCTCTTTCCGTTCACGCAATGCCTGATGCAGTGGTAAGGGAGTGTTCAGAAATACTTTGGTGGTGGTGGGGGCTGGCAAATATGTAGGGAGGTCGTAGAATTTTTTTGAGTTCTGAATGGGGGGTTAAAAAGTTGTGGGTGTACAAATAAGTGGGGGGGGGGGGGGGCAAAAGTTTTTGGGCATGTATAGAGGGGATGCAAAATCGTTACCAAAATTAACACTGAAGCATAAAAAAATAGCCTGAAATTTTGAAATTGCAAATGTCCAAGTAACAAAAGTACATGCCAGATAATGGTATTTGATTGTGAATGTACTTTATGTAGGCCTACTTTGATAAATCATTCAATATTTGTGAACCACCAATATAATGTAGTGTTAACATTTTGTGTCTTCTATACTTTAATTTTGAACCATGTGTCTGTTCCTTCTGCTCTTTAAATCACTAAGAATCACAAAATACATGTGTAAAATGGAAGAGGATTCTAAATATACATGGAATGCTCTCTTTCCGATACCCAACTTAATTACTAATTAGGTTTTGTTGTTTTTTCTTAATTATTATAATGATTTTTGACGCAATTGAATATTCAATGCACAAAATGGATTCTTACAGAACATCCCTCTATATGCCAATTTCAATTTAAGACCGGGACCCAAATGTAAACTCATGAGGGATAAAATATCGGCAAGGTACATAGATTTACACAAATTTTGGCATTCATCCCGTCTTCACCACAAAGTGCACAACCTCCTCATCCACCACCAGTTTAGTGGTGAAACAGTTGGGGCTGTGCAATAATTAACTGTTTATCCCAAGGGGCACTTTTAAAATGGTATGCACAAAAATACCGCCCTGCCTGCTCAAAAACATTACCCCCCCCGGCCTGCTAAAAATTCCCCCCTCGACCTGCCAAAAATCCTTGCCCCGCCCCCTGCAAATGACAAAGGGATCCCAATTCTAAATTCCGGTGGAATGCTCTATTTCCGACAACTTCATATCTAAACACAATAAGGTTTTGTTGTTATTTTTATTTATATCTATTCATTTTTGACGTTATTGAATATTCAAAGCACTAAAATCGATTCTTACGTACAAGCTCTTTACTTAAGCCCGAGACTCAAACATGAATTCATGCATGATAAAATCCGGGGGAGGGGTCTTCCTGGTTTAAAGTATATGGGGATATGCGGCGGTTTGGGGCCTGGTTTTGGGGTACCTTTTCAGTGAATATGGATATCAATGGGCGGTTTTCACCAATGCGCCAAATTAGGCAAAAGTTTTAGTGATTTTGGTGTGAAAAATTGGTAGAGTGCACTGATGGGCTCCAAAAACAGCTCAAAGTATGTATAGAAAGGGCCACCATCCGAAGGTCTGCGTGACACATCACCGCTGTACGTGAGGGCACGGTGGCGCAGCGGTACGGGCGGGCTCTCCCTCGCATATCGGAGAGTTGCGAGTTCGAGCACCGGCTGTGCCATCGTGCTGTGCACTTGGGCACTTGGCGCTTTACCTTACGTGCCTCTCTCTACCGAGGGGTGAATTGGGGTGCTGTTAGGAATACTATTCTGTCCATCGAGCGCCGCCCAAAGGTAGGAGCATGCCTTGGGCATTGTGGCAGCTGACATATTCTAACGACAGCGGAATAAATGTAAAGCGCTTTGAAGCACTGAAATAAATATCAACATTCATTTATTTTTATTTATTTACTAAAATTTTCGAACAGCCCCCGGGGATATTATTTCTTAACTTCCTCATAATCCAATGAAAAACAAAAGAATTAAATTTACAAATCCTAATAAAACAAATTCAAGCAAAAGAATAACTTTTTTTTCGAGATGCAAATTTTCAATTCTCATAATTTTCCTCATAACCCAATAAAAAACAAAAGAAATATATTTAAAAATCCTAATAAAACAAGGTCAAGCATAAAAATAGTTTTTTGTCTAGATGCTTTATTTTCCATTCTCATACTTTTCCTCATAATACAATGAAAAACAAAAGAAATATATTTACAAATCCTAATAAAAACAAAGTCAAACATAAGAATAGATTTTTTCTAGATGCCACAAAATACAAAAGAAATAGATTTTCAAACCCTATTAACTTATATAGTTTCAACTCAATTTAGATGGTGGAGTGCTTTTGATCAAATTAAGTTACGAGGATATAGGAATGCAATCATGTTTTTATGATATAAAATGAAAAAGGTACCACAAGCAAATTTATTCAAATTTTGGATCGACCGTCGATGCCGCTGCTTCAATTGGTTGTTATTAATTAACTATCAACTAATTAATCAGAATTAATGGTAAATTTGTATTGCTCAATATCATTACATGCGAAGATTCATTATGTAATCACACTTTAGTGAATTATATGATTTCATTAATATTAATAAGGATCGACAAAGCATCGGTGTCGATTAAAAGTTCGAACCAATTTGGTTCTATTACCTAAATATTTTAAGAGTATTTGGGATCAGTTTTACACTTCTATCAGAGATACTTCAAATACAAGAGTTTAAAATCCAAAATCCTCAATAATTAGACGTTCTGGGTCCTCAAAATCTTCTCAATGTACGTCCGCAACTAAGGAACTGCCCAAAAGTTTATTTTTTGTCTAGAACAGTCAGTGACGTCAGTGTAGCTTTTATGCAATTCATTGTCATTAAACAGCCAGCGCTTTGAACTTTGAACGAACGTTCGTGATTCGAGATACGTACTGACGTCAATGACTACTTTGTCAAAAGCGCTATTACAATATTATGTATCAAGACAAGAATATGGCTTCTTTGATCCATTTATATGTAGGAGAAAAAAATCATAGACAAATATAAAAACATAACAACAACAACCACAACAACAACAACAACAACAACAACAAAACACACAAAAAAACCATTCATTTAACAGGATAGGTGATTGCTGAAAGTAGAAATATGGTGACAGAATTTTTCCCGTCCAAATGTTCTTCTTTGTGGTATATAGGCCTACATAATATTTATTTATTCCGAATTACGTCTGTTAAATCCAAACATACACAATTCTACAAAAGTGGTTACATGAATGAACCATGTACAGGTTTACCCAAAATGGGTAAACAACATGCAAGGCAGTCCTTAACCATGCAATCACGAATATTGTTGGCGATTTATTCCCACTTGGTCCAATCCCATGTGGTTCAGTCCTATTGGGACACTTACTAAGTGATAGTGGACTAACTGGGTCTGTACCAAGTGGGATTTGGTCCAAATGGGATTGGACTAAGTGCCATGGACCAAATGGGACTGAACCAAGTGGGAGTTGCCCTTGTTGGTATATATGCTACCATTGTAGAAAAGATATGTCTATTTTACGGAATGTACGTGCATTTTGCAGGTCTAGGTATTTTCATATTTATACCTCAAATCTCAAAGCATTTCACTGATGAGGAATCTCCTACAAATAATAGATTGTCATTACCAGATAACGACAAGCCTTCTATATTTGAAACATCTTTTGTAACGCAACCGATGTATTTCCCAGAAGCGGAGTATCGATAGACGGCGTGTCCGTTGGCTCGATCAGCTACAAACACCTCGTCTTCGTCATCGTCAACCTTGAAATGTGTGCTTATTACCAGACCCGCAGGACTCCAGGATGACACGCCGATGGGTGTCTGAAGTTTGGACAGGATTTTCCCTGTACTATCTATGATTTGGACTTCACTGCTTCCACTGTCATTAGAATAAGGACTGACTATGATACTTCCATTTGATGTGACGCCAAGAAACCACGGTGGTATCGTGAGCTTGATACTCATCAGATGCTTCCCGTCTAATGAATGGCAGCTTATGAAGTTGTGAGTAGTATTCCCTGCCAGGATCTCATCTTTTAAGTTGAAGGCTAAGCCACACACTTTGCTTGATCCACGCGTGCTGTAATCAACTTTGTCTGGTGATACCGTATGGAAGTATCGTTTATAAGTCCCTTGCAAGTCAAATATCTTCACATATGGCGACCCCCAATCAGTGACGTAGAACAAATTGTCAGGACCGGCCTGAATGCACCATGGGAAGGTTGTTTGCCCTGCGTCGATACCTTCATTGACTTTAAATGCAGATTTAAATGCACCGTTAGCATGAAAAATCTTGACTTTCGAAACAGTGTGATCCGTGACTGCGATATCTCTTGTAGCTGTCACAGCAACATCTATTGCACGGGATAGCTTTTCATTTCCTGTATTTCCAAATTCCATCTTCAAGACAGGCGTCTTTTTCAACTCACGATTACGTCGTATTCCACGTGACCAAACCCGACCAATGACAATCTTGTCTGAATTCGGAACCGTGTTTTCCTCGAATTTTACTTCAGTCAAACTCTGCCCAGCGTTAATGATCGTAGCAGGTTCTGCTGCAGTAACTTCTTGTAACACAGCTTTCAGACTCCCGTAATCAGACGCAAGCTCAAATTCGGATCCACTTTCTTTCAGTATTTTGGTAATCGCTTTTGCTGTGGATATCCGGGATATAATAGAAAGCAGCTGGTTATCGGCGGTCTTGATGGTTTCTAGTCCTTCCTTCTCTATGATGTTTAATTCATCTTCAACGATCTTCCGTGCCTCATCAAGGCGTTTTAGATAAGAAAACTTCAATTTCTGGACAGTATCTTTGATCTGGATCTTAGCTTCGGAAATAGCTAGATCAAAATCACGTCTTGTCCTACGAATTTCTTGCAAAGCTTTATTGACTTCTTCCTCGTTCTTTCCAGAGCTTTCGTGCAGTTGTTGAAGCTTTTGATTCCTTTCTTTGGTGGCTTGTTCTATCTCAGAATACTTATGTTCTGGATGACTATGTGTGATGACAACGCACTGGCGACAGATGGGGACATCGCAGGTTTCACAATAGAAAAATAGAGATTCACCTTTGTGTTTCACACACATCTTTTGCTCAGCAGCACTGGCATCCGGGACCTTACCTTCGCGAAGTTCCTGAAGGGTAATAACAGGGTGGTCTTTGCTGTGTCGTTGTGATTTGTGGATGGCAAAACATTGTTTACATAAGTAGTCATCGCACTCCGTACATCGAGCTACAGCAGTAGGTGGAACTGGCTTGTCCCTTTCACCTGTAAAGGGTAAAAGTTTAAAACCAAAAATATATTAGAATCGGGCTCATGGTGAGATTTGCTAAACATGCTAAAAGGTTGACAAGTCTAAAGGTTCGGTGTTTTTCTTAATTTTGACTTTATGCTTTATTCGCTATCTTAGAAACGACGTCATATTGGTGACCCCGGGGCGTTACCATAGCGATTGGATCATTCTTTCATGAGAACCGCCTTGGCGATATCAGTGTATGATAATTTTTTTATCAATTTTTTAAATTATCAGTCATATTTAAGAGCTGAAAAACATCTTGCAAAAGCTTACTAGGCAGTGAAACCCATAAGAAATGACAAAAACTGGATTTTCAAACAGCAGAACATCGACGTGTACAGCGTAGATAGCGTTGTTACGCAACCGCTTGATCCTTCACTACGGAAGTAGTTGTGACCTCGGCAGGAAGTGACGTCGAACTACGACAGCGAATTCTTATATTCGGAGCTTAGTTTAATTCTCGTAATATTTAATGTCAGTTTTTCAACTTAAGTATTAAGCAAATTGACGCCTTTCTCCTAAATTGAAACAAGTTGTATCTGCAACATTTAACCTAAAGGATAAAAGTACCTTCTCCGCCGAACCAAGTACACGAAGTACAGTGAATCGTTTCTTTTGACATCAATTCCATCTGCATCGCCTTCTGCTCCGTTAGCCGATGGACAATAGCCAGTGGTTGCCATTCTTTCAAGCCACCCGGTGGGATGTCGAATTCTTCACCACATTCAACACATTTCACTTTGCTTATAGGTGAATCTTTGGCTTGGTCGTCTAAGCAGGTTGCACAGTAGCTGTGTAAACATGGAAGACTACGGGGAGACTTCAGAAGTTGATGACATTTGCTGCACTTGGTAAGGTCACAGGATTGAGAGGACGTCGAAGCAGCCATGATGAATCTGGGATAATGATAATAATAATAATAATAATAATAATAATAATAATAATAATAATAATAATAATAATAATAATAATAATAATAATAATAATAATATTGATGATGATGATGATGATGATGATGATGATGATGATGATGATGATGATGATGATAATAATTATGATGATGATATGACGACGATGATATAAATCTGGCAATCGAACAACACTATTTTTGTTCTAACTACTGTTCTTTGTCTCCAAAATGAAATAATACCTTAGAGGTTAAAAACAGTTTATATTTGCACTCGAATGTAGATAATGTATTACAGGGTTAGTTCAAAACTATATAGTTCAAATACACCGCATCGATGCTTATATTTTGAAACTGATAATTATCATTCTATTTAACCTTTGAACGAATTTATTATTGATACACCTCGATCACGATATCATATCAATCAATATTCCCTACCTATACCAAACATTGTGGACGTGGTATTTTTTAAATCTTTTTCATAATTGTATATTTATGTATAACAATACGTTCAGTGTCAGTTTCTTGATTTCCTATTTCCCATATTTGGTCGACTAGGTCCTATTGGCTAGCTCGTGAATGTGGGTGAGCGTGACTAACCCTCTTTTGTGGAGATCAGCCTAGGCGTATTCGTTTGTTTTCTGAAAGTAAATTTTTTATTTTGATTGGTTATATGTAATATCGTCGATTACAGAAACCAAAAGCAATACAGAATACACTTGAGATACAACAGTTATTATACAAGCATTGATATGAAATCAAATCGTACATTTTATAGTGTCTTTGGTTCGCAAATGAAACCACCAGAATAGATTCATACCCCTACATAATTTGTTACGCGATCAAGCAAAATCAGTCGGAACTCTAATTTTTAGTTTCTTATAGGGTAGTAAAGAGCACTTACAAAGCTGGATTTCGCATAAAACCCCATTGAAATTGATCAACCAGTTCCAAAGATATGAGCAATTAAAGATTTTCCGAAACAGGAAGAAACAAAAGGAAATATTTTCTTTGTTTGGATATATCTCAAAATCAATATTTTGCTTGATCGCATCATATTTGACACATCATTCTTTGATGCAAACAGCATAACAGGTCTTTTGATCTTTTTGTATCTAGCCTCGTTTGCATATATTGTCCTCTTTGTTAAAAATTTGAACACTTTGATGTTTTTGACCCCATAAAGTAAAATATCGTGACCTTTTCATTAATAACTTAAGAACTGTACATCCTAGATAGGTCAAACTATACGTTTTTCTGAATCTTTCTGACTAGATTGGAATGGTTTTGAACACAATTTGAGCAAGTTTGAAATTTGACCCAGTGTAATTTAAGAAGATATTGAGCGCCCGTGACTAGTGGCTGCACTCCACATCGTTCTCCGTGAATTTTACGAATTTTAACTGTTTCCGTCGAACTTTTCTTGTGTACATTTTTCATATGGACTTATGTGAGTAATAGTCGTTATAATGCTCCATTTTATATTGTGAAAGCTACAAAATTGCGTGGTAAAATACGTTTTTCGGCTTCGAAGTCATTTTCATATGGTATGTTATGCTATAGTATTCTGTACAACGCTGAACTGTGTGTGAATGAAATCATCGATCAAAATTGATCTCAGTTCACTGACATTATGAGACCTTTCATGTATGGTAGAGAATCACTCTACTCATTACGCAAGACGGTGATTAAGAACAAAAGTTGTAGAATAAAGCAACCAGTATGGGATCTATTGAAAGAACTGAAAATTGCCAAACAAACTCGTAGAGGATGTAGAGCCGGTAAAGGAAAACAACGATCTATTCCTGTGTGTATTAATAATCGTCCGGTCAAGCGATTTCAATCTGAACAATATCGTCCTAAGGAGTTGGTCACTATTAAACTTGAAACGGGCGCTCAAATAAGTACATCAAAACCTGTTCTAAAAAGTCGTATTGCGACATGGAATGGTCAATCGGTTATCGAAAAAGCTGCAGATGTGTGTGATTTTATCTTAAATGAGAAGTTGGACATCCTTGCCATAACTGAAGCATGGTGGAAGGGTGATGAGCGTGATCATACATTTCTTGCTGATATTACAAATACTCTTCCTGACCATCAAATCCACTATTTGCCCAGATCTGGAAAGAGCGGTGGCGGTATATGTGTCATCTTACGCAAAGGGTATGGCGTCAAAACTACACCACACAAGTACAGTTCGTTTGAATGCCTTGAGTTATCCATCTCTAACGGCCTAAAAGATGTCGTTAACTTGATTGTTATATATCGTTCTGGATCAGCCAATCTTACAAAGCAGTTTTTCAGTGACTTTTCTTGTCTACTTGAATCTACTGCTGGTGCCTCCGAACATCTGATAATCACAGGCGATTTCAACATTCATATGGATGTCCCAGATGATCTTGGGACCAGAACAATGAATGACATCTTACAGTCCGCGGGTTTAACTCAGCATGTTACAGAACCAACACACATCAAAGGACACATGCTCGATCTTCTGATTACCCGTGACCTTCACTATGATTATGTATTCAATACGTATGTTCAGTGGGGACTTCCATCTGACCACGCTGCGGTGATATCTGATGTCATGATTTCGCGACCTGAAACATCTAAACGTGTTATCAAATCCCGGAAACTTCGTGAAATCAACATGGAAACTCTCCGTAAAGAAGTTTCCGACTGCTTGGATTTAGATCAATCAAGTGACGTGAATGCCATGGTTTTATCTTACGACTCTACGCTTCGTGCACTAATTGATGCTCATGCTCCTGAGAAAACGCGTGAAGTGTCTCTAAGACCAAAGGCACCGTGGTACACTGAGTCTCTACGTAGGGCTAAGACAGAGAAAAGACAAGCGGAACGCAAGTGGCTGAAATCGCGATTGACTGTTGACAAAGAAATCCATCGCGAAAAGTGTCGCCAATATAAGAATGACCTCCACAGTGCCAAACGGGATTACTATTGTGATCAAATATCTGGTTGTGACACCAAACAAATGTTTCGTCTGGTGAACAGATTGTCGGTTTACAAACCACCTAATGCCCTTCCATCGCATACTTCTAAGAAGGATCTTGCCAATACATTCTGCAAGTTTTTTGATGAAAAGATCAAAAAATCCGTTTTGCACTGGACTTGGCTACTCCATCTACTATTTCAGTCAATATTAGCGATAAGCGTCATTGTGAGAGCTATTTGAGCGATTTCCAACCGCGTACATGTGAGGAAGTACTAAAGATCATCAAGTGTTCGCAGATTAAGACATGCTCTCTAGATCCGTTACCAGCGTGCCTTACCAAGGATGTTCTTGCTGAATTGCTTCCTCATATTACCACCATTGTCAACGAATCGCTGCAGTCAGGGGTTTTCCCAGATTGCCTAAAACGAGCCCTTGTCACGCCACTGCTTAAGAAAGCAGGTCTTGATGTTGAAGAAATGAAAAACTTTCGACCTGTCTCAAATTTGCCTTTTCTGGGAAAGATCGTCGAACGTGCCGCTATTTCTCAATTCCAGTCATACATGATGAACAATAACTTGTACACCAAAAATCAATCGGCATATCGAAAGTATCACAGCGTTGAAACTGCCCTTGTCAGAGTCAACAATGACTTGCTCCAAGCTGTTGATACCCACGGTGAGGCTGTGTTAGTCTTATTGGATATGTCCGCGGCTTTCGACACTGTCGATCACACATCTTGCTGCGTCGACTACATGAGAGATACGGTGTCAAAGGTCCTGTTCATAAATGGTTTGCTTCCTATCTGGACAATAGACAGCAATCTGTGCTTATCGACGGCGAACAATCTGATCCTATGACCATCGATTGGGGCATGCCGCAAGGCTCTGTCGTTGGCCCCGAGATGTTTATTGCATACTCTGCTCCAATTGAAGACATTATTAATGGCCATAATCTTTGCAGCATGTCATACGCCGATGACACGCAGTTGTATGTGCTAATCAAGCCCAGTGATCGCACTAGCATGTTATCGAAGCTAGAGGACTGTATACGTGACATCCACTCATGGCTGACTGAGAACAAGCTCATGATGAATGACTCTAAAACAGAACTTCTGCATGTCAAATCACGCTATGCAAGATCTGTGCCTGAGGATATCTCCATTACCATCGGCAATGCAACTATTGCTTCATCTCCGGAAGTTCGCGACTTAGGCGTGTTGTTCGACGAAAATCTCAAAATGGTCAGCCACGTAAATGACATTTGTCGCCGTGCATCATATGCAATTCACAGGATCGGCAAACTTCGGCGTTACCTAGATTCGGACAATACAGAGAAATTAGTGCACGCGTTCGTCACTTCCAGGTTAGACAACTGTAATAGTATTCTTGTTGGTCTACCCGATAAGGATATCTCCAAACTACAGCGTGTTCAAAACATGGCTGCCCGTGTAGTAACTCTCACCAGGAAATCAGACCATATAACCCCTGTCTTGTACAAACTCCACTGGCTTCCAGTAAGAGAAAGGATTGTTTATAAAATTCTTCTGTTGACATTCAAGATACTCAACGGTGAAGCTCCCGCATATCTCTCTAATCTTGTGTCGCGCTACATTCCATCAAGGACCTTGAGATCTGCGTCACGCAATCTGCTGTCTGAAATTCCCAGCAAGACTGTAACATACGGAAGGTGCTTCTCGGTTGTAGCGCCCAAGTTCTGGAATTCCCTCCCGGATTCCATCCGAAACTCTGCCACTACAGCACAACTCAAATCGCGCATGAAGACTCACCTTTTTAAATCTGTGTATGACACTAAATAACAACTCTTGCCGATGTCTTCCGCTTGTCTGTTACAGCTTCTGTTTTTTGAACTTGATTTAATTGTGTATATTATTATATTGGTTGTATATATTGCTTACCAATTTTTGAATCAAAATTGCTGTTTTTAAAATTATTGTTGCTGTTTTTTAAATCTTGCCATGCTGTTAATGCTTTTAATCCACTGTTTCATTCCTCTTGTGTCATTTGCTCGTTTCCTGAGGCTGTTGGTTTTAAAATCATTATCGTTTATTTTGTTTGCTGTTTTATATTTTGCTCTTTCATGCTTTTTGATCATGCGAAAATCGTATAAGATAATCGTGTAAGTTTTGTGTAATTAAGTTGTTCAGCGCATAGTGACCTTTTAGTTTTATGCGCTTTATAAATGCATTTTATTATTATTATTATTATTAATTAAAGTTTGATACCTTTTCCCGCATAAAGCTACGACGCACACCGTCATCATCCCTATATCTTCGTGTTAAAAATTGCCGTGATAGTACGATGAATCCTCACGTTTTTCAACAACTACGCATGGTGATTTTATTCGAGATAGGCCGTGCAACTCAGGCTAAGCATACAATTTGAGATTTTGAGCGCCTGCCACACTGTTTCTATTCTATGTTTTACGATTTTCGCATGATCAATATATGGCTGGCCGTAACCGCCACAACGTGGAGCTGCTACGCGTAGCTTACTTTTCGCTTCGCGGAGCTAAATTGACCAATCATGTTAGATCTTTTCATTACGCGGAGCCAGTGGATGCATCCTCGTTCCAGAGAGAAAAACTCTTGCCAAAATTAATGTTTACTATGGGGATTTTAAATGAATCGATTGTAAATAAACCACGACCAGTTGTACAGGATCAATACCATTGTTTGATTAGTGTATAGTCAATGTTACCTTGCATGCATGTGTCATGTGTGTGGCGTGTTTGTTTGTTTGTTTGTCTACTGTGTCAGGCCAGGATCACTGACACCCACGGTACTGATACTCTCATACTATCACGGTGATCATATTGTTGAATGTTGTTGACTTAAAAATAATCATGATGCAGTCATGTCTACAGTAGAACTCACCACGACCTTTGAAGGACTTAAACCCTATTAAAAGCTATTAAACCAAGATAACACTCAATGAAAACGGCTCAACTATGTTACATCAGATCTTCTCTGGTTAAATACACACTGCACTTGTGTCTGTTTTACCTGTGCAATGAGCAATGAGCTGGTATTATAGTTTCAGTTGGGTGAACGATTATAAAGCGAACGCAAGGTAACAATACTGTGGGCTTTTGTTTACGAAATGAGACAATAGTCTGCTTATTGTTAACCAGCGTTCTTGAAAATGAGAAGCTCAATGATTTAACACGGTTTAGAAATAATTTCTTCATATTTTTTGGTACAAAAGTACCAATATTTCCAAACACCTAAATTAGCTAAAAATTTAGGACATGTTGCAAAACTATATTTTCTAGAATTTCAGAGAATACTTTAAATATTGGCCGGTTATTTTTTACACAGTAGTGACGTCAACTAGGCAATAGCCTATACTTCAAACATACACTATTTGTAGAGGTCACGCGTCAATGGTGAGCGCACTGAGTATTGTGTATAGGAAAACGGACAGTAACTACAGTATGTATGGCCTACTACTAGTATAAAGTAAATCCGAACTGGTTTGCAGTTTGCTGAAGGTCGAATTCCGCAGGGACACCGCGCAAGTTATACAAATTAGCTCCCGGCGATATACACTGCAGATCGCAGAACTGTGTGCATAGTTTACCACCACTCTGCCTAGCTATATAGTTATGTACAATACTGTATGAGTTTCTTATGAGTGCATGTCCATATTAATAATAAGTCAGTTCGTACTTTTCATAAACTACTTTTTGAATCATAACTTTCGTGACCGAGGATATCTTGCAACTACGTGACGCTCGTCTGGCAAATTCTTAATGAATAAATTCGCTTCACGTAATGAGTAAGTCGTACTTAATTAGTCAGTTTTACCTCCGAGTAATGAAAAACTCTAACATGATCATGATTGGTCAATTTGGCTCCACGGAGCAAAAAGTCAGCTACGCGTAGCAGCTCTACGTTGTGGCGGTTGCGGCCTACCATATCAGTATCCCATATGATATTTCTATTGCAAGAAAATTTTATTTGTTGTCCGGTTTTATCTTAAATACACTAACTGGAAATTAGTGAGGACCGGTATTTTGCTGTGGATATGTTTAACTGCAATTTGCGGGTAAAAAATTTGAAATCCTGAGTAAAAATTTTGATCATATTCAACTCTTTGAGAAAAAATTGATATAAAAGAATGCATGTAAAATCCAGCTGCAATACAATGTACATTATTGACACACTATCACTCTCTTTATTTACGGCAATAATAGAATATCGATTTCAATCGAATTGAATACGATGCTCAGTTTTGAGTTTGTAGTTGACTACTAAGCGACCTAAGCGATCGATTGCTAGCCAATCAGATAGAACTCCTTTTCTTACGTTCGGTGAAATACCAGTCGCCCGTCGCTCACCAACGGAGTATTAAATTTATATTTATCGAATAGGAAGTCGACACTATGCGACGGTTCAATTACTATCAGGCACTTTTGTGTAGCCAATGATGGCAACTACCTATGGTAAAAGTGCAGCTTTGCCCCCACCCCAGTGGTACCTTGGCATATTATCATGTCAATACTTTATGTTTTAATTTGCATTTTATTTTGTGTTTTTGTATATAATGTTCTGTGCAATATGTTTTTGACTCTTATGATGATATGCTAAATAAACTCAAACTCAATACCTCCCAACATACGGGCTCACCCACTATTAACATTTATTAACATAATAGCAGTAATAAGCCCAAGCTACCCAAGTAGACTGTACAGCTACGTAATAGACTTACATACATACACTGCTTTTTGTAAGCTATACCAATACAGGTATGAATGTAACAATAAAATGAACTTACTAAATCGAATCAAAGTTATTTTCTTGCCAAAACTGGTTCGCAATGTACTAGTAAGATACACATTAGCGTTGACTCGGGGCGTTGACTGTACAAAGACTGTTTTATCAGTGAACTATGAACCTCCTGCTCAGGAAACAGCTCGCCACATGACGGAAGGCTTTACAGGACAGTGCTGTAGACATATCCCATGTAGAGATTTCCCATCACAAATACTCGACTTGTTGAATAAAACACAGCGATATGTTAGGCTTTCAGCAAGACAAATTCAGGTACTTTTTTGTTCATTTGTTTGTTTGTTTTTATGGGTTTATTATATAAATTTGAAACATTTTAAAGCGAAGTAACAGCTATGTCTGTAACGCTTTTCCGTGCAATTTCTATATTAGGGATTTCCCAGTCTCTTCCCGCTCACGCAATACATGGTCGCATGAACTGCGAGTGTATTAGTAGCAAAAACATGATTGTACATTATGTAAAATGGAAGGAGTAATATGTAGTGGCCAGGGGATTCAAGTGAAATACTTAACTTTTTTCTTTTCGTAGCTTTTACTTCTTACAATATCACCTGTTTATTTGTCATTTACTTTTTAGCGTGTGGGATGTGTGTGGCGTGGGGGGGGTGTATGTGGGGGTCTGTGTATGTACATTGGTAATTTTAGCCCCGGGACATCAGAGTCAGTCCGTCTTGAAATGTGGGGAGGATATTCGGCATGAATTGTCAAAAGGTGGCTGAAAAGAACACACAATAATGTGGGTGTGTGTGTAGGGGGGGGGGGGAGCATTTGGTCTGAATTGTCAAACACTGACTGAAAAGTACAAATAATGGGACGGACATTTTGTCAAAAGGTGGGGGAAACGTCCCCATGATTGACGCCCATGCCCCGGGACATAATAAAAGAAAATCATATCAAAACGAAATATAATATTTTTTTTCTTTTCGATATAGGCCAGGTAGCCTTTACTTCTAACACTGTCACGTTTTGTTGTTATGTTTGTTTACTTTAGGCATATATACCACTTGACATGTGACGTCATTGCCCGGCGGTATGCGGGGGAATTATGGCAATTTCCAGGACACGTGCTGATCCTGGTTGCGATTGTTATTTGTGGTATGTCTAGGGTGTGTGCTCATAAAGCTGCAAAGTCCCTCAGCAGATTTGTTGTTTAATGGTTTATGGAATGACGTGGGGCCATAGTGGTCAGCGACAACCTGTAAAGTGTGCTGAGGCTTGTGGATCAACGTCTAGGCGTTGTGCCTGTGCGTAGCGCACATATCATTGCGCTTTTTTTAATCACCCACCACATTTCATATAGTCCAAGAAAGCCATTGAACAGTGTAGCGGGTCATTCGAGCAAATCATAGACAAGTCCCTCGCCTTTGTTGATAAATCTGGCAATCGAACAACACTATTTTTGTTCTACCTACTGTTTTTTGTCTCCAAAATAAAATAATTCCTTAGAGGTTAAAAATAGTTTATATTTGCACTCGCAGGTAGATAATGTATTACAGGGTTAGTTCAAAACTAGTTCAAATACACCGCATCGATGCTTATATTTTGAAAATGATAATTATCATTCTATTCAACCTTTGAACGAATTTATTATTGACACACCTCGATCATGATATCATATCAATCAATATTCCCTACCTATACCAAACAATGTGGACGTGGCATTTAAAAAAAAATCTTTTTCATAATTGTATATTTATGTATAACAATACGTTCAGTGTCAGTTTCTTGATTTCCTATTATATATTCCCATATTTGGTCGACTAGGTTCTATTGGCTAGCTCGTGAATGTGGGTGAGCATGACTAACCCTCTTTTGTGGAAATCAGCGCAGCCTAGGCGTATTCGTTTGATTTCTGAAAGCAAATTCTTTATTTTGATTGGTTATGTAATATCGTCGATTACAGAAACCAAAAGCAATACAGAATACACTTGAGATGCAAAAGTTATTATACAAGTATTGATATGAAATCAAATCGTACATTTTATAGTGCCTTTGGTTCACAAATGAAACCACCAGAAGAGATTCATACCCCTACATAATTTGTTACGCGATCAAGCAAAATCAGTCGGAACTCGGAAATTTCAAATTTTCAGTTTCTTATAGGATAGTAAAGAGCATTTACAAAGTTGGATTTTGGATAAAACCCCATTGAAATGGAACAATCAGTTCCAAAGATATGAGCAATTGATGAGTTTCCGAAAAGGAAATACTTCTTTGTTTGGCTATATCTCAAAATCAATATATTCGGGTTCCGGCTGATTTTGCTTGATCGCATCACATTTGTCACATCATTCTTTGATGCAAACAGCACAACAGGTCTTTTGATCTTTTTCGTATCTAGCCTCGTTTAAATATATTGTCCTCTTTGTTAAAAATCTGAACACTTTGATGTTTTTGACCCCATAAAGTAAAATAACGTGACCTTTTTATTAATAACTTAAGAACTGTACATCCTAGTTAGGTCAAACTATACATTTGTATTAATCTTTCTGACTAGATTGGAATGGTTTTGAACACAATTTGAGCAAGTTTGAAATTTAACCTTGTGTAATTAAAGTTTGATACCTTTTCCCGCCAAAAGCTACGTCGGTTCAATTACTATCAGGCATTTTTGTGTAGCCAATGATGTCAACTACATATGGTAAAAATGCAGCTTTGCCCCTACCCCAGTAGTAACTTGGCATATTATCATGTCAATACTTTATGTTTTAATTTGTATTTTATTTTGTGTTTTTGTATATATTATGTTCTGTGCAATATGTTTTTTGACTCTTATGATGATATGCTAAATAAACTCAAACTCAAACTCAATACCTCCCAACCCCCGGGCTCACCCACTACTAACATTTATTAACGTAATAGCAGTAATAAGCCCAAGTTACCCAAGTTGACTGTACAGCTACGTAATAGACTTACGTACATACACTGCTTTTTATAAGCGATACCAATACAGGTATGAATGTAACAATAAAATGAACTTATCAAATCGAACGAAACCAAAACTAGTTCGCAATGCACTAGCAAAATACACGTTACGTTAGCGTTGATTCCGGGCGTTGACTGCACAAAGACAGTTTTATCAGTGAACTGTGAACCAGCTGCTCATGAAACGGCTCGCCTAATGATGGAAGGCTGTACAGTACAGTGCTGTACTGCCTGTACACATATCACATGTAATAATATATGAAATTCAAAATTGCATCGTGCCGGACAGTCTATTGAAGTCGAACTGACGTCAAAAAATGTAAAAAAAATGGCACAAAAAGTTTTAAATCGTGGACCATCGTTTAAAAATCGTAACCCATCGCAGACCACCGTTTCAATGCCGCAGGTACTCGCAAATGACCCGCCATCAACAGTCAACATCCGTCACCCTCCGGACAAAATTCGCAAGTCACTGCCGCACCAAGATCGTTACAATTTCGTTACTTGCCACAATGTGTCGTCAGGGTTCGAGATGTGAAGTTACTTTCCGTTGTTTTTCGTCAATGACAACGACTATCAACGAAATTGTGACGACATCAAAACGACTAAAGACGGCTTCGCACGGTATGGAGCCGTCAAAGAAATGAGGGTTGCGGTCTCCAACGAAAACTGAACGGAATCACAACTACTTCTTTTGCCCTCACAAAATTTTCAACATGTTGAAAATTTGCCGACGAACGCGACGAATAATTTCGGCAGTCTGCGGTCGCTAACGGATTCCTCAGCGACAACTAACGGCAACATGTTGCCAATTTTGTGACGGCAAAAGAAGTAGTTGTGATTCCGTTCAGATTCTTCTTACAGGGCACAACATCGTATTTTATTTATTTATTTATTTATTTATTTATTTATTTCGGACATATTTAGAGGGAAGCCAAGCTCAGTGAAAAAAGCGCTTTCAAATTCGCTAAGGATGTAGTGATGTAACAGGATTAATTAGCATAACGACAATTTTTGGATGTATTGCCCTGCACTAGACGTACATTGTAACTCTGTATCGCACCGTTGATTATTTCAGAATAGGCATAAGACCTGGATCGTAATTCTATAGAAAGTCACTTTATGTAGTGCACAGTGTCATCGCCCCGATACCTTCATGGCAGAAGTCGCCATGGTAGGTTGAATCCACCGCCACGCATGGCCATTTTGTATCGAACTGTTTAATAGTTTTGAGTCGCATAATGGGCCGAAGGACATCTGACTAAGGTTACTGCCAATAGCCCCGATTAGCTCGGTGACTGACCTCGCTGTGTGTCAGTCGAGCATGGTACGCCATAGGTCATATTCTTTTAGACTACTTCCACGATTGGCCTATACACTGCGCTATATAATTCGGCACATATAAATCAGAATTATTGCGGTTTTTTATTCAAGACGCAAGCTACTGTCTCTAGACGCAAGCTAACGACGATCATATCTGTTCAAAATATATATTCAAGTGCAAGGAACCACATCTGGTTTCTTTATACGAAATCATTTACGGGAGATATTCATCATTTTCTATCCCGGTATCCAAAGATTTTCTTCTCATATCAAACTCGTGCATAGCAAATTCACGTGTATCGATCCCGGGTATTTATTTTAGTATCTCTGCTGACAAAGTAATTATTAGCTAGGCGATGTCGGTGTGTAGTGTCCATGTACGATACTACCACTACTTCGATAAAGAATTGACTATTTTGCTGAATGGACTCGTTCATATGATCTATAAATCTTGGTAAAATACCATATACCTCTGTAAAGACTTAAACAACCTTACTTGTGGTTGAAAAAGACAGATTACGTGAACGATAATTTTTAAACCATATTTTGTTACTGCTTTGATAAATTAAACTAAAAATATTTAACCAATAACATTGATTAATATTTAGACTTTTATTTCTTCTGTTTTATAAATACCATTTGCTCAAATAATCAAATTACGCAAATCCGCCTACAAAAATCACCTAATTCTGCTAACAAATAATTTCAATGTATGAACTCACCAACATTGTAAATTTCTATCCAAACAAAGGTTTTTGTTTTATTTTGTTATGTCACCAATCTAGAAACAACATACTTTATCAAATCTACATATAGCTTGTAATTATGTAGGTACTTTCAATATCTTAAATCTCAAAACACTTCACTGAAGAGTAATCTGTCACAAACAGTAGATTGTCATCATCAGATAGCGTCAAACTGTACACGTTTGAAACCCCTTTTGTAACGCAACTGTTGAACTTCTTAGAAGCGGAGTATCGATAGACGGCGTGTCGCAAATGACCCGCCATCAACAGTCAACATCCGTCACCCTCCGGACAAAATTCGCAAGTCACTGCCGCACCAAGATCGTTACAATTTCGTTACTTGCCACAATGTGTCGTCAGGGTTCGAGATGTGAAGTTACTTTCCGTTGTTTTTTCGTCAATGACAACGACTACCAACGAAATTGTGACGACATCAAAACGACTAAAGACGGCTTCGCACGGTATGGAGCCGTCAAAGAAATGAGGGTTGCGGTCTCCAACGAAAACTGAACGGAATCACAACTACTTCTTTTGCCCTCACAAAATTTTCAACATGTTGAAAATTTGCCGACGAACGCGACGAATAATTTCGGCAGTCTGCGGTCGCTAACGGATTCCTCAGCGACAACTAACGGCAACATGTTGAAAATTTTGTGACGGCAAAAGAAGTAGTTGTGATTCCGTTCAGATTCTTCTTACAGGGCACAACATCGTATTTTATTTATTTATCTATTTATTTCGGACATATTTAGAGGGAAGCCAAGCTCAGTGAACAAAGCACTTTCAAATTCGCTAAGGATGTAGTGATGTAACAGGATTAATTAGCATAACGACAATTTTTGGATGTATTGCCCTGCACTAGACGTACATTGTAACTCTGTATCGCACCGTTGATTATTTCAGAATAGGCATAAGACCTGGATCGTAATTCTATAGAAAGTCACTTTATGTAGTGCACAGTGTCATCGCCCCGATACCTTCATGGCAGAAATCGCCATGGTAGGTTGAATCCACCGCCACGCATGGCCATTTTGTATCGAACTGTTTAATAGTTTTGAGTCGCATAATGGGCCGAAGGACATCTGACTAAGGTTACTGCCAATAGCCCCGATTAGCTCGGTGACTGACCTCGCTGTGTGTCAGTCGAGCATGGTACGCCATAGGTCATATTCTTTTAGACTACTTCCACGATTGGCCTATACACTGCGCTATATAATTCGGCACATATAAATCAGAATTATTGTCAGTTTTTGACTCAAGACGCAAGCTACTGTCTCTAGACGCAAGCTAACGACGATCATATCTGTTCAAAATATATATTCAAGTGCAAGGAACCACATCTGGTTTCTTTATACGAAATCATTTACGGGAGATATTCATCATTTTCTATCCCGGTATCCAAAGATTTTCTTCTCATATCAAACTCGTGCATAGCAAATTCACGTGTATCGATCCCGGGTATTTATTTTAGTATCTCTGCTGACAAAGTAATTATTAGCCAGGCGATGTCGGTGTGTAGTGTCCATGTACGATACTACCACTACTTCGATAAAGAATTGACTATTTTGCTGAATGGACTCGTTCATATCTATAAATCTTGGTAAAATACCATATACCTCTGTAAAGACTTAAACAACCTTACTTGTGGTTGAAAAAGACAGATTACGTGAACGATAATTTTTAAACCATATTTTGTTACTGCTTTGATAAATTAAACTAAAAATATTTAACCAATAACATTGATTAATATTTAGACTTTTATTTCTTCTGTTTTATAAATACCATTTGCTCAAATAATCAAATTACGCAAATCCGCCTACAAAATCACCTAATTCTGCTAACAAATAATTTCAATGTATGAACTCACCAACATTGTAAATTTCTATCCAAACAAAGGTTTTTGTTTTATTTTGTTATGTCACCAATCTAGAAACAACATACTTTATCAAATCTACATATAGCTTGTAATTATGTAGGTACTTTCAATATCTTAAATCTCAAAACACTTCACTGAAGAGTAATCTGTCACAAACAGTAGATTGTCATCATCAGATAGCGTCAAACTGTACACGTTTGAAACCCCTTTTGTAACGCAACTGTTGAACTTCTTAGAAGCGGAGTATCGATAGACGGCGTGTCCATTACCTTGATCAACTACAAACACCTCGTCTTCGTCTTCGTCTTCGTCAACCTTAAAATGTGTGCTTATTACCAAACCCGCAGGACTCTAGGATGGAACACCGATGGGTGTCAGTGTTTACTCAGAGGCTGTATGTCTCAATTTTGGCCCAGTGAAAATTATTTTTGTCTCACAAAAATTTGTAATGCTGTATTACAATTAGTGAATTTGGGGAATTACTGGGCCAAAATTAGGCCAATTTGGGAAGAAAATGTTTCATTTGGCGCACCCAATTTCCAGAGAGAGTAAACACTGATGGGTGTCTGAAGTTTGGACGGGATCTTTGCTATGCCATCTATGATTTGAACTTCTCTAATTCCGCTCTCAACACAGCAAGGACTTACTATGATACCTCCTTTTGATGTGACGCCAAGAAACCATGGAGGTCATTTCACCTTGATACTCGTCTGGTGTGTTCCATCCAGTGAATGGCAGCTTATGAAGTTGAGAGTGATATTTCCTGCAAGAACTTGCTCTTGTAAGTTGAAAGCTAAGCCACACACTTGGCTTGATCCATACGTGTTGTAAGCAACGTTTTCTGGTGATACCGTATGAAAATATCGTTTATAAGACCCTTGGAAGTCAAATATCTTCACACCATGCGAACACAACATGCCATTTTCTGTTACAAATGAAAAATAATAAAATAATTTAACAAAGTCTATACTCTCAACTTTGCTGATTTATTCCCCTACACGCAACGATACCATTTATTACGACGAAATAATTTGTCCCGACGTAAAGGTTTGTTCCAACGTTGAAAAAAAGTTACGACAAAATCAAACCACAAACTGAACACTCGTGAGTTTAGAAAAAAAAACATTTCACCCAAACATAATTGTACGACTTATTCCGACGAAATATTTTGGTCCTGACGTAACAAATATCCTCCCACATTACGAAAATTTAATTTCAAAATCAGAAATTTCAGAAAGAAAATCTGTCATAATACATAATATTTCACTTACACCTAATGGTACGTCATCTTGTACATAATGACAAACAATGTAGTTTCACAATTCTATCATTTGGTATGGTTGGTTCAAAAGAACATAAAGGCTGGCGTTATTTTGTGCCCTTTGCGCACATCGATGTTATCATTTTGTGTCAATATGCGCACATCGATGTTATCATTTTGTGTCAATATGCGCGCATCGATGTTATCATTTTGTGTCACTATATGCGAACACAACATGCCATTTTATGTTACAAATGAAAAATAATAAAATAATTTAACAAAGTCTACTTTCAACTTTGTTCATTTATTCCCCTAGACGCAATACCTAGTGGTACGTCATCTTGTACTGAATTACAAACAATGGCTGGTTCGAAAGAAAATAAAGCGTTATTTGTATATTTTTATTTATCAAATTTCGACTACGGCATAGTTTATCGTTTAGTATACCTTATGAGCCCGAATTGTCAACATTTCAGGATTACGATTTTGGCAGAGAGGGAGGGGGTCGGTTGAGAAACGAAACTAATTACATACGTTAATATTGATCATTTGGTTCTTTCCCTAAAACGTTTTAATAACATAATTTGTGAAAAAGGCTCTCCCTAAAGGGTATAAAACGTTTTGTGAAATCTCTCCCAAAAGGATATAAAACGCGTTGATGACATTCGACAATGAGCGACAAATCTCATTAATGCTTTTGTGCAATTATGGCTCATTCGGGCTTGATCAGATTTTACATTGGTTTTGCTGATACTAACGATGACAAAAACACGTTAATACTTGATTGAATGACAAAATGTTCTTATCTTGTTCATAAGACAATAAAATGCACTAGACATGATAATGATAATGATAATGAGATTTGTGTGAAGTCAGGGTATATGCTGTTGTATTATATTAGTTTCATTACATGCATGGCATATATGTAAAATGGGCTCTCACATTTAAAGTTCACACTCCCCCGTGGAATATTTTGGAAATCCCTTCCACAGAGGGAGCATGAATTTCAAATATAATGAACATAATAGGCAGATCCATTTGAATTTGATACACCCTCTGAGAAAGTTTCAAATTGCACCTTCCACAGAGGGAGGAGGGTATAGACCTTTTTCCCTCTTTCCCATCATGCACTATTCCAGGGGGGTATGAGTGTCGCAAAATACATCATCTCCCCGGGGGAGTACAGCGTTATGTTCATTACATTCTGGAATACGGACATTTCGACTGGTGCCTTCATCACAAAAAAAGGAATCCCCGATAATGATGATAATGGCGCCACGATCACTAATACCTTTCGGGGGCAAAAAACAACATTTCTATGCCTTATGGACATGGTGTCCTCACCCAAAAAAGTTTCCTGCTATTGAAACCTAACTTTGTATACATTTTATAGACCTAATGGTGAAAAACTAATGACGGGACACGCAGTGATATTTTGTCGGCGTCCGTTTCACTTTTTTTCGGAGATGAAAATAAGACGTAAACATAAATCTCTTACACAGATGTTCTGCATCGCTTCGTAACTGCATCACTCGTGTATTCAATAATTGCAGAATTAGTAACATCGATGGCCTTTACGATAATCCGCATATATGGAATCAGTATGCCCATATTAAGACAAAATAATTGCAAATGCACACGATCTATGAGGTTAATGAGCTACGTCATACCCCCCTGGAATAGTGCATTGTGGGATAGAGGGAAAAAGGTCTATAAGAGTTGGTTAATGTGCTAATTATATTTTAAATTCATATGCCCTCTGTGGAAGATATTTCCAAAATCTTCCACAGGGGGAATGCGGACTTTAAATGGATCAGCCCAATCCGGGTTCTTTTTAAGTGTTGAAGATAAAGAGTTAAATTTGTCCGTTTATGTTAGGCGCCTAACATTTTGAATCATTTATTTGAAGTTATTTAAAATACATCTTATTTGGAAGAACAATTTGAAAGTGTTACTGGGGTGCATCGGTACGGTGCAAGACACAGCTATAGCGTATATGATTGTAGGGTTCCAAATATCAAAATTATAATAGGCTTATGCTGCTTCTAACATCTCGCAAACGTATGCATTGTTTTTGTAAACTGCATCATCAGTCATTTTGTATTTTATTCACGTGCAAATCTATTCAGTAGTAGAGCTATTTCTTCTATATTTATTGTTCTTCAAATGTTCTTGCAAAGACTTTTTGCCATTTTTTTTTGCCGCACATTGAGATTTGTGTCGGGTTTTTTTTCAGAAACTGATAAAATGTGACCGTAGACCACGAATGAGCCGTAAATGTCCCAAATTATATTCTGAGTTACAGTGTAAAATGTGCATGAAGGTCGTATTCTTAGACACCTCAATTTGGTGCGACATGTATCTTATTTTGAGCGCTAGTCAACCACCTTTTAAACGAATCAATAATCCTATTGTTGAAGAGGATAATTAGCCTCTAATAATGTCTATAGAATTCTTAAATATCTCTAGTCTTTGTTTGCTTTGGCTAAATCCTGTTCAAGTGGTGGGTTACAAAGCATTTTATTTTGTCTAGGTATGTATGACCAACAATTAACAATGAGGGGACATTTCTGAACCTCGTTGACTTGAGGATGATTTAAAATGACCGCCAATTATGACTGTTTGTTATTTATTACCAACAATGTGGGAAAAGAGACACATGTAGAACCGAAAAAGGTATACCATTTTGTTGAAGGAGCAAAGTTCAACAAACCGTAACCCCGCTTCTGGATATCGTTTGAAGTCAAATGATATACCATTTTAAAGCTTATGATATATATTTTCTAAACACGAAAAAATTGACCGGGCCGAATTTACGGCTCATTCGTGGTGTACGGTAACAAATCACATTTAGTTTTCACTATGCGACAATTAAGCTCCTTCTTCATGCAGTGCATGTAATAGATCGTGTTGACGTGTTGACAAATGATTGGTTGATTTACGGTTCTGGTAATTTTTGTCGACAAATCTCAGATTTCGCATGCAAATTTAGTTGGGTGGGCGTTAGTGGTAGCGATTGATCAGATTTGTTCATAGGTGATTGGTGCAAGGATGAGAACCGCCTCCAGCGTTCTAGGCCCGCAAGTGGACCCTGGATGCTGCAAAAGCTTATTACTGGAGCTGTTCCTTTGACGGTTTACTATTTCTGTCTACGGTCCTGCAAACAAGACGTTAACAAGCAGCTCCTCTGATGAATTAGTATTATCAGAACGGCAAATCGGAAATTATCGCATTCCCGTCGACGTTGAACTTCAGAAGTAAGAACTTATACAAACATGGTAAGCGCAACATGTTATATTGTTTCGTTGTACTATAATTGTGATTTGAGTTGAAATGAATTATTTGTCAGACATTGCTTATATATAACACTGTATTTTATAGATGAGTCGAAACCAAATTTGACGATGCATTTTTCATTCGCATACTTGGGTTTATTATTTTTTATTATTAGTATTATTATTAATATTTTTATTATTAGTATTATTATTAATGTTATTATTCCTCTCCTGGGTTGCTCATCATTGTACCGGTCACACTTTTTGATTCGTCGCTATTAAATGCCTTTGTATATGTATTTCTGGTGGTATTTTTTGGATAATTTCTACATTGTTATTGCTTACCCAGCAAACACAAAACGTTTTCGACATCATTCTGAAATATACATTTTGTTAATTGGACTTTTCTTTCTCCTTTGACAACCTGATCGTGAACATTGAGCAAGAATTGACCAAGATATGCGCCTCCAAACTATCAAACCCCAAAATGAAAAGTTGCAATTTTAACGATTCAATTGTGCCTGTTATACTGTGTGCTTTATTGATTGGCCAGTGGTGCTTGTGTGCAATACAACGATGCATTCCCATTGAAAATCGTTGAAAATGCAACTTTTAATTTTGGGGTTTGAGGCTTTGGAGGCGCATATCATGTTCAATTCTTGTTCGTTTTTCACGAACAGGGTGTCAAATGAGAAAGCAAAGTCCAATTAACAAAATGTATATTTCAGAATAATCCAAAATTGTCAAGTTATTAAACAGCAAGGATGAATATAACTGACGAGTTTCTTTTTGTGCCTGGTGTATATCAGAATCTTTGCTCCACCCCAGGCTTGTGAGCTTCACCCGTCACGACAAAATATCACTGGTGATTCCACTATTAGTAGGTATATCACCCCAAAAATAAGCGCAGCAGAAACATGTTATTTGACGCTTTTAATTGAATCATCGTTATGAATGCTTCAAAAAACAAAAAACAGAATTGAAATCGGATAATGCAAAGTGATGTAACGTCAACTTGAAGATACCCGGAAATCGGGTGAAAACCTGCCACAAATTGCTATAAATGGCAAAATGGTAATTTTGGGATTTGTAATGCTTATTCGGACACTTACTTGAAAAGGTAGCATTGATTTAAGTATCACAGATTAATTGCATATCTTTCCGGACTTCGTTAAAGAAAACAAGATTAAAAATCTCTCCTCGAATAAATGTAATAAATCCACCAAATATACAATTTTAGCCATTTTGACCAATCTGCAGACAAATAAAAGCTTAAAATGACTAAGTCCAGCTAATTAATATGCAAAAATAATGCCAACAGAGAACCGTACATGATATGAGGATGCGGTTTTTTTGCACACATAAGTACCCAAAGTTCTTTCATTTGGTAACAAAAAATACACAAAAAGTCATTAATTATGCAAATTAGCTAATTACATCTAATTATATATTTATGCCATTCTTATGTTAATTAGGCATATGTAATTTTACTTTTTCAATGTTTTATTTATGTTTTATTCATACAGCATGATTTTGTCAAATATGAACCTGCTGTGATGTTGAATAAAGAAACTGCAGTTAATTGCCTAAATGCACCGAGTTTTCAATTGGTATAGGGAAGTGTTTCACTCATTGTCCAAGGAAAAAAAATACATGATAACAAACACTGGTATTTCAGACCGGTGGTACTAGTTCCTCTATTTCGAGAGACCTATATTTATTGATTTATGGACGATCTAAAAAAATTCATAAAACAGGTCTTAACTCTTAAACTAGGCAGTGTTTAATTTCGGCGGAGTTGATAGTGATTTAGGAAATGTTTCACCTACCATATATTAAAAAGACAAATTATTGTGATCAATGAAACATAACGAGGAAATCGTTTTTTGACATGTATGTTTTCAAAAATTGGCCAACATTGATCCGCGCGCTTTTTGATTCACTGTTATGTATGCGTGCACCGTATGACAGAATTATTGTGCAGCCACTGTGACATACCTACTATTAGTAGTGCAAAAACGTCGAATTTAAGTAAAATTTTCAAATTTTTATCCATTGAATTCTATTTGACCTTTGCTTTCCCCCGAAAAAAAACAACTCTGCAGCTGGAGCTGCCACTGGTGCTTACATTTCGCATTTTCTCAGTGTGCTTGGGTGATTAATAATCCTTATGTACCCCTATTAATCATTTATAGATGGACGTTTTCAACAAGGCTGTGTTGCTTTGCTTGGTATTTGCTGTGATTTGCAAGGGCATAGACGCAACAGGCAGCAGTGGAAAGCCTCAAAGCGGTCAGTGGCGTAGATTTCTTTGTTTGGGAAGGAGGGTGTTTAAATTTGAATTGATTAGAGTCTTTCGCTTCTGGAATACTAGTCCTTGTAGTGGTATTTAAATGGTTGAAACGTTTTTGGGTTTTTAAATCCTGATAGGACCCGCCACCCGGGGGGGGGGCACTTAACACAAATGACCACACGGGTACATGTTCCCCCAGAAAGACCCCCCCCCCTTTTTTTTTTTTTTTTGGATTTCGCAGTTCCGAAAGATCCCCTAAATTTGACCAAAATAGAGCCCCGAGAGACCCTTGATTTGGATAAAAGACCATTTCTGGGGTTTTTTTCAGGCGATTTTCAACCAGAAAGTAAAGAAAGACTCTTCATTATTTTGAATGTTCGCAGCCCCAAAAGATCCCCTTTTACTTGTGTTCAGCTAGAAAAGACCAGCTTTTACGCTGTCAGCTCCAAAAACCCACCACCTCCAAATTTCGGGGGAACATACCCACCAAAAACTTCTGATGGGGCGGTACAAGCAAAATTAATTCCTCAAAATTAAATGCACAGTTATAGATTTTCCTTACATTTTTTCTTCTTATATATATACTTTACACTTAATTTCCAGGCATCAAGTATTGCAACAAACGCTGTGATCATCCTCTTTGTTCTGACCCATGTCAAAATGGAGGGACTTGTGTGGATGGTACAGAGGCCTACACCTGTGAATGTACATCTGGCTTCACTGGAGTCAAATGTGATGAAGGTAAGGGGAAAAATAAAAGCACTCAAATGATTATTTGATTTGATTTGATTTGATTTGATTTGATTTGATTTGATTTGATTTTGGGGTAGGTGTATGGAGTATGTTTCGGGGTGGTATAGAGGCCTTGTCTCGGTCCCAGCCGGTTTGTGTTCATCCGTCACTAAATAAACTGTATGTCGAACTTTTCCTATGGTCATTGGGAACAAAAATGTCAGCGGTCGCGTATCTGTACGATCATTGTCTAATGTGATATAGTCACTTATTGTACTAACCGATTAGTCTACAGAGTCGTGCGATATGTCAAAAGTTTCCTCTGGTCACAAGAAGCAACAAAAAAATCAGCGGTCACATATATGTAGGATCATTGGTTAATGAGATACAGTAACTCTTTTCTACTTTGTGCACTCAACCCTCTATATTTTTAACCAAATAGCCTAGAGAGTCGTGGGATATGTCAAACATTTCTTCTGGCCATAAGAAACAAAAAAGTCAGTGGTCACATATCTGTAGAATCATTGGTTGATGAAACATACGCGCTGACGTCACTACCGAACTTGAGACAATACATAGTAAGACCCCCGGGTGGTGTCAAATGAATGAGAACCAAATAATGAATACAGTAAAAAAAACCTGGGGTCGTACATTAAAAGTTTTATAGTTATAGGAAAAATCATAAAATGTGGGTCCCTATTTTCAAGGTTACCTATTTCTCCAATGCTTAAGGGGGTACTACACCCCTGGCTAATTTTGTGCCTATTTTTGCATTTTTCTCAAAATTGTAGCACATTGGTGACAAGTAAGATTATGTATATTATAGGGGCAAGGACTACAACTACTGTACTGAAAATTCAGCAACTCAAAGCAAGTAGTTATTGATTTATTGATCAAGTATTGGTTTTCCCTCATTTTTGACTGTAACTCCACAACTGTTGTCTGTGCTGAAATAAAATTTCCAGTGCAGTAGTTGTAGTCCTTGCCCCTATAACATACATCTCTTACTTGTCCCCATTGCGCTATAATTTTTGAGAAAAATGTGAAAATAGGCACAGAATTGGACAGGGGTGTAGTACCCCCTTAAGCAATAAAATATACGTCCCTTTTACTTTGAACACGGATCGATTGGCACGAAGTTCATATTGGTGCGTATGGCTTCACTGGAGTCAAATGTGATGAAGGTAAGGGGAAAAATAAAAGCACTCAAATGATTATTTGATTTGATTTGATTTGATTTGATTTGATTTGATTTGATTTGATTTGATTTTGGGGTAGGTGTATGGAGTATGTTTCGGGGTGGTATAGAGGCCTTGTCTCGGTCCCAGCCGGTTTGTGTTCATCCGTCACTAAATAAACTGTATGTCGAACTTTTCCTATGGTCATTGGGAACAAAAATGTCAGCAGTCGCGTATCTGTACGATCATTGTCTAATGTGATATAGTCACTTATTGTACTAACCGATTAGTCTACAGAGTCGTGCGATATGTCAAAAGTTTCCTCTGGTCACAAGAAGCAACAAAAAAAATCAGCGGTCACATATATGTAGGATCATTGGTTAATGAGATACAGTAACTCTTTTCTACTTTGTGCACTCAACCCTCTATATTTTTAACCAAATAGCCTAGAGAGTCGTGGGATATGTCAAACATTTCTTCTGGCCATAAGAAACAAAAAAGTAAGTGGTCACATATCTGTAGAATCATTGGTTGATGAAACATACGCGCTGACGTCACTACCGAACTTGAGACAATACATAGTAAGACCCCCGGGTGGTGTCAAATGAATGAGAACCAAATAATGCATACAGTAAAAAAAACCTGGGGTCGTACATTAAAAGTTTTATAGTTATAGGAAAAATCATAAAATGTGGGTCCCTATTTTCAAGGTTACCTATTTCTCCAATGCTTAAGGGGGTACTACACCCCTGGCTAATTTTGTGCCTATTTTTGCATTTTTCTCAAAAATTGTAGCACATTGGTGACAAGTAAGATTATGTATATTATAGGGGCAAGGACTACAACTACTGTACTGAAAATTCAGCAACTCAAAGCAAGTAGTTATTGATTTATTGATCAAGTATTGGTTTTCCCTCATTTTTGACTGTAACTCCACAACTGTTGTCTGTGCTGAAATAAAATTTCCAGTGCAGTAGTTGTAGTCCTTGCCCCTATAACATACATCTCTTACTTGTCCCCATTGCGCTATAATTTTTGAGAAAAATGTGAAAATAGGCACAGAATTGGACAGGGGTGTAGTACCCCTTAAGCAATAAAATATACGTCCCTTTTACTTTGAACACGGATCGATTGGCACGAAGTTCATATTGGTGCGTATGGCTTCACTGGAGTCAAATGTGATGAAGGTAAGGGGAAAAATAAAAGCACTCAAATGATTATTTGATTTGATTTGATTTGATTTGATTTGATTTGATTTGATTTGATTTGATTTTGGGGTAGGTGTATGGAGTATGTTTCGGGGTGGTATAGAGGCCTTGTCTCGGTCCCAGCCGGTTTGTGTTCATCCGTCACTAAATAAACTGTATGTCGAACTTTTCCTATGGTCATTGGGAACAAAAATGTCAGCGGTCGCGGATCTGTACGATCATTGTCTAATGTGATATAGTCACTTATTGTACTAACCGATTAGTCTACAGAGTCGTGCGATATGTCAAAAGTTTCCTCTGGTCACAAGAAGCAACAAAAAAAATCAGCGGTCACATATATGTAGGATCATTGGTTAATGAGATACAGTAACTCTTTTCTACTTTGTGCACTCAACCCTCTATATTTTTAACCAAATAGCCTAGAGAGTCGTGGGATATGTCAAACATTTCTTCTGGCCGTAAGAAACAAAAAGTCAGTGGTCACATATCTGTAGAATCATTGGTTGATGAAACATACGCGCTGACGTCACTACCGAACTTGAGACAATACATAGTAAGACCCCCGGGTGGTGTCAAATGAATGAGAACCAAATAATGAATACAGTAAAAAAAAACCTGGGGTCGTACATTAAAAGTTTTATAGTTATAGGAAAAATCATAAAATGTGGGTCCCTATTTTCAAGGTTACCTATTTCTCCAATGCTTAAGGGGGTACTACACCCCTGGCTAATTTTGTGCCTATTTTTGCATTTTCTCAAAAATTGTAGCACATTGGTGACAAGTAAGATTATGTATATTATAGGGGCAAGGACTACAACTACTGTACTGAAAATTCAGCAACTCAAAGCAAGTAGTTATTGATTTATTGATCAAGTATTGGTTTTCCCTCATTTTTGACTGTAACTCCACAACTGTTGTCTGTGCTGAAATAAAATTTCCAGTGCAGTAGTTGTAGTCCTTGCCCCTATAACATACATCTCTTACTTGTCCCCATTGCGCTATAATTTTTGAGAAAAATGTGAAAATAGGCACAGAATTGGACAGGGGTGTAGTACCCCCTTAAGCAATAAAATATACGTCCCTTTTACTTTGAACACGGATCGATTGGCGCGAAGTTCATATTGGTGCGTATGCACCAAATATGTATCTTGTATCGATTGACTCCAAACTACAGCAGTTGCCGCGATTCAGCAAGTATTGTTTAAAGGCTGCTTGAATAAGAAAAATATTTATGCTTATTTATTGCACATGCAGAGGAAGCCTGATTACCTTTTTAAAAAAAGCCGAGTGGGAGGGCTTTCAATGAAATAGGTTTGTGTAAACTGAAGCATCATACGAGTAACTGTACATCATATATAACGATTCGTGATACCCAATCGTGCTACAGTTTATGTGGTTTAGGAAGCAGAGAACTTTATTTCAATTTTATATACGCCAAAATATTTACTGAATTTAGTCAAAATTAACACTGAATTGATGGTGAAAAAATAATAATTTACATAGGTCCCCACTAAAGATTACTGTTTCGTCTTTATGGGAATCTAATCTTTTACATGTAATATCTGATAGAAACTTTGGGAACCTGTGTGGACTTGTATTTATTACAAAAATTCAGAAAAAAATGGTAGGCTAACTAGGCTCCCTACCTTGCAAACCGACGTGATGTCCTGAGCACAGAGCATGTGTACGAAATCAAAATCGATTTTGTATTATTATGTATGGATCATACACTAGACATTTTGATGAGAAACGGCCAAAATGGAAAGAATTTAAATTTCCTCACATTCTTTTGAGCTCAGCGGGGATTCCTAATTCTCACCAGTTTTAATAAGACAATAATGACTGACACACACCGCGAAGTTTTTCATCAAAAATATTGATACAATTTAAATTCTTTCCATTCTGGCCGTTTCTCACCAAAATGTCCATTTTCTCATTCAAAATCATCTAGTGTATTTTGCCCCAAAATCAATTCACAGTTCGCTTAATTTCTCTCTGCAACCATAATAGGCCGCAATATAACATTAACCGCTAGAGTATGGCTTAGGGTTTAGGGTTAGGGTTAGAGTTAGGGTCATGGTTTAGGATTTAGGGGTCGGGTTAAGGTTAATTATATACGTATTCATTGGTAATTATACTAGTCCTACATATCGTATGCATGCACTTTATTCCGTAATCAATAGGACTCGTAGCATAGTGGTATACCCCGTGGACTATACCTAGATCCATAGATTGTGGGTTCGAACCCCGGTTAAATTCTTGTAGAATTATAATTCTAATAAATATATATTTTTATTTTGTTAAGTAAGAGGAGATGATAATGGTAATAAACCATAAAAACCTGTGTTATATCTAGCCCCACATATAATGTATTATGAAGAAATTACGCTCGCCGCACGCACACCCCCACACACCCCCCCACCCCACCCCACCCCCACACACCCCACACACACACTTTAAATCGAGTGCCCCCCCCACACACACACTAATATACTAATCTAGAAAACAACACAGTTAGAATAATAAACAAACCAAATTCTGGTACATTAGTACTTTGCATAAAAAGTGGTAAATCGTCTCGCCTTCATTAACACTAAAAGTGTTAACAAAGTCAAGAAGATTGATCAATTTGAGCACTAAGACATAATTATAAGTTTGTTTTTTACTTATTTTAATCCACTTCCCTGTAAAATTGGGAAGACAAGTGAAACATGCATGTGATATATGCAAAGCACAGACTCCCCCTGTATCTCATTATTCCCTGCTCCCCATCTTTCAATATTGGAGGATCTCACGGACATGATGACAACAGCAACATTGCTTTGTCGATTTCCAACATTGAATTGCGGGGAGCGGGGCACAGTGTCATCGCCCCGATATCTTCATGGCAGAAATCGCCATGGTAGATCCACCGCCACGCATGGCCATTATACATATCGACCTTCTCATATCAAACTCGTGCATAGCAAATTCACGTGTATCGATCCCGGGTATTTATTTTAGTATCTCTGCTGTGCCAAGTAATTATTAGCCAGGCGATGTCGGTGTGCGGGGGCAGAGATGTACCAAAATACATGCCTAGTGTGTCAACATTTCGTTCTAGGACTGAGTCCTTGGCATTATCATGATGATCACAACGCTTGATATGCAGTAAATGGTGAATTTAAAGTGTAATTTTAAGTAATCAACCCTGTTTGACCCCTGAATGACCTTGAACTCAACATCTGTGAGGACAACATACACACCAGCTAATGCATACGTGTCAGTCGGATCTCTGTACCATGTAGTCTGTAGGAAAAGAAGCATTTTGTAGATAGGTATTTGGTTATGTGCCGGAAATCCTCAAATTTGTGAGGATCCCATAGGCCCCGGCAATGTCAATGTCCAAATATCATTACTGTACCATGTAATATGTGGGCAAAGAAGAATATGGGAATCATGCTCCCAGTCAGCCAAAATTGTAGCTCAATTGTGAACAAATTTGGACCAATTTCCTAGCTTTACAGCCTATAAATTGGTCTTATTTTAGTTTACTAGACCCGAAATTTTGAAAATTCATCTTAGAAGCCCATATTTTGCCCAAAATTCACAATTCCCAAAGTTCGTGCGCCACACACCCCTTCCAATTTTTTAATGAGTGACCCCCCCCCCCCTCCCCGCCACATACCCCTACATACAGTGAAACACACACAAAGCAATCCAAAGAACAACAGCAGTTAAAATACTTACTAAACTAATTCTGGCAGTACATGTACTTTGCATAAAAAGTGCTAAAAAGTGTTAATGTAGGCAAGAAGATTGATCATTTTGAGCACGGAAAAATATAATTTTGTTTGTTTGAATGTTTGTCCTTAAATCTCCAGAAAGTGTAAAGTATCTCGGATGTTACATCGATACTTGGGACAGAGCTTTACCCGACCAAGAACCCGACAACCGGATATCTCTTACAATCGATTCGTGCATTTCGCAATGTCAATCTAAAGGATCGCGATACGCCGGTGTGGAATACAAATGGGAATGTTTCTGTGGAAGCGATGGTGTTTCTTATGATAAACACGGACAAGCCGCGGAAGCAGATTGCGATATGGCTTGTTCTGGGGATGCATCGGAAATTTGCGGAGGATCTTGGCGAATATCTGTGTTTGAATTACAGGGTTAGTAAGCACGATATTTCAGTTGATTGTGGTTTTAAAAATGTCTGCATTTTGTTGATTTTATTCACCATGTTCAACTTGGGTAGTACTAGTTTAGCAGGGTTTTTTATCTTTTAAATCGTGTGAGAGTTTGTCTGAGTATATATTAATGACAATTTCAGTTTAAACCTGTAGTTTGTACAAGTCGGAGGCTAAAATCCACAATTGTAATTTTGAAATAATTTTGTGGGTGTTTTTTAAAATTATTTTGACCGATAATCATGGAAACAGTAGTTGGCACACTTGTTCTAAACAATTGAAATGTGTGCCATGTCAAAACATAGACTACCCCTGTATCGTTGGAGAATCTCACGAACCTGTTGACAACATGGCTTTGTCGATGTCCAGCATTGAATTGTGGGAGCGAAGACAGAGGTACATGCTAAAAGACAGGCATAGTGTGTCAACATTTTCTTCCAGGATTGTAGAGCCCTTTGTTTAGAGTTGTTATGATGATCACAGTACTTATTATACAGCAAATAGTGAATTGAAAATTATTGTAAGTAATCAACCCTGTTTGACTCCTGTATAAACTTCAACTCTAAATCTATGAGGCAGGGGCTATTTTAGGCGGAAAAAGTCACTGCACGTTGGCAAGACAGTGCAGTTACATTGGTCGCAGTGGGCATTAGAGAGGGGGTGGTAGCCACCCCCCCGAGTTCTGAGATTTGTTTTTTAACCACGCGTTCTAAGCACTTATTTTGATGATACATGTGTGACCTCACGTAGACTTCTTTTAAACATGGGAGATATAGGCTGACCAGGCAGATGAGGCAAGGGAAAATTTTCAAATGGTCTCACTAATTGACTACTATAATTACTTCACCGGAACAAATTTGCAATCTTAATGCTAAAATGGCCCAAAGAGGACAATCATGGTCTTAAGGCCCGGTCACACTATGACGGCCGATAACCAACGAAAGGTGACGGACGTGAAAATCACAAAATGTTGACGGCAAAGCGACGGCAAAAAGAGGAAAAACAAGATTCGCTGACGAGTGGGAACGACCTTCAGCGACAACACGGCGGCAAGGGACGAATGGCTGCGGCAGGAAACGGAGACTAGCGACCAAAACCGGACGTTGTCTGGGCGGCGAGTGACGATGTCTCGACGGAGCCCGACAATAAGCAACGAGGTCAGACGGCTAGCAGCGGATTTGCTTGCGGCAAGGAACGGCAGCTGACGGTGGATTGCGGCGATGATGACGTGACTCAGCGGCCGACATCAAAGCATGTGTGTGTGCGGGTCGTATAGTCCACTTTGAGGTTCCCACTCTCCACAACGTTCTGGTCATCCACTCAAAAATATCAATATCAATAATAATCAAAAATATTAACATCAATATCAATAATAATCAAAAATATTAACATCAATATCAACAATAATAAAAATGTTAAAAGCAATATCAATAATAATCCAAACTATTAAAGGGATAACCCTATTGGTTTTGGATATGGATTGTCTTTAAAATTACATAATAATATCAAATATCGCCTTCTTTATGCTGCTGCTTTGTGAAAAAACGAGAGCATTTTCAGCGTAAATGTGAATAAATAGCCAAATTTGCAATCCAATACCTTGGTATGCGTGAATTGCATTCTGGGCAGGCAAGCAACAAGACCTGACGACAATGTTGCAATGCCCGGCCCGTATTGAACGGAAAATATTTGTTTTTCTACCATGGTGGGATAATTCTGAATTGACACTTAATTTGGGTGCACTTTGTCTTGGGTCCAATCTCTATCATGGAAAGTTTGCTATATCTTTCTAAATATATGATTGTTCTAGATTTGGGTTTTAGCGTTTCATATTTGAAAGAACTAATGTTTAATTGCAACATTTTGAAACCACAACCCAAAACTGGGTGCTATGATGTACACGATTGGGCTACGAGTATGCATTTTACCAAGTTAGCAATAGGTAATTGCTTCATTTTGCATATGCATGACTTTCTTTATTATACTCATAATCAGATTTTATTATACATGTTATAAGGAAGTTTACGTGCATTAGGCTCCTTCACTGCCGGTTTCTGTCGTGTATGTTTGCGAGTGAGCCACTAGGAGACTGGGTTGCCAGGGACTACAGGACAAAATACCTGTTTATAACTATAACTATTAGCTGAGACTAGTATTGGCACCCTACTGATAATGGTTAATTGGAAATCTGAAAATAAACACTTATTTTGTAAACAGATGATACTCTGTGATTATTTATGGATGGAAACTTGGGAAATTGCTGTTAATGGAAAAATTGATATATTAAACATACATTTTGTTTTCTCAACTATAAAAATCCATTCACAAATAAGGTTTTTAGGAACCATTTGACATTAAATATTTTGAACAATTGCTCTATGAAAAAACGTTTTAAATAAGTTATATTTTGGCTTTTGGTTTAGGTAAAAATGTTTTAATAACATTAAAATGTCGGGTTATATAAAGGTCATGATAACGTTTTAAACGTTTTTGTATGAAAACACACTAAAACAATATTTTTAAATGTTTTCATAAAATGTTATTGTAAACTATTTTTGCAAATATTTTTGCCAAATATTGCGTCAATACTTAAATAACATTATGTTAAAATATTTGAAGCCAGTAAACACAGAAATGTTCTTAAAATGTTTTTTTCAAAACCTTTTAATAACATTTAAATGTCGGGTTATATAAAGGTCATGAAAACGTTTTTAAAACGTTATTGAAAATATTTTTAGCAAACATTTTTCGCAAAATATTTTTTCAACCCCAAAATAACATTCTGTTTAGAATGTTTTGTATAAAGTTTTCAAGAATGTTTTTAGAATGTTATTAAAACGTTTTTATACCCATTTAAACATTTTCTGTAAAACATTTTTGTTTGCTGAGCAGTAGATTATCAAAAAATGTTTTTTGAGGTTATGAAAACGTTTTATACTCTAAATATACCCTGTATATAACCCGACATTTAAACGTTTTCTGACAACCTTTTATAACCTTTTGCGAATGATGTCGAAAACGTTTTGTGTTTGCTGGGAATGCACCCCTGCTGATCCAGGCTACTGATAAGCTGTCAACAAGTGACCACTAATTCAACAATTATAATGACCAATATTGTCTGACCAGACAGGAACCAAGCTGGGTATAAGGTGCCCAGGCACCTGCTCTGTTAACTAGGGTTAGTTTATACCATCACTAATTGATGTTGGGAGTGACACTAGTGGGGGGTGTTAAATACCAGTAATTGGGGTAGATAGTTGCTTTGGTTTTATACATTTTGGGAGAGCAACTGGGCAGTTAGTAGTAACAATTATAATCAACACATTCAGAAAATAAAGATTGAATTGAGCCCCTGGGATTGAGTAATCAGTCTTTTTGATTATAATTGTTAAAAGGTCATCTGAGCCTGAGGTGGAATAAGTATATATTGTTGTATTGTCAGAATGTTCAAAGTCATGTCATAAAACGTAATCACAAAGTCGTCTGAATATAGATTGTTGGATTGATGCGAAACTCGGTGGATGTGATTTCCATTGATCCCTTTGTTTGTACAAGTATAAATTAAGTATAAATTAAATGTAGACCTATTTAACACACATTTTTCAATTTAGCTTATAGTATCTTATTGGTGGTATTCGTGGTATAACAACATTTCCAACCCGGTTAGTTGTGCATGTGCTACACACAAAAAATTACTAGCATTTCAAGTACTTGTCAATGTAAAATTATGAAACATGAATTTCATCCATGGTGTTGTCTTTTTAAAGACATTTCTTGTTTAATTTCATGCATTTATACACAGTTAGGTGGGGGAGTTTTTTGGGGTTTTTTTAGTGTTGGCGTGGAAAGTTTTTTTTTCCTCATGTAGTGGGTGAGGTTTTTTTTTCTTCAAAATCTTCCTACCCCACCCTGAGAACCTAATGGTGCATCCCTAAATGGTGTATGTAATGCTGTGGGGCGTAGTGGTCAGCAACAACATGTAAAATTATGAAACATGAATTTCATCCATGGTGTTGTCTTTTTAAAGACATTTCTTGTTTAATTTCATGCATTTATACACAGTTAGGTGGGGGAGTTTTTTTGGGTTTTTTTAGTGTTGGGGGGGAAAGTTTTTTTTTCCTCATGTAGTGGGTGAAGTTTTTTTTTCTTTTTCAAAATCTTCCTACCCCACCCTGAGAACCTAATGGTGCATCCCTAAATGGTGTATGTAATGCTGTGGGGGCGTAGTGGTCAGCAACAACATGTAAAATGTGCTGAGGCCAGCGGATCAACGTCTGGGCGTTGTGCCTTTGCGTAGCGCACTATAAACCACTGGTTTTTTTAAAAATAATAAAGGAGCTAATCCGTGTACCCAATCGAGACCCACTACAATTTAGGGAAGACGATAATATTTTGTGCCGGTCTTATTATAGTATGAATACATTCATCGACTCAGTACTTAAGATATTATTTTTTTACTGAATCTCTAAATGTAATTATGAGAAATATATAAAAGTATACAATTTTAGAAAGGAACTGATGCTAGGAATCCAACTAGCATAACAGAATGAGCAGTTTATGAGAAAATCTCAAAATTTTATTTTACTTGACTGACTCGATCGAGGAAGGTATACGGATATTACTGATATCAAGTTAACCAAACGGTATTATGCTTAAAATTTACAGCTCGATAAAAGTAAACATGCACACAGGTGTATACAATGTCATAAAATTACAATCTCTGTAAAATGTTTATCAGAAATGTTTTTTAATACCTAGCTGCAGCTCGATAAAGTACACAGCTGGTTTACTGATATCAAGTTAACCAAACGGTATTATGCTGAAAAATTTACAGCTCGATAAAAGTAATATGCACACATGTATACAACGTCATAAAATTACAATCTCTGTAAAATGTTTATCAGATTTTTTTTAATACCTAGCTGCAGCTCGATAAAGTACACAGCTGGTTTACTGATATCAAGTTAACCAAACGGTATTATGCTTAAAAATGTTAATTATAATACAAAAACACACACACAAACCCTGCATAGTTGCTCGGGGCAAAAAATAAGTCCCCCCCCCCCCCAACCACCACCATCCGAGAATATCTTAGTCCGCGGTCTGTTGCTCTTTCGTCTGTGCTCTCGCCCCAGTGGGTGTATTAGGGGTGGGCAGCGTTTTGGCCCGTTCTAAGCTGCTCTACTGGGACAATTGTGCGCGGAGCACGATAAAACTTGTGTAAAGACGGGAAAATTTGAAATATATTTAATCTATTTTGCCCCTAAATCATGATATACAATAATAATATTTCTAGTTAATTTTTGCCGGTATAATTTTTGTCGCCTATATTGCGCCTCTGATCTTCCCGAGGTTTTCACCCACGAGTGGCCGAAAAATTGGGGAGAAATTGGGGCATTGCCAGATGTGTTGTAAGGAGATACTTGCTTGAATTGTTTCTCAAAATGAATGTTTGGTTGATTGCCACAAACTTGTTTTGCAGAGAATTATAATATCTCCATCAGTCTTACTTTGTAAGGAGCTTAATTTCCTGGTCATTGGTCGGGTTGAAACTTGAAAAGTATAGACAAATTTATGCACGGATTTGTAATTCTCACTGCACGGATTTTTATTCTCACTGCACGAACGGGCCAGGAGGCACGTTAAAATAGCCCCTGCTATGAGGACAACATACATACATACGACATAATGGCAAATATGTGTCAGTCAGATGCATTCTGTAGGAAAAGAAGCATTTTGAAGGTATTTGGTTATGTGCCGGAAATACACACTTAATAACCTTTTACCTTTGAGAGGACCCCATATTCCCCGACCAAGGTAAAGTCCTAATCTTATTACTGTACCATGATATCTGTAGGAAGAGAAGCATTTTGGAGACAAATCTCATTTTATTTGGAGACAAATACTCATGTGTGGTGTCAATGGTCCTTTTTAGGCTCTCCAGCAGTTCTGAAGACCAACATCTGGGAATCGTGTTCCAGTTCTGCCAAAAATAATTTTTATTGTAGGTCTTTAGCTCAACTTTTGGTAAATTTGGAATTTCTTATCTCTGTAGCGTATAATTTTAGTCCACTACAATATTTCGAAATTTAAGCCGAGAAGCTCCTGTCACTTGACGAAGTTTTGAATGAGAAATCATACATTTTGGTGAGAAATGGCCAAAATGGAAAGTTGGTTTGGGTTTTTTTTGGGGGGGGGGGGGCTCAGCGAGGATTACTTATACACTATTGATTGACACACACCACCAACTTTCTCATCCAAAAGAAAGTTTAGTTCTTTCAAAATTGTGGCCGTTTCTCTCCTCTTGTGATTAGGCCCCCGTATTATCTGCGCCTGAGAATTCAACAATAATTATTACAAGATTATAATGGTGTATCATATGGTATAATACAGAATTAATGTTTTTAAGGGGAATCCCGAAAATATGGTACGTTTTCTGCCTATATTGTTAATTCTATGTACCCGATATGTTGAAGTTATGTACATATTATTATTATTATTATTATTATTATTATTATTATTATTATTATTATTATTATTATTATTATTATTATTATTATTATTATTATTATTATTATTTTAAATTTCAGGGTAGTTGGTCTGCGGTAACGTGACGCAGTGGGACCAAGGACAGAACAGCGCCCTTGACGTTCAATAATATTAACTTATTTGTCTTAAAGTAAAACAATTAATTATAGTCTTCTATACACTGACCATACCATACGTATTGCAGCATCCTCAAAATAGAGGTTTTCGGCACTATAAATGAGAAGTGCTGGCCGAAACTCCACGGGTTAAGAAAGCAGGAGTGCTATTAAACGATTAAGGCCAGGTACGAGACTGGAAAGACTGAACATTTTCAAATGCAATGACAAGGTCCTGTGATTATGGTGAAAAGATAGACATTAACCTCGTCATGGACAATAAGAGCATGTTCATGACGTGAATAATCTGATCCTTTTCGGCGCTATTAGGTGGAATTCGCATTATTTAAAGCGCTATACCGGTATAGGGCCTAAATTTGGTATTGGTCCTATTTGTTTAATATTAGGGCTTAGAGCAAGAACTAGCTATGTCCACAATTACCTGTTACTCATTTCGGCAACAAATGGATGGTTAATTCTGCCCTCCATAATAAATGCAAGTGACTTTGGGGTATATGCATGGTCACTTAAACAGTTAGCATGGTTAGTTAGACGCAAGTGACCATGTACATACCCCTAAAGTCACTTACATTATATCATAGAGGGCAGAATTAACCGTCCATTTGTTGCCGAAATGAGTAACATGTAATTGTGGACATAGCTAGTTCTTGCTCTAAGCCCTCGATAACATAGTCAGGTGCCCTATAATGATATGTTTGGTGCCATCTAATTGAACAACCTTTTACCCTTTGTTTTATAGGAAGAACCTTATAATCATATTACGGAATTTCAATTGATAGGACCCGATTGAGGGCTAAGTTAAGGCGAGTCGGATAACACGAGCCATATTTTTTTCACAGTTTATTCTTAATTTAATACATTGATCTCATAGCAAGTAAGTCAAAGAAAGCAATAACTGAATTTGTATTTCCATGTTTTTGCGGTTCTTGAGTGAGTCCTAAAGTTAAAGCTCCCGTGAGAGAATCCAAAGTTTTGGGCGTTTTCCCCAACCCAAGAAAACCATTCACCTGTGCGGGAATTACCCTTATCGTTAAGCCTTGTGGTCTACTTTATAGAACGCATACCATTTGCAATTTTGCACACATAACCTAGAGCTAGCTAGGTCATGTTCACGAGCTACCATGAAACCTCTATTTTGGTGATGTTACGACCAGTGTATATAAAGTATATAAGTATATTATTACATTGTAAACGGGATGAGATATACATGTACGAGTATTTCACAGAATGTTACAATCCAAAGAAAAATGATACAAATATAAGGGATCTCTTTGTTTACATGATATGTCAGTAGAAAGCAGGCTTTTATCGCACCTCATTAGGCCAAAAAAAAAATATTGTTGTGTTGCCCTCAAGTGGGAAAATGGGAAATTTGGGTAGGACGGTCGGATTTCTTTTTTTTTCTTTCTTTTTTTTTTTTTTTTTTAAACCTTCAGTTTTTAAAAATACCCTCAAATATTAAATAATGCTTCTTCATTAGGGGACATTTGTCAATTTTGACTTCTGGGTAGCTGTTAGACATCAATTAAAGACTAGTCTTTCAATAAAATATTAATTTTAAGTGAAAAACATTGAGTTTTTGAACAAATCTGTAAAAATCATCATTCAAAAAAAAAAAAAAAAAGAATTGTGACCCTGATTTTTCAGGATTTAGGGTAGGACGGTTGAGGGCAACACAACACTTTTTTTTTTACCTTATAGTAGCGTCTAGATCAAATTATTATTTACACAGTCTGTCCTAGTTGGTCCACTTTTCCCTATACTTATAAGCGTGGTATGAGCAGCATCTCTTAAATATTTGCTATGGCTCAATATTATAGAAATTTTACCAGGAAAAATTGGGCATGCCCCAGTAAATTGACTGTCACTTTAAAGAGGAAGTCCCGCCAGAACCGTTCTTCTGGGGTAAACCAAACCTGACTGGTTATCAAATTAATCAGTGACAAGAATGGTTATCTTTTAATTTGACAGGTTCTAATTGATGCAATAACATGAAAACATCTAATAGCACCTGTCAAATTCAGAGGTAACCAACCTTGTCACTGATTAATTTGATAACCGGGCAGCTTTGGTTCACCCCAGAATAACTGCTCTGTCAGGGCTTCCTCTTTAACAAAAAAAGCTACACACCACCAGTGAAAATTGGATAGGCATATTCTTTTAAAATTGTAACATTTTATGGATTCACCTTGTACGTAGTTAATCACTGTCAGTTTATGATATTTTAAAATCTGATTATTCACCTTTATAAAATCACAAACACTACATGGGATTTCTCTCCGGATTTCCCTTTAGGAGGCTGTCATTTTCTTCGGAAGTGGGGTGTTATGCAGTAGCGTAGCCAGTGGGGGGCCAGGGGGCCGGTGCCACCCCCCAAGGCCGTCGGTAGACGGAAGGCTTTGGTGAAAAAAAAAAAATTGGGTTAATAATAGACTATTTTTTACCCAGGGTGACAGAACAAAGGGGAGAATTGTAAAAAACTGATGAAAAATTGTGAGTGAAAGTGAATTTTACATAAAAATTTCGTGTTTTTATGTTGGTACCGCCTATAATTCCTTTGGGTTAATTTTGGGTCAACAAATCACAACTTCCGTCGGCAAAAAATATTTCCGTCGGTACATTTACAAGTTGTGCCCCCTCGGTTCCAAAATCCTGGCTACCCCACTGGTGTTATGAATAAACTGGGAGGGGGGTTATAGAATTTTAGACCAAATATAGGGCTTGTGTCTCAAAATTTTCATTTTAATTTGACAATAAAAATGTGCGCACAATCTTCCGCTATATAATGCAAAATTATTTGGTGCGCTCCACGCCTTTGTTCCGTCTTGAACCTGTGAAGGGGGGTCATCAACTTTTCGACCCAAGGGGGTCGTAAAACATTTTGCCCGCGATAGGGGTCATAAAAACGTTGACTCCGGTCACCGACATATTCATGACCCCCCGCCGAAGAAAATGACATCCCCCTGTCTCGCTTGTCCGCTTGCGATTCCGGTTAGTATGTGACCATTCAAAGACCACATACACCGGGGTCAGACGGAAATCTATAAATCATAATTTTATTAAACCACAATTTTTTGGTTCGTCACGCGTTCAAACGTTTATGATCAGACAAAGCTTTGAATCTATTTCAGTCTTGAATAATTAGTAAAAATAGAAAAAATTCTGAATATGAAACCATTATGTGTCAGAAACCTGTTGATTATATCAAGGGTGGCATGAAATACCACACTGGTATATTGTGCTGGGCAATCTTCTGCTTCTTACACAGCCGTGACTTCTTACAGGTTCTTTCTTTTTTCTGCCGACCATTACATTTGCTCTAGCACTCACATACTTACATCGATTTTGACCTAACTTGGTCACAACCATCATTGACCATGCCCCTATATGTCACATGAAACTCGTGGGGTCAAAGGTCACGCAGGGGTCATAGGGGTCAAAAACGTGATTTCAACTCAAAATGCTTCTTCTCCCACAAATTACGTAGGACAGTGACACCATTTGCACACATGCATTGTTACCACAGATGTGTGGTCAAAGGTTATTAAGGGGTCATTTCCGGTATAAAACAAAATACCTTTAAAATGCTTCTTCTCCCACAAATTTACGTAGGACAGTGACGCCACATTCACACATGCAAATTTCAGGAACCTGCGACAATCTATGGCGATCTGACCCCAAATGATCTGGACATGTTTTGTCTCACTTCGGTGGTCGTTCGTTTCGTTGATGATCCATTACTTGGTCAATTATACTATATATAATCACCAGAATCTGTGTTTGTTTGTTTGTCCGCCTCTTTTCTCCTCAAACTTGGTGAGTGGGTGCATCTTGACCCCAGGCAGAACAAATTTGTATTGGTTAGTCGGTCACGGTCACCCGAGGTCATCCCTGAGGTCAAATAAGCAAAAACTGTCGTATGGGCATGAAACCAATTAGTGGGTACATTCAACATTTAGAGCCAAATTTTTGGAAGGTCATTTTGGGGTCACCTGAGGTTAAATTACCAATGAATGTCTTATGGGCATGAAACTTGGTGGGTACAGTCAACATTTAGAGCCAATTTTTGAAATGTCATTTTGGGGTCACCCAGGTGTTATCTGAGGTCAAATTACTAAAAACTGTCGTATTAGCATGGATCTCAGTGGGTACTGTCAACATTTAGAGTCAAATATTTGAAAGGTCATTTGGGGTCACCAGGGGTCATCGATTAGACAGTGCATCATTTCAAAAACTAAATTTACCCAAATATGGTTTAGTTTTAAATTCGGATTTTTTTTTCAAGTGTAGCGATAGATTCTTTTGCGCAGTATATACGTATAGTATATATTAATTCTTGCTCAAAGTGGAAACATGATTGATTGGATAAAAAGAATGATATAACACATGCGTTATTCTAATATGAAAGGTTCTCTTTATTTTGATTAGTTCAAACATAGATTCGTCACGAGTACGACGCCGAAATACGCATAAATAAACTTGCAAAAATAAAAATAAGGATACAAATTGGATAACATCCATCGCACTTGAATACCTGAGCGCAAGAAGATCGTAAGTCCACTTGGCCCCTCAACATGTATACACTAAAGTTGCGCATAGTTTCGTATAGTTTGGTAATGTTTTAGACATGTTCAGGGGCAAAAACACATCTTTCACAACCTGTCATGATGTTTTCACCCTGGAACATGTAGTAAACATAAAACCCTAAGAAACTATACGTATCTTTAGTGTATACATGTTGAGGGGCCAAGTGGACTTACGGTCTTCTTGCGCTTAGGTCTTCACTTTTACTCGGACAAGCAGTTCTTAACTTTCGGTGGCCAGAAGCAAACAGGCGGATTATTTTCCCCGCAAAATTGAGCAATACTGATTTTAAATTTCTTTGGCGAAGTGCTTGCCGACCACTTGATCCAGATGGACAATTATACTTATCATTTACCATTATCGGAATGTCGTACATTGTTGGTCAAATATTTACCCTAAATTTGCATCCAATATCAGTTCGGGGGCATTCGTAAATCATGGACGTCTCTGATTTCAAAGACGGGTCAGTGATTTCACATACGGGGGTCTGTTATATCACATACGTTGAGCTTTGTTGACAGCCGGGCACGCGATGCAGCACATCGGAATTAAGCTGAGTGTATTAGAATAAGCTTTCCTATGTTAAGCAAATATCTACCTGTAGCAAATTCTGACAAATGGTCCCAGAACACATTTAGATTGCAATGACCAAAATCAAATGTTTTGAAGAAAAAAAATCCCGAGCCTGCGCTCTAATTCATGAATTGGATAGTTAAATTAGCAGGCACTCAACTTGGGCTAGATACAACCCTGATAAGGCCTACTCACACAATTATTCCCACTGCCCTGGCACGTTCACAACATTACTCATATCGTTTGTGACTGGGTTTTGAAACTATGGAGTATGTGATTTATGAGATGTCTCTGAAATATGATAATGTTATGTGACATGGCGTTTCAAGAGTATTTGATATCAGAGACGTCCGTGAATTATGAGTGCCCCGGACTGATATAGTTATGTATAGTGGTATCTACGTACGTACATCGCATTCACTTACAATATTCTAACTTAGATATACAAAAATACAATATAATTATATAAATACAAAAATATAGTTACTTTTTCTATGAATAGTACTGTTTTGAGACAAAGTTATTTAACATTATAATCTTATTATAGTACACATTTTTTTGTAAAATGTAAAATACCACAATATCTTGAGCACAGCATAAACGCAAGTACATAAATACTCATCCTAACCTTTTTGTAGCGTGTTAATTATATTATCTTCTGAATACATATACTTATCAAAAGCGACTCATTAAATATTTTTTTTTAAATAAAATGTAAAATTAAAGTTCCAGTTTCCTTCTCGTATTCGAGTTAAACATCATCAATGACCTAAATAGTTTCTCTACCAGTTTCCCTGATTACATTGGCCTATTCCATTTTAAATCCATACATCCTCTATGGAAGACTTAAGCTTAGTCTCCAACACTGGGGTTGTAAATTTCAAATGTAGGTACCCATTTAGGTAACCCCATTTGAAATATACACTCTCTGTGTTGAAGATAAAGGTCATGTCTTCTATAGGGGGTGTATGGATTTCAACTGGAATAGCCCATTTATTTCCAAGGCGACATATTAAAAACAAAATTGATGCCAGAGTGAGACTTTCTCAAAAATGAGGAAAAATTTCCTGTTTCACTATTTCGATTGTCGGTAAACTGGTAGAATACTGGTGAGAGTTCGATGTATTGAATGAATATTTTGTCTACATGAAGGGCTACATTTAAAAGGTGTTTGCCAAGATCTCGCCAGAGCATATACCCTTCAAGATTAATATGTCCGCAATCAATCACAAGATGATATAATTGGACACTTTCCCTTGCAGTGGTGTTGAATGGAGGTGGTCCACTGGTTGCATGTGGCATATTTCCTGTTACCTCATTAACTATCAGGTTATTGTAGGACCTGCTTACTCGTGACTAAAACAGTGGAAGTACATGAGGTATGTTTGTGATTATATCACTTCAGCTTGTTGATAGTTTGGCTCATGACCGAGGACTCATGGCTGATCATCCCGCCACCACTAAAGTGGAGATGGAGGATGTGCACTTGTTGGGGAAGGTGGATTATGATCATCTGTATCCACACCATTAAAAATATATAAGTTGGTATGGGACATATAAGAACTTCTCAATAATCCACTACCGAAATGGATATTTAGAAGTTATAGTAAATATAACTAAGGATGTTGGTAGGATGCGATATAATTACCCATTTACTGTAATTGCGGGGGTGAAGTTCTGCACTTGGCGAAAGAGGCAGTATTATGATCCAAATATGGGGTGGGACGAACAACCGTGTGATAGAGCAATTGCTCTATCAATAAAGTGGTGTGGATGATTAGCTTGTACACTTTGTGGTGAAGACGGGGTGACTGTCATCAACCAATAAAGTGGTGGTGGTTGATGAGGTTAACTAGCCTGTTCAACCACTAAAGTGGTGGTGGAGGAGGTGCGCTTGATGGAGGAGGTGGAACACCATTCTCTGGTACCCCGTCATTAAACATATCCAAGCTCGTTGGTGGTGGTGGAACATAATTCCCCGTGTCTCCACCACCACCAAACATATCCAAATCAACCGGCAAGTCATCTGAGCCTTCTCCAGGCAGAATAAAATCACGAGGTGGATTTTCTTCTGTTTTAGATACATAATCCACACGATTGCCATCCGAAGATTGGACTACTACGAACACTTCATCAACGTCTGGAATCGTATCAGGGACTGCGGGAAAGGGGGCCAATAAACTGGAGCCAACATTACGACCTGCGGGACCCATGCCGCTGACTTCAGATGGAATTCGTATGTGTTGTTTATGGTTTGCAGAGGATTCGTGTGTGTAGCTGCTACTAACATATCCATGATTGTCAATGCCATCTGGTGAAGGAATATCTGATGCCACGGACAAACTTGCAATGCTATGTGTGTGATATCTCTCTGCAGCTTGTTGGATACTTTGATCTAGTCCAGATATAACCGCTTCGATTTCATCTTCCCCTATATCATCTGGTACGTCAGCATCTTTAGACTTCTTCTTCCTACTCTTTTTCTTTGATTTTCCATTCCCAAATATTTTGGATCGCTTTCCATGTTTGTTGCTATCGTCAGTAGATCCCGCTTGATGGTCAGATTCGGCCATGATGTACGGTTCCACTTCGGGGATGATCAAATCCTCTTTAGCAGATATGACGTTGGGATTAGACAAGGTCTGGCGGGGGAGGTGGAGGTTTTGGTTTCCTTGTAAAAATCACCACTAACTTTTAAAAAAAAATCAATAATGCTGGGATACTTTGGATAAGACTAGATCCGTCCACATGTCCCCGGTCAATGATGACTCCCGTCATTATTGATATGCCTGTAAGCGCGTTTACTAGGAAAGGTAGGCGTATAAATGAGCTGACATTATGTAGCTATCATATCGAAGAAGTGGCATGTCAAAATACATCGACAGCTAACCATTGTATACAGGGTGTATCAAAATGATTGGTACCGAAGACTTTTGATTTTTTGCCGAATTTTTATGCTATGTTTTGTGCCAGTTTGGGGTTAATTGTTTAAATATTTGTAATTATAGAAGTTTTATCTTCTCTAAGAATTTTAGATCATAAAGATAGCACATTCTATTAAGAAGTTACATGATTCTATTAAGGAAAGTAGGTGTTTTTACACTTTTCATCATAACGCTGGATCAGTAGCGCACCATTTTCAAAGCTCTATTTTACTGCAAATACCTTGTGAGGATGATATGTTGAAAATTATGGAAATGATTAATATTTTCCTTGCCTTTTTCTTCATTCAAAATATATATAAATGTTATAATCAATATTTATTGCTTAAGAGTAATATTATTGACTTGAATAATTCAGGTGGGGTGAAAGAAATTTGTGTATCAACACCATCCAGGGCGGTAATTTAAATTGTATTATTGAGATTACTAAGTAGATGGTGTGCACAATGGCTATAGAGTGTAGACAGTGTAGGTTAGTTTAGACCTGGTAAAAATTATTGGAATGGCTCCACAGTATTCCACACTTCACTGTGCATTCATAGTTAAGAATCACTGGTCGACACGAATCTACGGAGAAGTGCAGAGAAGATTTAGGAGACCGTTTCTAAGAGCAAGGCGTATATCCCATGCAAACATGCTATAACTTGCAATGCTTCTAAATTTGATATGGGCAGTTACAGAATGGACCCATCCCAGGTGTTAAGTTCTTTCAAGATAGGGCTTCACCTCACACTGCAAGAGTCTTAAGGCAGGGACTTCAGGAACTATCTTTCTAAAAGCATGTGTAAAGCAATTTTAGGTTATGTATACTGAGGAGTATGTTTGCAATAAATGGTCCAAGCAGTGAACCTATTTATCTTGTGTTGTGTAAGTACAACCATGATTACGTCGATCTTCGTTTAAATGACAATAGCTCTCAGATGCATCAACCTATCAACTTCAGATTAATAGATCAATAAGTTAGCATATGCCCCTTTCTATTTGTAGTACAAAAACTATATTAATTAGCAATTTTATATTTTTGATATAGTTTTGAAAATGTCACATAGCCCGGTACCAATCATTTTGATACACCCTGTAGTTGAATTGCAAACAAAGAATTGACAATTTCGGTGATTATTATTTATTAGCAAAGAAACCAAAACTACGTCACCATCAATTTGGAAATCGTTTGGTGATCGTACGGACTAGTTGACGCAGTTTGGGTTACTTTGTAAAGGATTTCGGGAATTACCGAAACAGTTTATCTTTTTTTTCTTACTGAATACAACAACCAAATTAAAAGTTTGAATTTACGATTTTTTTTATTAGGAGCGTGTTCATTCTTACAAGTTACAAGTTACAGACTTGACATTTAGTATGGAATATTTTTCCTGCATAAACCGCACGGGTTGTGTCGGGAGTTTTCCATATGGTGCTCATAATGTAGCGAATTTGCCTAAAATTGCTGATTTAAGGAGGCTGAGGGGGACACAATTTTGGATTTTATGCAACATTGTTCTGTTGTTATCAAATTTATAGGGGTTTGAGGTGATATTTCCTAAACTTCGTCAGCAATTGGCATTCATCACAGCTGAAATGCACTTGCAATGTACCATTTTTTTAACATGGGAGGAGCTTATAATATGGCTCTAAAAAGTGGTACGTACTCAGAAAGTTTGAATGGTCCCCTGGGGTCAAATGCTATAAACTTACGGTACAAAAATATCTGCGCGAATACCTGGTTGTCCAATGAACTCACGCTATTTCTTTGTGTACAGTAATGTTATAAAATTTGGCCCCAGGGGGACATTCAAACTTTCTGAGTGCGTACCACTTTTAAGAGCCATATTTTTAAAGCTCTTCCCACTTTCAAAACTGGTAGGTTACAGGTGCATTTCAGTTCTAACGAACACTTATTGGTATTTAGGTTCAGTAATATATCACCTCAAACCTCAATAAATGAGCGCCATAATGTAAACTAGTGAAAAGCACATTTTCTGTCAAACAAATATTTTACACCATCTCCCGACACACCCAATTAATATTTAGCCCGTGTGGTTTATGCAGGCCCCTTCCAGACTAGTCTTGGAATTGTGCAAAAAAGTAAAAAAAACTATATCATACTAAATGTCAAGTCTGTACAAGTCATTTTTTTTAAAATTAGGAGCTTATTGTAATAAACTTAATTTGTGACCGATCAAGCAAACGAGGACAATATCGAAAAAAAAAACGATTTCGAGTTTCAGCTCAATTTAGATCAAAAAGGTGTGATTTGGCGAAAAAGAGAAACGAGGAAAATAATTCTTTCACGATCACGCAATACAATCATGCTTTCATGATATGAATTAGTATTTTTTTAAACAATTAACGTAAATAAATCAGGAAAATTTTCTCCTTCATTTCACAACCACGCAATATATATTTGCTATCATAGCTGAAAGTCCAATATTTGATTCTCAAATGCTGAATTCAAGACTGAAAAGTGAATAGTGAAAAAGAGCTCAACCACCAAAATACTAGTATACGTTTTGAGATATAGGCCATTAAACATTTATAAATTCCATAAATCCAGAACACGTTATAGTTTGAAGTTTATATTTTGTGTGAGTTGTTATGTTTATGTAAATTGGTACAAGGTCATATAAATTATCGATTTCTTGTAATCAATAATTGCCATTATGGATTTGAGTCCTTTTTCCACTATAATCATGGTCAAAATTCAAATAATTGCAATTATTTTAAAACTACAAGTTCAAATAATATAAAAGTATATATATTTATAATGTGCAAGGTAAGACGAAAAATTTGATATATCTCTCACGAAAATCCGACTTTTAAAAAAATTTGACCCCACTTGACCTTTGAGTGACCTTTCGTCATTATCTCCATAACCATACGTCTAACATATAGCAACGTATATATATTCGGGATCCTTACAACGTAACGAGTAATTTGATATACATAATTGATCATTTTGAAATTTTGACCACTACTTGACCCCAACGTGACCTCTACAGGGAAGGGGTCAAATGCCTAAAAATGTTGCCAAAAAATAAATCGTCCCTAAATGACTTCAAACCACCAATAACTCATTTTCCCCAAAAATGGTGGTTGAGTCCTTTTCCAATAAACCTCTTTTTAATTTCAAGGATTTGAAAGTCCACTCAGTCCAAAGGTCAAATACATAGTAATTAAGAATTCCAAAATTTGATTTTTTTTAATGGGAATGTCGTCTTTAAAGGTCTATAACTCAAAAGCATGCCTGGCGACTTGTTCCGGGTTTTGTTGGAGCTGGTCACATATGTTCAAGGGCCATAAGTACATAGAAGGTTTTAGGCCCCGTATCCATAGGCTGTTCCCTTGTGGCGTGTGCCTTTGTTCCGCGTTCACTTGTTCCCATGTGACCTGCCACACAGACAACAGATGGATACGGCCACTAAGCAAAACAAAGATTGTCTGTGTGGCAGGTCACATGGGAACAAGTGAACACGGAACAAGGGCACACGCCACAAGGGAACAGCCTATGGATACGGGGCCTTACCTGCCCAATGACGAATTTTCGTACTTTCATCGTGGCGGGTGTTTATGGAAGCATAAGTTATCATTTTGAGCAAAACCCAAGAATCGGTTGCTATTCCGGGTTTTGCCAGCCCATTCTTGGGTGTTGCTTCACAAACTAAGGAATAGCTCAACAAATATCCAATCGGATGGCGATTCTAGGGTTTTGCAGTCGATTCCTAAGAATTGGCATCAATACCATAGTATAGCTTCCGAAACTTGGGTTTAGCCAGACAAACTTTCGCGTATCTGCCTAATTACTACCGGTAGTTTGCACAATTCGTATACTAGTACACGCCAATTCAGCTGTTGATTTCCCACCGGCTCTTTTGCCTTTGGTTATTGTGTATTTACGTTGCAAAAAACTTGTGCTCCACGCTCGGGATATGAAAGTTAAAAGCCTATTTAAAAACAAAAGCCTTCAACAATTTTTGTGACTACGAAAAACACGCGTTTTTCATTAAATATTCTCACTCTGTCTGGTTTTCAATGAGAAAGTAGGCAAATTGTTGCATGATTCAGAGGGGCTCGTCCGTTTTAACGTACACAGCCAATTAGCCTGTCGCTTTTTATTTTCTCCAACATGAATACTTTCAGGTTTCCGTAGATATAAATCTTGTTATGATTGGATAAGGGAAAAGACCCGCCTTTTTATATGTATCAACCGGTACGTATCATTGAGCGCTTCAGGTGTGGAGTAGTGGTCACAAAAACTGTTTTGCTGTCATTAAGTTTCAGCATGTTCATTCTCATCCAAGCCTTAAGAGCATCAATACAACGAGATAGATTATCTAAAGCAGCAGCAATTGATACCGGGTCTTTGGGATCAAACCCGGTGTACAGCTGTACATCGTCTGCATACAGGTGGTAAGATAAGTTGAATGATTTGATGATACGATCAATAGGTAAAATATACAAAGAAAACCCTGAGGGTCCGATGATTGAACCTTGAGGTAGGCCAAATTTGAGATCAACATGGTCAGAAAAAGTACCATCAATGCAAACTCTGCTGGTTCTCTCAGACAGGTAGGATCTGAACCATTGCAAAGCTTTACCTTGTATTCCAATTTCATTCTGTAATCTATTGATCAGCTTGTTGTGATTTACAGTACCGAAAGCATTGCTCAAATCGAGGTGAAAGACACCTTTGTGGTTGGAAACACACTTCATGATATCATTCTCAACTCGCATTAATGCTGTTTCTGGGCTGTGTGCTTTTTTATAAGCAGATTATAATTTTTCACCCAGATTGCTTCTTTCCATATGATCATTTAAAGACTTAACAGCTTGTTTCTCAATAAGTTTTGATATGAATTGAATATTAGACATAGGTCTGAAATGCTCAGGTCATTTGAGTTGAGAGATGGTTTTTTGATAATGGGTGTGACAATAGAATGCTTCAGGTTATCAGGGAAAACACCAGTAAGAAGAGATTCATTGATGATACGCGTGATAACAGGAACAAATCAATCAATCAATCAATCAATCAAATTTATTTCCATCAAAATTAAAACATACAAATAACAAAACATGATAAAACACGATGGAGGAGACACAACTAGAAGCAGAAGCCTGTAAAATGCTGTGCCCCCTGAAACACTTAAAAGAAGGGCCTAAATATATAAACACAGATACACAAAATGAAAAAAAAAATACAATATGCCAAACCTGCAGGGAAAAAAGAAAATACACTTGATTTCTCACCTCACACTCACACCTGCACACCCTACTACAAAAAATGTCATAGGCATGTAATTAAAAAAGGTATACACATAAAATTAAATATAATAAATATTATTCATATCAAATTCAGTAGTATTAACTAAATGTTATCATATCAACGAATAAACATAATTCTGCTTGTAAATATCAAAAACAGATTTCAAGTTTGACTTAAAATGACCTAAGGTTGCTGACATTTTAACATTTTTTGGATGTATTCCAAACTTTTGGTCCAACCGTCAAGATACTGTTGATTTTGTGGATAGGTATTTTATAATCATTCCTATTACATGTATTATAGTTATGATTTTTTTTGTGAGTCTGGAAGAAATTTTCAAAAGATCTAGATAACAGTTTGTTATTATACATAAACATAAATATAGCAACTTCCTTAGTGAACATATAAAATATATTTGATACCTTAAGGGGGTACTACACCCATTGATTTTTTTTGCATTTTTTTGCATTTTGTGAAGAAATTACAAAAAAATTGGACAAAGTGGTATGCAAAATGAAGGGGCAAATCTTCTCGTTTTATTGGTGGCATCGGTATCAATGTAGCTTACATGCTTTTGAAAATAGAAGCCAAAAGGAGGTACATCACTGATGATTTAAATTCACTTCATTTTGGAAAGCTTACTATCAACGGATTTCGTTAAAATTTTGGATATGTGTTGCTAACACATTAGGGAAATAATGTTGATATGTAAAATGGGAATAAGTGGTCCCTGATTTCTTTTATGACTTCATTGAACTTGCGACACTATGTCACTGAAACTTAACTAAGCCATAGGTAACAGGTTACCACAACCACACTACAGCAATGTTGAAAAAGATTGTATTTTTTGTCACCTATACCACCATATTAGGTAGTTTTCCGTAAGCTTCATTTTTGTGATTTTGGTAACTATTTTTATTTATTTGCCCAATCCAACTCAACTAGGCAATCTAAATTGTACTCACCATTTACATCCCAAGGTATTTTAGTATATCCACCTCACACATTTCCATTATATATCCAGTAACAGACAAAATATCAAAATTGATGCCTCATTATGACATGTATGATATCACACACTATCACATGTATTCAAAATTGATGCCTGAATTTGACCTGAACAATTGACCTATCACCTGACCTTTGAGGACCTGAAAGCCTATTTAAATATATTTTCCTAACAACATATTATAGAAGATACATACATGGTGTAGTATTAAATTGTCCATGTGGAAGAGATTAGGCCTATTTAATTTATTCAGTGTTATAATCAGTGAGTACATTTCTATATATAGTATAACAAAGGATTTAATGTATTCTATTCATGTATTCTACTTGGACATGTTCAATAGAATGTATTATTGTCTGTTATGAAACACACATCTCAGTTACCAGGATAGAGTAAACAAAAAAATATATATAGGGCTAAAATGATTTTCTAAAATGGTTTAAAACCACTTTGTATGTAGAGATATTTTCTAAGTTCAGGACATGAGATGATGAACATATTTATATACTTCATAAATTTGCAACAACAAAAAAGAAGATGGGTACTGATGAAAATCAGGGTATTATATCGCCTTAAACATTTTGAAAATTGGTTCAGTGTGACTAAGATACTCCCTATTGGAGATTACTCTTATGGCACGTTTTTGGAGACGGTACATGTTATTCATGTGTTCTCTATTTGCATTCCCCACAATAATAAACCATAATTAAGACAAGGTAATTAGAGTGCAATATAATTTATACATGGCGTCTCTTGGCAGGAATAATTTAACTTTGTTTAGTACACCAATATTTCTGGTACATATTTTACAAATATTGAACATGTTTTTTTCCAAGTCAAATTTTCATCTATAGTAATTCCCAGAAATGTTGCTTCACTAACTCGACTTAATTTACACCCATCCAAGATTATATCAAATTCTTTGTTATTTATTACACTACTAGTATGTGCACGTGTACCAAGATACATTAAATTTGTTTTCTTTGCATTTAACGACAATCTATTTGCTTTGAACCAATTTGAAACCTCTTGAATTTCTGTGTTTACACGTGAATATTTTGTTTTAGAAACCATGTCGGCACAGGGTCGAGCAAGCAAGACTTTGTGGAAGCTTTGTTAAGGGCTTTCAGAATGTCCTCCTCGCCCAAAAGATCAAACTCACTGAATGAAACAGAAACTGGTCTCTCAGGCAGAGGGTCATATCTGTCTAGATCAGGTTGGTCTTTACCAAGATCTTGATATATGGTAGTGACCTTGTTGTTGAAAAAGCTAGCAAAGTCATTAGCCAGTTCCTGCGGCGATTCATGGGCTGGGAGTACTTTGGTGTCTTTGTTTAGCAAACCATTCACCTTCTTAAATACAGTTTTATTGTCCGCATTCTCAAGTTCATTCCTGTAGAAATTTTGTTTTTATTTCAATCATTTCATTAGTATAAACAGTTTGCTGTGTTACATATTGCTGGCGATCCGATTCTAGTTTAGATTTCCGCCATTTCCTTTCCAGCTTACGACGGAAACGTCTAGACTGATTAATTTCTTCATTATACCACGGATTTGATGGTCGAGAACGGATGGTATTCTTCACCGGAGCATGTTTGTCAAGCACCTGCCTAACAATGGTAACACATCTCGCACATGTACTTAATTCACAATTTTGGTGCAATATTTATGGTCATGTCCCCTTTCAGAGTTAATGCACTCAAAGTCCAATAGAAATATGTACAAGCATAACCTTTGACCTATGATTTCAAGCCATTCTGAGCTTATATATTTCGTTTGCCAAGAGGAGTAATTTCAGACAATTTACGATTGAATCGGTGCATTTTGGAAAAATTTGGCATCTGTGATATTTGACATTTGACCTAGTTTAATCCATAACTCCTGAACTAAACATTCTAATACATAATGACATTAAGTTTGCCTTTTTTTTTTATTCCTAGCAATAAGTGGAACAATTTGAGGTACATTACAACATGATAGAACAAATTTTAAATTACTCGGTCCATGTGATTGAGGTCACCACATAAAGGTGTCGTGAGTTTAGATAATCGTTCCTGCTGAAAAGAGTAAAAACGCCCTCTATAACGGTCATGACGTGCTGAAATGGGGTCAACTACTATGATCCCGTAATTTTTCAAGAATGTCTTCTAATTTGATTAGGAAATGTCTTTTTGCTAAAGTAAAACTAAATATTAGGACTTAATCTCAACAATACGAAAGAAATGTATGACAGGTATAAGATATGAAATGCAAGTGAGTATTGAAGTCACAAAACATGTGACACCTCACGTGATCTTGCATTTTGGCGCCGTATTTGCCTGAGTGTTTGAATTTATGTTCTCGTCTGAAAAGAATATCAATCAGATGATATCTAATCAGATGGTAATTTGGCTCCCGGAATGAAATATTGATTTTATAGGTAGGTAAAGAAAATGACACAATAGTGACTACGCTGTAAGAGTAAAGCACCGATGAACCAAAAAGTCTGACTGAGGACACACTGCTGTTGCAGTGACGTTTTTGGGATTCCCGGAAAGCACGTGGGCAGCCTGATGATTTTAAGATTGCGGCTGCTTTACATGTAGTTAATTGTCATTTGTATACTCGATTAATTATCAATTAACATCTCTTTTAAATGCTGATAAATCGTGGTTTTCTGTACAGAATTCAATATTTTAATTCTATCATTCAGACGGGTTGATGCCGCAAACTTTGATACTACAAGATTTAGTTAGATTCCACCCGAGCTCGGCTCTTTAGATGCTAAAATGTCACGTACAAAATTCAAGTTTACACACACTAAATTGAACGGTTATATTTACTTTAACCAGTTTTTACAACAGCTACTTAATTTAACTTAACTCAACCAAAGAAAATGTTCTAACCCAACATTGAATTCGAGTCAAGCTCCGTCTGTAGACATTACTGGCGCTCCTATCAAGTTCACGATGTCATTTTACATATTAAGAATTGGACACATGCTAATGATCTATTGTTACATCCTGATTTAATAGTCCTTGCCGAAATTCTGACAAAACTATATGTCGAATGTCGTATAGCCCTCCAGTCTATCAAAAAATAATACAAACCAGGAGCGTAATAACAACTTTTTACTCATAGTTTGAATAAAGTGCTCAATCCCAAAGAGGGATAGTAAAAGTTGTTATCACGCTCTTTTATTGGACACTTTCTGACTATCTCCGATAGACAGACTGACTCTATGATAGACTTTGGCTGTGTTGACACCATGGAATGTACAATTCATTCACATTCCGAATAGATGGTAGTCCCTCTAAAGCATTTCATCCTGTCGTGTGACGATTGCCTTTTAGGCATGAAACTATATACTGAGTTGAGATCAAAAAAGTTAACACTCTCATTAGAAATATCCCAGGTGAACTTCAGGTATTTACCATAGTTGTTGATGTAATTGATTAAAAATTCCAGAACAAAAATATGTCTACTTGATCAATTTTATTATGTGGAGTTTGCAAGTCTAGATATTATATATACCCTATATCTCAAAACATTTCACTGATGACCTATCTGCCACAAATAGTAAATTTTCATCACCAGATAGTGTCAAGCCGTTTGTTATATTTGAAACATGCGTAACACAACCGATGTATTTCCCGGAAGTGGAGTATCGATGGACTGCGTGTCCGTTGCCACGGTCAGCTACAAACACTTCGTCCTCGTCTTCGTCAACCTTAAAATGTGTGCTTATTACCAGACCAATAGGACTCCATGATGAAACGCCGACAGGTGTCTGAAGCTTGGACATGATCTTCCCGCTATTATCTATAATTTGGACATCGCTGGAAGCATGGCTGTATGCAGAGTGAGGACTGACTACAATACTTCCTCTTGATGTGACGCCAAGAAACCATGGCGGTATCGTCACCTTGATACTCTTCAGGTGCTTTCCGTCTAGTGTATGGCAGCTAATGAAGTTGTGAGTGATATTACCTGCGAGGGCATGGCTTTGTAAGTTGAAGGCTAAGCCACACACTTTGCTTGAACCGTGCGTATTGTAAGCAACGTTATCTGGTGATACTGTATGGAAGTATCGTTTGTAAGTACCTTGCAAGTCAAAGATCTTCACATATGGTGACTTCAAATCTGAAACGTAGAACATATTGTCGGGACCAACCTGAATACACCATGGTTGGGATGTTTGCCCTTCGTCGACACCTACATTGAGTTTGAATGTAGTCTTCAATGCACCGTTAGCATTATAAATCTTGACTTTCGCTTCAGAGTTATCTGTGACTGCGATATCTCCTGGTGGTGTCACAGCAATATCTAGTGCAGTTGCTAGCTTATCATTTCCAGCATTTCCAAATTCCATCTTCAAGAGAGGTGTCTTTGTAACTCTGAACTCACGACTACGACGAGTGCAGCGCGGCAAAACTCGACCAATTACAATCTTGTCTGAATTCTGAACCGTATTTTCCTCGAATTTTACTTCAGTCAAACTTTGTCCAGCGTTAATGACCTTAGCAGGTTCTGACGCAATAACTTCTTGTAACACAACTTTCAGACTCCCATAATCAGACGCAAGTTCAAATTTGGATCCACTTTCTTTCAGTACTTTGGTAATCGCTTTTGCTGTGGATATCCGGGATATGATGGAAAGCAGTTGGTTATCAGCAGTCTTGATGGTTTCTAGTCCTTCCTTCTCTATGATGTTTAATTCCTCTTCAACGACCTTCCGTGCCTCATCAAGGCGTTTTAGATAGGAAGACTTTAATTTCTGGACAGTATCTTTGATCTGGATCTTAGCTTCGGAAACCGCTAGATCAAAGTCCCGTTTGCTCTTACGAATTTCTTGCAAAGCTTTATTGATTTCTTTCTCGTTCTTTCCAGAGCTTTCGTGCAGTTGTTGAAGCTTTTGACCCCTTTCCTTGGCGGCCTGTTCTATCTCAGAATACTTGTGGTCTGGATGACTATGTGTGATGACAACGCACTGGCGACAAATTGGGACATCGCAGGTTTCACAATAGATAAATAGAGATTCACCTTTGTGTTTCACACACACCTTCTGCTCAGTAGCACTGGCATGCGGCACCTTACCTTCGCGAAGCTTTTCGAGTGTAATCACAGGATGGTCTTTGCTGCGTCGTTGTGACTTGTGGATGGCAACACATTGTTTACATAAATAGTCGTCACATTCCGTACATCGAGCTACGGCAGTAGGTGGAACTTGTTTGTCCTCCTGATGTTCTGCAGGAGGTAAATGGTAAAAGCAGGGAATATGATAAAAGGGTGCTAAATGGTTACATCTTGAGGTTCTTTTGTGAATAGAATGCGTCTACACTTTAGTGTACCTTTTTGATCCATAAACAGCTGTGTGCTTATAATGCCAGTGGTTTATTGTAATTGTCTAGCTTAGTTTGTGTTACACATACAAATTTCCGCATTATTGATAAGTTGTAAAATATATTATTGTAATCTTACATAAAGTTGTGTTTCTTCTTTCATTACAAAGAGTGCTCGATCCTGTGAAGGAGAGCGTGTACATAACATTAAAAGAAACAAATTTATTCCATGTTCACTAAGGGGTCCGTTTTGCCCGAAAGCTCCTCAGGTGAATGAGAGAAATGTAGAACAAGCTAACGCATGACTCTAAGTTTGTTCTACATTTCTCTCATTCACCTGAGGAGCCTTCGGGCAAAACGGACCGTAGTGAACATGGAATAAATTTGTTTATTTTAATGTTATTATTCTAATCTTATATGGTTTTATTTATTATGTGTTTTATTTAATATGTTGTTCTAGGTTAAAGACGAAATAGATGTATAAAATAAATTTGATAATTAAAATGATGAAAATACCTTCTCCGCTGAACCACACACACGAGGTACAGTGAATCGTTTCTTTTGATATCAATTCCATCTGCATTGCCTTCTGCTCCGTTAGCCGATGGACAATCGCCAGTGGTTGCCATTCTTTCAAGCCACCTGGTAGGATCTGGAATTCTTCTGCACATTCAACACATTTCACTTTGCTAATAGGTGAATCTTTGGCTTGGTCGTCTAAGCAGGTTGCACAGTAGCTATGTAAACACGGAAGACTACGGGGAGATTTCAGTAGTTGATGGCATTTACTGCACTTGGTAAGGTCACAGGATTGAGAGGTCAACGAGGCAGCCATGATGTAGGCCTATCTGTTATAATAATAATTATGATAGTAAAAAATAAGCGAGTTATAGATGTGTTACAAAATTACACGTCGTCTGAAATAAAATGTAAAAGATTGAAAATTCAGAGATAACCTTGTCACTGATCAATTTGATAACAGGCAGGTTTAGTTCACCACATGCAGAAGAACAACTGCTTTGGCGAATTGGCGGGGCTTTCTTTTTAAGCTTCATTGATAGGCTATTCCTGTATACATTCGCCAAACTGGAATTAGGACGCTCATGAACTATATGAACAACAGCTCTCCAGCGGTTTGCAGAACAAGTAGAGTAGGCCAAATTTCGGAAATTTTACGCCTGGGTCATACACTAGTGGAAATTTAAACGAGAATTCTTTCAAAAGCGATGAGAATTGGACAACTGAAATATATATAGGCCTACATGAGAATTGAAAATGTTCTTATTTCTATGCAACTTTAACCCTGTGCATGCTTTCTCATCCAAATGAATGAGAAATACTAGGCCTAATTAACTTGTAAACAACATGGGTGCACATTGTTTTAAACGAGAAATTTAACACGATATTTAGTATTACATGCCCCGATCAGCCCCAGAGTTTATTATAAAAATGTGATAATTATTGCATGGCTCCATATATATTCCATTACGATATTTTCCGGGGCTATTTTAATATATCAATGAAATTACTAAAAATAATCTTTTTAAAACGATACGGGGTTTTCTTTAGTCTTGCTCACTATTAAAATGATAATGTATGAAGCCTCATAAACTTACCATGCACTGTCGGTTTTATAAACTGAAATTCAGGATTATTTTCATTCCAAAACCTGGTCCGTATTTCAGCTTGCAATGGAAAATACATGTATACATGTATACGGTGCCGTTGAGTGGAGGACTAAAAGTAATGAACTATGAACCGCTGATGACGGCGCATCATGTCGCGACGGAAAGCTGTACAGGACATGACTGTACACCGGGTAAAGCTTATACACCAGGCAACTCGTTTTTGATATCAAACTAAGCGATGCAGAATACGATTAGCAAGACATTTTAACATCGATCGGAAACACACAGTTTATTATGTTTGGTTTTTTTTTATTCGTTTGGTTGTGTTAAATTTGGAAAGATCGTTCTGTTCTTCCCGCGAATTCGCAGTTGTGTCCCCAAATCACTTCCATGCATTCATTATTTAGGGATTCCCCGGTCTCTTTCCGTTCACGCAATGTCTGATGCAGTGGTAAGGGAGTGTTCAGAAATACTTTGGTGGGGGTGGGGGCTGGCAAATATGTAGGAAGGTCGTAGAATTTTTTTGAGTTCTGAATGGGGGTTAAAAAGTTGTGGGTGTACAAATAAGTGTGTGGGGGGGAGTAAAAGTTTTGGGCATGTATAGAGGGGATGCAAAAACGTTACCAAAATTAACACTGAAGCATAAAAAATAGCCTGAAATTTTGAAATTGCAAATGTCCAAGTAACAAAAGTACATGCCAGATAATGGTATTTGATTGTGAATGTACTAATGTAGGCCTACTTTGATAAATCATTCAATATTTGTGAACCACCAATATAATGTAGTGTTAAAATTTTGTGTCTTCTATACTTTAATTTTGAACCATGTGTCAGTTCCTTCTGCTCTTTAAATCACTAAGAATCACAAAATACATGTGTAAAATGGAAGAGGATTCTAAATATACATGAGCTTACATGGAATGCTCTCTTTCCAATACCAAACTTAAAGTCATAATGTACGATCTTTTTTCAGAATTTACCTTTATTTTTTTTCAAAACCGATTTTTTGGCATATTTGTAATACTTACACATGTTCTAACTTAAATCTATGAGCAAACTGTCAAATTCGTCCTATTTGTAGTAAAACGTGACGATTTTCTGTTGGTCCGACATAATTAAAGCCATAATTTTTTAGATTTTGACTTTATGTCGGCCACGATCGCAAACCGTAGTCTCCTACAAAACTAGCTTGGTTACGCTCCCTCCACATGTGGAGGGAGCGTAACCAAACTGGCCGCGTAGGAGACTAACTCTGAGGCCGCACTCGCTGTCCTAATCCAAATCGTGCGAGATGTTTCGAGTGATAGAGGTGAAGTTTATGATGTTGTTTCTTTGCAAATTCCCAATGTTTTTCGCGTCCAAATGTATTGGGAACTTTCATAATGAATGCATATTATTATTTTAGAAGAAAAAAAGAAAAATCTAAAAATTTAAAAAGATCGTACATTAAGGCTTTAATTACTAATTAGGTTTTGTTGTTTTTTTCTTAATTATTATAATGATTTTTGACGCAATTGAATATTCAATGCACAAAATGGATTCTTACAGAACATCCTTCTATATGCCAATTTCAATTTAAGACCGGGACCCAAATATAAACTCATGAGTGATAAATTATCGGCAAGGTACATAGATTTACAAAAATTTTGGCATTCATCCCGTCTTCACCACAAAGTGCACAACCTCCTCATCCACCACCAGTTTAGTGGTGAAACATTGCAATAATTAACAGTTTATCCCAAGGGGCAGTTTTAAAATGGTATGCACAAAAATACCGCCCCTGCCTGCTCAAAAACATTACCCCCGCCTGCTAAAAATTCCCCCCCTCGACCTGCCAAAATCCTTGCCCCGCCCCCTGCAAATGACAAAGGGATCCCAATTCTAAATTCTGGTGGAATGCTCTATTTCCGACAACTTCATATCTAAACACAATAAGGTTTTGTTGTTATTTTTATTTATATCTATTCATTTTTGAAGTTATTGAATATTCAAAGCACTAAAATCGATTCTTACGTACAAGATCTTTACTTAAGCCCGAGACTCAAACATGAATTCATGCATGATAAAATCCGGGGGAGGGGTCTTCCTGGTTTAAAGTATATGGGGATATGCGGCGGTTTGGGGCCTGATTTAGGGGTACCTTTTCAGTGAATATAGATATCAATAGGCGGTTTTCACCAATGCGCCAAATTAGGCAAAGGTTTTAGTGATTTTGGTGTGAAAAATTGGTAGAGTGCACTGATGGGCTCCAAAAACAACTCAAAGTATGTATAGAAAGGGCCACCATCCGAAGGTCTGCGTGACACATCACCGCTGTACGTGAGAGCACGGTGGCGCAGCGGTACGGGCGGGCTCTCCCTCGCATATCGGAGAGTTGCGAGTTCGAGCACCGGCTGTGCCATCGTGCTGTGCACTTGGGCACTTGGCGCTTTACCTTACGTGCCTCTCTCTACCGAGGGGTGAATTGGGGTGCTGTTAGGAATACTATTCTGTCCATCGAGCGCCGCCCAAAGGTAGGAGCATGCCTTGGGCATTGTGGCAGCTGACATATTCTAACGACAGCGGAATAAATATAAAGTGCTTTGAAGCGCTGTATAAATAAATGTCAACATTCATTTATTTTTATTTATTTACTAAAATTTTTGAACAGCCCCCGGGGATATTATTTCTTAACTTCCTCATAATCCAATGAAAAACAAAAGAATTAAATTTACAAATCCTAATAAAACAAATTCAAGCAAAAGAATAACTTTTTTTCGAGACGCAAATTTTAAATTCTCATAATTTTCCTCATAACACAATAAAAAACAAAAGAAATATATTTACAAATCCTAATAAAACAAGGTCAAGCATAAAAATAGTTTTTGTCTAGATGCTTTATTTTCCATTCTCATACTTTTCCTCATAATACAGTGAAAAACAAAAGAAATATATTTACAAATCCTAATTAAAAAAGTCAAACATAAGAATAGATTTTTTCTAGATGCCACAAAATACAAAAGAAATAGATTTTCAAACCCTATTAACTTAGTTTCAACTCAATTTAGATGGTGGAGTGCTTTTGATCAAATTAAGTTACGAGGATATAGGAATGCAATCATGTTTTTATGATATAAAATGAAAAAGGTACCACAAGCAAATTTATTCAAGTTTTGGATCGACCGTCTATGCCGCTGCTTCAATTGGTTGTTATTAATTAATTAGAATTAATGGTAAATTTGTATTGCTCAATATCATTACATGCGAAGATTCATTATGTAATCACACTTAACAATAGTGAATTATATGATTTCATTAATATTAAGGATCGACAAAGCATCGGTGTCGATTAAAAGTTCGAACTAATTTGGTTCTATTACCTAAATATTTTAAGAGTATTTGGGATCAGTTTTACACTTCTATCAGAGATACTTCAAATACAAGAGTTTAAAATCCAAAATCCTCAATAATTAGACGTTCTGGGTCCTCAAAATCTTCTCAATATACGTCCGCAACTAAGGAACTGCCCAAAATTTTTTGTCTAGAACAGTCAGTGACGTCAGTGTAGCTTTTATGCAATTCATTGTCATTAAACAGCCAGCGCTTTGAACTTTGAACAAACGTTCGTGATTCGAGATACGTACTGACGTCAATGACTACTTTGTCAAAAGCGCTATTACAATATTATGTATCAAGACAAGAATAGGGCTTCTTTGATCCATTTATATGTAGGAGAAAAAAATCATAGAAAAATTTAAAAACATAACAACAACAACCACAACAACAACAACAACAACAACAACAAAACACAAAAAAAACACTCATTTAACAGGATAGGTGATTGCTGAAAGTAGAAATATGGTGACAGAATTTTTCCCGTCCAAAGGTTCTTCTTTGTGGAATATAGGCCTACATAATATTTATTTATTCCGAATTACGTCTGTTAAATCCAAACATACACAATTTTACAAAAGTGGTTACATGAATGAACCATGTACAGGTTTACCCAAAATGGGTAAACAACATGCAAGGCAGTCCTTAACCATGCAATCACGAATATTGTTGGCGATTTATTCCCACTTGGTCCAATCCCATGTGGTTCAGTCCTATTGGGACACTTACTAAGTGATATTGGACTAACTGGGTCTGTACCAAGTGGGATTTGGTCCAAATGGGATTGGACTAAGTGCCATGGACCAAATGGGACTGAACCAAGTGGGAGTTGCCCTTGTTGGTATATATGCTACCATTGTAGAAAAGATATGTCTATTTTACGGAATGTACGTGCATTTTGCAGGTCTAGGTATTTTCATATTTATACCTCAAATCTCAAAGCATTTCACTGATGAGGAATCTCCTACAAATAATAGATTGTCATTACCAGATAACGACAAGCCTGCTATATTTGAAACATCTTTTGTAACGCAACCGATATATTTCCCAGAAGCGGAGTATCGATAGACGGCGTGTCCGTTGGCTCGATCAGCTACAAACACCTCGTCTTCGTCTTCTTCGACCTTAAAATGTGTACTTATTACCAGACCCGCAGGACTCCAAGATGAAACGCCGATGGGTGTCTGAAATTTGGACAGGATTTTCCCTGTGTTGTCTATGATTTGGACTTCACTGCTGCTGCTGGCACAACAATAAGGACTGACTATGATATTTCCTTTCGATGTGACGCCAAGAAACCATGGAGGTATCGTCACCTTGATACTCCTCAGATGCTTTCCGTCTAATGAATGGCAGCTTATGAAGTTGTGTGTGATATTCCCTGCGAGGACATGACTTTGTAAGTTGAAGGCTAAGCCACACACTTGGCTTGATCCGTGCGTGTAGTACGCAACGTTATCTGGTGATACCGTATGGAAGTATCGTTTATAGGTCCCTTGCAAGTCAAAGATCTTCACATGTGGTGACCGCCAATCAGTGACGTAGAACATATTGTCGGAGCCGACCTCAATGCACCATGGGTAGGATCGTTGCCCTGCGTCGACACCTACATTGATGTTGAATATAGATTTATATGCACCGTTAGCGCAGAAAATCTTGACTTTCGATGCAGTGTGATCCGTGACTGCGATATCTCCTGTTGGTGTCACAGCAACATCTAGTGCACGGGACAGCTTTTCATTTCCGGAATTTCCAAATTCCTTCTTCAAGACAGGCGTCTTTTTAAAGTCACGTTTACAGCGTGTTCTGTGCGACCAAACACGACCAATGTCAATCTTGTCTGAATTCTGAACGGTGTTTTCCTCGAACTTTACTTCAGTCAAATTCTGCCCAGCGTTGATGATCGTACCCGGTTCTGCTGCAATAAGGTCTTGTAAAACAGCTTTCAGACTCCCGTAATCAGAAGCAAGCTCCAATTCGGATCCACTTTCTTGCAGTAGTTTCGTTATCCCCTTTGCTGTTGATACGCGGGATATGATGGAAAGCAGCTGGTTATCGGCGGTCTTGATGGTTTCTAGTCCTTCCTTCTCTATGTTGTTTAACTCCTCTTCAACGACTTTCTGTGCCTCATGAAGGCGTTTTAAGTAAGAAGACTTTAACTTCTGGACAGTATCTTTGATCTGGATCCTAGATTCGGAAACAGCTAGATCGAAATCGCGTCTTATCTTACGAATTTCCTGCAAAGCCTTATTGACCTTTTCTTCATTCTTTATCGAGCTTTCGGCCAAATGTTTAAGCTGCTCATTCATCCCCTTTGCGGCCTGTTCCAACAAAGCTTGCTTATGTTCTGGGTGACGATGACCGATCACAAATACGCACTGACGACAGATAGGAACATCGCAGGTTTCACAATAGAATAACAGAGATTCACCTTTGTGCTGCACGCACATTTTCTGCTCAGTAGCATTGGCATCCGGAACCTTACCTTCTCGAAGTTCCTGAAGGGTAATAATAGGATGGTCTTTGCTGTGTCGTTGTGACTTGTGGATGGCAAAACATTGTTTACATAAGTAGTCATCGCACTCCGTACATCGAGCTACGGCAGAAGGTGGAACTGACTTGTCCCTTTCTCCTGTAAAGGGTAAAAGTTTAAAACCAAAAATAGGTTAGAATCAGGCTCATAGGGGGAGATTTGCTCAAAGGTTGACAAGTGTAAAGGTTCTGGTTTTTTTTAATCAGGACATTAAAATGTGCTCTAAGAAATTGAAACTTCTTAATGAATAGAATGTGATCCATTAACTTTAATGTTTTATAGTAATATTCGAAGCTTTAATTCTCGTAATATTTATTATAATTTTTTCAATTAAATTAATGCAAATTGACGCTTTTGTCCTAAATTGAAATAAGTTGTATCTGTAACATTTAGCATAAAGGATAAAAGTACCTTCTCCTCCGAACCAAGTACACGAAGTACAGTGAATCGTTTCATTTGACATCAATTCCATTAGCATCGCCTTCTGCTCCGTTAGCCGATGGACAATCGCAAGTGGTTGCCATTCTTTCAAGCCACCTGGTGGGATATCGAATTCTCCTCCACATTCAACACATTTCACTTTGCTTATAGGTGAATCTTTGGCTTGGTCGTCTAAGCAGGTTGCACAATAGCTGTGTAAACAAGGAAGACTACGGGGAGACTTCAGAAGTTGGTGACATTTGCTGCACTTGGTAAGGTCACATGATTTAGATGACATCGAGGCAGCCATGATGAATCTGGGATAATAATAATAATAATAATAATAATAATAATAATAATAATAATAATAATAATAATAATAATGATAATAAATTATATAATCCTGGCAATCGGACAACAACTATTAAAATTAAAATAATACCTTAGATGTACACAAGAGTTCACATTTCATAGATAATGTAGTACATAGTTATTTTACACCACATCGATATTTATATATATATATTGAAAATGATAATTATGATTGCATTAACCTTTGAACGAATTTATTATTAGTACACCTTGATTCAATATCACGATATCATATCAATAGATATTCTACCTATAGATAGAATATTGATTGAATATATTCCAACCATTATGAGGTTTTTAAACTTTTTAAACTAACACATTCACTTTCAGCTTCTTTATTTCCCATTATTGATTTCCATATTTGGTCGACTAGGTCCTATTGGCTAGCTTGTGAATGTGTGTGAGCGTGACTAACCCTTTCTTGTGGAGATCAGCCTAGGCGTATTCGTTTGTTCTGAAAGCAAATTCTTTCTTTTTATTGGTTACACTTGCTATGCTCCGCAGGACAATTATATTTAACGAGACTAGATACGAAAAAGATAAAACGATATGTTGTGTTGTTTGCATCAAAGAATGGTGTGACAAATGATGTAGGGGTATAATATCTTGAGACATTATTTCCATTTAAGCAGTGGCGGATCCAGGATTTTTGAAAAGAGGGGCACAAACTTAGAATCATCGGCGCGGCAGCGACGTACGTCGCGCTTGCTCGACGCAGGGGGTGTCTGAGGGGGGATGTGCCCCACTCAGAAGGGGAGAAACTTTTGCAAAATGAAGACCCAATAGAAGCTACTTGGTGGACCATTTTGGCACTATTATTGTGTGCAATTTTAATTTGAAAAAGCCGAAAATTTGGGAAATGACGGTCCAATTGAAGTCATTTTGTCCAAAACAGAAGCGAAGACGGTTAACTTATGCATACGCAGGGGGTGTCTGCCCCTCAGAAGTGAGAAACTTTTGCAAAATGAAGACCTAATTGAAGCCATTTGGTGGACCATTATTTTTGGCACTATTATTTCGTAAAGTTTTGATTTGAAAAAGCCGAAAATTTGTGAAATGACGGTCCAATTGAAGTCATTCGTCGACAATTTTTCACTATGAATGTTTGCTTTAAACATAAAGGGTCCAAAGCAGAAGTGAAAATGGCAACTTCTTTATACATACGCAGAGGGGGGTTGTTCCCTCCTGAGAAGTTGGAAACTTGTACAAAATGAAGGCCCAATTGAAACCATTTGGTGGAAAATTTTAATACTGTTATTTGAAGTCATTCGTCGACAAATTTTCACTATTGTATCAATTATTACTTGAAACGTAAAGGGCCCGGTGTCCAAAGCAGAAGTGAAAATGGCAACTTCTTTATGCATAAGCAAAGGGATGTCTGAGGAGGGATGTTCCCCTCTCCGAGAAGTTAAAAAATGTGTGAAAATGAAGGCACAATTGAAGCCACTCGTAGACCAATATTCACTACTGTAGGTCTAATTATATTGCTTATAACATGTTAAAACATAAAATGTACGGATGTCCAAAACAGAAGGGAAAACGGTCACCTGTTTATTTCGCCTCAGAAGTAATACTGATGTTGGTGATCAAATGTGACGGGCCCTGCGTATCGGGCCTGCAGTAATTTCACAGGCTTTTGGGCAGAGGACCCGCCTTCAAGCAATGCCTAAAATAATCACAGACAAGTATATAGGCTTGGGCCCACTCAATTATGTGCAAATATTTTTCCCTTCTTCTCACCCGGTCTTCTCCATTTTCTCTTCCTTTCTTCTCTCATTTTCGCCCTTTCTCTTCTTTCCTTTCCTCATTTTTTTAGCCGTGAAGGGGGCAGGGGAACGGGCCAGTGTGCCCTTCAACCTGGATCCGCGCCTGGTCCAAAAAAGAAGCCTATTGACTTCTTTATCCATACGCGGAGGGAGGATGTCCGAGGGACCCGGGAGGATGCGCCCCTCAGTATTTGGAAAAATAAAAATAAAGGCCGAATTGAAGCCAATTTATGGACTATGAAAGGGGGCACGGTCCGGGTGTGCCCATGCATGGATCCGCCACTGGCATGGGAGTCCGTTGATGTAAAAATGAAAAGCCAAACAGAGGGGTTTTATTTATCTTTTCCAAAAAAAAAAAAAAAAAAAAAAAAATTAGGACCCTCGAAAAGGGGGGGCACGGGCCCGGTGTACCCATGCCTGGATCCGCGCCTGATTTAAGATCTATTTACATTTGCAGAAATCAATGTTTATATAATAACTTTTGTGGTATATGTATCGTGGACAGATATCGTGCAACCGAAATCATCGCAAATGACATTTTTGGCTAGTGGCGTGCCAGGACTTTTTGTGGAGGGGACGCGACCGGACGGTGCAAAGAAATACCCAGTAAGCATTACTTCCGCTCAATTACTGCATACTACTTGATGTGAAAGTGGATACACATTGGGTACATTTTGCGCCGAAGCGCGTGACAATTTACACAGTTAGCAGCCTGCACAACCGATTCTTTTGTTTGGCAAGGCTCACTCAGTCATTTAATGAGGCAATACAAACGATCGAATTTGGTGTTGAAATGAGCTAAATTTTTAGTTACACCTTTTCGATGTAAAATTAATTTTCTCGGCCAAATGAAAAGCAATCATTTTCATTTTTTCAGTAAATGTCAGGAAAAATTGTAGTGCTTGATACTGTATTTTTTTTCAAATTCTAGTGTTAAACTTAGGCGTGAAATTTAGTCATTTAGTGTAAGATTTTTGATTTTGATAGGCTTAAACTCTGTCCGCGAGCCTTTTTTTGGATCAACCTTTTAGCTTTTCAAAGTAAGATAGTTCGCTAATGAAGGATTTTTCCCAACTTTCTAACGCACATCACCGTGAGCGATATATCATAGTTTTGTCAGAATTTCCGTTTTGATTTCACCATCTTTCACTGTCGGCTGAAAAAATTTCAAAATCAACACGTGAAATCTAGCATTGTGGATCGATATCCCTGGGTTTAATAGGAATACCGGCATGGCTATAGTGTTGCCAGAACTTCAATATAGCAAAGAAATTCCCAGACCTATAATAGCGCTCCTACTGATCATGTTTAACCAGAACACCCAATTGGGGATTTAATCGCTGGTCGGGCAATTTGCTTTCAATGAAAAATTGACCTGGATAACAACAAAGGAAATATCGACTATTTCTTCTGGTTGCTCTCGAGATAAAAGTACTCACCATTACCTACTTTGACTTAGTTTGACATTTTCGAAGCATGAATGGAAAAAGGGTAAAACAAAAACGGAAATTCTGACAAAACTATAACATATAGACCCACACGATGTGCTTTACAGAGGTGGGAAATATCTTTCTTTAGCAAACTATGTTAGTTTGAGACGCTAAAACATGAATTCCGTAAAAAGCTCGCAGGCGAATTCAAGGCCTATAAAAATCAAAAATATCACACTAAAAGACACAATTTGATGCTTAATTTTAACACCAGGATTTAAAAAAAAATGTATATCCAAGCACCAAGTTTTTAACTGACATTACTGAAGAAAAAAAAATATTGCTTTATATTTGACCGAGAAAATTAATTTCATAGCAAAAAGGTGTATCTCTGAATTGTGCTGATTTTTTACATGTATCGATCGACTTTTAGCGCGACTAAGCATTTCTAAAGAATTGGTTGTCCAGGCGGCTGACTGTACAGTTACATATCGTAAGTGCGTTTTAGATTTGTTGCCATTTTTGTATGGTCTTGCACTCAGATTATAGATTTGTTTTAATTTTGTTGAGTGCAAACCATCGCAGTTGAGTGTCACTTACAAAGGTAAGTGCCACTTACGATGGTATTGCACTGAACAACTGAACACTCATTTTTTGTTAAGTGGCACTTTAATACGAGGGTCTTTCACTCAACAAAAAATAAAAAACAAAACTTACGATATCCAAAGTTAATAATAACTCTTTTGTTTGGTGTCATGAACTTTATTTGCAGTAATTACAATAAAGAAATCAACTTCTGGAATATTCCAAAAACACATTTAATCTTTGGTAAATAAACGGCATCGTAATACCATTTTGGGTACTGATGCATATTCCTGGCACTTATATACCCAGCGATTTGCATAACAAGTATACCTACCGATTTTAACAGATAACCGATATCTACTTTTGAGCGTTTAATACTTAAAAGCACCCCATGCATATGTTTAGTTTAGTTTAGTTTAGTTTTATTTCACCATTAAATAACTTTTACATAAGTATAGCAAAATCATATGGTGGGAGACCAAACAGAGCATGGCTCGAACAATTTTGGCCACCCTTTACAATAAGTTAAACATTTAGGACGAAACACAATCAAAAGACGTATCAAGACATAATTATGTGCAGACAAAGACCGGACAGGACACGTGAGACAGACAATGTTGGCAATGGTTTAAGATTTCTTATTATAATACATATTAATAATAATTATGCAATTACATGATTATACAAACTAACAAAATTATTCATAACGAGATAATAACTCACATTTGTACTTATTTTTGAAACTTATCAGAGTAAGTGAATTTTTGGTATTTAAACTAACATTATTCCATAGTATAGGACCTTGTCGTCTAACAGTGTTACGGGCTAAATCATTTTTAAAATGATGTGCTCTATACATATCAGATGATCTAGTATTATGTGTATGGATCGTACTAGCTTTAATAAAATAATTTGCAAAAATATCTGGTAGAAGATCATTATAAAATTTATACATGAAAATTGCTTTCTGCAATTTGTGGATATCATACACTGTGAGACTATTGAATGAAGCAAAAAGGGGCGGAGTGTGGGCAAGAAAGTGAGAATTCGAACACAATCGAATTATTCGCTTTTGTTTAATGTGAATTTTGTTTAAGTTACAGTTATTTTGATCAGCCCAAATAATATTGCAATAGTTAATGTGTTGCAAGACCAAACTTATATATAATGCAAACAATGTTTTTAAAGGTAAGACATGTTTGAGCCGAAATAAAATACCAGAATATTTGGACACAATATTAGCTATATATGTTGTGTGGTGGTTCCAAGTAAAGGACTCATCCAGTGTGATACCAAGGAATTTAATAGAAGAAACCTTTGAAATTGATACATTGTCAACATATATGGCTGAATTGTGATACATTCGATTGCTAAATCTGTTTTTAAAAATAATGTACTTGGTTTTATTTATATTGAGTGATAATTTATTTGCTTTAAGGGAGGTGGAATGAGCGTGGTCCAAGACCCCTCAAAAAAAGTTTCCAAAAATTTTTTTTTGCCATATTTTGTTTAAGAAAATCATAAGCTATCAGGTCAGCCAGATAAAGTTAAAAATTTCCTTTTCAAAATGCGAATTTGAGGGGAATTTCATCTCTTTCAAGTTAAAACGATTTTATGGCACCGTTGACTTGCTATACATGCCGTAACCAGTTTGGTTTACGACTGGTGGGAGACTAATCAACGAATCAGCTGATCAGCTGGATGTACACACATGCGAAGAAGAATTCCAGTCATCTTATTCTTTCTAGTGAATAATTCATCCACTAATATTACTTTTACTGATATCCTGGCATGCCTGGGGAAAGAAAGAGGCGTCGTTAGCAGCTATCACCTAGTATAAGTAAGTACTTCAGTCTAAAAATATGTGTGACGTGTGTTTAGTAACTTAGCCCGGGTAACAACATGGGTAAGCTTAAACATGATAACTTTATATTTACCATTCTCTCGGTCGGGGCTGTTCCCGGGCATGCCTGGGACTGTTCTAACTATTGCACTATACCTACTTCTGACGTAGGGGCTGTGCAATAATTATGAGCCCGGGGGGTTGCGGGGTGGGAGTGGGTGCTATGCAAATTGCCCCCCCACCTGGAAAAAAGTCCACTTTTTCAAAATCAGCGCCCCCTAATGCCCTATAAAAATTCCTGGCGGTAAAATGGGGGGGTGGCAAGAAATTTTTATCGAGCCGAAAGGGGTGGGGCAAGCAATTTTTGGCAAGCCGAGCCGAGGGGGGGGGGAGCAAGTGATTTTTGGCACACATGGGTGCCTTGCTCGAGAAGAGATAGCCAAGAATTTGTTCACCGATAGCTTCACATTCTAGAGACCATTGCATTCAAAATCTAGCGGATTCGCTGGAGCATGACACGTGCCGTGTAAAGCAATGGAAGTTCAGAAGTAAAATAGTAAATTACACAGCTGATCACGACAGACGATCGCATCAAAAATGTTGCTAAAATTAAACTTTAGCAAAATTTTAGACTGTTCAAAATAGGCAAATCTTGCTCAAAAGATACCGTGCTGTAGTTGACTCATCAAAATAACTTTCATCCAAATTTCAACATTTCAACAGAATAAATATAACAAAAGATTGCACCGCTGTCCCACGAAAAACATTTTAGCAATGCACTCTAGCATCGAATGCGTAACTATCGTGTGCAAAAAAATTGAAATTGAAGCTAGAGTTATCAAGTAAGGGGAGCCTTTTAAATAAAACACTCTAAAATGGCTTTATAAAGGAAAACAGTTACGAAACACTTTGCCAATTTCCTGCTCGCTGCTTCACAACAAGTATCATGTAGATTAGGCTTCCTCAAATATGTTGAAGTGCCACATGAAATAAAAGAAAACAGCAAAGTGCCACTCAATGGCTGCTTTAGCACCTGGGGTGGGGGAGCCAGAGGGGTGTACGCAGGGGTGTCTATTCTTCCAGAAAATTGAAATTATTCCCTCACCGTACCGCGCTGTTCCACATCCGTCCCCAGATTCTTCCCCAACTGAGGTCCCCAAATGGACCCAAAAGGGTAAATTTTAGGCTTTTAGTAGGGATAACCATCAAAATTTCATGTTGACCCTATTGCTACAAAAGATTGTTTTCTGAGTAGAACTAATCAACAGAAGTATTTTGGTGGTTAAATGGTCAAAATCGGTCAAAAACTTTTCGAATTATGAATTATCAAAGTTTCCCATTCTGACCGGTCATTGGAACGAAATAAAATGACAAGGTCCAAAAATAGCAGTTGGGAGCAAAATTGGCATAAGCATATATTTACCTTTATATATTTCTTTATTTTAACATATTTGCAAACATGAAACAAGCATATTGTGAAAGTAAAAAAAAAAAAAAAAAAAAAATGGCACTTAACTAGTCACTGGCATAACTTATTTTTTCAAACCAAGGCATTGAAATCATGCATTTAGAGGACATTTGCCAAAAATCATCCAAGATAGCCGATATGGCACAAAATCAAAATTGCACTAAGTAGGTGAACTTTTTTTTCACAACCAAGAATTTCAATGTTATTGGGTTTAATATGACCAATTAGTAGGTGTATGTAAACAAAATCTTAAGTTTTGAAGGTCATTGACTCATTCACAACAATAGAGATTATCCTCATCATGCTCATGTGTATTCCTGTAGTATTCCTCATTCAAACCAAAGTAGCACTCAATACATTATGAGTATCTTTGTTCAAACCAATTCAATGCTTGACCTCGGAGTTACCTGCATGACTATCGCGGGCTATTTTGAAACAGTTATGGTTGCACATTCAGGTACTTCTTTTGAAAGTCCTAAACAAGGTATAGCCAGCAGCAAGTTGTAGATGTTATAGGCCTAAATATAAGAAAACGTTTAGGGTTAAGATCAGGTGAACAATACATCGAATGAGCACGAAACTTCACTATGTTCAGAAAGGTGTCTTCTTAACATGATTTGAAAGGAATATAAAATTCCAAAGGGAAGCTGGTGATTTAAATTGTAACTCGAGATCTACTTGTTCAATTTTTAACCTTTTTACAGAGGGTATGATAGAGGTATTACTGGCAACTCTGCCAAATTACAGCTCAGTAGGCCCACGTTTTTCACCTGATCTTACTGATTTGAATATTTTGTGCCATTCTTGAGCAGTGCTATACTCAGCCACTGGCAATTAAGCGCACTGTGGCGATGGACCAATTTTGACTCGCACTTACAGAAAAACAAAATAAGTTATGTTGCTGTAATTTGCAAGATAGTTACAAAATATAATTGGCAGTAACTTCCGCAAAGTTTACAGAAAAATATTGAAAAATAAAAGAATGAGATCAATTTAGAAATGTATGTGCAAGCAGTGCACAGTTGAGCTCCCTGCATGTCTATGGGAGTGTTCTAATCAAGTTGATGGTTCATTGGTCATCCCTACTTTTAGACATCTACATGTACTTTTCCTTATTTTCTTGTTCCCTTCCCTGCATGAATATAGGTGTGTTATCAGACCCAGAAATTTCTTTATACAACTGTTAGGCTAAATTGTGAGTTGTTCTATATTTCTGTCTTCCCTAAAAACATCCAAATTCTTTCCTAGATGGTACAGTCTGGACACTGAACCATTGCATCTAAGGACTAATAGTTCAAAGGGAAGACAGGCTGGCAAACACTTCTAGGCTCTTTATTATTTTCAGAGCTAGCTGTGATTTATTATTTACAGGGGTGTGGGTGTGAGAGTTCAGCATTTTTGTTTTGATTTTCAGCTTTTTTTGTACCAGTACACTTGCTCTGTACAAAAGTATAGGATCTTCCCAAATTGCAGCTTTTTGCTAGGTGTTTTGAGCTTTTCGCTAACTGTTTTCAGCATTTTCAGATTTTTTATATAATGTGGTGTATGCCCCTGATTTATAAAGCCTCAGAATTAGAATTCTTCTGTAGCAGAGCTCGGAGATTGCCACTGAACTATTGCATCATTCTAGGCCTAGGGAAGGATAATCAAGGATTTGGATCTGAAGCCGAGGTTGAAGGGAAGATAAACTTGGACAATAGAGCTGTTAACTAATCGATGGTTCTGTCTTCCCTTAGAATCCCAAATGCTTCCCTAGATAGGCAGATGTCCAAACTAAAAAGAAAATTGATTTTGTATGAAATATGCAAAGCAGAGCTCCCTTAATGTTTGTGTGCATTCTAGAGTATAACCACTAGTCACTAATGCCCAGGCAGGGAAGAATTACTGACCCAACTTTCCCTGTTTTATGCTAAAGTCCATGGTTTCCCTGAAAATAATTATTTTTGGGATGGGAATGGTTAAAAATCTAAGGGACCACACATGTATGCTAATGCTATGTACCCATTATAATTCTTCCCTAAATGACACTTGATGAATTCACCTACCCTGTAGAGCAGTCACTGCCAGCCACTGACATCTATTTCATTCAATAAAACATAATAATACATGTTCCAATTATACATTTTCCCCCAAATTAGTTAATTTTATTTTTAATCTTCCTTGAATCCTGTTGACTTTCTTCTGTTTTTTCCCTCTATGATTTTTCTTTTTCAAAATGCAAAATTCTTCCCCAAAGGGGTAAAATTATTCCCTCCCCTTTGGGGGCGATTAACGGAAGAATAAACGCCCCTGGGTGTACGTGTCCCCCCTGTGAAGCTATCGATTTTTAAAAATTTGAGGTGCAAATGACGCCATTTGGTGCAATATTTTGTACTATTTTAGCCGTTGGTAGAGGACATAAAAAAGGGCAGAATGGCAGTCAGGAAGGGCATATTTTACCTGTATAAAATGTCAATGAAGTCATTCGTGTCAATAAAATACGTCATCGATAATTCGATATATACATCATGCATTATCTATTGTATATTCCTTTGCTAAATCGTAAATAAATAATTGAAATGTAGAATATTGGACATATTCCTGCTGGATGAAGTTTGATCAAGGCATTTTATTTTATTTTTATTTTATCCATTCTGAGGGATAAATCACAAATAGTACCGGTACCACAAATAGTCTTGGAAGCTACAATCAAGGAATTTAATAGTTGGTACACCTTGACAATATGTTGGAACTCTTCATTGCCGCTCTGAGAGTTAAGTGAAATTAGTATAACTATGTTTGATGAGAAGTACATACCTTCTCCTTTCCTCTTCCTCCCCCATTCCCCTCAATCAATGTTGGGGAGACTGGAGAGCCCAATGGAAAAAGTGCTTTCATCAACATTGAACTGGGGGAGAGGGGTGGCGATTTACATTTAGTATGCCCGAGTGTACCAACATTAATTTCTTTGATTGTAGGGCTTAGGCAGCCAGCAAATGTTACACACCCAAATTTGTACACGTCCAGTTTTTGCCCACATGGCCTATACTTTGTACACAAATGTTTAAATTTACACACCCAGTTTTTTCAATTTACACACCCAAACCTTCAAATCTTGCCTAAGACCATGCGAAGTGATCCATGGATGTTCTTTAATAAAATTATTTTTTTTTTTTTTTTGCCCCCTGCCCCCTAGTAGTGCCACCACTGTTTAGAACTGAGGTATACTTTTATTTAGACATTTGATGAATTTAGTTGTACAGCTGTCTTTCAAAAGTGTCTTTAAGGGTGGTTATTTGTTGAACGGAACTAATTATGGTGAATACAGTACCTGTAGGCTACTTGGCTGACGTTGACAGCTAAATAAATTTGAGCCAATTTTTAACTTTCATTCAATCTCCATGAACTTTGCCAGTAAGTGTTATAATTATACTGAACTGTTTTACTACTTCCAGATGGTGGAGCTTACTCCAGGCATGGCAGTGTTTGTGTTTCCAAGTACACTGGATATGGAGAAGACATTTGCAAAACTATGTAGAAGATTGATGGATGATTTTTACAGTGGGGCAGAACAGGATTAGATGTGATCAAACAAGACCATGAATGACACACACCAGCCATTGTTGGTAAGAACAGCTATTCCCGTAAATATGTTTCTTTTTATGTTGCCTGGTGTACGTAGCTAGTGGGTTGTGCGCCAAGGGCAAGGATACAAAATGGATGTGCCCCAAAGCTGTGAAAGTACCAACTTGTCAAAATTATCACTTGGTCATTTTGTGAAATGCAGTTACACAAATATCTAGAAACAAAATCAGTGGCTCCAGAATAGGGTACATCTCGTGCCCCTCATCACCTCATGTCACACAAATTTCTTGTCCCCATTGCAAATTTAAAATTATTCCAAAGTCGTTTTGGGGGTCAATAGCCATACCATATGCATAAGGCAGCTATTTTATTCATGCATTGTGTACATTACAAATGACTGCTGCCTTATGCATTTTGTTCATGTAGTTAGTAACTTAGTACTAACTACTATCAATGAATAAAAGATGATCAAAATAACAGTCTTACTCAAAAAATAACAAGGCCAAGTTTATGTAAACAAAATTGGCTGCCATTTGCTGTCTTTACTGTGTAATTGTGAATACATAACTTTACTGTTTTCATGCCAACTTTGACCTGTTAGGCTGATACTACTACAGAAGAGTGATCGCACAATTGCACATTTATAGACCTTGCTCAATTTGATGAGACAGCAGTCACAGCACCCAATATGTTAAAAGAATGGAGGCTGAGGTTCTTCAAATCTTCAGATGGGAGTTCTCAGCAGAGGTGGTTTATATCGTGAAGTTGTGGATTGCATTGCAGTAGGTAGTGGTGAGCAAACTCAGAAGTTTAAAATTCTAGAGCATTGTAGATGCTAGGCCAGATGAAAGACAAAGTATGAAGCAGAATGACGTAAATGATCATGACACATATATGCCTTATTGGAACTGGATTTGGGAAACCCTCATCAGTGTCTACAGAAATGACTCCATCTGCAGCCATTGCTGATCTAGCTGTGCAATGTGCATGATCCTTGGATCACACTTCATATTCCAGAGATAAACAATATGGTCCTGATTTCCTTTCCCCCAGAATGTTGAGACTCTGAAGCATACATGTACCAAAGCATCACTCAATGACATTAATGCCCTCAATATCAATGAGCGTTGAGCATGGAGTAAAACCAGCTCTGATTTCCTCAAAAGCCAATCGAAGATATCCAATCTCAAGATTTGAAGAACCTCAGCCCTCTGGCTAGCCCTCTAAGTTTCCTCCCTCATGACCAGCACTTGAATCCTATCACAACTTTTGGGCTTGGCAAGTCCATGATCAGGGATGTAGCTACAGTGGGCGGTGGTGGGCGGTAGAGCCCACCAATCGGTTTTGGAGCCTATCACTCGGCTCCAATTTTAGCATTGGAGCCCACCATTCAGAGGCCAAAATTGCACCATTTTATTGAATTAGTTAAGAATTTGGTCTATTTTGGCAAACAATTTCCACCTGGGAACCAAGGGAGAACAATGCCAGTGCATTGATTGGTCACCCCAGGTTAAATAAGAAATAAATAAATAAATAAATAAATAAATATGCAAGATTTTCATCAAATGCCACCCAGCACTAAAAATATCCTAGCTACAACCCTGTCCATGATATGACCATCACAGACTGTGGCTGCTTATAATCATGTGTATTAAGTTGAACAATCAAACTCGGGTTGTGCCTGTGAGCTCGAATGGCGATACAAGGCTGTTTGGAGGTTCGTAGACTGAGCCCAAGTTCAATTTTTCAGCATACGCACAGTCATTAATAGCTGTAATCTGTGGCCCTCACTGACTTCATGAGCCCAAAAATAGTTCAAGCAGGGAGGAAATCTTAGAAGGCCTTGAACAAGGCTACCCTCGAGCTCATCAGGCCTGTGTGTGTTGTCTCATCAAATTGAGCAAGGTCTAGATGCAAGTGTGTGATCTCAAGTCTGTAGTATTATCTGCCTAACAGGTCAAAGTTAGCACAAATAGGAAAGTTATGAATATTTTAGCAATTTCACAATTACACAGTAAAGACAGCACAAGGCAGCCATTTGTGTTTACATAAACTTGGTCTTTGTAGATAGCTCCCTTATGTTTAATTTTGAGACAAGTATGCTTTTTTAACATCTTTATTCAACTAAAATGCATAAGGCAGCAATAATTTCTAACATTAACATTAGGGTATGGTCATTGACCAACAATTTCAGCATCACGGAGGCCCCCTATTATGATTTTGGAATAATTTTAAATTTGGTATGCAGTAATATATTGACCAATGGCATGTTTTGAGACTAGGGACAAGAAATTTGCTTGACAAGAGGGGCATGAGATGCACCTTACTCCAGAACCAGGGAAAGGTTGGGACTGGGGTGGCACAGCATCTGAAATATGGCAGTCAGCCGCCATTGGCATGTAACTTTTTGGCCTGGCCGGAAATTTTCTGACTGGCATCTAGTTGGCTGGCCGGTAACTTTTTAAGGTCAAGCCTGGCTGACCTGTAACTTTGTGAGGCATATTTTGAACACTGGTGGCACCCCCAATATACGCCACAGTATCGTTGTGATGAAAATGAGATTTTAATATGAAAATTTTAATGTACACAAAATCATATAGATCTACATCATGGTTTGTATTTAGTGCACTCAAACTAGCAATTTTGAGTTAAGATGTTATGTCCCTGAGCCCTTGATTTCTTGTTTATTAGGAGAAGGGAACTAATTATGGTGACAATTAATTGAAGATAATATATACAATGATTTGGTACAATGTAATAGTGTTTTAGGAATGAGAACATTTCAACAGAGGTATGTCAATAATAATCGTATTTTTTTCTATCCACAGCATACACACTTGCTTCACAACTTGATGTGGATACTGTTACAGAAGCCAAGCGAGCATCTTAAAAATAAGGAATACATTTACCATGTTTACAGGGGTTGCTATCCCACAATAAGAAGATCCAGAAGACATTAATGTGGGCATCATTGTGAATCTTGGAACTCAGTACCCTCCTCAAGCCACGTCAAGCTTCACTATTTTCTTCTTCTTCTTGGATACCGCTTTACGATGATTAAGTTTAGACTTATCAAAATGAACTTCTGGGTGAAGCTTGAACTAATAAAAGCATTCGTATGATTAAGGTTAAACTTGGCTTTCGCTTTCAGGCATTATTATCGTGAACCGATGCATGGTGACAAATTGAACGCATGGTGAGACAATGAAAATCCTTTTGGATGCATGGTGAAGCTTGGCCCAACAGAACACTTTATATAGTGAAAGTTGACTTCAAATTTGTGAGCAAAAAGTAAGCTGATCGAGGTGAAGCTTGACCTCCAATATCAATTAAGGTGAACAAGGATGAATGCTTCAGGTTGGCTCAAAAGTGCTGAATGACCTTTGCATATGGTCATTTTCACGGTAAAGGGTGTAACTTTGGATTTTTAATATTTTGATCCGTAGTGTTCTAATAAAGCCACAGAATTCCATGATTTTTGGCCACATAAGTCATCTAGTTAGCAGCTACCTTGGGTAGCATAATCATCTTCGGGAGTTACTGCGTTCAGTTTTAGTAGGCTTAAATGTACCTAATATTGCCATCTTGAAAAACTATAAAAAACAGTAACATTTTTGTAAAACCCTGTGTTTTCTTCAGTTAGTTCATGGATAATTTTTCTTATCCTGAAAGTACGGTCATATGTTCAGTAAACACTGCCACATTAGATTTAATTGTGAACAGCCCTGTATTTTTTAGAACCGGACTTCGAGATTTGTTGTTTCGGAGGCTTCATTTTCCGTTAACAATTGTTAACAAACTTTGTGGGTATAGCTTTGGTTCATAATTCTTGGTTATTTCTTCACTTCTTCTTGATTCATAACAGTTGATATCTTAACTTAAAATGGGTAACAAAAATTAGTCGATTTGCAAGCTTTTAAAATTTTTATAAAATCTTGACTTCAAAGAGCCAATTTTCCGTTAACTTTTTTGAAGCCTCCGAAACAAACTGTTCAGCAAGCTTGGGCAAATATAAATAAAAGAGCTCACCCAATCTATTTATCAAAATGTAGCAAAGTAGATCCTCAAGTCACTTGTTTTTAAATCATGGAGATATATATCACTGTTTGAAAATGGGACCCAATACAAACTTTCCGTTAACAATTGAAGCCTCCGAAACAAATGAAGCCTCCGAAACAATGTTAAGGTTAATTATCATCTATGCATATCTAAATTGATGTGTTCCATATTGATATCTGCATTGTAATTGTTACATGATATGTGCAGAATGTCATAAATTTAAAAAAAATTGATATTATGGTTAATGTTTGAAAAATATACTGATACCCAAGAAAGTCCGTTTCGGAGGCTTCACATGCAAATAACACCATACTTAACAAATGGGTGAAAAAATTACCATGTTATAAATCTACAATATCTGCCGCATAGAATCATTGACACAAGAAAATAACAGCTTAGATGATCCCAACAGTGTTGTTTTCAAAAAAACTACTTCTGCAATGTTTAACCATTGTTAACATGAAGCCTCCGAAACAACAGCAAGCCTCATTTCATGACTTGCTGTGATAATTTAAGTTTTGTCACAACTGAAATTCAATACTTAGAAGCAAAGCATGAAAATTGGTAATTGTGATATTTTTACCTATTTTTCATGTCAACTTGTAGTAGTTAGCCAAATATTTTACTTTTATGATCACCTGTGTTGTTAACTGAAGCCTCCGAAACACAAATCGCTTGAATTGCCAATTCTAAAAATAACTCCAATTTCTGTGAAACTTGGCTGGGAGGTTCCTTTCATCAAGTAGTATTTGTACATGAAGTTAGACATTCAAATTATTTTAGGAACCCAATTAAAACTTAAAAAATATGTTTAAGGTTGGGAAATTTCCATTGCAAATGACCCTTGATGTTAAACATTTTCAAAATTGCAATTACAAACATAGCAAAACATGGTATATAATTTAACTTATATCTGTTGACTTACTTTGGAATGGGATTTCACATGTATTCCAGCTTTCATGTCATAATTTTCTGAGCTTATGTAAAATACATTTTTTCTTAGATTTTAACCAAAATGTTATGGAAATGTCAATTTTTTTATCAGAAATCAAAAGGTTTAAGCCTTGAAACATTATATTACTGGAATTTAAGTTGCTTCTATGCATGATTACAGTATAAACAGAAACATATTTAAGTGGTTTGAAATTTTGACCCTAAAAATCAAAAGTTACACCCTTTACTGTGAAAATGACCATAAAAGACAATTTTTTTTTTTTTTTTTGGGCTGTCATTTTCTTCAGAATGGGGTCATGAATATACTAGGGGTCATACAAATTGTATACCAAAAATAGTGAGGGTCATAATTTTTACACCAAAAAGGAGGTTATAATTACTACAGTTTCCTTCAAAGAAGAATGGCACTTGTTTACATTTTGAGAGTGGGCGCAGTGTAAACACGGTAGTAGGGTTCTGATCAGTGGCGTAACTAGGTTTGGTAGCGCCTGGGGCAAGAAACAAAATTTATGCCCCTACACCCCCAGAATATCTTAGACGTGGAAATTTTTGAAACATTTGGACAAATAAGGCCTACCACTAATTAATTTTGGTTACTAGAAGTTGAATATCGGTCTTAAAATGTTCTTTCAATTGATTTTGTGCTGAAAATTTTGACTTTCATCGCTTGGAGGGGCGCGAATCGATGCTGAATTGGTCAATTTGGTGCCCCCTTAAGGGTAGCGCCGAGGGCACGTTGCCCCCCTCTGCCCCGGTAGTTACGGCACTGGTTCTGATTGGCTGATTCAATCGTCTGACAAACATAACTACAGACGTGATAATTTGATTGGCCGATTACGCGCCTTAGCCAGCGGTCTGCGCAAACAAAGCTCCTTGTATATGTCGCTCATTAACAGAATAACAGGGCATACGCGTCAATCTGAGCAAGGGCTGCCGTTCTTCTCTGAAAACGAGTGAAAGGGCGTGTGACTTAAAAAAAATGTGGGTGCCCTACGAGCACATTTACACTTTCCATCACAAATTTTACAATCTTTAGTTACAATGACAAAATAATGTTTCTGTACTGTGCACACCTTTCCATCAAACACACATTTCTTAACTTTTTTGGAAATTTGTCTCTGGTATGCGTACAAAAGGGCGGTCATCAAAATATTCCGCCAAAGATAGGGGGTCACAAAATTTTCAGCCCACGATGGAAGGGGTTCATAAAAATCGACTCTGCTCACTGACATATTCATGACCCCTCACCTTTGTAGCTCTTTGTTTCATAACCACTAAGGCCAAATAAAAAAATAAACATGTTTCACGTCCCCTCCCGCTTCCTTTTTTGAGGTTTCTTCAATTATATTTTTATTTTTTGAAATTCAGTTACAACTTTTCAAAAAATATGTCTAGGAAGTAGAGATGCTTTGTATAGTCTTGCTAATATACAAGGAACACTTTTATAAGGTTTTGTGATAGTTAGAGGGGGCCTATCTCTCAGAACAACAAATAAAAAGAGGCCTCCTCCTTTTTCCAGGCATTATTGTATACGCTAAAACAGCTCTAATTATGGGTATTTACACTGATTTTGCGATAAAAAATACAAAATAAAAAGGCCCCTCTTCAAGCCTTGAAATAAGGATTTCGGAACCAGGAGCAATTGTACTATAATTTAACAATAAATTGCTCCTGGTCTATGTCTTTGTGTGTAATTTTCCAACAGAAGCAGGAGCATTTTGCCAATCACCAGGCGCAAATTTGCTCTTTTGCGCCCCTTATTTCAAGGCCTGCCCCTCTTCCTCCTTTTTTTCAAAAACCCGGACGTGAAATATGTTAATTTTTTTACTTGGCCTAAGGTGTAGGACATTTTTTGTTTTAGCTATAGCCCCCCACTCCAGGCGTATTTTTAATTGGACTTGCTCAAGTGGCATTTTCTATTTTATTACACAATTTGTTGCCATTTTTTATGAACTTGTAAGTTCTTAAAATAGCCTAAAATGAGGCTATAGCATCCATTAATTAACAGCCTTCTCTAATATTAATCTCCATAGACTTTACATGTAAAATGAAAAGGTCCATAAAAAAAGAACTGTAACAAATTGTGTACTAAAATTTGCACAAAATGTTAATTGAGCAAGCACAAATGCAATGCACTAGTTTTCGTGAGGGGGCTATACGAAATATTTTTTATGTATTGTATATATATGGTCTTTTTGAAAATAAAATGTCCATCTGAAACATAGGTGCCCTCCCTGCCCGAAGAAAATAACAGCCCCTTAGCAGCCACATATCCTGGCTATATGCACCTGGTCAACTTCACAAGCAAAAGTTGATGGTAAACTTTTTTGTTACACCCTGTATATCCCTTTTCTGTATCTTTTGTGTAGTTATGTCAATGCTATTGTTGATAGTAAAGTAATTGTGTATTTTTGTATCACACAGAGCATACTGCATATATATAGTGTAGCACACTGGGCAAAGTGCATGCTGCATGTATCATATTAAAAAGGGCATTTTGTTTGTATTGCATGGTTTGCATTAACCAATTTTTTAGGAGCTTCAAAAACATGTATTCATAATGATAGTCAGAAATGAGTGAACTATTTTGCATCTGACGATCATGTCAATCCTCACCACGGCCTGTGATATGTTTAACTTTAAAAGCACACAATCAGAGACAATGGCCAATGATGTCTGAACTTTAGGAAGGAAAAGGGCAACTTTTCTAGGAATTGTTTTCTAGCATTAGTTTCCTATTACTAAGACCTAACTTTTTAGAGAGTTTGTATGTTTAAAGGTAAAAAACTAACCATAGGGCATGCTGTTTCCCGATGGGTTAAAAATTTCAATCAAAAAGAAAAAAAATGTATACAAACAAACTGTTTCTGAGTTTGATTGACAGGTGAACTAGGCCTACATTGAAGTATCTTTAAAGGAAGTCTCTGGCATTCACAACATTATGCCTTATATGTAAAAAATAACTATCAAGCCACGAATCACATGGTTTTATTTAAAACAAACTCTTCGTGACCATAAAGCAATTAAAAACACCCGTCTCTCAGCAGGCGATATTCAAAATTCCTGGGCGCTGAAATTGTCGAGTGTAATGACAATTGAGTACCGGTACAAATAACCATTATGTCATTGCACTTGGACAGATTCAGCGCGGAATTTTGAATATCGCGTGTTGAGAGCCGACTGTTTTATTCGTTTTTATAGTCAATATGAGTTTGTTTTAAATAAACCATGCGATTCATGCTTCATAATTATTTTTCTAACATATAATTATAAGGCACAATGCTATGATTGCCGGAGACTCTGATTTTATGCATCATTTTGTGCATATTGGCATATGTGAAATTTATTAAGTTATTTTTTTTGTTAATAAGGCCGATATCAAACAAATTAAGAAACTGTTTCTGGAATGTCGTCTCAAGATAAAAAAAAGTATTTTTGTGTTATGATCAGTGTTTACTCTCTCTGGAAATTGAGTGCGCCAAATGAAACATTTTCTTCCCAAATTGGCCCAATTTTGGCCCAGTAATTCCCCAAATTCACTAATTGTAATACAGCATTACAAATTTTTGTGAGACAAAAATAATTTTCACTGGGCCAAAATTGAGACATACGGCCTCTGAGTAAACACTGATGTCCATACAGAGCACGTATAGACCAGAAACCATAATTCAACAATTTTAATCCAAGATGGTCCCTTCATTTTGATTTCTTTTTGTACTTCCGTTGATTTTCCCTCCCATCTATATTTTTACCTTATAGTTTCCTCTATAACATATCCAAAATTTGGGCCATTCTGCTAACATCTAAGGGGCGGACTTGACCTCTGCACCCTCGTGAGTCTCTACAGAGCGCATCTAGACCAGAAACCAGAATTTAACGTGATTTAACGAATTTTAATCCAAGATGGTCCCTTCATGTTGATTTCTTTTGTACTTCCGTTGATTTTCCCTCCCATCTATATTTTTACCTTATAGTTTCCTCTATAACATATCCAAAATTTGGGCCATTCTGCTGACATCTAAGGGGCGGACTTGACCTCTGAACCCTCGTATGTCCATCAGTGTTTACTCTCTCTGGAAATTGAGTGCGCCAAATGAAACATTTTCTTCCCAAATTGGCCCAATTTTGGCCCAGTAATTCCCCAAATTCACTAATTGTAATACAGCATTACAAATTTTTGTGAGACAAAATAATTTTCACTGGGCCAAAATTGAGACATACGGCCTCTGAGTAAACACTGGTTATGATGTAGCAACAAAGGAATATTCTGTCCCAAGGTATAGGCAGTAGTATTAACTTCGAGATCATTCATCCATGGTAGAAATATCATGCGATGAAATTTGACCAGCCTCCTTTAATGTTACTTACACCTAAACCTTGATGTACATTATAAATTGAAGGTTTGAAGGTGGTACTACACCCCTTGATAAATTTTGTGACTAATTTTGCATTTTTCTTAAAAAATTACTACACTCCGGTAACAAAAGTTATGTATAATACTTCACTGACATTTCAGTGATTGAAGACAAGTGGTTCATTATATATGTTAAGAAATGAGGTACATTCTAGCTGTACCTCTTTTCTTATCATCAATAACATACCGCTTGTCTTGAGTCACTTAAATTACAGTGTATTAACTGGATTCATTGCCCATATATAATATACATAACTTTTAATTGTTACCAGTGTGTTATTACTTTTAGAGAAAATTGCAAAAATAATCGCAAATTTATCAAGGGGTGTAGTACCACCTAGGTTTTTACCCGTAATGGCCATTTTTTCAGTTGTTTGTTTCTTTGTGAAAAGGCAAAACTCTAATCATTCATAATTTTTAAGTGCAAGTATTGTATTCAACCTAATTAGCTCTTTGGGTGCTTTCACAAGACAAGCGGTTCGATACTTGTGATAGAAAATGAGGTACATGTACCGCTAGGATGTACCTCATTTCTATAGTATCATATTTACTGAACCGCTTGTTGTCTTGATTCACTGAAATTTCAGTATAGTAATTGGATTCCTTGCCCCAATAATATACATAACTTTTGTTACCAGTATATGTTATTAATTTTTGAGAAAAATGCAAAAATAGTCACAAATTTACCACAGAGGTGTAGTACCCCCTTATGGTTATGATCAAGTTTGAAAGTGCAAAGTTCAATGACCTTTTTCTACTGAATGAGAGGTGTTGTTGAAATGGCTCCATAGCCTAGATTAAAAGTGCTATTTCTCAGCCAAATATGACAACTTGTAGTGCATATGAACTGAAATCTGAAATCATTGGATTTTGAAATGTTTGCAAGCTCCGAGACATAGCATTTTTTTGGAAAATGGCATCAAGGGTGTATTAAATTCATATTGTTTCAATATCTACGCTAGTCCTGTGGTGAGTCTGTTGACATAATAAAACAATACAAAAACTTAATCTCGAATTTGAAGCATCAACTGAAACACTCCCGGGGAAGCAATTCAACAAATGGGGACGCTTTATAGTTATACATTTAGTAAGTTGTTATTCGGCACTGTCATGTTATAACAGTATGATATAATACAATACAAGTGGCAAATGATGTCAGTAATTTATATTCAACAAACACATTTATTACAAATGGAGATAACTTTATTTAGCAAATAAAAGATATTAATGATTAAGTACAAACTTGTGATAAAGTGTCTGTTTTTCATTGTTATTATTCAAACACATTGTTATACACCAAATGGGCTATTCCAGTTGAAATCCATACACCCCCTATGGAATACATGACCTTAATCTTTGACACAGGGGATGTAGATTTCAAGTAGAGTCGCCAATTCAGGTAACCACAATTGAAATTCACACTCCTGGGAGATTAAGGTCATATCTTCATATTGGGCTATTACAGTTAAAATCCACACTACCCCTGTGGAAGATTTTGGAAATACCTTCCACAGGGGGAGTATGTTTTTCAAATGTAATTGGTCAGGGTTAATCATTTTGAAACCCATACACCCCTGCATTATGGCTTTACCTATATCTTCCACAGATGGAGTGAGTATTTCAAATGGAAGTTACCCAACTGTCTATTCTAATCGAAAACTCATACTCCATCTGTGGAACACTGGCTAAATCTTCCACAGGGGGAGTGTGGATTTCAACTGGAATAGCCCAATGACCAAGTGGATGGTGGGAATATTGGCTGCTCATGATAGAAAGTGTGCAAATTATTACCCCAAGGTGATCTGGAGAGTATATGTCTACTATTTTCCAAGACTGAAGGCAGAAGGAAAATAGTAGGCCTACATTCTTGAGTCACTGAGGGGGTAATGGAATTCAACATTCCCTGAATACAGATCAGTCAAGAAGGCGATATCAAGGTTACGATGTTGGTAAGGCGCACCATTAGATTTCCAGGGGGCATGGGAGATTTTTGAAAAAAAAAAAAACTTCGCCCACTAGTGAGACGAAAAAAAAAAAACAAAATTCGCCCACTAGTGAGATGAAAAAAAAAATTTTTGCCTCACTGATGAGTAAAAAAAAAATTCCCCAACCAACTTTGCATAAAAGTATACATTAAAATTGAAAAAAAAATATCTAGCCTTTGGAGGCGAAAAAAAAATGAAACTACACAAATGAAAACCCATGATTCCTTTATTATTATATTATAGGTCATACACACATGTAGCTGGTTTTAATAGCAAAACAAAAATCTACCAGAACTTTTCTTTCTGAAAAAATGCTTTTTGGGAGGCCTATCCATGTATGTGAACCACAGACATTGGTTAGAGATCAGTGGGGTAATCTCCGGGTAATGTACTATCAGCGCCATAAAAATTAAAAAATATCTAGGACCCGTTTTTTATTTTTTGAATTCAAGTTTTAAATATTAATAATTTAAAACAAAATTTTGGCCCAAGAATTTTTTGTTACGATGTACTGAAAAAAGTGGGCCAAAAACTGTTATTTTTTAGGATTTTGGGCTAGAAAAATGGCATTTTGGCCCACATTTGACCTCACAGATGAACTTATCAAGTCTTTGCCATTCTAAATATGTATACTTTTATATACTTTAGACTAAAGCCAAGAATTTTCATTCTTGAAATTCCGTGAAAATCATGAATTCTGAGTTAAAGCGGAAAAACGCATTTCTAAGAAAAAATATAAAAAATAAGCAAAAATGACCTAGAAAAAGGAAAAAAAATAGAGTAAAATCCGTCATAGATTTACCGTACAACGCCTGTCCTACCTCCCATTGCAGCCATGATACCCAATCACCCATCCCAACTTTGCAAATTGCAATGATCGTGACAAGATTCTTGTGAAATTTTACTATGTCAGAAATGTGCTAAAATTATAAAGCGGAGAAAAGCGAATTTAGCATTTGTAAAGCAGAAAATTCTTGGCTTTACTTTAGACCAACAATTTAGAGGCCCGAAAGTTTCCATAATTCCAGGTTTCAGACCAACCTTAAGGCCAGAGTAATGGAAGACACATTCGTCCACGACCGAATTTGAGATTTCTCGATATTTATCAACACTAAGATGTATTCTTTCACTTGAAACTGATAAAATACAACTTGCTAATATTTATTCGTATTTTCGCTTGAGTTTATTTCACTCTTTTTAACTCTAAAAAGTCACATGGCTCAAGACAGCTTAGTAAATTGGCGGAAATAATGAGTCAGAAATGCTTGTGAATCACGAAATATTGTGATTACTGCAGCGATTCAAGCGTCAAGTGACGCGGGCGCAACTCTCTTGCGCGTATGTCCAACGCAGTCAAGGCGCATTCTGTATGTTGTTAACGCCAGCAAATGTGATGTAAACAAAACAAAAATTTGCAGTGAAAAAGCCACTTAGATTTTTTAATTATTTTGGATTTGGGTGCACTAAAAGCAGACATTATAGATTCATTGGTGCAAAAAGATGCATATTTAGACCACGCACCAGATACAGCTTTTACAAGCGTGAAAGTCTTGCTGTTTAAAAATATAAGGACGTTTTGTGCATAAATTTGACATTTTTTTTACTAAAACGTCGATTTCTCACAGTTCATTTTTGACAATATTGTACGATTTTTGTGACAAGATAACTCGAAAAATATGAAAGATAAAGGTAAACTTTTGCACTATCGTTTAGAGCCAAACAAAGTCTAGGAAGGTTTTCTCATTTTTTCAAAATATTTGTTTTAAACAAAAATATACACCATTATGTGCAATTTTAGCTTAATAGAGTGAGAAAAGTGCTTTTTTCACATGTTTTTTGAAATAAAATAAAAAAATAAGACGAATTTCAAAAAAATAAAAAAACCTTCCCTAAGTTCATGTCTCTTCTCCATGAAAAAGTAACTAAAATTTTTTTACTCCGAACGGAATTTTTTTTAAGTTGTCACAAAAAAATTGGGGTAAAAAAGTGCATTTTTGTGATTTTTTCAAAAATTCGAGATTTTTGAACAAATCTGACGTCACCATGGGATTCCTTGACTCATTTCCTTTCCAAAAATGTATAGTTTTATATACTTTAGACATACAATTCAAAAATAATTATGCTCGAAAAGGTCCATGTTCTCTCCCATTACTCTGCCCTTAAGGGGGTATTACACCCCTGCCCAATTTTGTGCCTATTTTTGCATTTTTTTTCCTACAAATTATAGTGCATTGGTGACAAGTAAGATGTGTATATTATAGGGGCAAGGACTACAACTACTGCACTGAAAATTCAGCAACTCAAGGAAAATAGTTATTGATTTATTGATCAAATATTGGTTTTCCCTCATTTTTGACTGTAAATCCACAACTGTTGTCGGTGCTGAAATAAAATTTCCAGTGCATTAGTTGTAGTCCTTGCCTTAATATACATATCTTACTTGTCCCTAATCGCGCTATAATTTTTAAAAAATGCAAAAATAGGCACAAAATTTGGCAGGGGTGTAGTACCCCCTTAAAGTTGGACGTTTGAAATTGTAAGTGCAAAGTGTAATGTGTACAAAATCTTGAAAACGTACATGTTCATTTAAAAATGATTTGATATACCTGAGAATTATTTTCATCTTGTAGCGATAGACAACAAAAATATACCCTTCAAATATGAGAATGAAGTTCAATGAACCATGTTATTATATAGCCATAGCTAGTGGGGGGCAGGTGGGGGCACGAGTCAGTGGTAATAAGAAGTATTTACTAGGGGAAAAAATGGAGGAGAAAATATTTGGTCCACCCCTCTCACTTTGGTCAACAATTAAGTGAAATTGAGACACATCTTTAAAAAAAAACCTCTGGGCAATGTGTTCCCAGCAAACACAAAAATGTTCTTAAAACGTTTATTCAATACGTTTTTTAAAACTAAGGTAACACTATTATATAGATTTTTTTTTTCTAATTTAAAAGTCCATGCTCTCCTGATTACAAAACTGAAATTTTGATTTTAATCGGACATTCGGTTCTCAAGATATGGCCTGTCAAAATGGTACACAACCAACAAATTGGCAACAACTTTCTTTTTATAATTTTCTTTATTTTTGGCATGAAGTGTTGTCAGGTAATTTTTTCATTATATATGCATGAATTATGCAAAGTAAAGTTTTCAGATACAATTATAAGAGGTATGGTAGTACTGAAACTTGGTACATGGGCTATACACATAAAATGCAACAAACCTATGGATGTATTTGGCAAATTTCCATAAAAATAATTAGGACCCTAATCAACTTTTCTAATTAGTGGCCCTAATTGATTATGCAAATTGAAATTTGTCAAATGCAACTGTAATTTTGTAGCACCTTGTGTGTACTACCCATGTAACATGCCTCCCAGTACCTGCAAGAAATACTACCCTTTTACATGTTTTTATTATTATGGATGGTGTACATGCCCTGCAGGCCACAATGGGGTATATGTAGGCTCTTTATTATTATTATAAGTGATCACTATTGCCCAGGCGAGGACAAATTACTGACCAACTGTCCTGTTTTAAGCATTCCCTGGTTTTCCTACAAAATCATTATTTTTGTTGATGGGGATGGGTAAAAGCCACAGACTGCTACATGTATAAAATGATATAAACCCATTATAATTCTTTCCTAAATGACACTTGATAATTTGCATACCCTGTAGAGCGGTCACTGCCAGCCAATCCAATTACATAGCCCATCTCCATAACATAATAATTCATTTTATTTTAATCTTCCTTGAAACTAGCTTTTTTTTCTTTGAAAAAACCAAATTCTTCCTCAAAGGGGTAAAATTATTTCTTCCCCTGGTGTGTGTGTGTGTGGGGGGGTGAATAATAGAAGAAATAGACGGCCCTGACATTTATTTGATGTCTGTAATCATACACTTCCAAGTATCAAAATTGAAATGTGTTCATGGTTATCCAAAGCAGTGTGTCAAATGTCAATAAACTTCCTATAAATATAATACATAATTAATGTCTCCGAGTCTGTTTACATCACTTGAAGAACACTGAATTGTCTCACTTAGAATCTGCAATTCATTAACTATTGACACTCATCATAAAGCCAGTCATCAACAAAGCGTCATATACACCATTTCACTTCAGTTGTGCTGATGTGGTTTTACACGGCATAGCTGTGAACTGAAAATGTCTGCTGCAGCCTTTATTGTTGTTTTATAAGAAGAAATATCTTCTCTGTCTGTCTCTTTTACCTGCTCTACTGAACAGTTTATTCAACTTTTGAGTCTTTGAGGCTCTTATGACTTTCTCTTGAACACATGAATTCACAAACATAAACAGCTGGATTGCTGTATCTACAAAGTATACTCTACATGTACATTATTCCTGGGAGTTGAAGTTGAGTTGGTAATTAATATGGGATAAAATCCCTGTAGCATGTTGCATGATACTTCAAACCACTAGCACAACACAATTTGTCCGGTCCTGTAAGCTGCTGCATGCACCTTCAGTCTTTGCTATGATTTGTCATATACGGCTTTCGTCAATTTCTGTCCTTATGAAAGTACAAGATGTCAGAGCCCCTTGGCATCTCAATCTGCTTCCTTTGTGGCAGGGTATTTCACTTTGTTGCAGATAATGCAAATATGTGACAGCACATCTTTGGAGTGCTGCTGTGGCTGTTCAGTTGAACAAATACTTAACCGTTATATGCAAGTAGATGTTTTTTCCTTGGGAGTACATCCTCATCACTGCTTGTGTCCATGTCAGCAACTGCATTTGAGATACAAAACAAATGCGATTCAGTGTATGTGTAAAATATTGCCAGCATTATCAAAATGAAACTCAAAATTTTAATTCCCGACCAAACTGCTTATATTGCCAAACAAAGGGTTTCCATGTGTTAGCCTAAATGCAATGTTTGTGATGCGAGAAATTAACATATAGGTGAGTTTGTCTAAGGGTACACCCTGCCCAATTTTGTGCCTATTTTTGTATTTTCTCAAAATTAGAGCGCATTGATTGGTGACAAGTAATATGTATATTATAGGGGCAAGGACTGCAACTCTTGCACTGGAAATTTTATTTCAGCACAGACAACAGTTGTGGAGTTACAGTCAAAAATGAGGAAAACCAGTATTTGATCAATAAATCAATAACTACTTGCCTTGAGTCGCTGAATTTTCAGTGCAGTAGTTGTAGTCCTTGTATGCCCCTAACATATACATATCTTACTTGTATCAAATGCGCTATAATTTTTGAGAAAATGCAAAAATAAGCACTAAATTGGCCATGGGTGTAGTACCCCCTTAACCTGACCGACTGACGACTGTAAAAAAAACTCTGCTGAGTGTGATTTTTTGTTTCAATCCGTGTGCACAAAGGGGTATATGACTCCAATTTGCCACTAAGTTTGCTCAATCTGTGGGAAATGTTGATTACAGCGAGAAAAGTGAACCAAAATATTTTTAATTTCTCGAAATAGGCAACATTTGCTCGAAAAGATCAAGTAAAATAATTGTCACAATATTTTGCTAAATTTCTGACATAAACACAAAAGTTCTCCTGTGTTGAAACCATGAAACGCAGAGTAAAAATGACTGCACTTACCACCTACGGTTTTGATATTTTAGTGTTCTCTATCGTAAACTACCCATATCGAAAAAACACAACTTTGCGGATACCTATCCGCTACTCACCGGGTAAGCACCGGCTGAAATGACATGCAAATTAGGTAGATACCGGTAAGCCCCGATACCTTTTAGTGGATGCCTCCATGGTATCTGGTCACTTGTGAATAGCCATCGGGTAAGTACCAGATAAGTATCGGGTGCCTACATGGTATTGTGAATAGCCATCGGGTAAGTACCGGATAAGTATCGGGTGCCTATCGGATGCCTCCATGGTATTGTGAATAGCAATGGGATAAGCACCGGGTGCCTTTCGGGTGCCTTTTGTGAAAAACTTTTGAGAACCCTTAGTGGACGCTTACCGGATAACTATCCGATGGCTTTTTTTGGAGACCACCGGATAAGTACCCGATGTCATTTGGCACATTACAATTGGCATCAATGGTTTTCAACAAACCATATTCGCGGTCGGAATATATTTAGGGCTGTGCAATAATTATGAGCCCCTGGGGTAAAATTTCGAACGGCTCGCCAAAAATCGCTTGCCCCCCTCTCGGCCTGCCAAAAATCGCTTGCCCCCCCTCTCGTCCGCCAAAATTCTTTGACCCCCCCCTTGTGCATGCCAAGTTTTTGGGATCCCAATTTACAAACCTTAAATGGTGTAGATACATGTTGTGAGTGCAGCGTGCAGGAAAATTTGCATATTTAAGCGTTTCCGTACTGTTTTCTTTGAAAGGTGCCCCATGAATGTGTGCCAAAAATCGCATGTCCCCCCCTCTCGGATGGCCAAAAATTGCTTCCCCTCCCCCTTTCGGCTCACCAAAAATTTCTTTCCCCCCCCAATTTTTCCCTCCCCCTAGGGCTCATAATTATTGCACAGCCCTTAGACAACATTCTTGTGGAAGTTCATTCATGTAAATGAGGCAATACATTGATTGAGTATAAGGGGCTGTGCAATAACTATGAGCCCCCCGGGTAAAATTTCTGATCGGCTCGCCAAAAATTGCTTGCCCATCCATCCCGGCCTGCTAAAAATTGTTTGCCCCCCCTCACGGCCAGCCTAAAAATCTTTGCCCCCCCCCTTTACACATGCCAAATTTTTTGGATCCCAATTTGCAAACCTTAAATGGTTTAGATAAATATGATGCGAGCGTAGCTAGCGGGAAAATTTGCATATTAAAGCGTTTCCGTACGGCTTTCCTAAGCCGTTTTATTTAAAAGGCGCGCTCCATGAATGTGTGCCAAAAATTGCTTGCCCCCCCCCCCTCGGATGGCCAAAAATCACTACCTCCCCCTTTCACCCCGCCAAAACGTTCTCACCCCCCAATTTTACCCTCCCAGGGCTCATAATTATTGCACACCCCCTACATGGATCCCGGACATGGATACAACAAACTGACGAACATGTGAGCTTTATTATCATGGTGCAGTTTTTACTGTAATACAGTACATAGGAATTTACTTTAACACAAAATCTGTAAAACACAATGAATTCCTGAACACTAAATGATTTTGAGTCCCAAGCATAAATTGTACATAATGACATGATAACACAAAGTAAAATGCAAAACTAAAATCCAATTAGGCCTGTGCAATTTTGTTTTAAACAATGTTTCAGAGTCCTATAAGTGCCAACCTGGGACCAGAGGTACTACTTTGTGGCATTGTACCATTATACCTCCGATCCCCAACCTTTTAGACATGTATCAGTAATTGCCAATGATATGAATCCAATTTGCAGTGGCTAGAAGCAAGGTTATCACAGAAAACTAATTTTGGATACTTGCAAGTGCATACTGCAAAATTCAGCAGCCTGTGCACATGCACATGCAGTTGATAAGCTTATAACATTTACTGCTTGAAATGCAACTCTGCAAATCTTTAATTTACCTGTGCATCTACATGTGTATATATATAGTCATTGTAGTCATCTGTAGTATAAAATTCTCCATAAAGAATGAATGATTTGTGTAAAGAGACTAAAACACCACCATCAAGAGAACAGCTTGTTGCATGAATCCAACAGCAAATTTGAAATGGCAGTTGGTGATCATGTGACCTTAGCGGATACCTTTTGGATGCCTCCTTTTATTGACTAAGTTAGTGGATACCTTTTGGATGCCTCCTTTTATTGACTAAGTTAGTGGATACCTTTCGGATGCCTCCTTTTATTGACTAAGTTAGCGGGTGCCCTTTCGGATGCCTCCCTTTTATTGACTAAGTTAGCGGGTGCCTTTTGGATATCTTGTTAAGGTACGGATACCTACCAGTTAGCTCCACCTCTGACTTTGAGGCATCCGAAAACTAATCTGCTAGCGGGTGCCATCGGATGTCTTTAAAAATGACATCCACAAGGTATCGGATACCTTGCGGATCAGCACCGGGTAGGCATCCGCTACCTTATTTTTTTGATATGGGTAATGAAGCTCTCAGAGCCCAATTTTATGCTAGACGGGGGGGCGGGTGGTGCAGCCCCCCCCCCAATTTGCAAAAGTATACAAAAAACCCCAAAAAGTAATAATTTGCAAGCGATTTTTAAAGCTTTTTTGGTCCACCTTTTTGGAAGAAAGTCTACTTCCAAAAATTGCCCCCCAATCAGCACCCCCACAAAGAATCATGGTTACGGTCTTGACAAAATAAACATCTTTCCCATAAATCCATTATCATATTATTATTAGCCTGGGAATGCATAAGTTTAACTTAGAGGCTTTGCAATAATTATGAGCCCTAGGGGAGGGTACCGTATATATATTTTTGGGGGGGGGGGGGGGATTTTTTAACGAGCCAAAAGGTGAGAGGGCAAGCAATTTTTGGCTGGCTGGGAATGGGGAGGTACAATTTTTGGCATACATTTACAGAGCACCCTTTAAATTACACATGCTAAAATAGCAACACACTACAGAAACGTTTAAAAATGTACAATTTCCTGCTCGCTAATCATGTAATTATAAATCTGTGAAAAAAGTTTGCAAATTGGGAACCCAAAATGTGGCATGTGCAAAGGGGAAGGGCAAAGATTTGTTGGCAGGCCGAGGGGGGGGGAATTTTGGTGAGCCAAGAAGGGAAGGGCACATATTCATGCCGGGCCGCCTTTAAAATAAAACGCTCTAAAAAGGCTTAGGAAAAAAAAGTACCAAACGCTTTTAATATGCAAATTTTCTAGCACGCTGCACTTCGCAACATGATCTAGGCCATTTAAGGTTTGCAAATTGGGATCCCAAAAATTTGACATGTGTAAAGTTGGGGGAGCAAAGATATTTTTGGCGGGCCGGGGAGGGGGCAAGCAAATTTTTGGCGGGCGAGAGGGGGACAAGCGATTTTTGGCAACCGTTTGGAAATCGGGGCTCACAATTTATTGCACCGCCCTAGTTTACCACGTAAACTTATGGCTCAAAATTCGGACCGCTCGCCAATAAGTTTACTGCTTTCTATGTTTTGAAATTTGTTGACGTTTTAACGATCCCTGATTTCCGATCGCTTATTTTAGCCGTGTCACGTCACATGCATGGCGCTGGTGGGTACCAACCAAACTTCAGAAAAAAAAACTCTGGCCGATAACGATGTGATATGGGACTTACATAGGATTACACAGAGATATTTCTTGCCAAAATTTGACCATTTCTAGGCAAGTTGGCCCTACTTTGTCTGAGTTATATGAAAAAGGACAGTCGTAAGTAAGTATAAGTGCAACGCTTTTGATGTTTTGATGTTTTGGGAGACTGGGAGGGATCAGAACAAAAAAATGATGGAGCCTATTCTTGACTGTGTAATATTCCTTCAACCAGTTGCCGTGCGGTAACAGTCTTATACGATGGACAGATAGTATCAGTTTGTGAATGAGGACATCGTATAAGTTCCTTGTACTAGCACCGCCCGGCCATCTTTTAGAATACCCTGGTACCATCTTTTTACATTCACAGTGTATGTGTATGGGTCGTTCATAAAAATGACATTGAAAATCTGCAGTGGTAGGTAGGGTATTCCAAAAGAAATCCCACCGCCCCATATTGCACACAGCACAGCCCCAATTGTACACATATTCATAGCTGGCTCCATTTTCATGCTTTATATTAAAATCAAACATTACCTGGTTCAGGTTGAAGTTTTTGTTTCTTCTGCATCCTTTTGACCTTGTCTTTGTGCGCCGGGGTACGAACGATGTGTCTTAATGGTTATAACATCTTCTCTGGTGTGGTTATACATGTTTCAGTTATAATAACTATGATCATGATGATAAAGACTGCCGAATTTTGATCGCAACGTTTGTGATTCTCTTGTCTTGTTTGAACATTATGCTATAGCTAGGCAAAATAATTCCATTGAATGATTATAGGGACTAACATTCACGGATAACTGGACAACAAATTTGAGCAGCAAACAGTCAGAAAAGTAGGAAAGAATTGCCATGTTTAGTGCATGATCATGATGTGAGTGATCTAACTGTTTGACCTCTGTGGGGAAATTCCCACTATGTAGTCTCATTCATATTACTTGTGCACGCTAAGCGCAATAGGACGTCAATAGGACGTGACCTGAGATCGTACGTAATGATACTGATAAATATTTATATTTTTGGGCTTTAAAATGGCTGAAAAATGTCTTTTTTTCTAAATTCTTGCAAATATTGCAAAAAGCAACAATAAAAATTAGGTTTACTATGCACACTTGAAGTAGAATTGTCATAAGGAATTACTTTCTGCCTCAAAATAGATCACGTGTCATCATGGGTCAAGGACGAATAAATAAAATGGCGTGCCATTTAAAACCATATTAATTATACGAGCTAGCTCGACTTTCTACCAGAATTGGACTCAAAATAGACTATAAAAATAGTCTATATCAGAAGAAAATGGAATATCTAAACTGCAGGCACTCTGAGGAAAAACAATGTGAGTATAAATATCAGAATTACCCCAGAAACCGACGTTTTTCACGAAACATCTAGACTGCCAATTTACGAGAAACAATTTTCTCGCTTTTTACATGTGTCTCACTGTGTTTATATCACTTGCAAACTTCGGTAGCAACCAAAATATACACATAGAGTGACTTGAATAAAATTCGGTTGTAATGCGCATAATGTTTGCAAGAAATGCCGACGGTCAGACCAAAATTTTGAGCATGTCATTGTGAAAAACGATTCTTAATGCGAAAACATACATAAAACCGACAGAAAACAGCAAAATGGGAAGACAAATTCAAGTGTAATATTTAAATGGAAAACTCGCAGGTGCTAAAACCATACTGAAATTTTGTGTGTATGTATGTATAATAACTGTCCAACAGCGATTGTTTCTGACATTTCTCTTTAATGAAAAATGTGCAAAAACCGATTTTTCACTAATTTGCCCCAAAAATCTGACCAGATATAAAAGTTAGTAAAAAAAGAGTATACATGGCATGTACTGACCCATGGCAGTTATCACACATGATAATGAGTGTAGGGCATCTTTACTTTTCGACAGGGGCTACCCTGACCAACGTCGCTACCCCAGCCCTTAAGCCAGTTGGAAATGTTACATAATTCTTGATTTATTGTGTTGATAAGATAGGTGAAGTCTTTATGGGAAGCCAAGAGGTTAGTGTCATCTGCGAAAATTATAAATTTGAAAAACTTTGAGGAGTAAACAATATCATTCAAATATAAGATGAAAAGTAAAGGACCTAAAATTGAACCTTGAGGAACTCCGCAAGTGGGATGAATTAATGATGATTTAACGTTATTAAACGAAACATACTGCGACCTATTCATGAGGTAGTTCCTGAACCACTCGAAGGCAACGCCATGCGTACACCGTAGTGAGTTAGTTTAGATAAAAGAATGTCATGGTTTAGCGTGTCAAATGCCTTCGAGTGGTCCAGGAAGATCCCAACACTATGCTGATTGTTATCTAAGTCAGTGACAATTTTGTTGTATGCATCCATAATAGCCATAAAAGAAGAATGATTTGGGCGAAAACCAAATTGAGATTGATGCAAAATATTGAGACTTGAAATAAAACCATATAATCTATTGTGCACAACTCGCTCAAGAATTTTCGAAAAAACAGGGAGGACGGATATTGGCCTATAATTACAAAATTTGTGCCGGTCATCGTTCTTGAAAATAGGAATGACTTTGGCCATTTTTAACTGATTTGGGACAATGCCGGTGGTTAATGATAAATTAATTATATGAGCAAGAGGAGAAGCTATGATTGTGCGGACGGATTTAACAATATCAGGTTGTATTTCATCAAAGCCACTACTTTTACTTGATTTGAATGAACGACAGATATCTATCATTTCCTCGGGGTCAGTTGGAGTAAAAACAGAGAATTATTTGGGGAATTAATATTGCAGAAAAGTATGAAAATTAGCATCAGTTTGAATTTTGTAGGCTAGGTTAGGACATACAAATAAAAAAAAAGAATTGAATTTATTAGCTATTATGTTTTGATCTATAATTTGCGCATGGTGAGCGTTATCATCGTAGAAAAATGACGGTAGAGGGTGGTTTTTTTTGCGACCTAGAATATCATTTAGGGTATTCCAAATAAGTTTAGTGTTATGTTTACAATTTTCGAGTTTGTTTGCATAATAATTCTTTTTTTTTTTTTTTTTAAGGGAAGTAAGTTTGTTGCGGTAAGAAATATAAGTATTTTTATTGCTTGATGAAGGATGACCAATATATTTCCTATAGAGCTTTTCTTTTCTGTGAATTGATTTGAGAATTACAGATGTGATCCATGGTTTACGTGGTATATGCCGATTACGTGAATTTCGAGTACCGCGTGCCTTAACGGAAAATGAATGTTATAAATATGAAGGAATTTACTAATAAATGCTTCGTCATGAACCATCAGCAGATGTCATATCAGTGACAAACTTCCAATCAATCAATTTCAAATGATTATAAAATGTTCAATTGAACTTTGGTTATAAGTGCGAGTAGTGCCAATGTGTGGTTGAATAAATCGAAGTGGCATTGATTTTGTATATTGAAAGATTGGAAAATGGTCAGTTAGACCCACTACACACACACCAGATTTGATTTGATGGTCAAGAACATTCGTAAAAATATTATCAATCAAAGTTGCAGTAGTAGGTGTCACTCTGGTAGGTCTATCAATCAATGAATACATACTATTATTATGGAATGTTTCCAGAAAATTATTAATAATATTATTTTCACTGTGTTTTAGTAGATCTAAATTAAAATCGCCGGAAATATAACAATATTTGTTTTCAGCAGAAATAGTGTTGAGGCTATGATCAAGATCGGTAATAAATATATTAACATCAGTTCTGTGTGCACGATAAATTGAACCAATAATTGTATTCTTGGTGGTGGGACTTAGAATTTCAATAAAACAGATTCAGAATGGGGCAAATCAATGTCATTTGTACAAAGTTTCAAATCATCTCTGATACGGTAAGAAAGTGAGTTGTGGACATAAATAGCCGTTCCACCACTCCTCCTTTCTTTTCGAGGGGCACTTAAAAGAATATAATTTTCAATATCAATTACATTAGAGTTATCTTCATAAAACCAAGTTTCAGATAAGGTTATTATACTGAATGCATGATTGAAACTTGAAATAAAATTATGTATGCTATCAAAATTTTTGTTAAAACTGCGAGAGTTAAGATGTAGAACAGAAAAGTCATCATTACATAATCCAGTCAAATCATTGTTATCAATAACATATTTACATGAAGCTGTGACATTATAATCATTTAGATGTCTAGAATCATCAGTTGTGTGGAGATTTTCTTCGAACAAAAATGGATTCAATCTCAGGAGTTGCAGTTATTTAACATAAATAAATTCAACCTGAGGAATCACATTAATCATTGTAGTAAACATACAAATAGTGTCATAACATAAGCAGTAAGCATCATTTAAGTATACCTTAGTAACCAATACAATAAATCCAATTGCCAACATACAACATGAAGTAACATATAAAACATCTATACACAAATAGTATAAACAAAGATAAATATGGGCCAATTTGGCGTGCCATATGTGCCCAAAATCGCTTGCCCCTCCCTCTCCCTTTCGGCTTGTTAAAAATTGCTTGCTCCCTTTCGGTTGGCAGAACGAAAATTCCTCACAATTTTGCCTTCACCCCAGGCCTTATAATTATTGCCCAGCCTCAATACATTTCAAATATAATACTCGTATTATTAAATAGCTTAAAAATATTACCTTACTGTATATAATAGATCTTTTCTTTTAATAAACTATACCAATGGAAATATGAATGTAAACAAAACATGAACTTACCAAATCCAAAGTTATTTTCTTGCCAATACTGGTTGGGAATGTACTAGTAAATACACGCTATCGTTGACTCAGGGCGTTGATTGTTCAAAGCATGTTTTATCAGTGAACTATGAACCTCCTGCTCAGGAGATTGATCGCTTCATGACGGAAGGCTGTACAGTACTGGGCTGTACAAATATCACATGTACTTTAGAGATTTTCCGGCGCGGCACAAGCAATATTATTGGCACGTATAATTTGCCTCTAGACCCCGCCCCTTTTTAGCAAATCTGCCACCCAATGACCCCATTTTTCATCAGCTTACACCCAATGACCCTCTTTTTCACACCGAATCTGTAAAATGTGACCTTGCATTTTGAAATTTTTTTACATTTTTTGAAATGTTAGCTTCAAAATGGCAAATTTTCTCAAACTTTTGCACATTTTTGCCCAGAAAGTTATTTATCACGGCAATATGACACCCAATCTTTAGCGTTTCCACACATATTGTGTTTTTTTTAAATTTAAATTCGGAAACATTTTAAAGCAGCAGTTAGCAAATTAGCAGTTATGTTCCTCACTACCGTACAGTTTCTTTATTGAATAGGGATTCCCCAGTTTCTTCCCGCTCACGCAATACATGATCGCAAGAACGGCAAGTTCACTAGTAGCTGCAGCATGTACATGTACATGTACATGACTGTGTATAGTCCAGTTGCTCTATAAAAAAGGATATTAATCTGGGCAATTACTAGGTAATTACCATGACTACCCCCTTTGGCCAGCTTTACTACCTGTTGGCCAAGTCCACCCCAATGATAAACCACAGAGGGGATTATATGAATGCTTTGTTTCTTTTCGATAGCTTTTACTTCTAACCAGGGCCGGATATACCATTGGACCAGATGGGCCCGGGCCCATGGCCCAAAAAGTTTGGGGCCTCCGAAAATGCCCTGTGAATGTTCCTTTTTTTAAGCACAAAAACGCCAACTTTTGGACCAAAATATAGTGAAATTGCAAAATGTTCCTCACTTCGCGCGCAATGGCCCTTTATATGGGCCGGCCCTGTAGTTAAAAAAGCTCAAAAACACAATCCTTCTTAATCAATAATATAGTTTTAACTATAAATATATATGCTACTAACATTTTCCATAATACTATATAGCAATGTCAAATGCAGTTATAGTCGAAATAATACATGCTTATATTCCATTTGGCTTCTTCGTGGCAGTGTCCGCGTGTGATATATGTGCGATCAAAGGTAGGGCGCAGCCACTCCTCGACGCATCACACGCTACAGATGACCGGCTGTGATCGTGCGTATATCACACGCGGAACGCTACTGTCTCGACAAAGTCAGATGGACTATAGACCACTTGACATGTGACGTCATTCCCCTGCAGTGTGCGAGCGGATTATGACAATTTCCATTGTTTTTGGCTCTGCAGTGTGCGAAAGCATTGTAGTTTGCTCAGGGCAGGTGTATTTTAAATCGCCCATCCCATTTCATAAAGTACCAGAAAGCCCTTGAACAGTGTAACGGTTCGTTCAAGCATATCGATAGACCAGTCCCTCCGCTTTGTTGATAAATAATGATCTCAAATGGTCTATAAAAGCCTAATTACGATGTCTCAATTATTTTGTATGATTTTGTGGTAAATTAAACTTCCGATTCCCTATAAACAGGATTACAAAAAGTGAGTAAATCAGTTTTTATTGCTGTCAAACAATGAGAAACAACCCCTATCTACTCATGTCTGGCTATATCGCTTAAAAATGGACTGCACTTTCGAATATAACGTTTCCTGTATTCATTTTTGCGGCCGTTTTTAACCATAATCGGCAATATACACCTATTCTAATAACATACCCAACAATTTCAAGATGTCTGAACACAAGCCATAAAAGCAGTGGCGTATAACATGGTAAAATATCGTGCAAAAATGAAACATTGGAGCGATAAAAGGATAAAATGACTAAATAGGAGGTTAATTTGGTCAGCCCCCCCCCCTTATCATGCTATTGCCCCCCCCCTCCACCCCACCCCCGGATTTACGCCTATGCATACAAGTATTTTTAAGAATGAGTTATGATATCTCCAGGACCAGATTTCACCTTTTGCTGACCCCTGGGCAGTGCAACAACAACAACGTCCCGGATCTTCTCCGGCTCTTCGGATCGAAGTGTTACACCCACGTACCCACCCCCATCAATGACGTCAATGTAGCTTTTTTCGCATTTCAGCGTCATTAAACAGCCAACCCTTTGAAATTTGAATGAAGGCAAGTGATGATGACTACACTAGGCCAAAAACATTATTACAATATTATGTAACAAGACAAGAATAGAGCGCATTTTACCCTCATACGGAGGTGTGACAGACTGACGGTGACAACTAACATTTTGTGGAAAAGAAATATAAATCTTATTTTATGGAAATGTAACAATATGGCTTTAATAGGATAGGTGATTACTGAAAACAGGTATATGATGACGCATTTTCGCCATCCACACGTTCTTTGTGAGGAGGAAGAGAGAAGTTATTCATTGGTAGAACACCAGCGCTGTCACCTTCGGAGCCATTTATCAACCTTTGTATAATGAGCACTCCATTGTAGATTCCTCTTGTGAACATGGTGAAGGTGGCTTAGGAATGAGTTTCTTCTCTTTGCTTAGCTTATACTTAACCCTATGAATAACAAGGCTTAAGCTACACTAGCAAGTGCCATACCGTTGCAACGGTCGACCCGGGGTGATGTAAGGCAACAGGCAGGACTAGTGCAGAGATATAAAAAGTGTCATTGGGGAATAGTTCTTTCATTGGTAGAACATCAACTCTGTCACCATCGAAGCCTATTTTCTCAGTATAGTGTAAACTGTGGTCTCAGGGCTTGGGGGCAGACTTTAGCGAACCGGTTTATGAGCGTTCAACCATGCCTCTTCCATCCAAGTGTTTTATTGGTGAAGTTAGGTCCATCTGGTTGAATGCTTTGTTTTGACGGCATAGCCAGATAACGTAGCTAGCTCTGAGTGCAGTCTTGGAGGCTGTGTCCATGATGCTTTTTCTCTTCCCACTTGGAACGCATTTGCTCGGTGAGGTATTTTAAAAGCCTCTGCTTCCTATTTCAATTGGAAAGTAGTGGAAGCACCAACCTCAGCCTTAGCAGCTCAGCTACAAGATCTTGATATTTGCACTTTTCCTGGCATATGCATTGAACAGGTTCTCCTCCATTGAAACAGTGCGTTCAATTACAATTACTGTTCTTGTCCTTTCAGAGTAGATGGTAATGTCAGGACGTTTAGCTGTCTCTGCTATTTCGGGGAGGGAACACTATTTACTTGTGTTCTTCAACCGTTAGGACTTCTCAGTCGTTAGCCTATTGTAGGATGTTTGTATATACATTCCTTCTTTGGAAGAGGCAAGGCTGGGTTCCTGTAGATTGTACAATCTGCAGTGCGGAATGCGATAGTAGCGATGTAGTTTGTATTGTCTGGCAAACCATGTTTCCTTTGGTTAGCCTCATCGATGAAGGGCATCACACCAGATGCTATGGCTTTTAAGGTTTGGTCATTACGCCAATTGTATCGACCACTTTGCAGTGAGGAACACACCAATACTACAGTGTATTGTGGACATCCTTGGAACACAACAATACTACAGTGTATTCAGTCTGTATTCCAATCCTTTGTCTTTAAGACAAAGAATTATTTATCCAGAATTACGTCTTTTAAATCCAAACACATATGCACAATTTCACTAAAGGGGATATATGAACCGTGTATAGTTTACCCAAAAAAGATGTTTTGGAAAATGCAAGCGAGTCCTTAACCATGCAAAAAAAGACTATAATATAGTAACATGGTACCAGTGTAGAAAAAGATATGTTTATTTTATGGAATCTACGTGCAGTTTGGAGCTCTAGGTATTTTCATTACATTCAACTATTCATTCAACTTTATTTTCCACGATCAAAAAACAACAACAACAACACAACAACAACAAAAACAAGCAAAAAACAAACCAAAACAAACCAAAACAAAACAAAATAAAAACAGACAAATACTTATTAGTTACATTACTACAAAGAATGAGGGAATGATCGAAAAACCAATAAGGCCAGCATTGACCACCCCTTTTATAAGACAGAAAAAAGAAAAGCAAAATGAGAGACTATCACACAAGCCAGATAAAACTTAAAACTTGCTCCAAGAATTAATTGTAAGATGAGAAAATATTGAATTTGAATTTTTTTTTTCGAAAAGTTTTTCAATGATTTAGCTTCTTTGCTATTTTCGTTTAGGGAGTTCTACAGGATTGGACCTGTGGTTCAGACTGCTTGATCAGTAAAAACCTTTTTATTTCTTCTTTAAATATAATATTTTTGCTGTTTCTCGTGTGATAGCTATGGATATCAGATCGTTTTGTAAAGATTTTATTAAACGAGGTTGGTAATTGATAAGACACTATTTGTACATAAATACACCTAATTCTAATTTGTAGGTATCAAATACGTTTATTATAATTTACATACTGTTTTCTGTCGCATAGATAATTCATGAACCAGTCATAAACCATGTAAACCCTGAATCTTTAGTGCTCCACCTTATGAAGTAAAATATTGTGATCTATTGTATCAAATACATTTGATAAGACTATAGACATGCCAGTTATGGATTTATGATCCTCTACTGCATTGTTTAATTTGTCAACAAGATGCATGATCGCCATTATGAGTGGGACGATTGGCTCTAAAACCAAACTGCTTTTCTTTTAAAATATAGTTTTTGTCAATAAATTCAATCGATCTGTTTAAACCAGGATTTTAGAGAAACATGGCAAGATTGATATAGGGCGGTAGTTTGACAGTATTTCAGCAGCATCTTTTTTGTAAATTGGAATTATTTTAGCTACTTTTAATTGACTAGGAACATATCCAGTCGACAAGGGAAAATTAAAGATATTTGTATTGAGGCCGAACAATTTCATTTGCTACCTTTTTAATAATAAGGATATATCGTTGTGATCAATTTGGTCAAATTTTATAGCAATTATCTTCAGAATCTCCGATCCAGCTATTGGTTTCATAAATATGAGAGCCTTTGTTGTTTTGTTCTTCCAATGACATTGTTAATTGTTTTCCAGGTTTGACGCACGTATTTTACCTTAGATCTCAAAACATTTCACTGATGACTGGTTTGTTACAAGCAGTAGATTGTCATCATCAGATAGCGTTAAGCTGCATACGCCTGAAAACACACCTTTCGTAACGCAACTGATGTACTTCCCAGAAGCGGAGTACCTATAGACGGCGGTGCCGTTGTCGCGATCTGCTACAAACACCTCGTCTTCGTCATCTTCGACTTTAGAATGAGTGCTTATTACAAGACCCACGGGACTCCAGGATGAAACACCAACGGGAGTCTGAAGTTTGGACAGGACCGTCCCAGTGTCATCTATGATTTGGACTTCACTGATCCTGTTGTTAGCACAATAAGACATGACTATGATGCTCCCTTTTGATGTAACGCCAAGAAACCATGGAGGTATTTTCACCTTGACACTCATCTGGTGTGTACCGTCCAGTGAATGACAGCTTACGAAGTTTTGAGTGATATTTCCTGCAAGAATTTTACCTTGTAAGTTGAAAGCTAAGCCACATACTTGACTTGACTCATGCGTGTTGAAGGCAACATTATCTGGTGATATCGTATGGAAGTATCGTTTATAGGTCCCTTGCATGTCAAAGATCTTCACATATGGTGATGAGTAATCAGTGACGTAGAACAAATTGTCGGGGCCAACCTCAATGCACCATGGAGCGGATCCTTTACCTGCGTCGACACCTACATTGACATTAAATGTAGTCTTAAATGCACCGTCAGCGTTATAAATCTTGGCTTTCGCTACATTGTGATCCGTTACTGCGATATCTCCTCTAGGTGTCATTACAACATCTACTGCCCAGCCGAATTTTTCAATTCCTTTATTTCCAAATTCCATCTTCAGGACCGGCGTCTTTACAATCCTCATCTCGCGCTCACGGTTTGTTCCGCGTGAGCAAACTAGACCAATGACAATCTTGTCTGAATTCTGCGCAGTGTTATCATGGAATTTAACTTCAGTCAAACTATGTCCAGCATTAATGATCGTAGCCGGTTCTGCTGCAAAAACTCCTTGTAGCATATCTTTCAGACTCCTGTAATCTGACGCAATCTCCAATTCGGATCCACTTTCTTTCAGGTTTTTGGTGATCGCCTTTGCTGTGGATATCCGGGATATGATGGAAAGCAGCTGGTTATCGGCGGTCTTGATGGTTTGTAGACCTTCCTTCTCTATGGTGTTTAATTCCTCTTCAACTACCTTCCGTGCCTCATCAAGGCGTTTTAGATAGGAAGACTTCAATTTCTGGACGGTGTCTTTGATCTGGATCCTAGCTTCGGAAACAGCTAGATCAAAATCACGTCTTGTCTTACGAATTTCTTGCAATGCTTTATTGACTTCTTCCTCATTCTTTCCAGAGCTTTCGTGCAGCTGTTGAAGCTTTTGATCCCTTTCTTTAGCGGCTTGTTCTATCTCAGAATACTTGTGTTCTGGATGACTATGTGTGACGACAACGCACTGGCGACAGATGGGAACATCGCAGGTTTCACAATAGAATAACAGAGATTCTCCTTTGTGTTTCACGCACATCTTCTGCTCATGAGCACTGGCATCCGGGACCTTACCTGCTCGAAGCTCTTCGAGTGTAATCACAGGATGGTCTTTGCTGCGTCGTTGTGATTTGTGGACGGCAACACACTGATTACATAAGTAGTCATCGCATTCTGTACATCGAACTACTGCTTTAGGTGGAAGTGGATTGTCGACCCGTTGTTCTAAAAACGGAAAATTATAAAATCTTGAAAAATAGGTTAGAATTTTTTTTTTGGGGGGGGGGGTGGGCGGGGTAAATAGTTGACAGTCTTGAGCTACGTTTTTGTGTGTGGGGGGGTGTGAAATCCAGACATTTTAGATCTTGTTTTGCACTAAGAAAGTAAGATTTCTTTGTGAATGGAATGCCTTAACGTTTAGAACACACTTTGTGATCCATAAACCAAATGACATTGGTTTATAATAATATTCTGAGCCTAATTTCAGTTACACAAGCGAATGTTTGAATTATTGAATGTAAATTTTTCAAATTGAAAAATGTATTACCCTAATCTGAGCATTAAATTTTTTAAACTACCTTCTCCGCCGAACCAAACACACGAAGTACAGTGAATCGTGTCTTTGGACATCAATTCCATCTGCATTGCCTTCTGTTCCGTTAGCCGATGGACAATCGCCAGTGGTTGCCATTCTTTCAAGCCACCTGGTGGGATGTCGAATTCTTCTCCACATTCAACACATTTCACTTTGCTTATAGGTGAATCTTTGGCTTGGTCGTCCAAGCAGGTTGCACAGTAGCTGTGTAAACACGGAAGACTACGGGGAGACTTTAGAAGTTGATGACATTTACTGCACTTGGTAAGGTCACAGGATTGAGAGGACATCGAGGCAGCCATGATGAATCTGGGATAATAATAATAATAATAATAATAATAATAATAATAATAATAATAATAATAATAATAATAATAATGATGATGATGTTTGATGACGATTCTTTCTTTCTTTCTTTTTCTTACAGGTTCTTTCTTTCTTTCTATCTTTCTTTCTTTCTTTCTTTCTGCCGACCATTACATTTGCTCTAGCACTTACATGCTTACACCGATTTGGACATAACTTGGTCACAACCATCATTGACCATGAAACTCGTGGGGTCAAAGGTCACGCTGGGGTCATAGGGGTCAAAAACGTGATTTCAACTCATAATGCTTCTTCTCCTACAGATTACATGTGACGGTGACCCCACTTGCACACATGCATTGTCTATGGGGTCCTCATAGATTTGGGGTCAAAGGTCATTAAGGGGTCACTTCCGGTATAAAACGAAAAACCTTCAAAAATTTTATTTGCTAAGAAAAACATAGGACAGTAACGGTATGTTCACACATGAATTGTGGTTACCCAATATGTGGTATTTTTTTATTTGGGGTCAAATGTCATTAAGGGGTCACTTCCGGTCTGAGACGAAAAACCTTCAAAATGCCACAAGTAACATAGCAAAGTGGTGCCACGTGCACCCATGCATTGACATTAGCTAATGTCTATGTGCGTTTTCATATATTTTGGGGTCAAAGGTCATTAGGGGTCACAACACGGCTGTGTTCGTGGGTTAGACCACAGCTAAGTCTAGTTCTTTCTGTCTTTCTTTTTTTCTTTCTTTCTTTCCTACTTCTATCTTTATTTCGTTCCTTTTCGGATACTTACACCGGGGATATGAGACAACTATTCCGAATTGATACATTGACGAGGCGATTTTCATTCGCTGTATACCTGTGAGCTATATAATTTACATTTGACAGTTACAAAGCATGGTCATCTGAGCAACCAGCATTGACCAATTATAATTTGAAATACAATACTCGTAATAAGCTTTACAATATAACTTAAATTTACACTCTATGATAAGCATAAAGGTACAAACGTACAATAGAAACATGAATGTAAAAATAACATAAACTTACCAAACAGAGGTTATTTTTTGCCAAAAGTGGTACACAACGTAATAGAAAATACACGCGAGTGATTCGTGGCGTTGACTGTAGTTGATTGCACATCCGTGAACTATTCCAATATCTGTGTATGAACCTCCTGTTCAGGAAATGGCTCACCTCATTACGGAGGCCTGTACAGGGCTCTACATTTACACAAAAAAAAACTTGTTGAAACAGAACAGAGTGATATTTGAATGAACCTTTAGCAAGCCTAGGCATTTTTATTATCGTCAGGTGCTCTTGATTTTTACCTGTTCGGCTATTGTTTAAATTCGAAAAATCCCTTCTGTTTTTTCAGTGAATTATCAGTTATGTCCCCAAAGCACTTCCGTAGAATTTTTATTTCAGGGGTTCCCCAATATCCACAATATAGTTCATCAAATAATCTCAAGGCAAATAAGAATTTTTCTTCTTTTTTTTCCAAAAATTTAGAAGTGAAGTGAAATAAAAAGTTCTTTAAAAAGGAATAGGGCGAGCAAATTAGGAACTGTCAAGATAAAGGTGTAGTTATGATATTGATAATACAGTGTTACTTCGATTTTCATTTGTCATCATTAGCAGAGGAGTGAAATGTTGATCGAAATAATTGAACTAGGAAGGCTGTTGTTGGAAGTGTTATGACGCTATTTGCTTTCCATAGCTAATTTAAATATATCGCTCCGCGGCTTCGTGTCATCAATTACCCCGGCCTATTATTCGTGGTAGAAGACAGCCAGCCACAGCCGAGGATGGAGCTAAGAATATTCAATCAGCTATATTATGTTGTGACCACTTGGTTGATGAGTAATTAAAGTTTATTTGTGAAGTTATATTTTGCTCTACGTTTGTTTCTGTTTGAGTCTTTCCCCGTCTCAGATGGAAGATCCTTTGGCCATGTATTTGGTTTAATTTCTAGTAATCAGATAACTGGCTAGTGGATCTTCACATCAAATTCTGAGTCATATTAAATGGTGGAGAATCCGATCTTTTCCGGTACCAAGCAGCTGTGACTGGCTGTCAGCTACCCCTGGTGGGAAAAACCAACCCCCAGGCAGGGGCGGCAAGGGGGGCAATTGCCCCCCCCTATGATTTTCAAAAAGAGGTAAAAGGAAGGAAAAGAGAAAGAGAAGAAGGAGAGAAAAGAGGGGAGAGAAGAGAGGAGGAGAAGAAGAAAAGGAGCCATTCCCTCCCTGGCCATGGTTAGAAGGAGAAACTCCCCTTCGGACATCTTGCCCCTTGTGAAATGCTGACCTACGCGGTTTTAAAGTTGTTGGTTTTTATATTTTGGGCCCATTTTCGGCAAATTTTCCCCATAAAAGTCACATGGCTTCTCTTGCCTTTTCTCCCAACTCATAAAGAACCTAGTTTTTTCGCTCGCTACACTCGCGAATGGGCAAATTTTGTCCTTTTCTAACTGAAAAAGCATAAAAAACAGGGTTTTTTTTCGCTCGCTACGCTCGCAAAGTGGAGTTTTGGGCTTTTAGTGATCATAGGGGCGACTATACCTCCCGTCTACGCTCCTGATTACGGCTTTCAGTTTGAAATATTTCCAACCTTAAGACCCCCCCCCTTCATATAATTTATCGTGCCACTTTATAATAAAAAAAACCGGGCATATCATATACAATGCAACTGACTTAACATACACCGCGTTGCGACCAGAGGCGTAGAGATCCGACCCGGGTGTGGGGCATAAATCCCCCAATATTTTGATAGGGTAGATGGTCCATACAATCATTCCCTAATGTTGATCTGTATGTGGGTTTCTGACCAAAGTAACCTCATATTTGGCCATTTTTTAGCCTAATAAGTGCCAATTTTTCCCTTCGCGCGACTTTGTTTAACATTTCCACCATATTTCACTTCGTGCACATTTGTACAATGAACTTATTTTGTTGCCAAAAGGTGCTGGATTTACTAATTGAGTAAGTCCATGCCTAAAACCAGCGGGCTGAAAGTCGGGCCCGTGAATGAAATCCATAAAAATATGCGGTTGGAAAAGAAATAAATAACCCGAAAAAGGTGCATCAAATGGCTTCATTTGTGCTTTCATTTTTAAAATTTTCCAAATTCTGAGGGGGGCACATCCCCCCTCAGACACCCCCTTTTGCGCGACAGGCGGCGCGGTCGCGCCGCATAACAAATTTAAAAAAATGTTTTGCCCCCCCTATCAAAATACCCTGGCGCCGCCCCTGCCCCCAGGTAAGTTAATTTGGTATTATTATTTATAGCAATATTGGATTGATTCATTGTATATATATATATTATGTGATATTTTTGATAGATTAAGTGAAATACGCTTCTAGTGGTTTCCCGCCAAAGTTGTTTTTTTGGCGCGAAGAATTTTGTTGCGTGTTTTCTGTTTTCGGCCATTTTGTGAATAATATTGCAGCGTGATATTCTTGTATTGATACAGTGTATATTAATGGTGAAAAGTAAATGTGATTAGGGCTGTAATACAGAGTATGAAAGGTAAATTCCATAGTATGGACGATAGATTCAGGAGTTTGGAAAAAGATGTTCGAGACGCTGAACAAAGGGTTGAACGAACTCATCGTAATCAATATCAGTCGCCTCAGCAAGCACATAACAATGCAAATGGGTCATTCAACTCAGGCCAGTCCAGAAATTTCAGGCCGCCCATTGTATGCTATACGCCGTAGAAGTGACGTAGTTAATCGGATTAACTACCATAGCAATAGATGAATACAATTTTGGCTATATCGCCCCGTACTACCAACGTTCATGCGGTACCGATGCATTGAACCATACATGTCAAAGACATGCTAATCACTTGCACCTGTAAGATTAGTCTCTTTGAAAAGAGCGGTATTGTATTCAATCTATTATATGATTGAAGACAGGTGATGAGTGCAACCTGCTGCAGTGCAGCGCGGTATATTCAAAATTGTATTCATCTATTGCTATGGTAGTTAATCCGATTATGACGTCACTTCTACGGCGTATAGATGTGGACGATATAATCATATGCGTCGTCGTTGTTATGAAAGGTTCCACATTGATGGGCGTCCTTTAAACTAAATGACCCATCTGATACTATCCAAACTGTTGATTCAGAACAAGTTCAGGAAAATTCAGATGGGAAAATAGCAGAGAAGATGTAAAAGAAGGAGATAGATCCAGCTATCCTCAAACAAAATATGTGTGTTGCCGCTCATTCAAAAGCAATCACGCTATTTAGGTTTAACAATAAAAATACAACAAAAGGGTTCGAACCCATGACGGGTGTGATACACACGTTGCTGCTTACTGGTTTTAGGGAAAGGTCAGTGTCTGTATACCATCAATACCATGCATACCATGCATGCAGATCCTAACATCCAGTTTATTTCAAATAAAATATGACCGAAGTTCCATGGCAAATAATAATTTTGCACGCTTGGTTACGCTTTCAACCTCTACGATTTATGATACAGACTATTTTCAATTATTAAAATATCTTTATTAGGTTTGCAGGAAATGACAGGAAAATACATTAAAACAATAAAATATAGATGATCAAAAATCATCCCGTTTCTAACAAAATCCTAAAACACTCTCCTAAATAATTAATATATATTCCAAAATGGGCGGATTTTTTTGGAATCTTTACAAAACTACATTTCTTTCTTATAGTATCCACGTACGGTATCCCTGCAGAGCAACATCAGGTACTTAACACACACGTGTCATACTTTCAAGGAATTATCTATAGAAACATTGGATATGGTTTCAATTCTGGAGTGAAAGAGTGAAAATTAATCAACCGTAGTCGGCAAGGCACATCACATCAAAGGCTACTTTCAAGTAGATGTGTAACTACTTGAGAATAAAGGACTATGAATAGATGCGACAGGATAACCTACGGGATTATCTCAAGGATATAATTCCGTTCTTCCTCCTTCTTTTTCAACTTTCCTGGAAAATAGGTATCTTACCTGAACGATTAAATTGTCAAACTCCTGTGAACAATTACTCTCCGTGTGAAGATGTTTGTGATCGGAGTCATACTTTGTATCCAACTGATGAACAGGTAATACATGCACAAACTGTACAGAAATTTAGTTCGAATGATTGTAATGTAAACAAGAGCAGTAATTCTCCGTGTAATTCAGCCCAGGTTCCGCGCAATGGAAAATTTGATTCAAATTTTGCCGCGTCTGAATGCGATAGTGATAACGTTGAAACAGATTTTGATGAAGAAGTTTATATTTCTGTCACTATTGGTAGCCAAAACATTGACTGTTTAAAGGGCTCATATGGAGCAAATAAGTTTATATTATTTTTGTTGAAAATATTAAAGTTCAAATATCAAGGATAATATTCCTTTTTGAATTTTTGTAAAAGCTCATCGGGAAGGTGCAAAAATGTGAAAATCAAAACTAGCTTTTGGGGTCTTTGGAATCAGCGCGCAGTTCATTTGTGGAAAACTTTTTCTGTTTACATGTCAGAGCAATGACCCGATGACGTCACAATGGGTAGTCCCTATCGCGACACGCCGCGGTGGTGCACGCACGTACACACGAATGTTTCGGGGAATGTTCCTGCTTTTAACCTAAATATCTCTTAAAACATGTCACAAAATCACAGAATCACATACCATTGTAAATACAGATATATTATACATGATTACAATTCTTGAATTGAAAGTCTATAGGCATATCGCTGCGTTTTTAAAGAAATACGGGAGTTGAAGGCCCGGTTGAAGGTGAAGGTCATGAACAAATTACAATTTTTGTCCATTTCAATCAATGGTCATTGCCAAGGGAAATTCGCAATTTTTAACATTTAACAGTAAGCCTATATCTTCGCGTTACATCATCATGTGATGTTGTCTGGTATGGTATCATTTCCAAAATTCCTCTTTATAAATTCTGAGATATTGAACAAAATAAACCACAACTTGCGCGGTGCATATCCAGTTTTTCGCTCCAGCTTTTCGCCAAGGCTGATTAATCTCTCGTGCCTACTAGGCATTTATGCATCATGTCCATGATCCAACGCAGTCTTCGCCAAGTTTTGGAAGTATTTTTAATATTATATTTTATCAAATATTTTTGTAGTAATTATCACAACAAAGCATGACTTAATTCAAAACAAAGGTGAGCATGAGACGGAGGCGCCCAGGCTTAGGCCTAGCCGCCTAGATCAATCCGGCCAGCGACGGGAATTCAACCATCCGCATGATCGCGTATTATTTTTCTCGTGAGCACAGGTAAGCTAAATTACATGTTTTTAATGGAAGAATGGAAGATTTATAGGCAATCGAACTTTTTACGAAACAAGCATAGCTGCATTTAAATAGCAGGATTATAGGCCAAGTTTAATATCATTTTACCGAATGTCAAACGTGTCAAAAGCAACGACCTTCTTGGCTTTATTCTTGCTCGAGTCATGGGAAGCACACGCATGAACTTATGCGCTATGCATGCATTGTTGCTTTACCCGTGCTAGCCGCGGCATGGTAACCTCGGCACATGCCTCGGTACTGGCTCGGCGAAGGGTTAATTTGAGGTCTATTTGATAGCAAATAGGCCAATCATACATAGTTCATAATAACATTAAATACCAAACTGACTCTCAAAATCTTTGGAAATTGGTTGTGGTTTTTCGAATTGTGAAATATGAGGGTTGAAAATCCTTGAAAATCCTGTTGAAAAATGGTCGGGGAAATTATTATTGTAGGCTTACATACGAACTTACTGCGCACTGCATGGACGTCCAATCGCCATTCTAATTTCCATTCTGTTCTGAGTGCTCGCCTATTTGGTTTATTATTGTATTATTTGTATACATGTACAAGGCTGTCTTTTTTATTGTAGCTATCCTCAACGTCACAATTTATTGGCATAATGTTTTAAAAAGCCCTAAAACACACGGCAGGAAAAATGATTTTTGCACCTCGGGTTTCTGTGTTGAAGGACATTTCACCCCCAACCCATTTCGCCTACACGCAATCATGCCTACACGCCACGTCGCCTATACGCCATTTCAGTGTTTGGGGTGTTAATTGGCTACATGGAACCAATGTTAAACATGTTAAATGGAACCAATATTTTTGGCAACCTTACACCTACAATAATAAAAGTAGAATTAGGTCTATTCTTCTTTTATATTCCCCTATAAAATGCTTCCCAGAGAAGGTCGAAGGTCAGAATGGGACTAAAACTCAAAAATGGTTCTAACTCTCATCGCTAGAAATAATCAAGTCAATTATTGTGTTCTTCTCTGGTTCTTAGTTCTTGGGTTAAAACGTCAAATAGGTCACATAATAAATCATACACAAAAGAAGGTCAAATTTTTTAATTGGTCCGATTTCACTAGTTTCAAATTATAGGCCTACCCCTAACATAAGAAATTACATTCAATTCACAATTGTTGCAATTTGAAATATTATTTCCCCTTCATTCATAGTTAATGCAAAGTACAATAACTTTGTAACAGATAACCCATTTCATCTGCATTTCAACCGCTACGGGGTGGGAAGGGCATTCCCCCAAAATATTTTTGCCCCCCATCCAGTTTGCCCCCCCCCCCCTTTAAGGCAAATCTGTAAATTGCGTATTTATGATAAAGGCCTTGGAACTTTTTTTCTTTTTCTTTTCTTTTTGCAAACAAATCGGAAAAAAAAGTCTACGGTCAGGCCTTTTTTAGGGTCGGTCAGGTTACGCCAATTAAACAATATTATTTTTTAGGCCTTGGGGGATGTCATTTTCTTTGGCAGGGGGGGGTCATGAATATGTAGGTGACCGGATTAATTTTTTATGACCCTATATTGCGGGGAAAAAATGTTTACGACTCCCCTATCTTGGGTTGAAATTTTTTACGATCCCCCCTTCCGCAGACTCAAGACAAATTATTCATTGCTGGAAAAAAGGCAAGGAGCACACCAAAACTATAGATTCAAATTGATCGTGTCTGAAGAAGGTGAGCGGAGCACACACACATTTTGCATTATGATATAACGAAAGATTGTGCATATTTTGATTGTTAAATTATTTAAAAATGCACGCGTCACCATCACCAGCCCTTAATAATTCTATGACCCCTATTTTGGGTGTTAAAAATTTTAATCCCCTATATTAGGTCTAAAAATTATATGACCCCCCTATAATAAATGACCCCCTTCTGAAGAAAATGACAGCTCCTTTTATAAAATCCCCGATGGCATGTAGGCAAAATAGCGTGGAGGCGGCATGGCATGGTGGCGAAATAGATTGTGGGCGAAGTGTTCTGTATTCCTGAACACGAGATAACTTCCGTAAAATTATGGTAAACACCAGGAGTAAACAAAGCGAGAATAAACTGTATTTCGTCCCGATTATTCACTCTCAGAAGGTGCGTAATACATCATTTGTTCCTGATACAATTACTTACATTCTGTTCAAATTCCTCGGTCAAATTCACATCGCAAGTCGTGACACTAGCACTACTCGCGCTGCGCTGCATGCACTGTGAATACGGACAGATTCAAAATGATTACGTGAAATGAAACGAGAAAAGCCTGAATTTCGTCCTAAATATTCACTCTCAGAATGAACGTAGGCCTAATACCACATTTTGTTCCCGACACAATAATTTACATAGATATTAAAATATGTTCAAAATATTTTCGGAAGTAGTGACACTTGAAGCCATATTTACAAGCTAGTCATGACATTTCGCCGTGTACTGTCAGCCCCGCTGTCAGCTGTGTGCCTCGCTCGCCGGCTGATGACGGACCTGGACGGCGAGGCGGTCTCACAAACCAGAAAAGATTTCCATAAATAAAGCACACACAAAGTCCCCGACCATTTTTTTTAAATGCCCAAATAAACTACTAAATAATTATACTAATTTATTATACATTTTGTGACATGGGCTAACATTTTGCGCTATCCCATTCTGTTGTCAAAAACGCGTGCGATCGGTGTTGTTGTTTATTGTTGATCTGACCCTGATCTGACGAGTACCCATTATGACGTCACGGGTCATGTTGGCTCTGCGCCAGCAGACTCGATCGTTTCAAATGTGGGGCTCAGAAGGGCATGTATTTTATTGCAAAAAATGATATTTTAAACAGTAAAAATGATTATAAATCATACTCCAGTCTGTTCATCATTGATTTCTGAAGCAAATTCTTTCATTTTCCGTCGGTGAAAAAACCTCCATATGAGACCTTTAATTGACACTGGTTGTACAATGAATCTAATCGATCATGAGTACTGGCATTCTTTGGAATTGTCACACCAAATTGCAGTGTCAAGACCGCGATTAACAAAAGCCCGTACCGCTAACAAATCTGTGTTGCAAATCAGTGGTTTTGTTGTTGTTCCGTTGTTTATTGAAGGTTCAAAATTTCTCGTGCCAATGTATATTGCTCGAAATCTTAGTCAGGAAATCATGTTGGGAAAGAGATTCCTAAAACAACATAAGGCCAGATTAGATTTTAAAACACAGAAATTGCGGTTGTTTAAGAAAAGTAATTTACGTGTAATTGAAAGGCAAGAAATTCCGCCTCATTCACAATCAGTGGTGCGTGCGAGGTTATCAAATAATCTTCCAAAAGGCACAATAGGATTATGTCAGGGAGGACGGAGAGTCACTGCTTTAGGAGTATTGATTGCCAATACAGTATCAAGTGTTCAACCTATTGCTAACAAATCTAGTTGTAGTACTCAATTACTTGTGTTAAACACTAGCAATGAACCAATTGTGTTGTATCCTAGAACAAAACTTGGTACATTTACACTTGTAAATAACAGTGAAATCATTCATTTTACTGATATAGATGACTCTGTAGTAGATGAAGTACCTGTATCATCAGTCATGCACAGAATTCGCCAGATCCTAAGGTACGTGAAGTTCTTTCTCAGGTCAATTTCAATGATTCTCATTTAACTGATACCGATTCTGATATGTTATCTGATCTTATATCTGAGTATGTAGACGTTTTTCAAACCAAAGATAGTCCTAGAGGAAGATATACGAAAATTGAGCATGTCATAAGAACTGATAATCATCCGCCAATCAAATGTCGTCCTTATAGACAACCTCCTCATGTGCAAGCTGAAATACGTAAACAAGTCAACCAGATGTTAGAAAATGGTTTAATCAGAGAATCCACCAGTAGTTGGAGTTTTCCTGTTGTAATGATTCCTAAACCTGATGGTACACTAAGATTCTGTTGTGATATGAGATTATGTAACCAAATTGTGGAAAAGAATAATTTTCCTCTACCTCACATAGATGATGCATTAGATAGCTTAGGCGTAGGCACACCAAATTATTTTTCCACACTAGATTTAGCGTCAGGCTATTACCAAATTGGACTTGAAGAAAACTCAAAACAAAAGAGTGCTTTCATTACACAAGATGGTTTGTATGAGATTAATGTAATGCCAATGGGATGTACAAATTCTCCAGCCAGGTTTCAAAGAGTTATGCAAGAAGTGTTCAGAGGTTTAAATTGGAAATTTGTATTAATATATCTGGATGATGTAATAGTGTTTTCCAATTCTTTTAATGAACATGTAGATCATTTGAGACAAGTATTTCAGAGGTTGAGAGAAGCCAATTTGAAGCTCAAGCCTAAAAAGTGTACTTTTGCTCAAGAACAGGTACGTTATTTAGGACACATTGTAAGTAAAGATGGGATAGCTACTGATCCAGAGAAAACCAAAGTAGTCCAAGAGTATCCAGTTCCAACGAAGGTATCGGAAGTAAGATCATTTTTAGGTTTTGTAGGCTATTATAGGAAGTACATTAGAGATTACAGTAAAATAGCCGCACCTTTAACATATCTCACTCGGAAAGATGTTCAATTTATTTGGTCAAAAGAGTGTGCAGAAGCGTTTGAAATCCTGAAACAAAAGCTAGTAGAACCTCCAATTCTTGCCTACCCTCGTTTTGATGGTACTTAATTTAGGTTGCAAACTGACGCCAGTATAAAAGGTCTTGGTTTCATTTTAGCACAGGTACAAGATGGTGAAGAGAAGGTAATTTGTTATGGAGGTAGAGCTTTGCATGATTCCGAAAAGACGTATACAACTACTGAACTTGAAGCTTTGGCTGTGGTTGAAGGGATTAAGAAATATTCCCCATACCTTCAACATACTGTAAAGTTCATAATTCAGACTGATCACTGTGCATTGAAATGGTTGTTTGGTCAAAAGCGTACAACAGGTCGCCTCGCAAGATGGGTACTGAAGTTACAATCATATACTTATGAAGTAGTCCATAAAAGAGGATATAAGAATGGTAATGCAGATGCACTAAGTAGAATACCAACTCAAGTGTCAGAATCTTGTAATTCATGTAACTCATATCATGTTGACTCCCCTACTTCCTCAGCAACAGATTCAAACTGGACAGAATGTGGCTTGGAGACGATGACTGATGACGTCATCAATGACTCTCCTACGTCAGAGACAAAGCCAGATCCAGAAGTGAATACTGTTCGAAATCTGAGATGTCAGAGGAATAGACGACTGGATGGAGACAAAAAGTATGTAGATATTCAAAAAGTTCCTTCTTTACCAACTGATGTTAATGTGGACCATTTCAAAGATGCTCAATTAGCTGATCCTTTTGCTGGTCCCATTGATAAGATTTTTGGATGAAGACATATTGCCTGATAATCAAAGACAAGCACGTGATATTTTATTGCAGTCAGATCAATACTATGTCCATGAAGGTATTTTGTATCATATATGGCACACACCCGCCAAACGTCACATGCCAGAAAGAAATACTGTGCAATTTTATGTACCTGTAACCATGATTGATATCATACTTAACAACTGTCATGATAATGTTTTAGCAGCTCATTTTGGTTTTCAGAGAACATATCACAAAATCCGCCAAAGATATTTCTGGAAACGTATGTATAGAGATGTTGACAATTGGGTAAGATCGTGTATATCTTGTGCTCAGATAAAAACACATAGACACAAAGTTAGAGCTCCCATGATGACCATGAAGGTCCCCAGTGCATTTGAACGTGTAAGTGTGGATATCTTGGGTCCTCTACCTATTACAACCAATGGTAATCGGTTTGTATTGTGTTTTACAGATCACTGTACCAGATGGCCTATCTTAGTTCCAATTAAGATTATTGATGCAGCCACAGTAGCTAGAGCATTCTTTGATCATATTATATGTCAACATGGTTGTCCCCAATATTTGCTTAGTGATCGAGGTACAAATTTCCTCAGTAAACTGGTGCTTGAAGTGTGTAGAATTATGCGTACATCAAAGTTGAATACAAGTAGTTATCATCCACAGTGTAATGCTATTCAGGAACGTTTTAACTCTGTTATCTTAGATACCTTGTCACACTATGCTAATGAGTATCAGACAAACTGGGATGAGTATATTCCAGCCATTCAATTTGCATATAGGTCTACACCAGCAGACAATTCTGTAGGATTTAGCCCTTTCTTTTTATTATATGGCAGGGAAGCAAGACTACCCCTGGATGTGACATTGATGGCTAAGAGTGAATACCCAGAGAAGACAGTGAGAGAACATATCCATCATTTGGTATCTCAATTAGAAGTGTTCCGTGCAATATCTAAGCAACATCTTGAACTTAATCAAGCTAGCATGAAAGACCGTTATGATGAACATGCAAGTGATGTACAGTTTCAGGTGGGTGATACAATTTGGTTATATATTCCAGCCACTCAACCAGGCTTGTCCAAGAAGCTTATGAAATTTTGGTCAGGACCATACTTACTCGTAGAGCAAACGGGGCCCGTGAATTTCCGTGTTCGAAATCTGACAAACAATAAGTTGATGTCAGCCCCAGTGCATGCTAATCGAATGAAGTTTGCCTATGATCGATATGCCAGACCAGAAAATCATATCATGCCCAAAGATTTTGTGCAAAGGGATCCTCTAGAAGATGTTATAGATGCTGATTGTCCAGATGACTCGTTTGCCCCACTTATGGCATCCCAGGAATTGGATAAGCGCACATCTTTTATACCGGGTCTACCTTTGACTCCTGTTACCACAAGTAGTGAGTATGAAGTAGAGAAGATATTACGTGGTAGGTACAGGGACAACAAGCTTCATTATCTTATCAAGTGGCGTGATTTCCCAAGTTCCAGAAATACTTGGGAGCCTGCTGATAATTTAAACCCAGCTGCTTTGGAATTTTTGAAAAGTAATCCTGTGAAGATATCTGGCAAAAGCAGATGAATGTGTTGCAATTGAATTTTGTAATACTAATGTTGTGCATAGAGCAGATTGTAATTTATGAATTTTTGAAAACTGTGTGTTTATGGAATTTTGGCTGTATTCATTTTTCAAATTATGTGGAGAATAAAGCAGATTGTAATTTCAATTATGAATTTTTGAATTGAAAATTGCGTGTTTATAGAATTTTGGCTGTATTAATTTTTCAAAATTTGTGAAGAATTTAAGGCAGCGTGTGTTATGTTATGATGAAATACTGTATTTCATGTTATATTATATATGGTATACGGTATTCTTATGATTATGGAATTAAGAAATATGCTAAATTAGATAGTATGTATGTGTTATACTTATACTGTGTATTTTGCTTGAGTTTATATTTCAGAGAATTCGAGTCGTGCTGAATGGATTATGGACTTCTTCGGTCATTTTCGTGGTCAATCATCTGAACAATAGGTGCATTTGGATTTGAACTTGACACAGAAGAATTTTGTTCCAGTTGGTATGCAATATGTGTGATTCTGAAATGATTGTGAATTTTCGTCAGTACAATATTTGTGTGATTCCAGTATAAGATTTGATTCAGAAATAAAGAAATATTATACGGGTTAATTAACTGTGATCTGATACATGACGTCATTCTATGCAAAGTATGGTGCGCAACTTTATAAAACCTTTTTCTAGAACTTTGCATACGATTTTCATGTAAGCCCGTTATATTCTGAATCAAATATTATCAAGGTATTGGTCTTCAGCGCTGAATGTCTAAGTGCAATTTCGTCGTGTGGAATTGTTTCGTCGTGTTCGTCAAGTACTGTATCTACGGGAGGAACTGCGTCTTATTTCACAATGTTGGTGCATTGAAAACTGCAATTATATGAAGAAATCAATTCTTCTGTTATTTATATTGACATCCGTCATCAGTTATCGTCTAATTGCAAAACAAAAGCAATTCTTGTTACGTCATGTTTAAAATTTTTATGGAAAACATGATCTGAATCACACCGACAAATTGAATGTCAAGTTCATCACGCAAGTGTCAAGTTCAACGTCAAGATCAGCGTCAAGTACAGTGCAGCGAATGGGTTCAAGTCGACAGCGGTGGATCTACTGGCCAGGGATTCAGCGATTCAAGATTATGAACTCTAGGGTTAATTTTAAGGTGTAGTTTAAGGTGTAGAGTAAGATCTTCGCACTTTCTGAAACACATGGAACTTGACATTGTAAATGCCCAGTTTGGGGATTGTGCAAGGTCTTGGTCGATGTCTTTCAGAATTGTGTTAGTATGTCATCCCCTTTTCCCCTTTTTCCTTGTCTGCTGTACGAGCTTCAGAGTTTTAAAAGATGTTGTTTTTAAAAATAATTTTCTCCCCATCCAATCGTGTTTTGGAGTTAAATGTTTCAGATTAAAAGATGCAGTTAATTATTAGTCATGCAGTTACTTGATGAAATGTTATGTCTGATGTTAAAGTTTATGTTAAAAAGATATATATATATATTTAAATCATATGTTGATCAATTCAAATTGCTATTTTAAAAAGTTATATTATTAAATTAGAATTGTCAGGCGCCAATTCAAGAAAGGCAGGGCGTGTGTTATGACGCTATTTGCTTTCCATAGCTAATTTAAATATATCGCTCCGCGGCTTCGTGTCATCAATTACCCCGGCCTATTATTCGTGGTAGAAGACAGCCAGCCACAGCCGAGGATGGGGCTAAGAATATTCACTCAGCTATATTATGTTGTGACCACTTGGTTGATGAGTAATCAAAGTTTATTTGTGAAGTTATATTTTGCTCTACGTTTGTTTCTGTTTGAGTCTTTCCCCGTCTCAGATGGAAGATCCATTGGCCATGTATTTGGTTTAATTTCTAGTAATCAGATAACTGGCTAGTGGATCTTCACATCAAATACTGAGTCATATTAGAAGCATGAGCGGTAATCCGGGGTGGGGAGGGACATGTCCCCTCCACATTTTGGGATGGGGACACAATATCAAATGTCACCCCCCCCCCCTACGTTTCGGCAAATACTTCCCTGGTCTAAGTAGGCTTACTGTAAAAATGCAGGCAATATTTCGGCAAAAAACTGTGTCTAGAGATTTGCCATCGATTTGTAAACACGTGTAAAATCTAAACACCAATGTCCAACCAATGATTAGCTTTCAAACATGATTACAAATCGAGGACAAAGTGGTGTGTAGAATAGTGTTTAATCTCTAGACACTGTTTTTGCAGTATACCTTGATTTTTGGCAAAAATAGTATGAAATTTAAATTTTCTCTCGCTCCGCGCGCACTTCATCCTCTATACACATAAATTCACCTTGATTGGGGACTAAAATATTTAACCAGCTTTGCGTGAACAACACCCGCAGTTGTCCCCTTAAACGTGACTAGTAAAAAAGCTTTGCCTACTCTTACCCCTGGTATGTCCTTCTTAAAGTTCATTAATCATGCAGAAAAATCGGACCAAAATAATGCTCACTGGATAAAAAGTCCAGGCACGCCACTAGAAATGATGAACTGCAAACTGCTTCAATTGGGCCTTATGATTTTACACAATAATTGTGGAAAAAATGTCCCCCAAATGCCATCATTTGGCGCTCATTTTGTAAACGACAGACGACGACAGAGGCACCTCAGACACCCCTGCAAATAACCATTTCTTTTTATAGCTGCACTACCACTAGCAACTTTCGATGAACAGTGATAAATTAATAATTAATACTAGTATTTCAAGTCAAAGCCTCCGCCGGCCGGGTTGGGTTTCCTTCTTTATGTACTTGTTATGGCTCAATATTTTATAATCACGCTGTATAAGATTCAAGTTTGTTGTAATAAAAGTTCGTATAATTTATTGAATTCATTTCAAATCTTCAACTTCATTCACATGATGATAATAGCACGCTTCTCGCCCAAAAAGCAACATCGTTTAGCCCAATGCATCTTTATTACTATATCATGTGTGCAATTGAGTTGAGTGTAAAACTGGGGGTCTGAGTGATTTTATAGGGCAGAATAAAGTTAAGTAAATTGTTAGTTTCCCTTCTTTGGGGTGGCTCTACTTATCTGGTGGCTCAACTCACCCCGCTCTTGCCTACATGTGGTTCGAAAGAACAGGTGTTTTGATACTGCTTTTCATTGAATTAAACAACTTAGCTAATAACATTAACTTAATATTCGGCCAAGCAAATCAAACAAATCCACAAAATCACCTAAAATATACATTATTATCCCGAATTCTGCTAATAGATAATATCAATGTATGAATCACCACATTGGCTTTCCAAAACGGTTGTTTTGGGCAAGAAATATCCTTTATGTGAAGACATATACGTGTATAGTTTGTAGTTCTGGGTATTTCTTAAACCTCAAAACATTTTACTGATGAGGTATCTGCTACAATAAGTAGATTGTTATCACCAGATAACGTCATGCTGTGTACGCCTGAAACACCTTTCGTAACGCAACCGATGTACTTCCCAGAAGTGGAATATCGATAGACGGCGTATCCGTTGCCTCGATCAGCTATAAACACCTCGTCTTCGTCTTCGCCAACCTTAAACAATGTGCTTATTACAAGCCCCTCAGGACTCCAAGATGAAACACCGACGGGAATCTGAAGTTTAAACAAGATCTGTCCTGTGTTGTCTATGAGTTGGACATCACTGGACCCACTGTAAGGACTAACTATGATACTTCCTTTTGATGTGACGCTAAGAAACCATGGTGATATTGTCAGCTTGATACTCATCAGGTGTTTACCGTCTAGTGAATGGCAGCTTATGAACTTGTGAGTGATATTCCCAGCAAGAACATGACCTTGTAAGTTGAAGGCTAAGCCACACACTGTACTTGATCCATGCGTTGTGTAAGCAACGTTATCTGGTGATACCGTATGGAAGTATCGTTTATAAGTACCTTGCAAGTCAAAGATTTTCACATATGGTGTCTGCAAATCGGTGACGTAGAACAAATTGTCAGGGCCGACCTGAATGCACCATGGGTTGGATAATCTCCCTGCGTCGACACCTACATTGACGTTGAAGATAGACTTGAATGCACCGTCAGCGCCGAAAATCTTGACATTCGCTGCATGGTGATCCGATACTGCGATATCTCCTCTTGGTGTCACGGTAACATCTAGTGCATGGGCTAGCTTCTCATTTCCTGCATTTCCGAATTCCATCTTCAAGACAGGCGTCTTTTTCAACTCACGATTACGTCGTGTACCACGCGACCGAACACGACCAATGACAATCTTTTCTGAATTCTGAGCCGTGTTTTCCTCGAACTTTACTTCAGTCAAACTTTGCCCAGCGTTAATGATCGTAGCAGGTTCTGCTGCAACAACTTCTTGTAATACAGCTTTCAGACTCCCGTAATCAGACGCAAGCTCAAATTCAGATCCACTTTCTTTCAGTATTTTTGTAATCGCCTTTGCTGTTGATACGCGGGATGTGATGGAAAGCAGCTGGTTATCAGCGGTCTTGATGGTTTCTAATCCTTCCTTCTCTATGGTGTTTAATTCTTCTTCAACTACCTTCCGTGCCTCCTCAAGGCGTTTTAGATAGGAAGACTTCAATTTCTGGACGGTATCTTTAATCTGAATCCTGGCTTCGGAAACAGCTAGATCAAAATCCCGTCTTTTCTTACGAATATCCTTCAAAGCTTTATTGACTTCTTCCTCATTCTTTCCAGAGCTTTCCTGCAACTGTTGAAGTTGTTTATTTCTCTCCTTGGCGGCCTGTTCTAACTCAGAATGCTTATGTACTGGATGTCGATGTGCAATAAAACCGCACTGGCGACAGATGGGGACATCGCAGGTTTCACAATAGAACAACAGGGTTTCACCTTTGTGTTTCACGCACATCTTCTGCTCATAAGCACTGGCATCCAGGACCTTACCTTCGCGAAGTTCCTGAAGGGTAATAACAGGATGGTCTTTGCTGTGTCGTTGTGACTTGTGGATGGCAAAACATTGTTTACATAAGTAGTCATCGCACTCCGTACATCGAGCTACGGCAGTAGGTGGAAGTGACTTGTCGTCCTGTTCGTCTGTATAAGATAAACGTTTAAAACCAAAACTAGGTTAGACTCAGGCCCATAGCTCTTGATCAGATAAGAGCCCTCGCAGTACCTTAGAAGATCCAGTGATCTCCTTTTAAAATAAACCCAAGCAAGTGACCTGTAAAGAAAATGTACAGTAAAGGCCAATCCCTGCCTGGTAAACCATTCTATCAAAAATTAATACCACTCCGAGTACCGCTTATAGAAGCTTGCCTAAGGCAAGCTACAATACCAGCTACACCAACACACCTGTGCTCAGAAGTTGGACCACTATCCCTTGATCACCAACATCACAGGGCCACAGTATAAACTGTAGTGCACTGTCTACCCCATCCTACCAACCGCGAATGTCTACGGCCGGTCTTCAGACCATAGTGTCAGAGGGGATATGGCATGGTTTTTCCTTTCTTTTTCTTTCTATCTGATGGAAAATAGGTCGGCTTTGGTGCAAAGCTATTAGGCTCATAGACCGGTGTAGACAGGATTCTCTTTTGAAAGGTCTATATTAACATTTTGCTCTAGAAAAGTGGAACTACATACGTCTCCCCCTTACACTTTTTTTTATTAGACTAGTGGAAAATCTCAAAAATTTGTTTGTATGAAATTGTTGAGGTATTCTTTATCTTTAAAGTTGATCTTTAAAGTATATTTACTAATTTGGACCTGCTGAAAAATGCTCTGATTTCATTCATTAACATGTCAAATTATATGCCTGGTCGTTATTGCAAATATCTAAATTGTGGTTGCGCAGTTATGTTCCAAAAAGTATCGAAGGGCAATTTTCAAGTTGTACAGGGGTCAAAAATTAAAAAGATAGGTTTCCACTATATCTGTAATGTATAGTTAAGGGGGATGTCATATTTTTTCGGAAAGGGGTCATGAATATATCAGTGACCCCCCCCCATCGCTAACTAAATGTTTTTATGACCCACCTAACTCGGTTTGAATTTTCACAGTCTTGAGAGAAATTATACATTGTTGGTACTAAAGTACAGACTGTGCAAAATATTGATTGTAAGTGTAAAGTAGATGCGGAAATTTTGATGTGTAAAGAATATTTCGCATACATATTTATTTAGCCCCCTTACTGAGGTAGAATTGTTAAGCCTATTTAAAAGGACAATTGCCATTGAAACCAATTTACCACGTAACATAATAACTATACAACACAGATATGTGAAAACTTCTTTCTCACTGCCTGAAGCTAGACAAACAATTTGGTACAAGTTTCATGAAAATCGGAGCAACTTTAATTTTTGACCCCTGTATTTAATACTGGGAAAATTGATCTTCGACCCTTTTCGGCACATAACTCCACAACCACAGGTCGTACATGCACAAAATTAATATTTTTGTGAGTCTGACGCCCAGACGCGTAACTTGATATGCTAGTGGGAAAAATCGGAGCAGGCTTAATTTTTGAACCCTGTACAATCCTATGGGGTCATTTCTGTGGTCATTTTGAGGGTCATAGGCTCAAAATAACGCTTGCTCACCACATTTTTTTTATTCAGCAGGATGAAACTTTGTCTAGTCTATGTGTGCAGAAACATAAGTACCGTTACTTTATAATGTAATGTTTGGAGCCTAATTTAATTTCCGCATTATTGAATGTAAGTTTTCAATTATAGTATTATACGAATTGACGTTTTTTCCCCTAAATTTATTGTAAACGTAACAATAAGGATAAAAGTACCTTCTCCGCCGAACCAAGTACACGAAGTACAGTGAATCGTTTCTTTAGACATCAATTCCATCTGCATGGCCTTCTGTTCCGTTAGCCGGTGGACAATCGCTAGTGGTTGCCATTCTTTCAAGCCACCTGGTGGGATGTCGAATTCTTCTCCACATTCAACACATTTCACTTTGCTTATAGGTGAATCTTTGGCTTGGTCGTCTAAGCAGGTTGCACAGTAGCTGTGTAAACAAGGAAGACTACGGGGAGACTTCAGAAGTTGATGACATTTACTGCACTTGGTAAGGTCACATGATTGAGAGGTCATCGAGGCAGCCATGACGAATCTGGGATAATAATAATAATGATGATAATAATAACTGAGTATAACTTTTGTTATAGATGTGTTTCCTCTCAAATAAATGTAAAAGATTGAGAATTCTTTCTTTCTTTCTCTCTCTTTATCACTCTCAAACAAGCTCATATATGCAGAATTTTCTGTTCTTCAATTAAAGGAAAATAAATGAATCAAAATAATAATAAATGATAATACCTGGATATTTGTAACGGGAACTTCAATATCAGCTCAACAGCTAATCTTATAAAACTGTTATTTGTGACCGTACACGAAGCTACACGACGAATGAGCCGTAAATTCCCCCCGGTCAATTTTGTTTTATTTCGTGTATAGAAAATATAAATTTATATCAAAAGCTTTAAAATGGTATATCATTTGACTTCAAACGATATCCAGAAGCGGGGTTATGGTTTGTGAACCTTCAACAAAATGGTCGCTTTTTTCGTTTCTACGTGTGTCTCTTTTGCACATTGCTGGTACATGTAATAAATATCAAACCGTCATAATTGGCGGTCATTTCAGATCAATGAGATCATCCCTAAGTCAACGAGGTTCAAGAATGTTCTCTCATTGTTAATTGTTGGTTATACATACCTAGACAAAATACAATACTTTGTAACCCACTACTTGAACAGGATTTAGCCAAAGCAAACAAAGACCAGAGCTATTAAGAATTCTATAGACATCTGAGGTAAAAGCTTATTATCCTCTTCAACAATAGGATTATTGATTGGTTTAAAAGGTGTTTGACCATCAAAATGAAAATAGATGTCGCGCCAACTTGAGGTACCGATGAATACGACCTTCATGCACATTTTACACTGTAACTCAGAATAAAATTTAGGACATTTACGGCTTATTCGTGCTCTACGGTCACATTTAATTATTAAACTTAATCACGTCAATTAATTTAGGAGTTAACGAGCTGTACACAATGACCACAAACTCAAATCCAATGTGTAGTTCGCATGCTGTTGCTTAGAGGTAAAATTGTATTTTGTTTTGTACACGGATTCTGTAATATGTAAATGTTCCTTTGACATGCAAAGTACATGTTTTAATCATTCGCGTAACAGTTACTTATAATTATCTTAATTAACTTGAGTGTAAACTGTTCTTTTGGGGTGAATCAAACCCGCCTGTTTATCAAATTATTCAGTGACAAGGTTATCTCTGAATTTGGCAGGTGTTAATTCATGCAATTAAAACATCAATTAGCACCTGTCAAATTCAGTGAATTCAATTTCAAATTCAATTTGATAACCAGGCAAGTTTAGTTCACCCAAGAAGAACTGGTTTGGCGGGGCTTAATTCTCTTTAAGCTTCATTAATATTCCTGTATACATTCGCCAAACTGGAATTAAGATGTTCATGAACTATATGAACAACAGCTCAAGTATGAGTACGGTATAGCCAGGAAAGTTGAAAAAGAAGGAGGAAGAACGGAATTATATCCTTGAGATAATCCCGTAGGTTATCCTGTCGCACCTATTCATAGTCCTTTATTCTCAAGTAGCTACACATCTACTTGAAAGTAGCCTTTGATGTGATGTGCCTTGCCGACTACGGTTGATTAATTTTCACTCCAGAATTGAAACCATATCCAATGTTTCTATAGATAATTCCTTGAAAGTATGACACGTGTGTGTTAAGTACCTGATGTTGCTCTGCAGGGATACCGCACGTGGATGCTATAAGAAAGAAATGTAGTTTTGAAAAAAAAAAAAAAAAATCCGCCCATTTTGGAATATATATTAATTATTTAGGAGAGTGTTTTAGGATTTTGTTAGAAACGGGATGATTTTTGATCATCTATATTTTATTGTTTTAATGTATTTTCCTGTCATTTCCTGCAAACCTAATAAAGATATTTTGATAATTGAAAATAGTCTGTATCATAAATCGTAGAGGTTGAAAGCGTAACCAAGCGTGCAAAATTATTATTTGCCATGGAACTTCGGTCATATTTTATTTGAAATAAACTGGATGTTAGGATCTGCATTCATGGTATGCATGGTATTGATGGTATACAGACACTGACCTTTCCCTAAAACCAGTAAGCAGCAACTTGTGTATCACACCCGTCATGGGTTCGAACCCTTTTGTTGTATTTTATTGTTAAACCTAAATAGCGTGATTGCTTTTGAATGAGCGGCAACACACATATTTTGTTTGAGGATAGCTGGATCTATCTCCTTCTTTTACATCTTCTCTGGGTATAGCCTAACTGCAATATATAGGGCCCAGGTCCTATCGATTTAGCAAGAATCGGGATCAAGACTTTTGTCTTTTTAGTAGCAAGGTAATCAGATTCTATGCAAAAAGCAGGAACATTGCAGTGTAAACATACATTAGGGGTTGTGCAATAATTATGATAACGGTGAGGAAATGTGGGGGGGGGGCAAGAATTGCTTGGCAAACCAAGAAGGGGAGGTTAAGCGATTTTTTGGCGCACAAACGTAAAAATATAACATTTCCTGTTCACTATTGCATAATTATATCTAGACATATAGACCATGATGTAAGGTTTGGAGCTGTTTGGAAATTGGAAACCGATTTGGTATGGGGGAAAAGATTTTTTGGCAGACCGAGGGAGGCAGGTAGGCCCCCCCCCCTATTTTGGGGGGAGTAATTTTGAAATTTTACGCCCGGGCTCATACACTAGTGGAAGTTTAAATGAGAATTCTTTCAAAAGCGATGAGAATTGGACAACTTTCAACCCTGTATATGCTTTCTCATCCAAATGAATGAGAAATACTAGGCCTGATAACTTGTAAACAACCTGGGTGCACATTGTTTTAAACGAGAAAATTTTACACGATTAGGGGTGGGGCAATACTCATGTGTACCCCCGGTCTGGTGAATTATAGGGGGGGGCAAAGATTTTTGGCAGGCCAAAAGGGGGGGGGGCAAGCATTTTTGGCAGGTCGAAAGGGGGGGGTCAAGCGATTTTGGCAGGTCAAGGGGGGGGGCAAGCAATTTTTGGCACATATATTTTGGGCACCATTTCTATATTACGCCCTTAAAAGGTGTAGGAAAACGTTAGGAACACATTCAAATATGCAAAATTTCCTGCTCGCATTCTATGAAAGACAATTTACGGTTTGAAATTCAGGTTCCCCAAAATCTTGCATGTGTAGGGGGAGGGGGTCAAGGAATTTTTGACATGTCGAAAGGAGGGAAAGGATTTTTGGCACGGCCAAAGGGGGGGGGGGCAAGCGATTTTGGCAGACCATTTTGAAAATTCACCACCCCGGGGGTACACATTTATTATTGCACAGCCCCTTACGATTTAGTATAGCTTAGGCCTATAGCATGCCCCGATCAACCCCACAGGGTTTATTGTAAATATGTGACAATTATTGCACGGCCCCATATATATATTCAGTACGGTATTTTCCGGGGTAATTTAATATATCAATGGAATTACTAAAAGTATACAACGATACGGTGTTTTCTTCAGTCTTGCTAACCATTAAAATGATAATATATGAAGCCGCATAAACTTACCATGCACTGTCTTCTACTTCTACTTCTACTTCTACGAAAATACTCGTTAACGCCTGCTCTGCAACTAAACGAGGGATGTGTGTGGTGTCGGTTTTACTGAATTCAGGATTATTTTCCTTCCAAAACCATGAAAACCTGGTCCGTATTTCGGCTTGCAATGGAAAATACATGTATACCATGTATACACAGATGTCGAGTGGAGGACTAATGAACTATGAACCGCTGATGGCGGCGCATCATGTCACGACGGAAAGCTGTACAGGACATGACTGTACACCGGGTAAAGCTTATACACCAGACAACTCGTTTTAGATATCAGACAAAGCGATGCAGAATACTGTCAGCAATACATTTTAACATCGATCGGAAACACATAGTTTATTATGTTGGGTTGGGTTTTTTTTTCGTTCCTCTGGTTGTGTTAAATTTGGAAAAATCGTTCTGTTTTTCCCGCGAATTCACAGTTGTGTCCCCAAAGCACTTCCATACATTCATTATTTTAGGGATTCCCCGGTATCTTTCCGTTCACGCAATGTCTGATGCAGTGGTAAGGGAGTGTTCAGAAATACTTTTGTAGGGGGTATTACATGTAGTGTTAATTAAAACTAAATTTTGAACTACCCCCCCTCCCCCCTCCCCCGCTTTTCACATTCTCGAGCGCCGTGGCTCAAATAATCATGGTACAAAATGAACATTGGAGTCGGCAAATCCTGGTACGCCTCTGTCTCACGCCAAGCAATTCCAAAAAGTTGACAGCCCTGGTTCCTTCTGGTCTGCTCTTTAAATCACTACGAATCACAAAATACAGGGTGAGTAAAAAAAAGTGCAATAGAGCAAATAATCGATATTTATGCAAAAACAAAGTCGAACTTTCCCATTATTGAAAACTTCTATAAATAACACACTCAATGTCGACCTGCCAAAATCCTTGCCCCCCCTTGCAAATGACAAAGGGAACCTGATTCTAAATTCCTGTAGAATGCTCTCTTACGGACACCTTCAAATATAACACAATTAATTTATATCTATTAATTTTTGGACGTTATTGAATATTAAAAGCATAAAACCGGTTCCTACGCACGGGCCCTTTACTCAAGCCCGAGACTCAAATATGAACAAGATACCAATATGAACCTCGCGCCAATCGATCCGTGTTCAACGTATAATAATTTATTGCTTAAGCATTGGAGAAATAGGTAGCCCTGAAAATAGGGACCCACATTTTATGATTTTTCCTATAACTATAAAACTATTAGATGTACGACCCCCAGGATTTTTTATTGTATTTCTTTCAAGTTTTTTCTCTCTCTCATTCATTTGACACCACCCGGGGTCTTACTATGTATTGCCTCAAGTTCGGTAGTGTCGTCAGTACGTATGTTTCATTAACCAATGATCCTACAGATAATGGGACCACTGACGTTTTTGTTCCTTATGAGCAGAGGAAAAGTTTGACATACCACACGACTCTCTAGGATATTTGGTTAAAAAGGTACTTAAAAGTGCACAAAGTACAAAAAAAGTGACTAATCTCATTAACCAATGTTCCTACAGATATACAACCGCTGACTTTTTTGTTCCTTATGACCAGAGAAAAATTCGACATTTCACCCAGTCGCACAACTCAGTAGGATAATTGGTTAAAAAGATACAGAATTAAGTGCACAAAGTATAATAAGTGACTATATCTCATTAATCATTATGCGACCGCTGACTTTTTTTGTTCCTTATGAACAGAGGAAAAGTTCGACATATCGCACGACTCTCTAGGATATTTGCTTAAAAAGATACAGAATTAAGTGCACAAAGTACAATAAGTGACTATATCTCACTAATCAATGATCGTACAGATATGCGACCGCTGAATGTTTTTGTTCCTTATGAACAGAAGAAAAGTTCGACATATCACACGACTCTCTGGGATATTTGGTTAAAAAGATACAGAATTAAGTGCACAAAGTACAATAAGTGACTATATCTCATTAATCAATGATCGTACAGATATGCAACCACTGACTTTTTTGTTCCTTATGAACAGAGGAAAAGTTCGACATAAAACACGACTCTCTAGGATATTTGGTTAAAAAGATAGAGGGTTAAGTGCACAAAGTACAAAAAGTGACTATATCTCATTAACCAATGATCCTACAGAAATGCCACCACTGACCTTTTTGTTCCTCATGACCAGAGAAAAGTTCGACATAACGCAAGACTCAGTAGGATATTTGGTTAAAAAGATAGAGGGTTAAGTGCATACAATTTTTTTAAAGTGACTATATCTCATTAACCAATGATCCTACAGATATACGACCACTGACTTTTTTGTTCCTTATGACCAGAGGAAAAGTTTGACATAATATAGCCGACTCTCTAGGATATTTCGTTAAAAAGATAGGGGGTTAAGTGCACAAAATTAAAAAAAGTGACTATATCTCATTAACCAACGGTGCTACAGATATATGATAAAATAATGATTATGACCCTGACTTTTTTGTTCCTTAAGACCAAAGGAAAAGTTTGACATATCGCATGACTCTCTATGATGAAAGAGGGTTAAGTGCACAAAAGTACAAAAAGTGTCTATATCTCTTTAATGATATTAGGCCTTGACCACCGACGTCAAAAAGAACTATAGATTGACCCAGTATAACACCCCTAATCAACCATGAAACCCTTGACCAACCATGACACCCACTTACTCTCAACGACACCTCTCGACCAAGCCATGACACCCCATGATCTACCCCGACACCACTTCACCTTCAGAGTCCTTTATCATGGCACTTGAGAACCAAAGATCTAAAATAAAATGACAGACATGGCCCTTATTTGATCAATAACTGGTATTTTAAAATTGGTGTATAAGCACTGATAAGTGACGTATATTTATTGCTTAGCTTTCCTTCCGGGCTTTCCTTTTAAAGGGAATATTTTTAATGAAAGAATTTCTTGTCAATTTATCAACACGCATGCTCAATACAATTAGTAAAAAAAAAACCTAGTCTCGGTCCAAGCCGAATTGTGCTCCTTCGTCAAAACAAACCATTTCAGTGAGGGAGGGACACACACCGGCTGGGATCGAGACAAATCAACCTCTATCCAGAAAAGAAACTATCAATTTTGTCTAAAAACACCATTTTCTCTTAAAATAGTGACATTTTATATTTTTTGTATCACACACTATCATCGCTTGAATATTTGTTTCAATGAAACTATCATAAATATTTAAATGGAGGTAACTATAGTTTACTATGTTCAGCCTTTTCTCCATGTCCCCATGTTCGATTCAGAAGTAAACACTAATACGTACCTCGCGCCTCCCGGCGCGAGGAATGAATACATGATAAAATCCGGGAGGGGGTTGAAAGTAAATGGGGATGTGCGGCGGTTTGGGGCCGGGATTTGGGGTACCTTTTCAGTAATCTTGGTTTTCACTAATGCGCCCAATTGGGCAAAGGTACCCAGTCCTGCACAATCCTTTCTCATCCTGCACATTATGACACCCCGTTGAATCCAATGTGACCTCAAGAATTAAAGTTACAACCATTTGATTGGTTTCTCATCCTTTATCTAGCATACTGCGCCAAAAAGATATCCTTACACTTGAAAAAAGTGACAATTTTAAAACCAAACCATAATTGGGTAAATTCATTTTTTTAATAGACGCATTATCTAATCCTTCACATTATGATACCCCATTGAATCCAATGTGACCTCAAGAAGTGAAGTCATAACCATCTGATTGGACGAAGGTTTGCTTATACATGGCGAGTTCTTTTGTTTCAGTTTTCTTTAGGTCCTGTTATTTAAGTTGCCACCGCATGCTCCCGATGTGTATCGGCCAGTTTGCACTTTTAAAACTAATCAAAATAATGTTTGTTACTTTTACTTCTTGGGGACACATTGGATTCAGTGGGATATGTCATAATGTGCAGGACTAGTCTGTGCATTATTTCCAAAACTAAATTTACCCAAATATGGTTTAGTTTTAAAATTGGGATTTTCCCCAAGTGTAAGGATAGTTTTTTGGCGCAGTATATTGGAATAGTTCAGTATAATTAATTCATACTCAAAGCGGTAACATGATTCATTGGATAAAACAAATGATATAACACATGCAATATTCTGATATGAAATATTCTCTTTATTCCGATTGGTTCAAACATAGATTCGTCACGAGTACGACGCCGAAATATACGCATAAATAAAATAAGGATGCAAATTGGATCAGTAACATTAACATCTATATACTGCAGTGCAGGCCTTTACTCGGGTAAGCAGTTCTTTAACTTCCGGTGGCCAGAGGCAAACAAGCGGAATATATTTTTCTCGCAAAATTGAGCAATACTGATTTTGAATTTCTTTGGCGAAGTGCTTGCCGGCCAGAGATGTAATAATTTGGTATAATATACTTATCATTTACCATTTTCGGAATGTCGCACATTGTTGATCAAATGAAGAGCTTTGTTGCAAACGCCCTTACATCCACTTTTTTACTTTTTGAGAAAAAAAGGGCTTTTTTAATTGTACAAGTAGTACTTGTTAGATTTGATTCAATTTGAGTTTGGATAAAGTGTTGATGAATAGAAACTAAAAGAATAGGTTTGGAACAATTTTCAAGCCTTCCTATTTATTTTATTACTTCTTTTATATCGCGCCTTTTGTGGATGTAAGGGATTTTGCAACAAAATAAATTTACCCCTTTTCTAGAAACCACCTTTGCAAGCAATCAATTGTTTGCACAACTTTATGTAACTTCACTAATGCTTTCAAAATAAAATAAAAAGAAATATCTCATTTACTTTTTTAATATGATTTTTTAATTAAATCCGTCAAATGCCATTTTTGAGCATTTACAACATTTTTAATTACAATTACTATTATACATCAAAAAAGAATTTTCCTAAAATTTTATAGGGAAAGTGGTATCAAGGTCAAACAATCACCAAAGTGTGTAGTGTTACCCACACTACAATGTCATAACAATAACTCAATTTCAGCCAGATGTGGATGTAAGGGCTTTTGCAACAGCTCTTGAAATATTCACCCTAAATTTGCATAAAGCAAAATAATTAACGTACCAGTTGTGTTCACCCCTGTATATCCTACATAAAGACAAATGTATCAACATTAAAACAAGCAACAAGATATGGTGATCCAAAACCTAATGAAGATACGAAATAAAAAGTTGCACTTTTGTGTTCTAATCAATGAAAGCACGACGCTAGTTTTTCGTGCTAATCAATGAAAGCACGGCGCTAGTTCTCTTATTCGCGAACACTTTGTGTGCGAATCAATAGGGCGTGCAATGTGGCAAATTGCAACTTTTACATTTGCATCTTCCTTGGGTTTTTTGATCTTCATGTCTTTATTTCTTGAACAATTTCAACGAATGTGGTCTTAAATTCGAGCTAAAAGATGCAGCTATTGGCTGTTGGTTCCAATTATGACATAGCTGCCTTTGTTTAGGATATACAGGGGGTGAACGTAACTGGTACCTTAATTATTTGGCTTAATGTAGTTATGATAGTGGGTCTATACGTACTCCGCATTCACTTACATTATTCTAACTTAGATATACAAAAATACAATATAATTATATAAATACAAAAATATAGTTACTTTTTCTATGAATAGTACTGTTTTGTGACATAGTTATTTAAAATTATAATCTTATTATAGTACAAGGTTTTTTTGTAAAATGTAATATACCACATTATCTTGAGTACAGCATAAACGCAAGTACACCAGTTTATGAATACTCAACATAACCTGTTTGTTGCGTGGCAATTATACAATCTTCTGAATACATATATACTTATCAAAAGCAACTCATTAAATACTTAATGTAAAATGTAACATTTGACTTCGAGTTTCCTTCTCGTATTCGAGTTAAACATCATCAATGACCTAAATATAATTGAAGATCGAATTAAAAAGACTAGTTTGCGTCTGACGTCAGGGCAAAGGCGCGACGTGATTGGTTACTGACCTGCGCAGTACGGCATTTTTGGTCTGGTTGACAGGACGTCATACGCAAACTAGTCTTTTCAATTCGGTCTTCAATTATAGTTTCTCTACCCGTCTCCCTGATTGGCTATTCCATTTGAAATCCATACATCCTCTATGGAAGTCTTGAGCTTGGTCTCCAACACATGGGTTGTAAATTTCAAATGTAGGTACCCATTTAGGTAACCCCATCTGAAATCTACACTGCCTGTGTTGAAGATTAAGGTCATGTCTTCCATAAGGGGTGTATGGATTTCAACTGAAATAGCCCATTTATTTCCAAGGCCACATAGTAAAAACCAAATTGATTAAATTTAGTATGAACAAGTGATACAGACCTATAAAATGTCAGAGTGATACTTTCTCAAAAATTAGGAAAAACAATTTCCTGTTTCACTATTTCAATTGTTGGTATACTGGTATAATGTTTAATCTGGTGAGAGTTCGATGTATTGAATGAGTATTTTGTCTACATGAAGGGCTACATATTAAAATGTGTTTGCCAAGATCTCGCCAGAGCATACACTCTTCAAGATTAACATGTCCGCAATCAATCGCAAGATGATATAATTGGACACTTTCCCTTGAAGTGGTGTTGAATGGAGGTGGTGTACTAGTTGCATGTGGCATATTTCCTGTTACTACATTAAACTATCAGGTTATTGTAGGACATGCTTACTCGTCATTAAAACAGTGGAAGTACATGAGGTATGTTTGTTGAAGGAGGCAAGACATGATTATACCACCTACGCTTGTTGATAGTTTGACTCATGACCGAGGGCTCATGGCTGATCATCCCGCCACCACAAAAGTGGAGATGGAGGATGTGCACTTGTTGGGGAAGGTGGATTATGATCATCTGTAACCCCATCATTAAGAATATATTGGCTTGTTGCTCGGAACTTCTAAAGTGGTGGTGATGAGGAGGTTATCCACTTAGTAGTGAAGACGGGATGACTGCCACTGCTCAACCACTAAAGCGGTGGTGGAGGCGGAGCGCTCGATGGAGGAGGCGGAACACCATTCTCTGGTACCCCATCATGAAACATATCCAAGCTCGTTGGTGGTGGTGGAACATAATTCCCCGTGTCTCCACCACCAAACATATCCAAATCACACGGCAATTCATCGGAGCCTTCTCCAAGCAGAATAAAATCACGAGGTGGATTTTCTTCTGTTTTAGATACATAATCCACACGATTGCCATCCGAAGATTGGACTACTACGAACACTTCATCAACGTCTGGAATCGTATCGGGGACTGCGGGAAAGGGGGCCAATAAACTGGAGCCGACATTAAGACCTGCGGACCCATGCCGCTGACTTCAGATGGAATTCGTATGTGTTGTTTATGGTTTGCAGAGGATTCGTGTGTGTAGCTGCTACTAACATATCCATGATTGTCAATGCCATCTGGTGAAGGAATATCTGATGCCACGGACAAACTTGCAATGCTATGTGTGTGATATCTCTCTGCAGCTTGTTGGATACTTTGATCTAGTCCAGATATAACCGCTTCGATTTCATCTTCTCCTATATCATCTGGTACGTCAGCATCTTTAGACTTCTTCTTCCTACTCTTTTTCTTTGATTTTCCATTCCCATATATTTTGGATCGCTTTCCATGTTTGTTGCTATCATCAGTAGATCTCGCTTGATGATCAGATTCGGCCATGATGTACGGTTCCACTTCGGGAATGATCAAGTCCTCATTAGTAGATTCTGACGTTGGTATTAGACCAGGTTGTGGTACCTCCGTTGACATATCAAGAAACTCACTTGGGCCACAATCACGTTCTAATACCTGTTCTGGCTCTATTGGCTGTTCTTCTGTGATTTTCTTGGACTTTCCAAAACCAAATCCTTTGAACCGTTGTTCTCTACTACTGTTACTGCTGGATTCTGATCTGTCTTTGTGTTTCGACTTTTTGTCTTTCTTCGTCTTCTTCTTCTTCATCTTCTTCCGTATATCTCTGTCGGTGTTTTCTTCTACGATGTAAGGCTCCACGTCTGCAACGATAATAAAACTTTGGTCTGGTGGGGGAGGGGGAGGTGGATGTGATTCAGGACCCGCATCTAGCTGCAACGATGGTGGGTCAATTTGACTGGTATAATCACTTGGACCACAATCAGGCTCGCCAATATGCATCGGTGTTGCTTCTGGTATATGTGGAGAACCAAAAGGCGTCAGTGGTGGTGGTGGTGGTGGAGGCGCTGCAGGGGGATCAGGAACGACATCTGACCTGGATGAAACGTGTGACGATCGTCTTGAAGAATGATCGTGTATACTACCGTGTGAGGATGCATGAGTGCTAGAAATGTGATATAAAGACCCAGACCGCTGTGTTGGTGTTGATGAATGTCGGGAAGGTTGAGAACCTATAGGTTCGGTTGCTGGAAGACCATCAGGGCATGGCGGTGGATCTGGTACCGCTTGTGGAATTATCGGGTCTTGAAGATGCGTGGAATCACAAGCAGCAGGGCACGGGTCGAATATTTCTTCTTGTGGGATTATAAGATCTTGTGGCAGCACGGGGTCACAAGGAGGAGTAGGGGTAGGATCTAATATGACTTCGTGTAGTGGAATCGGAGGTCCATCGTAAGGACATGGGTCAATAACTTCCACTTCTGGGACAATAGGATCTTGTATGGGTTCCTCGTGTGGGACTGAAATGGGATAGGCCACAGGAGCTTGCCCAGGGTAACCTTCATGGTAAATGACACCTGGGTAGCTATGGTTAGGATCAATGAGATATTGGGTGGATCCGTTTTGCTGGAAGCCATAATGTGAGGAACTGTGTGAACTATGTGAGACACTGCTTGGAATGCTGATACGTGAGGGCGTGCTTGGTGCCCACGTGGAGCTCCAGCTACTATGACTGTCATGTCGTCGGTGGCGTCTGTGACTGTAAATGAAAGAAGTTGTTACAATTTGTTAAGACACTGGTTAATATTTAAGCAACTTTGGTAGAAAAAAAAGCGCATTGATTTATAGTGCGCTACGCACAGGCACAACGCATAGACGTTAATCCACAAGCCTCTGCATACTTTACAGGTTGTTGCTGACCACTACGGCCTCACATCATTCCATAAACCATTAAACAACAATTCGAAGGGACTTTGCTGCTTCAAGAGCGCACACCCTAGACATTCCACAAATAACCTTCGCAACCAGGATCAGCTCCCGCGTTTCGTACGGGTTACAACGAGACAAATAAGCAGTAAGTTCCTTGTCCAGGGGAATTTCAAGCTAACTCAATTTTTCCACGAGAGCGTACTATGCACCACCAGGATTCAAACCCGCAACCTCTCGCACCATAGTCGAACGCCTTATCGATTGAGCTAACTTGACTACAACTATGAACAGCTCAACTGTTGGGAAAAAATTCCATCGAAAATTAACCAAATAATTTTACCCAACTCTTGAACTGTTCGGACAACTTGAACCAACGCTTTTTTAGCTATTTGTGCTAATTGAACCAAAGCTTATTTTTATTTTCGAGCTGTTCGTACTACTTAAAACAATGTTGGATTTTTTTGAGCTGTTCTCATAGCTTAAAACAACGTTTGTTTTTTCCAGGGTTTATTTTTGCTGTTCGTACTAACATGACTAATGGAACCAAGTTGATTTTATGGAACATAGTAAACGTGCGCGTCGTTTGGCAGCGAAAATGTTACTTTTTATTGATGGCTCATGAAAACCTAGTACGTCCTCTATAAGTCCATTATAAAACCTCACAAAGTTAACGTAGATATTTTGATTAATAAAAAAGGTCGAATAAAAGACTAGTTTGCTAATGACGTTCTGTCAGCCAGACCGTACTGCGCAGTTCAGCAACCAAACACGCTGCGGCTTTGACGTTAGACGCTAATTGGGCTATTCCATTTAAAATCCACACTCCCCCTATGGAAGATTTTGAAAATATCATCCTCAGGGGGTGTATGAGTGACAATAGAATAGACAATTAGGTAACTTCTATTTGAAATACTTACTCCAGTTGTGGAAGATATAATAGGTAAAATCATAATACAGGGGGAGTATGGGTTTCAAAATGATTAACCCTGACCAATAATACAGTCGAATAACATACTCCCCCTGTGCAAGATATTTCCAAAATCTTCCACAGAGGTAGTGTGGATTTGAAATAGAATAGCCCATTGTTGTCTTTTCAATTCGGTCCCAAATTATTATAGTGTTCTGCGATTACTTTGAGATGCTAGATGGTATTATATACTCACTGTTTGTGCGATGAATTACTACTACTGTCACTGGTTCGTCGGTGTTTATGGTTCCATCCCAGCCCGTCCTTCGGCTCAAAATTATAGAAGTCACTCCAACTGCTACGGCTGCTGTATCGCCGATGTATCACGTGACTGAAAAATATCCAAATACAATAATTATTATACCTTTAACTTTGAATGGTAGCTTGAACAATTCATTTGGTGCAAGCGCCAGAAAGGGTATTATGGTCCGATTGATACATTTTTATTTGACGTTAATATTTTATGCAACAAGTATTCGTTTTTAATCTGTTGAATCATATTTTATCCTTTTATGAATAATTATAACTTGTTTACGAAAAAAAGAGTATTATGGTGGCCACTTTATTAGACGTTGAATATAATAGATTTTTTTCGCCAACAAACACAAAAGATAAAATACTTGAAAAATTGAACCACGAATTGGAGCGAATATTCGAGGTGGAATTAAAGAAATATGAATCGGGCCTAAAACTCCTGAACTGATTAATTGACCGATCAATCGATAATCATTGTTGGGATGTCAATAATCTGTTATGAGTCGGTTGTTGTTTGAGTGATGGATTGACTGATCAATGCTTTGATTGATTGATTGGTTGATTAATTAATATGTTGATTGATTGTTTGATTAATTGATTCACTGATTGTTGGTGATTGCTTAATCGAATGCTCAATTGCTTTAATCAATTAATTAATTAATTAATTGATTGATTCACTGATTGTCGGTGATTGCGTAGTCAATTGCTCAATTGGTTGATTGCTTGCTTGATTGATGTATTGATTGGTTGATTGATTGATTGATTCACTGATTGTTGGTGATTGCTTAATCAATTGCTCAATTGGCTGGTTGCTTGCTTGTTTGATTGATTTATGTATTGATGTATTGATTGATTAATTGATAGATTTGACAGAATACTTACTGCCTACGTCGAGGTCCCTTAAGCCATTTCCATTTTCCGCTCTTCCAACAAATAAGAGTGATCAGCACAGCACCGACAACAAACACACCAACGCATATGAATGCTAAATAAGAAAAAGAAAAAAGGTTAAAGCCTTAATGTACGATTTCAGTCAAATTTTGATTTTGTTATTCTTTATTCAAAATGTTGAAATAATATTAGTAATAACTGATGGGAAGCGTTGCTATCCATTTTAGATTGAAATAACAAGGTAAAGTGAAAGAAACCCCACTGGTTATTTTGGCCATTTAACACGCAGTTCTATGGGAGGACATATTATCATAATTTTTAAATTATGATGTCTTTTGAATTTTGATAACTTTGCTCTGTTGACATACAAAGGCAACAAATTTGGCCGATTCCATTTAGGTGCAAGTTGGGACATGTGTAAACATTACAAATATGCAAACAAATCAGGTTTAAGGCTAGTTAGAGTAGTTAGAGTGTGAATTATAATTGTGGTGTCCCATGAATAGTAATGACCTCCAGCAAACAGTAAAAATTATTGTCGTTATTTTGAATTCAAATATCACAGTTACACATTTGTAAGTCTTAGGTTCTTGAGGTGTGATGTAGTAAGTCTTTGGGTTCTTGGTCTTGGTTAAAACTTGGTCAAATGTGTTCTAATTTATTTAGTTATTACTGTGATTATTATGACATACCACAAAATTGTTGTGATACTTTGAAGTTCTAGTCATTCTAGGCGAACATTCCCCGATCATGAAATAATCTATAACATTTAACTTAAGCTAAAAACATTGTTTATTTACCAGTATTGATAAACTTCTTTTATTTTCTAAACATTTTATTTCATTCCTAACTTGTTTGTTGTCTTTTGGCTGTTAAAGGCAATTGTTATAAATATCAAGCTGTCGCTGTTGACCATGTTGCATACTTCCTGCTATATTAATTACTAATAGTTGCAATGTTTTATCGAGTTTGTTTTTATAGAATTTGGAACTTACTCCAGACTTCGAACCACCAATCAATGATAAATCTTCGACGGGTGCCATCCTTTCCTGAAATGGCTGAGAAAAAAATGAATAAATTATGCAAGTTAAAATGTGATTGTGAAAAAAAGCATAATCATTCCTTCAAACAAGCTGAAGGTTAATGGTTAATAAAACATTGAAAACAACTTGATTAAGTGCCATATCATTATTTTGCCATGAATAAATGAAATTGTTTACACTAAATAATGATAAGTCATAATTTTAGCTGAACCATTTGTTCTTCCCGAATATTTTGGTAGTCAAAAAAACCAACAAAAAACAACAACAACAACAACAACAACAACATCAACAACAACAACAACAACAACAACAACAAAAATGTTGATAGATTAAGGACCACTAAATGCATATATCGGGACTTTATTTTAAAAATTCAGTGGGGAAAACTGGCCGCGTTTCATAACCCGCATGACGCAGTACACAACTGTCAATTCCAATGTCTTTCGGGCGTTACAAGTTGACGTTTTTATGAAAGATGCAAATTGTGACCTCTTTTTATGACAATTGCAATTGACGTAACTGATCACACCTCACTGTTGCTTTATTATAACCGTTACTTACAGAATGGATAATAAATTGTTTAGACTTTCTTGTGTAAGTTCAATATCATTGACTGTCTTTAATGCTCTACGTGCTATCCATGCGCTTCAATGGAAAAATTTCAAGTTTTGAAATATTTTCTCAAAATATCAAGAGCTATCTTAAGAACTACTGAATCTATACTAGGCTTGTTTGTACTCATTTTAATGCATTTTTCATGCTGATTCCAAATATACATTTACATTTTTGAAATTTTTGAAATTTTCAAAAAAATTATGAAACTTGTCGTCTGCAGTCGACACCCGCATGAAGAGAGTTAATATATTGTAAAACGTACAAATTTTGTGAATTTGCTGCGTTGTCTGCGCGTTCATTCCGTACGTACAGAATCTTTAAGACTGGTGAAATAAGCGACCATCACAGGAGAAGAATTTAGAAGCGTGTGGGAATCGCAACCTCTCTGATACGTCCCAGTGTAGCATGTATAGGTGTATGGAACTCAAGGAGATGGTCCTGGCTGCGATGGTTATTATATTATTACATGTCCACCGTGTAATGGTTTAGAAGGTGTATCTTGAGCGAGAGTGGTAATGGCACTCTGTAAAGAGTGTTTGAAATACAACAATAGTTAACAGTAATCCTACCTGTTGTGGCCTTTGTGGTTGTTGCTCTGACCGTTTGTCTTGCTGTTGTTTGTATAGGCGGTTGCTGGGTACGTCTTGCAGTGGTAGTTTTCTAAATTAAAAATGCAAAATACAACCATAAAATATTTACTGTATTACTGTAATTTATGTATTTATTCATTCAAAGAAACAGCATCGGGCACTGCATGATGACGTATTACACGGTATATTTTAGGGCTTTCATATTGAGGTTTAGGGCTTTCATATGAGATAATCAGGTCCTCCCTAACCTTAAGATTGGCATCGTTACAAACATGGGATGGTCAGAAAAAAATAGTTCGGACACTCCCTACTCTCCCCTATACTTACCTTTGTTGTCGGTGTTTCTTTCGTCGTTCTCTGTGGCGGAGGTGGCGGTCTCCGTGTAGTGGGCCGTGTTGTCGGCTGTGGTGGGGCTTTTGTTGTTGTCGTAGCTTTAGTCGTTGGTTCCGGTGGTGCAGCTGTTGGAGGTTGCGGCGGTGCTACTGTCGGGGGTTGAGGCCTTGTTGGTGGTGGTCTTGGGGGTGGAGTAGTTGGCGGTGGGGGAGTTGGCTTTGTAGTTGTTGTTCTGGTTGTTGGCTGTGGTTGTGGTTGTCTAGTTGTAGGAGGTGCTGGAGGTCTAGTGGGTGCATCGGCATCAAAAACTGAGAATGGAAAAAAGAGAATGGAAGCTTTTTGTGATTGATGAACAAGTACATGAATGATCGAAACCTATAGCTGTAATTCGGTAACCAACATTCGCTATCAAAATGGAGGAGATTACATGGAGGAGTTCGCACCCTTAAGGACATTTTTAAATTACAATTTTTAGAATAAACAAAGCTATTAATTACAATATTTGACACGATTTTAGTTCATACCACAGATATGACAAACGATATGCCTCAAGAGTTCAATTAATTTTGGATTCTGATATTAATTGTTTGCATGCCTTCTTCCACAATTAGTGGGTTAAAGAGGAGTTTTGTTTGTCCGTGAAATCTGCTTTTCACTACAATAAACTTTCTTATTAACAGCTACATGCTTCTACTTATACTATTGATAAACAATTATCAAATTTCTATAGTTATTTATAACGCACAGATTTGCTTACAGAACTAGCACTTGTAATATAGTATTGAAAGAGGGCTACAACTCTGGCCCTATACCCTCCTTGTCCATGGATGAATGATAAATATCGTGAGATGGGTTGAGCATGCTCACCTTGATAAAACAGAATGAATCCCAAAGCACCACTATTGACATCATTAGCTTCCAGCAAGATGTCAAGTTGTCTGACTGGTCCAACAATAAAATACGTAGAAGCTCCACCAGAATCTTCAGTTAGAATCTCAAGTGGAGATCCAGTCTCGCCATTGAGAAACAACAAATGATCATCTCCGTTGAGATCAAAATATGGCATACGGATCTCTAGGGTTACCCAATCTGGAAAATTTAAGTCCCATTGGGCGCTTGTAGTGTATGGTCCAGGGAAAGACGGTGACGCGAGGGATCCGGAGCTCGGGTTTATCAGGTTAAAGTCGCCGATAGCACCGCCGAGATTGGCTGAAATAAGAAAAGATTCAAGCGTTAAAACAATGAGCTTGTGATAAGATCCAGTCTTTCCTATATTTTCTCGTGCAAGTTACATCGTTTCCATATACACCAAATCAATCAAAATCAATATCAATAACAAACCAAAATCAATCACTCCTAAAACGGATGCTTACAAAATTTGGCAGTCAATTTCTAGTATTATGGTCTGGAATTCCGTCGGATATTAGAGGCTCCGATCTGGCCTATAGCATGATCTGCTTTGGAATTCTCCTGAGTTGGGAGCACTGCGCCTTGTGGTGACAGTGCTCTTTTGTGAATTCAGTGCTCCCTGACAGCTCAGTAGACCTCAGTTTTGTTGTTTTTGTTCCATTATTGTTGTTTCTGGCCAATTGAACAAATTAATTTTTGACAAATTCTTATTGTACTAAGAATCTAGTTAAAATTGACTACATGTTTTAAGAGTGTACAGTCCAATAATAATAAGTTAATAAATGCGTACGATGCGTATCACTTGTTGGGAGTGAAATTATAAAAATAAAATAGTGCACTCGTAATGAGATGTTGATGCGTCCTAATGCATGAGCCCGGGGTGGTGGTGCTTTAGATGCATCAACATATCAGCACAAGTGCATTATTTTGTACAATTTCTCGAGCAACAAGTAATACGCATCCATTAACATATTTCATACACGAGAGAAACAAACCCGTAATTGCTGTTTTTATAACAAAATTATCACTAAAATATTGGGAAATAGAACCAAATATAAATGCAGCAACCCGTCCGAAAAATGAATCAATCCTACGAGACACGAACGCGTGTAAAAGCACTGCGCGTAGTACACAGAGTGCCATTATAGTGTACACAATCACTGCACCCCGCGTTCTTTTCTAAACGCTTTTCTGATTGGTTGCTTTGATATGCTAATAGGGGTGTATGAAACGTATGCAGAGATTATTAATTTTATGTAACTATTTCTGCCCATTCTTCCATACGAAATAAGTTTGTAAACAATCAAACGACTTACTGGCGTAAAAACTTGTCGCCCCATCACTTCCGCCACAGTATTGTCCATTATTACCCGGACACGGTGTATCGCATTTGGTTGAAAGTTCCAAATCGCCAATATCGCCACCATCGTTACCGCACCGGCAATACTGTCCTTGCAAGGCTCCAATCAGAAAGTCTCTGTTTCGGCACGACGTTAGACATGACGCGATGGTAAGTTGTGGCTGGAAGATGTCAAACTGACTCCACGACTGGGGAACATTGCCATAGCAACCTATATAGCCCGGTACTAAGAAAACAAAACAAATACCATTTCATTTAACATGAGGCTTATATTTCTGATCATACGGTATAGTTACACTTTCCAAATATTCATTCTTGGGAGTTGTAGCAACAAGTTTTGTTTAACTACAAATACCGTAAAACCTCGTCTATAAACATATAGAGTGTTTTTGATGAAAGCTAAATTAACACGAGGCTATCGTAAATATGCCAATACAATAGATGGGTTTTACAATAGTACTTATTTGTATTTGCTTTTAGCGGTAATGTATTTGCTCAAACTCCACAAAGTTATAATGTTGTCGAATGATGGCGCCTGAATTAAGTTAGCTTTCATCAAATGCACTCTATATGCTTATAGACGAGGTTTTACGGTATATAATTATTCAGTCAATTTCTCATGCATGAATGCATTAAATATATCTGGTGGGCTAGGTTTTTTGGCACGCCATCCACGAGCTGCACTTTTACATATGAAAAGGTTTCTATACAAAAACGATTCTCTTATAAACCATCATGCGCGCAGTTTCCACCTCGATACACCTCAGCACACATGTTCGTCCAAGACATTCCAAGCAGAGAACAACAAGCAGTGAATGTATCCACCACAGTCTTTGATTACACTACACGGTTGAGTACATAGCAATATGAGAGCTGTGGAGCTTATAGCTGAAAAATGGGCCTCTTTGATTGGTTTTTGTCGAAACCTCAAGTGTTCCCTTCATCCAATCAGATTTGTTTTATATATCAAACGAAAGCTAACACTTCCCCCTAAAAACACTTTTCGTCACTAGGTCAACAGATAACACAAGTCAATGTTATAACAAGGCGAATGTGGTAAATCTGTTGAAAACTACCTATCCAAGCACATTTTTGACCAAAATGTAGGTTTGAAAAAACTACAGCACCCGAAGTCTTGATGTTTGCAAGGTATGTTAGCTTTATAAAGTACATAACAATATTGTAGAAACAAAATTGTAGACAAATATTGAGGGCGTCCTCCTCAGCAAATGTTACAATATGGCTTTAATCATGTGTCCTTGTGCAGTTCCCTAAATCGACAGCTATTCGCCTTCGAAGTGATGTAGTTAATCGGATTAACTACCATAGCAATAGATTGATACAATTTTGACTATATCACCCTGCACTACAACGTTAACGCGGTACCGATGCATTGAACATAGATGTCAAAGAAAGGCTGATCACTCGCACCTGTAAGATGTAATATTTAGTATCTTTGAAAAGAGCGTTATTGTATATTCAATTTATGTTTGCTGACATACACAGGTGATTAGTGCAATCTGCTTGTAGTGCAGGGGAATCTGTTAAAGAGTTGTATTCATCTATTGCTATGGTAGTTAATCCGATTATGACGTCACTTCGACGGGGAATATAATTATACCAGACATTGAGGTAAGTAGCAAGCATGTATATGATGACCAGTTTATCATTTAGCCAGGGCAGCCAATAGCCTATATGTGACTCCTCGCCACAACTGAGCCCGGATGTCGCCAGTGCCACTATTGAGATATGCTCCATCGAACTTAACAATAAACAATAGGAAAGAAAGGATTTATTGACTGTTTTATTGATTTTTCACTACTTAAATGTCAAGTACTATAGACATGATATACATCATTTTAAAGATAATTTCAAGCAGAATATTTTGGTTGAATATCTCAAAAATGATGATTGGCGACATCCGGGCTCAGTTGTGGCGAGGAGTCACATATATAAAATAAGGTAAGGAATGAGGCAACCCCCCCCCCACTCCCCACCTACAAGATGAAAATTGACCTTGGACCTTTTGAGGTCCATAACTTCGTAACTTCATGTCATATACGTACATGTTACAGTCTCATGATCCTTAGGACCAGATTAATACTTTCATTTTTTTAAATCAATTTGGAGCATGTTTATTTTTTACCCTTGTATGATAATATCGAGGCATTTTGAGTGATGGGTTTCAAATACCGTAAAAACTCGATAGTTAGCATATGTGCTTATATCGAACGCTTTTGAAAACATGAAATGGTACCAAAGTCCGGCGCTTTACCAACTGAGCTAATGGGGTTGAGACATACATTTGCAGGTTTACTTGTTCCTGTATAACTATGTGCATCGATGATTTGCTCAAAACCCTTTACACTTTCGTGGATGGGGCTCTTCATGTTTACATGTTTTAAAAGCGCTCGATAGTAAGCACATATGCTAACTATCGAGTTTTTACCGTAAAGCAATTAGTCTTCAACCGCAGAAATATTACAATACTTACGCGCACACTCAACAACCACATCGTCGGAATGATAGCAGTTGTTAGGTTCGTCTAACCGGTACTGGCAGCTATCGAGAGAGTCTTCAGATCCATCGCAGAGTACGTTAGACAACCAGATGGGCTGGTTCCACCCTTGACCTCCTATAAGACCAGCATCGTTTACTGAGCTGGTGCGCAACGCTCGCAATGATGGCGATCCTGGAAAATGACCAGAAAATAAGATTAATCTCTACGCTTGCAGATTTCGCTTGAAACAATGGGTGTGGGTATTTGATTTAAATGGGTAGGCCTATTTGGTTTCATGATATGATTAGCCTGGTATAGGGCGAATTTACTACATGGCCAAATGGACCCGGCCGCAATGAATTAATTTATAGCGTATTGGGGTATGGGCCCAGGCCATAAGTTCAGATCCGTCGGATAACGCTTTTTCAATGGGAAATGAACTTGGATGATGTCACGATGATGTTAGCATTTATCCCGTATCCGTATTGAAAAGCGTGTTCCGGCGGATCTGCACTCGACAGGCCTCTTATAGGCTATGATCAGGTAGGGTTTTCTGATTAGAAGAAGGGTAAAAGGAACTGTTTCAGGCGGTGTTCAAATTAATGGAAAATGTCTCAATTTTTTTGGTGTGTGTTTTGTTTTTTCAATTCGTGTATGCTCGTACGTGGCGTATACGTAATGGGCATAATTTTGAGTGACTGTGTACCTATCCTTAAAACTTTTAATGCAAAGGTTGACAGCTAGAATTTCTATGGTGTAATCATACAGAATGTCATTATTGACCAGTTAACAACAGGTGGAGGGGACATATGAACATCCCATGACCTCGGGTACATTTCTCCCACAGTGAAAAGAAAATTTATTACCCCCTTTACTGGCTAATTGAGGGTCAAATCTTTTGAACACTTTACGGATACGTCGACATAATGAAAGTTTTCCCGCTGACCTCTTTTCAAAAAAGGATTACCGGGAAAATGTTTTTAAATCGCGCCAAAACTTTCGCATTGTGCCAAATGTCATTGAATCGTTTATTACTTGACCATTCGGATTTCCTGCCCCACAGGGGGCAACTGCCCCCCCCCGGCTACCCCACTGTTGTTCCATACTCACCTAGCTGTCTACATACTACATTGGCTTCCTCTATACCCCATCCATCGTCAATGCAAACTGTTCCCCACTGGCTGTTATGCAAAATCTCCACCCTCCCTTGTAATGGCTGATCACCTATAAGGCGAATGTAACCTAATAATAAAGAACAAGAAGACACAATTAAACAATAATAATAATAATAATAATAATAATAATAATAACTGCCCAATTGGGTGATTAAAGCCACTTTTGTGTTGTAAACGTGTAACACGGGTGATATAATGCAGTTTTAGGTGAGATAGAGCCGACGGGGACCCAGCTTTGGCTGTCATTGAGGTGTAGGAATTTATGAAATTGGATTCGTCTATTTGATCACCCTATTAATAATGATAATATATGATTATAAAATAGTGAATATTCTCAGTCATCCAGTCGTTAGAATCACAAGATTTTGAATTAAATGATGGTTTCAGAAGAACGTAGCAAGTTACAAAACATAGGCTATAAGTTCCAGTATTTGATTTAATTCAAAACCATGTATATGATTATCATATTCAAGTAATATAACAATCATTGTAATTCAACTGAGTGACGTAACACAAACACAAAAATGATTTTCAAACTTCATAAACAGGTTATATTATGCAGTATGGTGCAGGCGGCGGATGACATGATAGAGAGACGGCAAAACTGCTCAGCCGTCTGGCACTGCACTTTCCACACAATCGGAACACGGAAGTAAATGTGGACTGAATTTCGCGGCTGCCGTGATCACTGGTACGCGCCATTAAATTTGCACACTGAGTGATCGGAGCCTAACCAACACGGCGAATTTGAAACCGTCACAGCAACTCTCCCAATAATAATCAAATTTTTACTGTATTTAATTAATTTGAAGGATAGTTTGGTGGGGTTCATTGTAGAACCCCGACGGTTTTAGCTTGTATTTATATTATTTATTAACATAGGCCTACTTGTTTGTAATATTTTAAGTGTTTAAAAATTTCAAAATAATCCCATTCAATTACACGGCCGACAAAGGAAATTTACTGAATTTAGAGAATGCATTGCGCACACCACCTGGTATGGTGACAGGTTATATGCATTATGCAGTATGTTTTACTTGCAAACAAACTTTTGAAGTAGGCCTATGATTGGTCGTCGGTTCGCATTTTTTTTTGTGGAAAGCTCAAATGAACCTGAAATATCATTAAAAGTTGTGAAAAATCTGAACAATATTTTGCAAGGAGGTTAATAGCTATCTAGGCACCAATCCGTCAGCTTTATCATAATGATAACAGCTGTTAATGCCTTGATATGTCTTGACATAAATATTTTTCAGTCAAAATCAAAACTTGTTGACCCCAAAACGGCTGATTTCAGGAAAATTAAAAACAAAATCTTCCAAAACGCAAAATCATAGTGGGATGTGGTTGGGAAAACATTCTTGAAGTATACAGAATAAGTTTGTACAAATGCGCGCGAAGCGTTGCGAAAAAAACAATTGAACAGGTGTTTCAAAGTGGAGCAAATAAAAAAACTAAAACAAAACCCATTTTGTTATAATGTTTTGCAGCAAGTTTGCACAATTTTTCTTGTTTTGTTTTTAACATTATTAAAACCAGGGGCGCAGTAAGAGCCTCGGGGCGGCAATTGGACATGGAGCAGTGCGGAGCCCAGTGGCGTAGCGACGAGGGGGGAGGGGACAGGGGAACGTGCCCTGGGCGCCACCTTACAGGGCGCCGAATTGACCAATTTAGCATCAATTCTGCGCATTTCAGCACAAATAGTCATTGAAAGATCAATTCAAGACCGAAATTAAACTTCATTATAATTTCAAAATTAATTATTAGTGGTTGTGCAAATTTTCTCGGCTTTCTCGCGCTCCGCGTGTAATTGTTTAAAGAATTGGGAGGGCGCCATTATGTATCCTTAGTCCTGGGCGCCACAACCCCTATACGCCACTGGCGGGGCCTTTTTAATAGCTCCTTTGTCAAATAAAAAAAATAAACAAATAAATAAATAAATAAATAAATAAATAAAAATAAATCAATAACTCAATCAATCAATCAATCAATCAATCAATCAATCAATCAATCAATCAATCGCCTAGAATGGTTCATCTATTCGTAGGTTACAAAAGTTATTATAAATATCATGTTTTTATTTTGTGGTTGACATCCAAAAATAAAATCCAGAAAATAAAGATGAGATGTTGTGTTTTCTTTGTTTTTTGTTTGTTTTTGTTTGTTTTTTGCTCTTCACTTTTGCAAACCGTCTAAAAAACAATTAGGCTGTTGATGAAGGGGCTTCAAAATCATCTTTGGGCGCAGTCATTCGGGGAACAGGATTGTGCCCCCCCCAGTAAAAAAAAAATCCTGCGCATGCATGCCACTAAGTGTTTGGACTTCTCCGTAGTCCACTTGCCCATTTTGCATACTCTGGCTATATTACATTTTAAAGGATAAAACGCTGATTTGTATATTTGTGTGCAATTGATAGATTTTCACATCTGATATTTTCAGTCACCATAATTCCTCTGTTTGTTAGCTTCCTAGGTGGCGGATGTTCACTCGGGTTTTCGCGATCAATAAACTGGTAGATTCCAAAATCAGAATTGCTTAGTATTGAAGTGAGCTATTATAATTATGCAAGATATGTTGAATTCGATAACTTTTATAGTCACTAAAATGACTTATCATCTAATTATATAAACTCTTTATGTCCATTTTACTATTGAACACTTTAATTTTAACATGTTTAATAAACATCAGTATAATTTTGAGTTCAACGGAATGCGTTCACCATGGTTAAATACCGGTAATAATAACATATTTTTATCATAGACGAATCCAATTTCACGCATTCCTACACCTCAATGGCAGCCATAGCCGCGACGGGGACCCAGCTATCTCACCTAAAATGTGAAATGATGCGGCCTTGAAGGGTATTTTAAACTGCATTCTATCACCCGTGTTACACGTAGACAAACGAATGATGACAGTTTACAACACAAAAGAATCTAACACCGAATTTTAAGCGGATTTAATCCACCCAATTGGGCACTCACAACACCTGTTTGGTGCGTGCAGGGAACCAATAATGGCCGACCAAATCCTGACCATGACTTGGCTCGTTGGATTCGTCTATAGTTACAAAATAATTTAGAACGTACCTTCACTGGCTTCACATCTTCTTTGGCAGTCAACTAGACTAGGGAAGTTATTGTGATTTCCTTCACACCCTCCATATACAAATTCGACACAGTTTCCTTGCTGCTCGTCATAACCCCAACGCTTAATTAGAGCTTCGCATGGTCCAGTCACTAAGGGTTGTTGACAAATATCTGTTTAAAAGACCAAGAACAGAGTGATAATTCCTGGGGAAATTTCCGATACAGGCAATAAGTTGCTAATATTTCAGCATAAACTAAATAGTACACATGGTGTATAGGGGCGGCGAAGGAACACACAACTTGGCATGAATACACACGCGAAAAAATGAGCAAAAATTAATTTACAATTGAATACCTGAGTGGAAGAAGGGCCCAACTCCATCAAAACTGTTTTTGAGATATTAAGAAAAAACGTAATATTTGGAAAAGTTTTATAGATAGAATGTTTTCATCTTCAGGGGACCTTTAATGCATGAACATACAGTATTACATACATTCGAAATCATATATGATGTTTCCATGGCAACGGTACAGGTCTTTATACGAGCTGGAGTTGGGCCCTTCTTCCACTAATATACTGCAAGTGCCAGTTCCGTAAGCAAAAGCTAGCAAATGTGTTATAAATAGCTACAGAAATTTGGAAATTATCCATTATTGCATAAGTAGAAGTATGTAATATGTTAGCAAGAAAGTTTGTTGTTTGGAAAAACAGATTTCGTGGATGAACAAAATTCCTCTTTAATCCAATATTTATGGAAGAAGGGCCCAACTCCATGGAGTTGGGCCTTTCTTCCATGAAAACCATGATTAAGTGTACGTGGAAGACTATTTAGAGAGTGGATTTTGGCTCATCTTTCACACACAAGGAAGATCAGTCTGCTGGCAATAAAATGCTGGGTCTAACTCATTTTTGTAAAAAATTGGAGTTGGGCCCTTCTTCCACTCAGGTATTCAATTGATAGGCCTACGAATACGGAAAATCAACAAATTACCAAAACATGGACAAAATTACAAAAAGCCGAAAGGAGATTCATTGAACACAGAATATGTTTAAATACCCACGTACCATATGCGATTGGTACAGGAGCTAGTTTGGTTCCTTTGCTACTTGAAAAGCAAGTACCGGTATCATTTTGTGGTGTGTCTGAATATCAATTTTGTAGCGATAATGTAACTTTTTTGCCCAAATCTATATAATAAATTTATTATTGAACACTTTTCGCGATAAAAACTCGAAGGATGGAGATGCATTTTGTAGATTGCATTCTTGCAATGATAGGTCATACATTTACAACACAATAATCATATCTCTTTTTGGAACTTGTGGTGGCTCTGAAAAGAGCCGTTTGTTTTTATGCAAAGCACATTTACTTGGAGGTTGTATATTTGGTGACAGCCTTTGTGCCTTCGCTGACAGCGTGTTTGGCCAAGAAGACGGTGTTTGGTAGAAGAAGACGGACAGTAGTCTGTACCTCTCGGCTGCTGATCGTGGACTTCTTGTTGTAATTAGCTAGGCGAGCAGCTTAAAAGCTGCTCAAATCATAAAAGTCCAAAAATGTGCAAAAAAACCTAAAATACATTATCCAGGGTCCAACAACTACTATACGGTTACTAAGCTATCGTGATTTATCTAAACATCACCGTTATTGCGAAGACACGATGACTGCTAGTTGAAAAAGTAAAAACTGAAATAATAAATAATGAAGTAGGCCTAATGCTTCATATAAATATAAAGTAAAATGAGGACAAGTCAACCTCCTCTCAAGCAGTATAAAACTTTACCAAATTCGTGACCCGAGAAGTGGAAAGCTTACATTGCAACAAATATTCACGCACGGTGTTCTATGCAGGTGCTATAGTAAAACTATATTAAGGGTATACGAGGTATTGTTGGTCGAAGCAGCCAAAAATCATTGATTTTTATTATCTGAATTATCCCTAGACACTGAAATAAAGAAATGCCTCACACCAATTTTTGGACATCTTGTCAGTCATTCAGAAAGAACGCATAATTTATTCATGCAATGCTTTGAGAAAATTCATTGGAATCAGCCAACTAATATTTATTGATTTATGGTCAACTTTTTCGCTCGGAGTAATTACCCGACCTAGCCTCCCAAACAACTACTTCGAAAGCCAGTTGCGCCTATAAACCAAAAGTTCCCTTAACAGACAGGGAATGCACTATCTAACGATAGAGAAAATAGTGAAACTATCACGTGACTTCACTACGGAAGGCAATTTCAGTCGCGAGATAATTTTATGTTTCATTCGACGGGCGAATTAAACTGCATCAAAATATTATTGAAAAATAACATTTTGGTGTTTTGCAAAAGTTCATTCTACAATTCAAATACTTTGCAAACTTGCTTAATTTATTGTTGTGTATGAGTTATGTATACGTTTTACAAAAGTGTTGTTGTTTCAGCCCTCTTTACAACATAAACTCAAGAACCACAGGACCTACAAAAGTATATCTTTGTATCTTAGTATATATGTTACGTATTAAATTTTGTAATCTCAAGCTAGAAATCACACAATGTGCGCACTTTAAAATTTGGGCTTCGCGCAAATTAATTCCAGTTTTGTATTATATTATATGGCAAATTTTTTGCGCGCTTCTCGCGCATTTGTAGCCTACACTCATAGAAATTGTTCGTTGGCATTACTCAGTAAGTTGATGTAAGTCGTTGCGTCAACTTTCCGAGTAATGCCAACGCGTACAATTTTGAGTAACGCTGACTCGATATCATTATGTTGGTCGCACTCATTTGCACTTACTTTATTGAGTTGTTACAACTCAGAAAATGAAACTAGGTTAGCATAATTTTCTAGAGGTGTGCTATAGTATACAAAATTTTGCACTGATTACAAAAATAAATATTTGAATACTGCTAATTGTGCAGAAAATGATCCAATTACGTGAATTAAGTAACAAAGTATACCAAATTGGAATAACTCAAAACAATAAGTACCAGTAACTTAATATGAACGAGTTACATCAACTTACATGTTGAGTTACAATAACTCAACTAATTGGTTCTTTGAACCTTGTTTATTTTCTAAGTTCCCTGAACTTGAATTCAGAAGTTGGCATTAACCCCAATGTCAAAAAGAAGTCTATGCCATTGTTAATGATGCATATTTTTGGTATCTCTTTAGGACATGAAGGGGGGGGGGGGGGTCAAAAACATTTAGACCATTAAAATGGGTATCAAAAAAATCCACTCTTTTTTAGGGGGATCAAAAAAATTTTGACGTCCGAGGCTCCAATTTCCCCCCCCCCCCCACCGAAGTATTTATGAACACTCCTAAACATTACAAATATGAAAAAAAAAAATCAGGTTTGAAAAAAAAATTGACCTGAGAAGTGGAAAGCGTACATTGGAGCAAGCAACTGTATTCAGACATGGTATTCTACTATAATGTTTGTTTACTACTTAATTCTGTCGGGTTATATAAATGGTATAAAACGTGTATTCAAAATTATTTTCTTAACCTTGTTGCAAAATATTCTAACATAATGTCACAATAAGTGTTACAAACTATTTTGCAAAATATTTGCCTAAAAATATTATACTAAATTAAAATTTTGTCTCTTTTGACAGCAACATTTTAAAATGTTGTGGTAGTGTTTTTCATATAAAATTTTATTTATTTATTTATTTATAACATTCGGCCGAAGCCAGGCTAATCCCAATAGTGCTCAGAGGCTAATAAATTCAAGGGATGCCATCCGGATATGACGGGACAGGGATATGGAAAGAAGTCCGATTTCAGATGCAGGAGGAAAACCGGAGCACCCGGAGAAAAACCTGCGAGGACGAGCATGGATCGGCAACCAAACTCACATGTGGCGCCGCGGGGAATTGAACCCCGGCCACAGTGGTGAGAAGCGAGTGAGAAGACCACTACACTAACCCGTTTAAAAGGTTTTAAAACGTATCATAACATTATACATGTTATATAACCCGACATTTAATGCTTAGACCAACTCCAAAACATGTTTATAACATATTTATAACGATTTTATTGGAACGGGCCACATAATAATTATATTAGTTAAAGAAATAAGAAGAAAGAGCCAATAATATAGGGATATATATTTTTACCAAAAACACGTTTGTATGTTTAGACCACATACAATTTTTGAGAGTAAGGAGGAGGAAAGTATTCTTTGTTTGTTTTTTGTTGCAAAATTGACATTGATACAGCAGTTTTTGCGTGAAATTGACTTTGTTAGTAGTTTTAAGCAGCTTCGAGGAAAAACAACACGGATTATGAGGGGCTAGACCGTAGAGTGCCTCAAAAAACACTTGCAAGTGACTTAAGGGGAGGGTAAGAACGTTTGGACAGTATTTATTAGAGCACATCAGACATATCGAATTGCATTCTGAATACGAAGAATGGCCATCTGATATCAAATAATTTTGATTTTTTGAAATTCGCAATGTAATACGCATTTTATGGCAAATCATTAAAAATTGATATTTTTTGATATTTAACAGTACTCGAAGTAAACTTTATAAATCTGATGATTTCTACCTAAAGTGTATGGAGGTGGGATGAAAAGCCGACGATCAATTGAAAATTTTGACCTTTCGTATTGAAGATAAATTATGGATTTTTTCCCCAAAACACCAAAAAAAATTAGGTCTTTTTGGGAAAAAAATCCATATCTTCAATATAAAAGGTCAAAATTTTCAATTGATCGTCGGCTTTTCCTCCCAGCTACATACACTTTAAGACTATATCATTAAATTTATAAAATTTACGTCGAGGACTGTTATATCTCCAAATGTGAAAAATATCAAATTTTAATAATTTGTCATAAAATTTATATTATATCGTGAATTTCATAAAATGAAAATTATTTGATATCAGAAAGACATTCTTCGTATTCAGAATGCAATTCGATAGGTCTGATGTGCTCTCATGTCCCACAAAACATGCTGTCGAAACGCTCATTCCAGTTCCCTTAAGGTGGTACTACATCCCTGACCAATTTTGTGCCTATTTTTGTATTTTTCTCAAAAATTATAGCGCATTGGTGACAAGTAAGATATGTATATTATAGGGGCAAGAACTACAACTACTGCACTGGAAAATTTATTTCAGCACAGACAACAGTTGTGGTGTTACAAAAAAAAAATGAGGGAAAACCAATATTTGATCAATAAATCAATAACTACTTGTCTTGAGTCACTCATGAAATTCCAGTGTAGTAATTGGATTCCTTGCCCCTATAACATACATAACTTTTGTTACCAGTGTGTTATTAGTTTTTGAGAAAAATGCAAAAATAGTCACAAATTTATCAAGGGGTGTAGTACCACCTTAATGTTGCATAACTATTTTACTCTTATTGATCAAGACGTGCCGGCCTTATATAATATAAAAAGCAGTTTCATATATGTCTCTAATCTATACATGAAGTCATTACTAATGCACTTTTAGAAGTGGTTTCTACTCTTTGACGTGTGTTTTCCACTCTTTTAGGAATGGTTTTCACTCTTTTAGGAGTGGTTTCCACTCTTTAAGGAGTGGTTTCTACTCTTTTAGGATTGGTTTCCACTCTTTTAGGGGTGGCATTGTTTTAGGAGTGATTAAATCACTGTTCTCCTCTTTTGGAGAGTGCGTTTTTACTTACATTAAGATTGCAAAATTAAGACATGTCACTTAGGACACGTTTGCAGACTACACACAATTTTTGCAGTGATGTGCATTGTAGTAGCATTAGCATGTGACACACTTGTAGCACAAATAACTGTAGAAAGTTATATAGTGTAGAAATTCAGAATGAATTAATATATATAGATTCGTCAAGGTGAAATGATAATCCGAGACTGAATTAAAGACTAGTTTTGATGTAGGGGCCTACACGAATTTAACATGAATGTTACCTTAAATTACGAAGTTTACCTGAATATATATATATGACTTTTAACTTAAGGGTAGACGCGGTATTGTTGGTCGAAGCAGCAAAAATATCGATTTTCATTATCTAAATCAATGTATTTAGTAGTATTGAAAAATTACATTTTGATGCTTTGCAAAAGTTCATTCTATATACTAATCATATACTTTGAAAACTTGCTTGGTTTATTGTTGTTAATGAGTTATATGTAGGCCTACATCTTGTCAAAATTGTTGTTGTTTCAGCCCTCTTTTCAAAATAACTCAAGAACCACAGGACCTACAAAAGTATGTGATGATATTTGAATCCCTCTGCACACTCGCTATGTAATGATCAATGCAATTTTTGCCAAATCTCACTACCGTTCGCAAGATGCTGTGAACTACAATCGCAACAGTTTAAAGTAGTCCGGACCCACCAAAATAGAGTTAGGACCCCCTGTTTTTAAATTTTCTGCAAGTTCAGGGGTCCCTGCAGACCCCCAGTTTTTCAATCTAGCGCTAGCGCTATTGCAGACAAACTATTTATGCTGCATATTTTGTGCAACTCGAACTCACCAAACTCTACCTCCGGACCCCTACTTTTTAATTTTCTGCAAGTCCACATTTTAAGTTGGCTACGGGTTAAATTGTCGTTCCGCCATTACTAAATATCTGAACTTATATTATTTATGGTTCGTACACCTAGAGTGTTTAGTTTTAGCGCTACCCCTGATTTAAATTATGGTGCTAGGACCAACGTTCTATCTAATAAACTTGTATAGGCCTACAGCCTGTCTCAAAAAAAATTGTGCAAGTGAAAAGCGCCCTCTTTGGCAATTAGAAAATACCGTTGTGACATGATGCTTACATCCACGTCAAAGGCGTAGACTTAGCTCTCAAATGCCGTTTGTTTTGTTCAATTTGCTTATTTTAATCTCGAGATATGCATAGTTAACGACGAAAGGGTAAAATCACATTTGTGCCACTTTTACTAGGGAAGAGGGCTTTACATGTAAATCACTGATAAGTATCAAGTTTATCAAAGGTTCCTTCGAGAAATCAAAAGAATGCATCAATTACACAATATAAGTTTTGTTTACTGTTTTTACTATTTTATCATGATGCAGGAATAATGATTCTCTTTTTCTACAGATTAAAAGAATAAATATTTCACATTCTGCTGTAAATTTAAATACATGTGCTCGTCAATGATTTTATCATGTTAAATACTGTTCTTAGTCACTCAAGACATTTTAAAAGACAAACAAATATTGCACACTAAGGTCCGTATGCACAAAAGAGTGAGACAGGGTCTATAAGAAGATAGACCTGGTCTAACCTGGAATTAAGTTCCATCAGGAATGGCCCTTTACTCTTATTTCCTTCCTAGAGTAGCTAACACATTCTAAAGGTTTTAATGCAATGTTCAAAAATAATACAAAACAACTTAAGCAAATGTAAAGGAAAATGTCCTTTCTCATTGTTCTAAATAGACCAGATGTACCTTTAGACCCGTTCTAACACTTTTGTACATTCGGACCTTATGGTCCGTATGCACAAAAGAGTTAGACCGGGTCTAAAGTTAGACCTGGTCTAAGCAGAATTTAGTTCCACCAGGAATGGACCTTTACTCTCATTTCCTTCCTAAAGTAGCAGCAAATTTTAAAGATTTAAATGCAAAGTTCAAAAATAATACAAAAGAACTTAAGAAAATGTAAAGGAAAATGTCTTTTCTCTTGGTATTAAATTCCACTTAGACCAGGTCTAACTTTAGACCCAGGTTTATATTACATGTTGGGAGAGAAATTAGACAAAATAATGCACGCGCGCTGATGTTGATGCGAATGATGCGTCTAATGCACGAGCCCCGAGGGGAGTGCATTAGACGCATCAACTTCAGCTATCATTGATGTACAGTAAAAGTGGCACAATTGTGATTTTGCTCTTTCGTTGTTAAATAAACATATCTTGAGATTGAAACAAGCAAATTGAACAGAACAAACGGCATTGGAGATCTAAGACTGCGCCCTTGATGTTGATGTAAGCATCATGTCACAACAGTGTTTTCTTATTGCCTAAGAGGGCGCTTTTCACTTGCACAATTTTTTTTGAGACAGGCTGTAGTGCAAAGATGTAGTACTTGGAAGAAGTGTAGGCCTATATGTAAGCGTTCAGAAACAAGTGGTTTTAAAAATGGTTCACTGTTACAGTACTCCTTTAGTGGGGTTTTAAGGGCCTAATACAATAGCTTTTAAATGTAAAAGTCATAAACATTCATGCTTGCTTTTAAATATACCAAATATACTTGTATAGGCATCAATTAAAATGACAATGTTTTATTTCATACTTTCATTTTACATTGTGCAGATTTATTGAATAACAATTAGTGTAGGCCTACTAAATACCACTACTACAACCATAACAACCTGTACACAAGTTTAAGAGTGATGTCAAAGCTCAACTTTTAAACCAAATAAATTGGTAGGTTTCGCTGTTTTTGTTTCTGTTCTATTTTGGTGTTTTTTATCAGTCTTAACTTTTAAAATCTTTTCTCTGTATATTATTATAAAGACCCTCTTTAACAATAAGTTTCTGTTAAGCTTAAAGGGCTATTCTTGGCATGGTGTTGTGGATGTAAACATTTTGTATGTATTTATACCTGTAAGTGGAAAAATATATATAATTTATATCAGTTTTTGACACGCTGAATCATATCAAATAAAATAAAATCATACACAAAACACTGACAATTCTGACCCACTCGGCGTTTCTGTAAAAAATGACCTACATTTTTGTAGACTACATTGTATTTTGTTTGCACTTAGGTACTTCCACCACTATCGTTTAACAACTTTTATGTGACGAAAGTGTAGGCCTATGATATTTAATAAAGGCCTATGATATATAATAATCATCGTACCAAGATCCCGTATTTTTGTAATACAATATTAGTATCATTTTTATTTTTAGTAGTAGTCGTATTATTGGTATGTGCTGGTACATCATGTATATAATGTGTAAATCTAGATCCGGCTTTAAAGTACGGTATCATAAATTATAGTAATTTTATATTCTTACCTTGTGCGCAGATTTGTTGCGTAAAAAGTGTACTAAAAAATAATACAAAAATAAGTCGATAATATTTCCAAATTTTCATGATGATAATTCCTTGGTACACCGCTGGTGTTATAACCACACAAGCGGTGTCCACATTTCAAGTTGGCTACGGATTGAATCCTCGTTCCGCCATTACTAAAAATCTGAACTTATATTATTTATGGTTCGTACACCTATTCATAACTTTGGTACTTTGTTCTCGTCGTCAAAAATTGCTTCGTTTAAAACTTTTATTAATGTAAAAATATTGCTACAAAGTTTGACGAAAACCACCAAATTTGATAGAAAACTGATTTTAGTGCCCGTTGGAGAATTTGCTTAATTATTGAAAGCAAAATAAAGGTAATTCGTATTGTAGCGATGGAAGTTTGTAGCCACCAAAATTACTCACGAACCTTGAAGTGGGTGGACTGGAGACAAAGGAAAAGTTAAGGGCAAATTTATTGAACCATTAAGTGCAATAATTATTAATTAGACAAAGGTTGGTTTAACGTGTGTTACGTTGAGGTATGTCATACTTTGTTATTTTGTACGTGTCAGGACCACAACTGAGTTTGACTATATGCCACTGAACCATTTCCATAAAACGCAGAACAGTACATGTCATTGTAGGGCTTCACAATTATTGAGATTGTGATAGCTGAACAGAATTAAGCTTAAAGCTTAAACTTAAATAAAATTTAATATTTGTATGCGACTGTTTACTTTTGAAGATTTTTGTACAATTTGGCAATGGTTCTTTGGAATTTGGTGTAAATGCAACTCTGAAATATGAAGTAAAGTATTTTTCTATTAGGCAACACAAAATTAAAGATAAGTTTCACGTTCACACGTTTTTGGAAAAGTTGAGGGGGGGGGGGTTTTTGTGTTTTTGTTTTGTATTGTTGTTGATTGCAAAATGGACACTGCAGATTTCCCGTATAATTGACATAAGTTGCTCGGCAAGGGAGGGGGGGGGGGGGGGTTGTCACTTAACACAAACGACTATGTATATACGGGTATACATCCTTCCCGGAAAACCTATAGGCTACCCCTGTTTTTGGACCACGCAGCTCCGAAAGACCACTGAATTTACCAAAACAGAGCGCTGAAAGACCCATGATTTTGATAATTTCTGCTCTTGAAAAGACCTCTAAATGATAATATTCCACACATTTCTGTGAGCATCTTCGAGGAGAACGATGATATATAGGAGGCCGATCTGTACAAAACGTTGTTTTAAAAAAGGATGGTCATTGAATTCAAACAAAGTGAAAAAGGGGTCATTGTGTATAATATAGTGAAAAAATGGGGTCATTTTACTCATTGTGTATAAAATGTCAAAAAATAGGTCATCAGGTCCAGGTAGACAATTGTGAACAAAAAATGTAGCAAAATTCTATTTCTAGTCCCAAATTTCAAAAAAAGTGGGTCTATTGACAGGTACATATCGTCACTTCAAAAGTTGTGTATCCCCCCCCCCCCCGATGAACACAAAACATTTATGAGCAAAAAAAAAAAAAAAGAAGAAAAAAAAAAAAAAAAAAAAAGAAGAAAAAAAAAAAAGGAAAAAGAACATCAACTCATTAAAACAAATGTGTCATAAATATCAGAATATAAGCTAATGTCAATGCATATGTGTCAGTCGCATCTCCGTACCATGTAATCGGTAGGAAAAGAAGCATTTTGAGACTTAAAACTTTCTACATTGATATCATTTTGGAATATTAATTGGAAGGTTATTCCAAAACTTACAGGAGCAGCCACTGAAAAGGTTCTGTTCCCAGCACAAGTTAGGTTAAGGTCGTGCACTTGCAGGTGGATCTAATCAAGTAGACATATGACTTGACTTGGCTTAATATTATTATCAAAGAAACAAATTATACATGCTCAGTGAAGTAATAAACATAATAATTGACTATCCAACAGTGATATATCATTATACTTTTGGTGTTTGTGGCTAGACATTTTTATACTGCATAACTCATGATTTTTTAAAGTGTAATTTTGTGAGTGATTTAATTACAGGAGTTTTTTAATGTCACTGTATGTCACAAGGTAATAACATTACAATTGGTGTTATTTAGCTGGACCTTTTTTTACTGAATATCCCAGCAAACACAAAACGTTTTCGACATTATTCGCAAAAGGTTATAAAAGGTTGTCAGAAAACGTTTAAATGTCGGGTTATATAAAGGGTATATTAAGAGTATAAAACGTTTTCATAACCTTAAAAACATTTTTTGATAATCTACTGCTCAGCAAACAAAAATGTTTTACAGAAAACGTTTAAATGTCGGGTTATATAAAGGGTATAAAAACGTTTTAATAACATTCCAAAAACATTCTTGAAAACTTGATACAAAACATTCTAAACAGAATGTTATTTTGGGGTTGAAAGAATATTTTGCGAAAAACGTTTGCCCAAAATATTTTCAATAACGTTTTGAAAACGTTTTCCTGATCTTTATATAACCCGACATTTAAATGTTATTAGACGGTTTTGAAAGAAACATTTTAAGAACATTTCTGTGTTTGCTGGGTTCAAATATTTTAACATAATGTTATTTAAGTATTGACGCAATATTTGGCAAAAATGTTTGCAAAAATAGTTTACAATAACATTTTTTGAAAACATTTAAAAAATATTGTTGTAGTGTGTTTTCATACAAAACGTTTTAAAACATTATTATGACCTTTATATAACCCGACATTTTAATGTTATTAAAACGTTTTACCTAACCAAAAGCCAAAATATAATTTATTTAAAACGTTTTTAAAACGTTTTTGTGTTTGGTGGGATGTCATAATTATTTAAAGTGTAATTTTGAGAGTGATTTAATTACAGAAGTTTTTTTTTAATGTTACTGTCCTTTAAGTAATTGTTTCTAATACTATAATAGCGTTTTTATTTGTCTATCATATTAAATTAAAGTATAAGTATTTCATATTAATCTTATTATAATAAGATAATAATAATAAGTATAATAATAATAAGTCTTTATTTTCCACATCATCTACATTAACAACAACATTAAACAACAAGCAAGAATATATAAAAAACACGAAAGACAAAAAAAGACGAGTAAAATGACATGGAGGAGATGATCAAAAGGCCATGAAGGCCAGAAGTGATCATTCCCTAAGACAGAATATAAACAAACATGATTTAAATAATGTTTATGTCACCACAATGAATATAACATCATTGAAATGACATAAGCATTAATGTATAAATATAGAATTAGCATACAAAATTTGTAGATAAATTAAGACATTAATCGCTCTAAAGAAGCATGTACATGAAATTTACAACCAAGTTTGATTCAATAAATATTTCTTAAATTGATTTCTGAAAGTTTTAACATTCATAGCATTTTTTTTTTTTTTTTTAAGGTAATTCCAAAGGGAAGGCTCTGATGTCCTGACACCTTTACTCGCAAAGTTTGTTTTTCTTTTCTGAATATCATAATCATCGTTTTTCCTAGTTTTGTGGCTATGAATTTCATGTCTTTTACAAAAGTATTCCTTAAATATGTTTGGCAAGTCATCATTATTAAAGAAACAAATTATGCATACTCAGTGAAGTAACAAGGAAATAACATTACAATCGGGTTATTTGGCTGGACATTTTTTACTGAATAACTCATGATATTTCAAAGTGTAATTTTGTGAGTAATTTAATTATGTGTGTTTCTAATTGTTTCTAATTGTGTTTTTTTGTTTTAAAATGTTTATATTAAATTTAAGTTTTTTGATATTTCATTAAAATGAAAAAATCAAGTTTATATACCTTAGTTGTCACAATGCGACAAATTCGTAAATTGGCATCATTTCATTGACAAAAGATGTATGTTATGGTCTAAAAAATATTTTAACAATAAGGTTACAATATCGCATACACTCTACCATACAATGTGCTGACCCATTTCATTTTGTTCGAACATTTGACAAATTCATAACATTTTATTATTGAAAATCATTAAAAAGATTGAATTGTAAAGGTTCCTCCTTGGTCATGTTGGTAAATGTTGTCAAAATGTAATTGCAAAATGTTTTTTGGCAAATATTTTCGCAAAATATTTTGTCAACACTTAATAACATTGTTAGAATGTTTTGCATAACGTTTTCAAAAATGTTTTCTAAATGTTTTAAAAACGTTTTATACCCTATACAAATGATACATAACCCGACATATAAAAGATGCTAGAGTGCAGATGTTGCAACGTTCTTGTTAAAATAATATTTTAGATCATAACTTGTTACTTCATCTGGGATATGAAAATACTGCTGGCAATTCTCGCGATTCCAAATACAGCGCGCCACCAACGACGGCAGTGAAAATTGGCATTTCCGTGTCTGGGGTCGACATCCTTTTCATCAACCATAGCTGACCATGCTTATGATTATTTATTACTCTAAAATTACTCTAAAAACACAATGTTTTATAGTAGGCCTACTTTTTGAATTTTTTTGAGATTTTCTGTGTTGAAGTGAAATATTGCAGTTTGACGATGTCCTTTTCTAAAACCCGCAAACTTGATGTTGATACTAGGCCTATCCCAGCAAACATTGTAATATTGGCCCAGTAATGGCTTAAACCGGTCTACTTCTGGCAATACCGGACACGGCTGACGGAATGACGCCAGTACAAATCCGATATTGGTTAATGTTTGGCCGCCGTTTTCTTATCAGGATAAGCTGTGCCGTACTTGGTCCATTATTGGGCCAATTGAAGACTACCTGAATATGGCATCGAGCCGGCATGTACATACTGGCCCAGTTGCGGCAGAAACTTGTTGGCCGGGCTTGTAGGCCCCGAGTACCGGCCCTGTATTGGCCCATGTTGCATTAATGTGGGCGTGGTCTTGAAACTCTGACATTTTTTACCATCAAAATACAATATTTGATCATTATCATCTTCATTTTGAAGGGCCACATGTTATTATTATTATAAAGAAGAGGCAGCGAGTTTGCGCTTGTTCCGAATATTTCATTTAATGCCTTGTAAAGAATCTACGTGAGCAAGGCATAATTGTTATCTGATGACACCATAGAATATATATTTCCTTTATCAATGGTACAGTTTTGTGAGCTTAGTTTGTTATCGAACTTTAATACTTTGCACATCAGGTAATACCAATTCACTTATGCTGAGTGCAAGTAAGTTTCCTTTTCAAAGGAAATATCTGGTTGAACAGGTGAAACTGACCAATAATGCCTGAACCGGGTAAAAAAGGAATAGAAGAACACTGCACAGCTAGACGTGGACCAAAAAAAAATAAAATAAAATAAAAAGGACCAAAATTGGACCATTGCCGTTTACTTACGGTTTCATAATGGGAATATATTGGCAATATTATATTGGCCCCGTACAGTATTGAATAAATTGGACCTGTAATGGGCCAATTTCAACCCATTTTGGCCCAGTGCTGGCAATATCTATTGGGCCAGTCGAATGCCCGTGTGCACGACCGTACCGGACCAATACAGGCTGCCATCCTTGGTCCATTATAGCAGCTTTTATAGAGCCAGTATCGGGCCGATTGTATAATGTTTGCTGGGATGTGTTTCCTTTTTGTTATTCATTTTCTAAAACCGCCCTTTTTTGTTTTTAAACTTTACGATGCTTTTCAGCCTGATACGCGCGAGCCTAGTCAATGCGAAGTAGGCCAAGGCCTGTCCTTTTTTTAAATGGAAAACGCATAGGTTTTATTTTGGTTATAAGAATAAATTGTTTTAATTCTTTCTAAATTGGCCTACATTTTCTAAAAATGGGGTTTTTTTGCACGAAGGCGCTTATAGCGGCCCGCCGCGCGGGATAGGCCCAGCAAAGAAACTCAAGTAAATTTTAAAAAGATTCTTAATGTCTCATTACTTATAAACATGCATCACATTGGTTTGCCGTTTTTGTTATTATTGTAATTGTTTGATTTGTCCTTATTTTATTTTTAGCCTAAATTTGTATTTTTAATTAGGCCTATAGGCCTATTACTATCAAACATTAAAAAAATTACGATCGCAATAAAAACACTTTGTAGGCATAGCCTACCGCATAAAAATAACATTTATTTTTTGTTAATATTTCAATTTGAGACTTTAATGCATAAGTTCAATAATACCTCATAGAGTTCTAGCATTATAATAAAGATGAAGAAAATTTCTAACTGCAAAAGACTACATGAATTTTAAAAGATCATTATTTTAAGGCATATCAAGAAAATATGCATTAAAAACTTCATAACTTTAGAACCAAGTATGTCTGAGCCGCCAGCCCCCGGTTCATAAGCCTATGTAATTTGGTTGACAGAATTGCACCACGAGAGTTTATTTTAAAAATTAACAGGTTGATTTGTTTAGTGCAAGTATATATTTTCTCCCGACATTATACATTGGGGACCGTAAAAGTGTTTTGTTTACAGGGCTATAAGAAGGAAATGGCTTCTAAATTTACGACCTTTCGTGATCATACAGTAGGCCTACATCATGCTACAAAGAGCGTTTCAAAACGTCATCCCGGAACGTCACACGAAAAATGCTTTAAAACAATTCATTCATATCTATTCAAGTTTGTAAAAAGGTTATAAATGTAAAACATCTAGGCTAGGCCTATAAAAATAAGACAAGCGTTCAAAACATTTACATGATTTATGAAAACCAAAAGCTTTTATCTTAATCATGTATCACGCATGGTAATAATTATGGGAAAAGATATCCAAACAAGAAATAAAAAAAGGCACGAATTTGCGTTTTAGATTTAATTTCCTGTTTGAAATTGTCTTGCATCAAAAGCATTTGCTTTTATAGGCCTACCCAAATTCGAAAATTGACATTTTGACATCGGGTTTATAGGCCTAGATGGTCGATCAGAGACATCAACATTTTTGACATCGAGTTTTAACCGTAGATGGTTGACTAGGAATAGAGTAGGCCCTACATTTGAAATAATATTCGAAAACGTTTTAATCGTAGGCCTATTAAACAAAATATGCTTTACGCTGTCCATGCTGTTAAAATATGTATTGAATATTTCGTTATTCTAAATATTGAGGATTAGGCCTACTTTACTTTAAACAAACAAGGTTTAAAATTGGGGTTTTTTGTAAAGGATATATTCATGGGTTTAAGTAGGCCTATCCCCAATCATGTTTTTCAGTGTTTTCTTTTCTTGTAAACGAGAGCCTAAAGTATTGTCCCAAGCGCCTCGGATCGGGTTCGGAAAAGTTTGAAAATAAGGGTTTAATGCCCATTATTTTGTCTGGGAATAGGCCTAACACTCTGAACATTCACAGAGGTAGGCCTAAACCATAACTGTCGAAATTAACTTTAAAAAGGAGGCAGAAAAAAAAACTTTCCGCTGTCCATGCTGTTAAAATATGCATTGAATACTAGTATTTCGTTATTCTAAATATTGAGAATTAGGCCTACCTTAAACAAACAAGGTTTAAAAATTCAAGTCTATTAGTATTATAGGCCTACTTACAACAAAGCTTAAAGACCTGAAAGTGTTTTCTTTTTTTGTAAACGAGAGCCTAAAGTAGGCTATTTTCCCAAGCGCCTCGGAAAGCCGGTCGATGGTTAACATCGTCGACGCGCCATGGATGTCGACTTTTACCCATGATGCTCTGCGCGAAGTAGATCAGCCAGGCGTGATCGTAGGTGGCGCGCTGTATTTGGAATCGCGTCAATTAATTAAACAAATTTCGCGTCATCAGACATCCAGTCACGTGTGAGTTTGTAGTAAGCGCGAGAGCGCGAGTCATCGGACACGCGGTGCGCACTGACCTCGCAGTACGGTGTGCGCGACAAGAATACCAAAAATGTGGCCCGATTTCAGCACACAATGCATAAAGTGAGAAGATCCAAAGTTACCGTACGCATGATTTGTAAGCATCTAAATCTTGCTCTGATGTTCTTTGTCGGTAATAAATCAGCAGAAGCTTCGTCGGCCAGCTATGATGAAGTAGCCTACAATGATATCAGTATTGAGGCGCAACTACCAATTGAAAAACCACAGGGGAATACTGGAAGATGTAAATTAAGTGTCGAACCGGGTGTCGAGCCGCCTGATCTTACCAAGCCTGAAAAAGAGGCTTCATTTTGGAGTCTTTGTGAGTGTGATCCTAGTTGGGGATCGAACCCGGGTCTTTCACAAGACGACGACGACGGTGACTTGACAACGGAGTATTCGTAAGTTCGTCTACCGTTTGATGATAATGAAAAGTTAGCGAGCCTCGCTACATGTATAGCCTACTGGCCATGCTATGCAGATTGTGACTCAATTGTGTTTTCAATTCTTTAAACTACCCGCACTTTCAATATTTCGAAAGTATTCATTATTCAGTGTCTTGATAAAGAAATGATAAACATTTAACAATTAACAATTTTTGCATCGATTATATACTTCTCTTGATAATACCTATATTGAAAGACAGAGATAAAAAGACTAGTTCGCGTCTGACGTCAGGGCAAAGGCGCGCCGTGATTGGTTGCCGACCTGCGTAGTACGACATTTTCTGTCTAGTTGTCAGAATTTTAGACGCGATTTAGTCTTTTTATCTCTATCTTAGTTAATACTACTGATATTGGTATTGTTGAAGTAGCTAACTACTGCTGATATTGGTATTGATGAAGTAGCCATTTACTGCTGATATTGGCATTGATGAAGTAGCTGTATATCTACTGCTGATATTGGTATTGATGAAGTAGCTATCTGCTCATTGTATTGATGAAGTAGCTGTCTACTACTGATATTGGTATAGATGAAGTATCTATCTACTGCTGATATTGGTATTGACGAAGTAGCTATCTACTGCTGATATTGTTATTGATGAAGTATTTATCTAGGCTAGTAATTGCTATTGATGAAGTAGCTGTCTACGGCTGATAGTGGCATTATTATTAATGAAGTAGCTATCTTCTGCTGATATTGGTATTGATGAAGTAGGTATCTACTGCTGATATTGACATTGATGAAGTAGATATAGATACTGATATTGGTATTGATGAAGTAGCTATAATATTGCTGACATTGGTATTGAAGAAGTAGCTATCTACTGCTGATATTGGTATTGATGAAGTAGCTATCTACTGTTGATATTGGTATTGATGAAGTAGCTATCCATTGCTGATATTGGCATTGATGAACTAGCTATCTACTGTTGATATTGGCATTATTGATGAAGTAGCTAACTACTGCTGATATTGGTATTGATGAAGTAGCTAACTACTGCTGATATTGGTATTGATGAAGTAGCTATCTACTGCTGATAGTGGTATTGATGAAGTAGCTATCTACTGCTGATAGTAGTATTGATGAAGTAGCTATCTACTGCTGATAGTGGCATTGATGAAGTAGCTATCTACTGTTGATATTGGTATTGATGAAGTAGCTATCTACTGCTGATATTGGTATTGATGAAGTAGCTATCTACTGCTGATATTGGTATTGATGAAGTAGCTATCTACGGCTGATATTGGTATTGATGAAGCAGCTATCTACTACTGATATTGGTATTGATGAAATAGCTATCTACTGCTGATATTGGTATTGATGAAGTAGTTATCTAGGCTTACTGCTGATTTTGTGTATTGATGACGTAGTTGTCTACTGCTGATACCGGTCTTGATGAAGTAGCTATCTAAGGCTGAGTGATAGTGGTATTGATGAAGTAGCTATCTACTGCTGATAGTGGTATTGATGAAGTAACTACCAAGGCCTACGGCGCGGCTGACAGTGGTATTGATGAAGTAGCTATCTACGACTGATATTGGTATTGATGAAGTAGCTACCCAGCAAAATACAGAAAACGTTTAAATATCGGATTATATGAAGGGTATAAAACGGTTTAATAACATTTGAAACTTGAAGTAAAACATTTTAATATGTTATTCAGTATTGACAAAATGTTGTGCAAAAAGTCTTACCAGAAAACATTTTGCAAAAGCATTAATTTTTGGCAACATGTTTAAAATGTTGTTGTGGTGTTGTTTTGTATGAACATTTTTTTAAATATTTCCCTGACCTTTTTATAACCCGACATTTAAATGTTATTAAAACCAAATCGTGCTGTTGATACTGGTCTCGATGAAGTAGCTTTCTACTGCTGATAGTGGTATTGATGAAATAGCTATCTACTGCTGATAGTGGTATTGATGAAGTAGCTATCTACTGCTGATAGTGGTATTGATGAAGTAGCTATCTACTGCTGATAGTGGTATTGACGAAATAGCTATCTACTGCTGATAGTGGTATTGACAAAGTACAGGTAGCTATCTACTGCTGATATTGGTATTGATGAAGTAGTTACCTACTGCTGATAGTGGTATTGACGAAGTAGCTATCTACTGCTGATAGTGGTATTGACGAAGTAGCTATCTACTGATGATAGTGGTATTGATGTAGTAGCTGTACTGCAGGATACTGGTCTTGATGATGTAGCTATCCAGGCCTACTGCTGATACTGGTCTTGATGAAGTAGCTATCTATGGCTGATATTGGTATTGATGAAGTAGCTATCTACAGCTGATATTGGTATTGACGAAGTAGCTATCTACTGCTGATAGTGGTATTGATGAAGTAGCTATCTACTGCTGATAGTGTTATTGATGAAGTAGCTATCTACTGCTGATAGTGGTATTGATGAAGTAGCCATCTACTGCTGATAGTGGTATTGACGAAGTAGCTATCTACTGCTGATAGTGTTATTGATGAAGTAGCTATCTACTGCTGATAGTGGTATTGATGAAGTAGCCATCTACTGCTGATAGTGGTATTGACGAAGTAGCTATCTACTGCTGATAGTGGTATTGATGAAGTAGCTGTACTGCAGGATACTGGTCTTGATGAAGTAGCTATCTACAGCTGAACATGGCACTGAACATGAATTAGCTATCTACTGCTGATATTGGTATTGATGAAGTAGACATGTATTCCAATGCAGATGTTTCTTATTCATGAAATAGCTCCGCTGATACTGGTTTTTATGACGTAGCTGCTTAGATACTGCTGATCTTGGTATTGATGAAGCAGCCATCAATAAGGATGATCTTGGTATGATAGGCCTACTCGAGGGAAAAAGCTCTAATAAAGGCAGGTCCCAAAGATCTAATTGGAATGAAATAATGGATCTCAAGGATCTGACTGCCTGATGAACTGGAACAAAAGTTTTTAGAAATTAGGCCATGAAATGAATGATGGCCGTATAGTATATAAGCTAACAGATATAATATTTAAATCAAGAACATGTATGGAACTAAAAAGTTATGACATTATCATTTCAGCGTAATACATTTTCATAAACTTAAGATATTAATGCTAAATTCAACACAATGGATTGGACAATTTCTTGAAGTAATCCACTTGAATCTTTTTTCCAACAGATATCGCACTGCAAAAGAAACACAGAATGAAGACGACACTTTAAGCGTCGACAGCGGTAGCACCCTGCACGACTCGCACCACAAACCTCGCCCCTCCGTGGATCAGTTACTCAAACGAGTGGACCTGCTAACAAGCGATGTTGACCAAATGAGGAGTCGAGCTCGATGCTTAGCTAATGATATGGACACTATGAATAGGAAATTGGACTTGATGGAGGAGGAAGTGAAGGAGTGTCGATTATTAGATGACTTGATTAACAGACTAAGACTCGAAGGGCAGGTGGAGGATGATTGCATATTGAGAGACGGAGCAGTGACAAGTGCATGGACAGGGACAAGTGTATGACCAGACCCATAGGCAGAATTTGTAGGGGGAGGGTGTGTGTCGAATTTCCAAAATGTGGACCTTCACCCCCCCCCCAAGAAAAAAAATGCTTGAATGTAGAAAGTGGACTTCACCCCTAAACATGGACCTTCAGGGCTATATTGAACAGCTAAACATAAGAAAGTGGTCAGTTTGTTAAAAATGTTCTTTCTAATTTGGTCTTTCTTGGCTACTTTTACTCTGGAAAGTGGACTTCTTTTTTGCAGGGCTTTTGAGCTGTGTATGACAAACACTTTATGTGTACAATTAAATATGGACACCATCATTTATGGCTGGGTCAAATTTGTGTATAATATCCTAAGTCATAAAGGGTGTGATAGCTGTGTTTTTACAAACAACCAAGCAGCCATGCGGAACATGGACAGACTAAGATGTAACTTTTGATATTGTTTTGATTATTTGGCCCCTGCACTCTAAATTTTACAACGGTTAATGTAGCTGTGAACAAATAGTTGAACCGTTTGTTGCACTCTCTACATACTTTGAATAAACATGTGTACATGCAGTGCTTATCATAATAGTAAACATAGTGTCCATCCGTCCGCGCGCTATCGCGTATGCGCGGTGCGCGATATCGCGTACGCGCGGTGCGATATCGCGTGCTTGCGGTGTGCTGGGTACCGAATTTAGCGTCACAGCTACAAGCGTCACAGCTACAAAACAGAGTTGATTAAGTTGTGTCTTAATCATTGAGAGACGTATATATATCGCAGTTTAAAAGGTCAGGACAAGTATTATGGGTAACGGGTGTTGGGTAATTAGAGATAGGCCTATCACGAGAACCGCCCAACCCGAGAACCGTGAAATCTAGTATCACATAATTACCATTACATGGGCACATGAGTCAAATTAGTCTTTTAGTAAAGGGCTTGTGATTGTTAGAAGACAATTTATACAAATTACAACATGTATTTTCGGGACAAAGTGCACTAACACATACATGTAGTTGTACCAAAAGTATGCGTTTGTATTTTCGGGACAAGTATGTGTTAGTACAGTATAAATAACCAAGAAATTACTTTTACCAATTACGAGTCTTTTTCCAAAAGACAATTGACACCTATGGCTGCTTTATTGGATTTATATTGTAATATTATAGGCACTATATGTACACAGGTTTATTCAAAGTACGTAGCATCAAGACAGTGCAACAATCGGTTCAACCATTTGTCACAACTACATTATCCGTTGCAAAATTTAACGTGTAATCATGTTTAAAAAAATGATACTGAACGAAGTCTTTTCATATTCGCTCTGCAAAGGAATTTTCAAATTGAAATCACATGCATGTCAGCTACTAAATTTTCATATACCCTTGTACAAATTACAATAAAGGTGAGAATGGCTAGTAAAAATAAATTCCATGACCATTTAATAACTTTCTTCAGATGCACTATATATCATGATTATATACTGACGCAATTATATGTGTTTATAATAGAGGGTTCCTTCTGTTCTGTTGCACATTTACACCACAAGCATATCATATTTATCATAATTGCACTGATACTATAATATTTTAATCAATATTTATTCATATACGTCACATCAAAATCATGGACTTAGCTGGAAAATGAAATATTGAGATATATTTTCATGTTAACCCCCTGAGCACTACCTGCCGGTCTAACATTGCCTCTGATTGGTCGATTACATGATATCTTTACTTTAATCACCAATCAGAATGGAGCTCTGCAAATAATTCACCCCAATTTTGAAATTATTCTAACAATGTTGCTGATTGGTCCAATTGAAAATGAAAACTTCTTTTTGGCCAATCGGCAGGTAGTTCTCATGGGGTTAAGTAAAATTTGATCACCTTGATTTTGAGACATCACTTGTTAAAATGAGCTATTCTAGTTGAAATCCATACACCCCCTATGGAAGACATGACCTTAATCTCCCACACATGTACAGGGGTGTAGATTTCAAATGGGAGTCACCCATTCAGGTAACCCTGGTCTGGATTTTAACTGGAATAGCCCAATTGATCAAGGTTTTCAGATTTTATAAGTGAAAATAATGATTTCTTTTTTTGTTCTTTTTTTATCACAATTTCATCCATAATCTGAAAAACAGTTTGCTGCAAAGTCTACTCTTTTGATGTGACTGGTCACATACATAATTCTGTAAACTCATACTTTACAATTAAAAATTCTCATATGTGAGTCTACACTACAAGATATAATAGACTAGAAACACATGTGACAATTTCAAAGGAAATAAATAATCTACACAAAACCTTCAATAGTGTTCACTAAATAATATGTGCTGTACCATTTTTCACTGCGACGTGGCAGTGATGTCTGCGCGCATTTCATTGAGTGCAGCCTCAAATCGCTAGCATTCCCTCAAAGCGCTGGTGTACACACACATAAAGACCCCACATACATGTAGATGCATGAGCGAAACAGATGTTTCAACACATTGACGTTGTCACTACCACATCAGAATGCAAAATGGTATAGCCTCATACCATGGGAATGTTAGAAAATCATCAAAAGAATGCACTTGTCGGTTGCTACATGTGTCTCATTTTACATAATAGCTAGGAATAAATACCAGACTCATCTCAAGTGGGGGTCACTTCAACTTATACCCATGTCATATGATTCAGGAAAACAGAGAACATGCCTGAAACCATTTGATTTGGTGACGATTTGAAGTGACCTCCACTCTAAATGAGTCAAGTATTTATTCCTAGCTATCATGTAAAATGAGACACATGTAGCAGCCGACAAGTGCATCCTTTTGATATGGATGCACACAAATAACATGTGTATCAAAATGTAATAACTTTGGTGCAGGTACGCATAATGGAAATATAAAATCTTGCGGACTCCCAATCCACCCTGTACAATAACACCGCAAGGCTCGGGGGAAATTAGGCTTGAGTCTTGGCTAAAAACAAATCAAAACAATTTCACATCAAATGTTTTGATATAAATCTTGCTTGTTTACATCCCTTTTTATGCAAGTTGTGCCTCGCCCCATGAAACAGTCAGTGGTGTACCTATGCCTGGCATTATGTCAATCATGCGCGTGCGTAGCTCACAGAAACTCGGACCTCAGTGACAAGCTGCTTAGTATCATTGCGTAACATTATTGGATTTTTTTTTTGAGTTGTGCGTAATTTACATCATCCGCTTATGGGGTGCACACCTTGCTTTGAAATGTATTATGTTAATTGAGAGAAATATAGGATTAGTAGACCCTTACATCAGGGCAGTACTTTCACTTTGTGGGTAGTCATTGGGGGAAACATTTTGCATCCACTAAAAAGTTTGTAGTGGCCACATAATTAGAGAAGGAGAAGCGGGACTTGACTGCTATCTTGATATACAGACATGGAGCTAAAACTGGGGGTATTCGGTTTCCCATAGAATGCGTTCAAGGCATTCGTTGTCATGCAAGCACAACATAGATGATGGGCTCATTTGAGAGATGCACTTGATGTGACTTGCACGTGAGTACCAAGACGCTTCAGATGAGACGCAGGCTTGTTTTGGTTAGTCTCCACGCACCGTCGGCAAGGACCCGAATACCCCAGATTTTATATCCATAGCTGCCGGCGCGATTGTATGTGGCAGTATAGGGAGTCCCTGTTCTCCTTCTCTGTGGTAGTGGCCCATAAGGGATGGCTTCATAATACAACTGGTAGAATTGGCTTTTTGCAGATGGGTTTTGAAGCCGTCCGTAACATAAGTACATGTACAGCCAAGATTTTTGTGCTTTACCTTCAGAACTTTAGAACTTCTTCTTCATGACTACACTGCCTTAAATGTTGATTGATCAAACAACAAGCATACGTCTACTCATTTTACATTCACTGTACTATCTTTGGTAGCTGACACGTTTTGGTAAATATATAATTCACTATTAACCACTGTAAGACCACCTACAAGTTATTGGATCTCAGTAACATTTACAGCAGTTCATTGCTGTCTTGACACTCACATCTAATTTGCAGTAAATTAGTAGTTGTGTAGTAAATTGGATTGGGTTAACAAAACTAAGTTTTAAATACATCACAGTTAACATTAAATAAATGATAGCACATAAGATCATATGAAACAAACTGACCTAAAGAATGGGGCATTGTTATACCAGAGAGCCATATTTGCAACACATCTTAGTGTAGTAATTTGTACGGAGTCTGTGGGAGCTAGCTAGCGGACTAACAGCAAGCTGAAAAAACTCCTGAGACTTGACCTAATAAGTTAATATAAATCTTGCACCTCGCTTATTAGAAGACACAAAGTTCAGGGAATTTCATTTCATATGTTGGTACTGACTGAAGCTGCAATGGAGCGGTTGGATCTGGTCTTGTTGGGCTACCGGCTGGCGTGACTGGAGTGCTGTATAGGAGAGAAAATATCAACAAAATGGTATTATACAACCACTTATTGGTTTTAACAGAGTTCAAATTACTATAATTGAGAAATAAATAGAGAATCCAGATATACATGTAAGCCTTTTAAACCCCTGGTCACTAGAATATTGCTTTTACTTACTTGATAACCATATCCAAGATTTCATTCAATTTCTTCTGCCACCTCTCATTCTAATAAACAAAGCAAACACAAATGATACATTATAATGACAGTTGAATAGCGATTATTGAATTGATGATTGTACATGTTATACTACTTTCTTTCTTGGCCAGGCAGTGAATATGCATTTCAATGGGCGCAGCTTCAAATCGCAAGTACACAGTCACACATTTAAAGACCTTTAGAACTACTTCTCTTAAATGTTGAATGATTAAACAATGTGCATTAAGTCTAATCATGATTACATTCATTCAGACTTCAAAATACATTTGCGGGGCAATTTTTTGAAAAGACCACTTATGAGTTATTGGATCACTTGGACATACTGCATGAGACATCTTAGCCAACACACTGGCCATCTTTATTCACAATGTACCTTTTGTTCCGCAGCAGATGCCAATTCTTCCAAAGTTGAGTTCTGGAAACTATGCAGTATGTCCAACCGTTTGTCCCTGTCGTCTTCTGGCTCATTCCCGTCGATGGCATTGGATATCAGGATCCTCTTGAGAGACTCAAATGTGATTTGTTCCTGCATTTGTTTCTGTTTTGGAAAAGTTGTATATATTTGAAAAGTTAGCTAATCGGATACTGGTAACAAAGTGATGTAATTGCTAACTCACTTTGATACGATCAGAGGGCACAGGCTCAGCACCCCTCAATCTACAATCTATGTGTTATGGGTCACCTTTATATTTTTTTCCTTCCAGACAGTAGGATCTGGCAGACTTCTAGAATTTAGGGGCATTACGGTTAGTAAAGATCACAGGTTGAGCCAGGTTGTGAGGCTCTGCCCCCATGCCTGGACACAGGACAAAAATAAAGAGTGCCCATGTGATCAGGAGCACTCATGAGAGCCAATTCATTGCAGGACAGGGTTGGTGAACGTCATAAGTGGGAAGCAGGGGCCCAGTGTAGGCCTCTCCCTGTGAATATAGCTCAGGGCGCATTGTGCTAGCCCTATTATATAGCCCATCCTTCTAGATGCATTACAAAATGGTAGACATCTTATATGGCCATGGATTAGGACAAGCAAGCAGAATGGCAGCTACCGTACTGTTTATAATAAATGTTCCCCCTCTAATAAACACCCCCCCTCCAATATTTCTGTGAAAAATTGACAAAAATGCAAACATTTCTATGTCATATTGTGTGAGTGAGCTTAAAAAAAAATTACATGTACAAACCCTATTATGGCTCGCCAGAAACCTTCTGGATTTCTCAAAGCGATTGATGTTGTTATTGATCTATCTGCTTGGAGGGGGAATCTCGGCCGGATGTTATTGAAGATTTCTAGCGAAACTGTCAGCAGAAAAACGTAAGTTTTTGCCTACTAATGGTAGAATTTCACCATCTTGCTTGATGATGCACTTACAGATGTAATTCTTTTGTATTTACCACAAAAATGTCATTTTCCACTCAATTTCTGTATGTGGGCAGCGCCATGAAAATAGCATTAGTATAGTACTAAATCCCTCCTGTCTACAGGAGCACCATCGGGAAATTGAACCAGATTTTCAAGTTTGTTCATTGACAACTCACTTGCAATAAATGCCCCCCCCCCTTTGGAAAAATGCAATGCCCCCGGGGCATTTATTACAAACAATACAGTATATGTAAATAAGGACATTGATGTTTACATCTGTGATGTCATTTCCCCACAGAAGAGATGGTTAAATATGTAATATCAGCCAGTTTCACTCTCTTATCTCATATCTTGATTTCACCTTTTTACAAAATCCATGTTCAGCAGATGTTAATGATAGGCCTAAAATTAACCTACTGTAGCTGAGACTTAGGGAAGCTTGTGGATTACAAGTCGATATGAATATAATAATATATTTCAAGCCTGCTTCAATGTGTCTATGAGGGTTGTGCGCCAGCCCCATAGAATTAGAGAAGGAGAGGCGGTACTCCCTATACCGATACGTTCAATCGCATCATCAGCTATGGGCAGAAGATTGGGGGTTAGGGTCTTTGCCGACAGTGCGCGGAGATCAACAAAAACAATTCTCATCTCATCTTTAACGTCCTGGTATCGCATGCATGTCGCATCAAATGCGCCCACCATCCATGTCGCTTTTGCATGACAACCATTGCCTCGAGCGCATTCCAAGGGAAACCGAATACCCCTAAGCCCTCACACACCACCCATGAGGATGCAACTTACCCTTGCAGCAGTTGGGGAAGACTGTGCAGACTCTGCTAAGTCAATATGAATAGATCCCAAGTCGGCTGCACTGTGTGGACGAGGCTCTGAAAAAGAAAATAACCTCAATGAAGTAAAAAATAGGGAAACAACAGCTTCATAAAGGCTATCTGCTTGCTTTGCAATATTATGAAGAATAGGAGTTCAAATGGAAAGTCGATGAATGCCATTTTCAACCTTTTAAGTTGAAGACCATCAACATCTGCGCTATAATGCTAGCTTAACTGACACCCTACTTTAAAAATTCTGAAGTAGATTAATAAAACTATGATCAAAAGTAACACATATTTTTTTATCATTATCTTTATATTTCATCAGTTATATTTTCCTATAATATTTCAAATTGAGAAAAATGGATATATTGGTTTTTGCATCAGAACTTTTCATGTGAATTCACATTTTTGTAGAAAAATATGATATTTCAGCACCATTAATTGTTTTGAACAACAAGATGATATTAAATCATAATAATAATAATAAACCATCATTTTATACAGTATAAATTGGGCTAATGCAGTTGAAATCCATACTCACCATCCCCCCCCCCCATGGAAGACATGGCCTTTAAAATCTTCCACACAGGGAGTGTGAATTTCAAATGAGGTTACCTGAATGAACGGGTGACTCCATCGAGTAAGTACATAATGCAATGCACTACAGTAAGCCAAATAATTAAGGTACCAGTTATGTTCATCACTTGTATATCCTAAACAAAGACAGATATGTCATAATGGAACCAACAGCCAATAGCTACATCTTTTAGCTCTAATTTAAGAACTCATTTGTTGAAATAGTTCAAGAAATATCCACACGACGATCCAAAAACTCAAGGAAGATGCTAATTTAAAAGTTTGCTCCATATGATGCCCTATTGATTTGTACACAACGTGTTCGCGAACTGGCGCCATGCTTCCATTGATTAGCATGTTAAAACTAGTGTCATGCTTTCATTGATTAGAACACAAAATTGCAACTTTTGATTTTGATTCTTCATTAGTTTTAGATCACCGTTTCTTTAATTCTCAACCAAATTGAACAAATAAAGTCTTAAATCAGAGCTAAAGAGTACAGGTATTGGCTGCTTGTTTTATAATCTTACATATTTTTCTTTATTTAGGATATACAGGGGTGAACACAACTGGTACCTTAATTTTTGGCTAACTGTATTTTTCGAGGGGCAGGGGTATACAAATTATTTTCTTTATGTATTGAATGTCCCTGGCATGTAGATGGTCTTTTCAAAATAAAAAGTCCCAAAGGTCTGTAACAGGGGGTGGATGGATTTCACCTGGAATAGCCCATTAGTAAATCTACTTACCATTATGTTCATGTACATATGGCATTGCTAGCCTTGAAGCATCTAATCCACTACTACTAAGGGCTTCAGTGATCACCTCATATGAGAATAGGTATTCCTCTGGCAGATTATCAAGATTCAAGGAGCTGTAAAAAATACCATATCAAAGTTATGAATGCACACCAATAAATGTGACCTGCTATGAAATGAGCGTAAAGTCGCAAGTTGGTAGTTTTGAGACGTCCTGACGGCTGCATTGGTGTTGTTTCACATGCACCTGTTCAAGCCAATAATATGTCTGTATATCCTTTGTGAATAGGGGCACAATGGGCCATTCACAAAGGACATACTTCTGGCTTGTACAGGTGCATGGCAAACAATGAACATCAGCACCCAGGATGTCTCGAAACTACTAACTTGCGACTTTACGCTCATAAGTTCAAGTAGGAAGTCACAAATAGGAATCCTTCTGTATGGAGACTACATGTACTCCAACAATGAATAACATGACCTTTTGTACGCCTTTCAAATTAAAGTCGGGTTCATTTTTATTACTTCCAGGGTATGTTAGAGCACATAAATTCTTTACAAAACTGCACAAATCTGGTTTACGATGATATTTTAGATTCTCTGATTTAGCAAATTCACTTACATAGTACCTTTAATAATACATCCATCATTACACATATTTTTCACATTTCACCCACTTTGAAACTGATAATCACAATAAAAATTAGGATTTGAAGCACATCAATTTAGCATGAATACGGATACACAACATTTTTTTTAACATTAAAAGGCAGCACGCATCTCGCATCTTGGTTCTTACCTTCCTAAAGTCTGTTTGTTACTTGTCTGAATGTTGATTGGTGGCAGCAACTCTGGAGCTGACTTCTGTCTGGCTTCTATGACCTGCATATGGGCATAACAAAAATTAGAATATAAGCTGCCACCTTAATTAAATCCCCAAGTCTCAAAATTCCCATTTGATTTCAAGTTTTCAACACAGAGAAGAATTATTTTGCAGCAGTGACTTTATTTGCCTACTATTTCAACATTTGCAACAGACATTGGATACTTTTTGCACAAAATGCTTGTCCCAGAGCTAGAGCCTGTATTGACACATCGTCTGCACCCCTATGCAAATCATCCACCCTTAGGGATAAAGTATTTCTCAGAAGAAAATGAAAAAATAAATGCTGTATGCGCATTAAATAAATGCCGCAATGCAATTATTAAATAAATGCATTTTTGTTCTATTTTGATGGCAGAAATTTCTGACTTCTTACCCCTTTTTTTCCTTGGGCCTAAAAATTGATCAAACATTAAGAAAAAAAAAAGTGGGTAGGTAGGTCAGGATTTAAAAAAAAATTGAAATTACCTTTTAAAAATAAAAATATTTAAGGTCGGCAGTACTATATGTAGCAGGATAGGTTAGGTTAATAGGTAACACAACATTAGTTAACACAACATTACTTACAGTCCACACGTGTTGACACAATGCAGGGATGGCAGTCAGCTGACCAATTAGGTTAAAATATCGTCCTATCGTTGCATGGAGGGCGCACTTGTGTGCCGATGGAAGCTTGGATTCAGAGTCGCTTGCCAAACTCTGTAACACAGAAAATGAGGAAACAATATTGTCAAATTGCACGCATGATTTGATCCATGAATCAGACCAAAATCAGAAATTTTGAAAATTGAGTTATTACAGTACATCAACCTGCAACGTTTAGGGTTGTAATTTCATCTAGTCTTCGACATTAAGGGTCACTTATTCGCAGAGTGTTCGTCATCTGATTTCCCAGTACTAAACCAAAAGAAACAAAAAATGAGTTCCATTGTATTCTCTTTATTAGTACCCATACTGAGAAAATTGTCATTACACATTACGCCATTGAAGGGTCCGTTTTAGTGTCTTACGCCATTTGGCGGGTAAACTGTCTAATATCTTACGTCAATAAGGGGTGAAAATTTAGGATCTAACTTTGAGATGCTGTGACAAGCATGGGTATGCACTTTAGTATGCCAGTGACCCCCCCCCCCAAGTAGGCCTATGTAACAAAGATATCTTACCTGTAATGCCAGTGACAATCTGATCAAATCCACTAATATATCCTCTATTCCTAACTCTACAACAAGCAGCGCTATGTATAAAGCTACAGTTCTGTGACTGCTACTCAGTAACAAAGATATCTTACCTGCAATGCCAGTGACAATCTGATCAAGTCCACTAATATATCCTCTATTCCTAACTCTACAACAAGCAGCGCTATGTATAAAGCTACAGTTCTGTGACTGCTACTCAGTAACAAAGATATCTTACCTGCAATGCCAGTGACAATCTGATCAAGTCCACTAATATATCCTCTATTCCTAACTCTACAACAAGCAGCGCTAGTGTACAGTATAAAGCTACAGTTCTGTGACTGCTACTCAGTAACAAAGATATCTTACCTGCAATGCCAGTGACAATCTGATCAAGTCCACTAATATATCCTCTATTCCTAACTCTACAACAAGAAGTGCCAGTGTACAATATAAAGCTACAGTTCTGTGACTGCTACTCAGTAACAAAGATATCTTACCTGCAATGCCAGTGACAATCTGATCAAATCCACTAATATATCCTCTATTCCTAACTCTACAACAAGCAGCGCTAGTGTACAGTATAAAGCTACAGTTCTGTGACTGCTACTCAGTAACAAAGATATCTTACCTGCAATGCCAGTGACAATCTGATCAAGTCCACTAATATATCCTCTATTCCTAACTCTACAACAAGAAGTGTCAGTGTACAGTATAAAGCTACAGTTCTGTGACTGCTACTCAGTAACAAAGATATCTTACCTGCAATGCCAGTGACAATCTGATCAAATCCACTAATATATCCTCTATTCCTAACTCTACAACAAGAAGTGTCAGTGTACAATATAAAGCTACAGTTCTGTGACTGCTACTCAGTAACAAAGATATCTTACCTGCAATGCCAGTGACAATCTGATCAAGTCCACTAATATATCCTCTATTCCTAACTCTACAACAAGAAGTGCCAGTGTACAATATAAAGCTACAGTTCTGTGACTGCTACTCAGTAACAAAGATATCTTACCTGCAATGCCAGTGACAATCTGATCAAATCCACTAATATATCCTCTATTCCTAACTCTACAACAAGCAGCGCTAGTGTACAGTATAAAGCTACAGTTCTGTGACTGCTACTCAGTAACAAAGATATCTTACCTGCAATGCCAGTGACAATCTGATCAAATCCACTAATATATCCTCTATTCCTAACTCTACAACAAGAAGTGTCAGTGTACAATATAAAGCTACAGTTCTGTGACTGCTACTCAGTAACAAAGATATCTTACCTGCAATGCCAGTGACAATCTGATCAAATCCACTAATATATCCTCTATTCCTAACTCTACAACAAGCAGCGCTAGTGTACAGTATAAAGCTAGTTCTGTGACTGCTACTCAGTAACAAAGATATCTTACCTGCAATGCCAGTGACAATCTGATCAAGTCCACTAATATATCCTCTATTCCTAACTCTACAACAAGAAGTGTCAGTGTACAATATAAAGCTACAGTTCTGTGACTGCTACTCAGTAACAAAGATATCTTACCTGCAATGCCAGTGACAATCTGATCAAATCCACTAATATATCCTCTATTCCTAACTCTACAACAAGCAGCGCTAGTGTACAGTATAAAGCTACAGTTCTGTGACTGCTACTCAGTAACAAAGATATCTTACCTGCAATGCCAGTGACAATCTGATCAAGTCCACTAATATATCCTCTATTCCTAACTCTACAACAAGCAGTGTCAGTGTACAATATAAAGCTACAGTTCTGTGACTGCTACTCAGTAACAAAGATATCTTACCTGCAATGCCAGTGACAATCTGATCAAGTCCACTAATATATCCTCTATTCCTAACTCTACAACAAGAAGTGTCAGTGTACAATATAAAGCTACAGTTCTGTGACTGCTACTCAGTAACAAAGATATCTTACCTGCAATGCCAGTGACAATCTGATCAAGTCCACTAATATATCCTCTATTCCTAACTCTACAACAAGAAGTGTCAGTGTACAATATAAAGCTACAGTTCTGTGACTGCTACTCAGTAACAAAGATATCTTACCTGTAATGCCAGTGACAATCTGATCAAGTCCACTAATATATCCTCTATTCCTAACTCTACAACAAGCAGCGCTAGTGTACAGTATAAAGCTACAGTTCTGTGACTGCTACTCAGTAACAAAGATATCTTACCTGCAATGCCAGTGACAATCTGATCAAGTCCACTAATATATCCTCTATTCCTAACTCTACAACAAGAAGTGTCAGTGTACAATATAAAGCTACAGTTCTGTGACTGCTACTCAGTAACAAAGATATCTTACCTGCAATGCCAGTGACAATCTGATCAAATCCACTAATATATCCTCTATTCCTAACTCTACAACAAGCAGCGCCAGTGTACAGTATAAAGCTACAGTTCTGTGACTGCTACTCAGTAACAAAGATATCTTACCTGCAATGCCAGTGACAATCTGATCAAGTCCACTAATATATCCTCTATTCCTAACTCTACAACAAGCAGCGCTAGTGTACAATATAAAGCTACAGTTCTGTGACTGCTACTCAGTAACAAAGATATCTTACCTGCAATGCCAGTGACAATCTGATCAAGTCCACTAATATATCCTCTATTCCTAACTCTACAACAAGAAGTGTCAGTGTACAATATAAAGCTACAGTTCTGTGACTGCTACTCAGTAACAAAGATATCTTACCTGTAATGCCAGTGACAATCTGATCAAGTCCACTAATATATCCTCTATTCCTAACTCTACAACAAGCAGCGCTAGTGTACAGTATAAAGCTACAGTTCTGTGACTGCTACTCAGTAACAAAGATATCTTACCTGCAATGCCAGTGACAATCTGATCAAGTCCACTAATATATCCTCTATTCCTAACTCTACAACAAGAAGTGTCAGTGTACAATATAAAGCTACAGTTCTGTGACTGCTACTCAGTAACAAAGATATCTTACCTGCAATGCCAGTGACAATCTGATCAAGTCCACTAATATATCCTCTATTCCTAACTCTACAACAAGCAGCGCTAGTGTACAGTATAAAGCTACAGTTCTGTGACTGCTACTCAGTAACAAAGATATCTTACCTGTAATGCCAGTGACAATCTGATCAAATCCACTAATATATCCTCTATTCCTAACTCTACAACAAGCAGCGCTATGTATAATATAAAGCTACAGTTCTGTGACTGCTACTCAGTAACACAGATATCTTACCTGTAATGCCAGTGACAATCTGATCAAGTCCACTAATATATCCTCTATTCCTAACTCTACAACAAGCAGCGCTAGTGTACAGTATAAAGCTACAGTTCTGTGACTGCTACTCAGTAACAAAGATATCTTACCTGCAATGCCAGTGACAATCTGATCAAGTCCACTAATATATCCTCTATTCCTAACTCTACAACAAGCAGCGCTAGTGTACAGTATAAAGCTACAGTTCTGTGACTGCTACTCAGTAACACAGATATCTTACCTGTAATGCCAGTGACAATCTGATCAAGTCCACTAATATATCCTCTATTCCTAACTCTACAACAAGCAGCGCTAGTGTACAGTATAAAGCTACAGTTCTGTGACTGCTACTCAGTAACAAAGATATCTTACCTGCAATGCCAGTGACAATCTGATCAAATCCACTAATATATCCTCTATTCCTAACTCTACAACAAGAAGTGCCAGTGTACAATATAAAGCTACAGTTCTGTGACTGCTACTCAGTAACAAAGATATCTTACCTGTAATGCCAGTGACAATCTGATCAAATCCACTAATATATCCTCTATTCCTAACTCTACAACAAGCAGCGCTAGTGTACAATATAAAGCTACAGTTCTGTGACTGCTACTCAGTAACAAAGATATCTTACCTGCAATGCCAGTGACAATCTGATCAAGTCCACTAATATATCCTCTATTCCTAACTCTACAACAAGAAGTGTCAGTGTACAATATAAAGCTACAGTTCTGTGACTGCTACTCAGTAACAAAGATATCTTACCTGCAATGCCAGTGACAATCTGATCAAATCCACTAATATATCCTCTATTCCTAACTCTACAACAAGCAGCGCCAGTGTACAGTATAAAGCTACAGTTCTGTGACTGCTACTCAGTAACAAAGATATCTTACCTGCAATGCCAGTGACAATCTGATCAAGTCCACTAATATATCCTCTATTCCTAACTCTACAACAAGCAGCGCTAGTGTACAATATAAAGCTACAGTTCTGTGACTGCTACTCAGTAACAAAGATATCTTACCTGCAATGCCAGTGACAATCTGATCAAGTCCACTAATATATCCTCTATTCCTAACTCTACAACAAGAAGTGTCAGTGTACAATATAAAGCTACAGTTCTGTGACTGCTACTCAGTAACAAAGATATCTTACCTGTAATGCCAGTGACAATCTGATCAAGTCCACTAATATATCCTCTATTCCTAACTCTACAACAAGCAGCGCTAGTGTACAGTATAAAGCTACAGTTCTGTGACTGCTACTCAGTAACAAAGATATCTTACCTGCAATGCCAGTGACAATCTGATCAAGTCCACTAATATATCCTCTATTCCTAACTCTACAACAAGAAGTGTCAGTGTACAATATAAAGCTACAGTTCTGTGACTGCTACTCAGTAACAAAGATATCTTACCTGCAATGCCAGTGACAATCTGATCAAGTCCACTAATATATCCTCTATTCCTAACTCTACAACAAGAAGTGCCAGTGTACAATATAAAGCTACAGTTCTGTGACTGCTACTCAGTAACAAAGATATCTTACCTGCAATGCCAGTGACAATCTGATCAAATCCACTAATATATCCTCTATTCCTAACTCTACAACAAGAAGTGTCAGTGTACAATATAAAGCTACAGTTCTGTGACTGCTACTCAGTAACAAAGATATCTTACCTGTAATGCCAGTGACAATCTGATCAAATCCACTAATATATCCTCTATTCCTAACTCTACAACAAGCAGCGCTATGTATAATATAAAGCTACAGTTCTGTGACTGCTACTCAGTAACAAAGATATCTTACCTGCAATGCCAGTGACAATCTGATCAAGTCCACTAATATATCCTCTATTCCTAACTCTACAACAAGAAGTGTCAGTGTACAATATAAAGCTACAGTTCTGTGACTGCTACTCAGTAACAAAGATATCTTACCTGCAATGCCAGTGACAATCTGATCAAGTCCACTAATATATCCTCTATTCCTAACTCTACAACAAGAAGTGTCAGTGTACAATATAAAGCTACAGTTCTGTGACTGCTACTCAGTAACAAAGATATCTTACCTGTAATGCCAGTGACAATCTGATCAAGTCCACTAATATATCCTCTATTCCTAACTCTACAACAAGCAGCGCTAGTGTACAGTATAAAGCTACAGTTCTGTGACTGCTACTCAGTAACAAAGATATCTTACCTGCAATGCCAGTGACAATCTGATCAAGTCCACTAATATATCCTCTATTCCTAACTCTACAACAAGCAGCGCTAGTGTACAGTATAAAGCTACAGTTCTGTGACTGCTACTCAGTAACAAAGATATCTTACCTGCAATGCCAGTGACAATCTGATCAAGTCCACTAATATATCCTCTATTCCTAACTCTACAACAAGCAGCGCTAGTGTACAGTATAAAGCTACAGTTCTGTGACTGCTACTCAGTAACACAGATATCTTACCTGTAATGCCAGTGACAATCTGATCAAGTCCACTAATATATCCTCTATTCCTAACTCTACAACAAGCAGCGCTAGTGTACAGTATAAAGCTACAGTTCTGTGACTGCTACTCAGTAACAAAGATATCTTACCTGCAATGCCAGTGACAATCTGATCAAATCCACTAATATATCCTCTATTCCTAACTCTACAACAAGAAGTGCCAGTGTACAATATAAAGCTACAGTTCTGTGACTGCTACTCAGTAACAAAGATATCTTACCTGCAATGCCAGTGACAATCTGATCAAGTCCACTAATATATCCTCTATTCCTAACTCTACAACAAGCAGCGCTAGTGTACAGTATAAAGCTACAGTTCTGTGACTGCTACTCAGTAACAAAGATATCTTACCTGCAATGCCAGTGACAATCTGATCAAGTCCACTAATATATCCTCTATTCCTAACTCTACAACAAGAAGTGCCAGTGTACAATATAAAGCTACAGTTCTGTGACTGCTACTCAGTAACAAAGATATCTTACCTGCAATGCCAGTGACAATCTGATCAAGTCCACTAATATATCCTCTATTCCTAACTCTACAACAAGCAGCGCTAGTGTACAATATAAAGCTACAGTTCTGTGACTGCTACTCAGTAACAAAGATATCTTACCTGCAATGCCAGTGACAATCTGATCAAGTCCACTAATATATCCTCTATTCCTAACTCTACAACAAGCAGTGCCAGTGTACAATATAAAGCTACAGTTCTGTGACTGCTACTCAGTAACAAAGATATCTTACCTGTAATGCCAGTGACAATCTGATCAAGTCCACTAATATATCCTCTATTCCTAACTCTACAACAAGCAGCGCTAGTGTACAATATAAAGCTACAGTTCTGTGACTGCTACTCAGTAACAAAGATATCTTACCTGCAATGCCAGTGACAATCTGATCAAATCCACTAATATATCCTCTATTCCTAACTCTACAACAAGCAGCGCTAGTGTACAGTATAAAGCTACAGTTCTGTGACTGCTACTCAGTAACAAAGATATCTTACCTGCAATGCCAGTGACAATCTGATCAAATCCACCAATATATCCTCTATTCCTAACTCTACAACAAGCAGCGCTAGTGTACAGTATAAAGCTACAGTTCTGTGACTGCTACTCAGTAACAAAGATATCTTACCTGCAATGCCAGTGACAATCTGATCAAGTCCACTAATATATCCTCTATTCCTAACTCTACAACAAGAAGTGTCAGTGTACAGTATAAAGCTACAGTTCTGTGACTGCTACTCAGTAACAAAGATATCTTACCTGCAATGCCAGTGACAATCTGATCAAGTCCACTAATATATCCTCTATTCCTAACTCTACAACAAGAAGTGCCAGTGTACAATATAAAGCTACAAAGTTCTCTGTAGAGTTTTGTGGCCTGGTGAGATTCTCATATATGTGCCATTGTATATCAGCTCCATTCTGTAAGAAATATAGGAAAGCACATTGTATTTAAGTCATGATATGTGATTTGCTCTGAGTCCACATGAACGTACTCCATTTTCCTTGAATTGGTGCATGATTGTAATACTCCATGGTGTACTAAAATACCATGTAAAACACTAAGCCTAAAGTGGCTTATTCCTTGGGTTAGTGTTAGCTATAGTAAATCCTTGGGTTAGGGTTAGCTGTAGTACAAATGTCCCCCAGTCAGAACTCTTACCCCCTACCCAGTAAAAAAACCCAAATTATGGAAATTTCCACTTTTTGCTGCAATTTTGTGCAACATTTCTTGATTTTGCCCCTCCTGAAATTCACTTTGCCCCCACCCCAATGCCCACGAAAAAATTCCTGGCACCGCAGCTGCCCTTGGCCAGATGGGCGAGTGCCTGTGCACGGCATCGAACAATTATGGGAGCTTTTACAGTGCTACACATGTATAGGGGTATCACCCCTCTTCTTTTAACATTTACAGATTTTTTATTTTCATATGGCCAAATTTCTGGATAAATATTGATTGATATAGTTCTAATAAGCAGACAACTTCTCTGAAACTTGACCACTTCAGTTGCAAAAAACAAAAACAAATTTCTCACTACCGCATGCATACCTTTCTCATAAATAATATATCTTGTCTAGAAGCCTTCTCAACAGTCAACCCTACTTCGGTGATGTCTTTGGAAATCTCACAATTACGATGCAGTTTCTTTGTGTTGGAATGACGATCCAGTAAAGTGTGGAAAATTTCTTGAACAACTAGCCGAATTTCTGAAAGAATGCAAGAAGAGATTATTATAAGATATATCGCAGAGAAATTCACCAGCATCGGCGGATCGTGCTGTTTTTTTTCACTTACGTTCTTACCCGATGCCCAATAAACTTAGATCCAAAAGTCCACCTATCACCCAAAAGCCCCCATTTTTGTTATATTTTCCTCTCACCTAAGCAAAGTTCCCTTACTTTGAAAGAATCCACCTTAGACCTGATGAGAGTGTCCCCCCCCACGGTAGCATATTTGTCAGTATGTGGTGAGCAAAACGATATGTTTGTAACATGGTTCATAATCAAGCTACTAATGCAATTGGCTATTAATTAGAGATATGCAAAATAAATATAGTGGTTTGTAACCACAAGGCTCTACTGGCCGTTATGATAAAATCTAAGAATATTTACTTACTTGACCAGAGACGGCCTCTTGACCTTAAAATTAATTACCTTGCAAAATTATGCCTTTCAATTTCAAGAAAAAAATAATTGGAACTTAACTTTTCTGACCTGATGACCTTAATATTACCACGATAAAAATTAACTTATAATGCCGACCAATTTTACCAAGTTTCATGACAATCCATTTATCTTTACTTATTTGATCCCAGATAACCTATAATGACCTTGACAAAATCCAACTTCTAACTTGATTTGTCTTCAATGTTAATTTACCTGAACTGCGTACAATGGACATGTTCAGCAATGGCTGCAGAAATGATGCCGGGAATGTTGTTGCCAATGAAACTGTGGAATATTGATTAGCGACTTCCAGCAAACTTTTCAGTAGTCTGTTTTGAAGAAGGATATCTCCTTCCCTATCAAATAAACACAACAAAATATTTTTAGCAACAAAATCGAAATCAAAATTGTCCTCTACCTATAGACGAATCCGACGAGCCAAGTGATGGTCAGGGTTAAGTCGGCCATAGCTGGGGGCCATACGCGCCAAACTAGCTTAGTTCGTTTGGATTGCGATCCAATATGCCCACTATCGCAAGCGCATTGGAGTGCGTCGCACTTGCGCAGCATCATGGGAGCCTGTGGTACTGGCGTGGCGTAAAATGGATGGAAGCCCCCAGCTTTGGCCGCCATTGAGGTGTAGGAATGTGTCAAGTCGGATTCGTGAATATTATACAAATACTACATACTTTGAAGGGAAATAGGGAAAACTATTTTTCCAGAGGTACCCTAAACCAGGAGGGTGACAGGAGATAGGCTCAAAGCCAGTACCTCATGAAAAACAATTGCCATAATTCCCCAATATAAAACATGTTCTATTTGTTTTATTACTCTGAACTTAGGCTATGGGGATGAGGTTGTCATGTAGATAGGGAAAACTATCACACATGGTTATGTCGTTTGCGATTGACCAATAAAGTGGCATGATTTACTCATGAATATTTATGAGGTGTAATCATTTAAGGTATCACTAGGATCTCAAACATCATCATCAGTCAGTACACAGTACTTTAACCTCAGTATGATTGTACATTCATAGAATGACCTTTGAATGTGTTGGGTACTGAAACTCATACTCCAAGAGTTGAGGTCAGATTTTGAGTTTAGGTTACTGAATTGTGTAACTGTAAATGAGACTTTTACAGCTCATAGTGTATATATCGAATAACAGACTACTACAGACCATGTATCAACAGCCAAAGTCCCTGTGCATTGTATGCTGTAAATTCTTGCATATTCATGAGGGCCGTTTGTTCTATCGTGCCGTGTCTAGTCACACCAGCGTTGCGTGCCTTCACGTATATGCTCTAGAGTGTTGTGTGCCATCGCGATTCGCGATAGACCGTAAAAATATGCGGTGAGTACGTAGAGGTTTTGCCTGTCGCATTTTGTAGAACAATCGGCCCTCATTATTGGGTGATGCCGAGACTTTGACTGCTTGTACGCAGTCTGTTATCTTTTTCGTCCATGATCGGTATGCTGTCAAGGTTTGCCAACACAGAGAGGGATCCTGAACATTGCTGCTGACTTTCAACAGCAAGCCATTCAGTTTATTTATTCCTAGCTATTATGTTAAAAGGGAACACCGACAAGCGATTCCTTTTGATATAAGGCATGAGAATGGCTTTTTTTGAAAACTGCCTGAGAAAGCATGTGAATTTGGCCTTAAAAGGCCCAAAACGTGTTGCAAAAAATAAAAATGCGTAAATTTGGACAATAAAGCTGCCTGAATTCAGGCAAAAACCTGAAAATTCTCAGGCCTGTGATATGGATGTACACATACCAAACATGTGTACATGTGTTTTTCAGTGTTCACTGGCCGACCTGACAGTATTCTTTTATTGTTCCCCATTTATAATTTAAGAAGCAAGATAAGTAAGGAACCAAATTCAAGTTGCACCTTCCATGCTATACTTACTCATTCATTTCTACGACAGTATCATTGTCATCCTCTTCACGGATACTCCTCCTATTGGGTAATGGTACCTTGCCCATGATGAACATCATGATTTCTATCTTCTGGTAATCTGGTAAGATACTGGCAAATACACCTGATAATACAAAAAAATAAAAAAATAAAAATAAATTCAAATAATGACAAATTGGTATCATTTATGTACCAGCAAAGATTCCGCTTATATTTTTTTTTACATTATTATGTGACCTGCTACCACGAAATCGGAGTAAAGTCGCCGCGACTTTATACTCATTTTGTTGAGTTTGTAGTTTCGAGATATTTGGTCTGACTAAGTTGATGTTCTTTGTTTGCCGCCACCTGTACAAGCCAGTAGTATCATCTTTCGTGAATAGCCCATAATTGTGCCCCCATTCACAAAGGACATACAGACATACTTAGTGGCTTTAACAGGTGAGTGAACACCAACGCAGTAGCCAGCATTTTGAGTGACTAACACCTTGCGACTTTATGGTAATTATGTGCTAGCAGGTCACATATAAATCAGAGCAAAGATTCATAGAGCTCAATGCATATAAATGTCTACAGGCAACCTGCCAAATGGATTAATTATTATCACAAAGGCGACCTAAAAAAATGTCACACTGGCATTCTCCTCAAATTGAACAAAAAATATATGTGTTGTTGTCCACCAAAATATTTTGGTGGAAGCAAGAGGAATAAAATGCACGCTACAAGTTGTTGTTTTTTCACTCACATTTTATAATTAAATCAATCCACTTCCGAGCTTTAAAAAAACACAGATTTTACAAGCTTACAGAAAGAAATGGCAAAATGGTCCACCAGATATAGGTTTAATTTGGGCTGTCGCCTATCTCCATTCATTTGTGTTATCCAACCCATCAGACAATGTAGGGCAACCCAGCATTGTTGCAGGTGCCCATTGTCAATGTGGCAACAACCCAGGTCGGCAATGATACGGTATCGTCATGTTTGATGTCGCTATTGAGTTAGCACATAATCATGAAATCTTCACAAACAATTCTAAATGTGAAAATTATTAAATTAAACTTCTAAAAATTAAACTTCTAATTAAATTCTAAATGTGTTATGTGTTGCTAAAGCAAAATTTTGTTTTCTAAATCGTTGGGGTTCAACATCCCAATATATGTAAGTATGTTGTTTTTCAATTTCTAATTACTTTTAAGTGGCATGTCAGCCTTGTAGTTTCCTCAGCCCTGTATGTCATGTGGTGTGTGTTCTATATACTGCCTGATGTGACTATCTTACCTATAGTGTCAATAATCCCCTCCTCAAATAGCATTTCTTCGCTATACATCATCATCTGACTGGATCGTTGTTCACCGTTCTGATTCGACAACCTCTGATCAACAGATGATCTCAGATGGCGCAATAAGGAGTTGAAAATCTCTAAGACAGATGGACCTGTAATAGGAAATATAAAATAATGCAGGAGGCAATATTACAAATATTTGTGAAATGTGACCCGATTTATTAGTCCACTCAGGGTAATGTCGGCAAATACAAAACTGAGATATTAGCCAGAGATAGGTTAGGCTTATATTTATTAGATTACAAACATGTAAAAATGTTGTAACATTAATTACAAACATGGGGTATGGACCATGCACATAAATCCTGGGGTGGGGGACAGGAGGGACATGTCCACCTACCTTTTGGCAAATGACCCATTTTTTGTTCTTTTCGGCCACTTTTTAACAATTCAGGCCGAATGTCCCTCCACACATTTCAAGATGGATTGACGGATGCTAATTTTATTCATTTTTAATTTTTATTAATTGATAGTATCATTAACAACTCTGGTTACCTATCCCACACAAAGCAAATTTTCCATAATTTTAAAACACTAAATATCTTTGACATAAATAAATTACAAACAGGTCTCTTTATGTACCGCTATGAGAACAAAACCCTTCCAAAATCATTCTCCAACTTTCTTTTAAAACACAGTGACATTCACAACTACAACACTAGACATGCTGAGCATTTTACTACAGTTAAACACACATCTAATTTAATCAAATACTCGATTAAAGTATCTGGACCTAAAACCTGGAATGGATTAAACAAAGATATAATAAACTCAAAGAATATATTAAGCTTCAAAACTAGCTTGAAGGACCGCCTGATTAAAAAGTACTTATCTAAATAAAATAAACCTATTATATAATTTTCAAGTATCATATATCATTTTCTTTCATCTTATAAATAGTTCAATATGTTTTAAACAAATACTGCCGTCAAATCCCGATGTTGGTTTTGGCTATAGGCCTCGGTACCGTGCACGCATGCGCTTATTTTAAATAGGCCTATTTGAAATCGATCCACTACATTGTCAACTTTTTTGGTTTTTGACTGCTACTGCATTGTATTATCCCTGTCCTGATTGATCCTTTCGCGCCCTGCCCTGTCTCGTCTTGTCCTGTCTTGTACTGTTCTGTCTTGTCATGTTCACCCCCTCCCTATTCTAATATTTCACTTTCAAATTTGCTAAGGTGGGACCAGCCTTAAAGCCCTTTGGGCTTATTTGGCCTCTCCTTCACATGTTTTTTTTTTTCACCCTTTCATATTATTCTCTTTCGCTTTCAAAATCTACTGAGTTACTGGTACTTTAATTAACTTTTTGTACAAATTAAATTTGTATCATTAATTGAATTGCTATTTAATCATAATCTTATGTGTAAATATTTTTATATAAATTTGTCCTACTATATATAATTTCGGAAATTGCGATTGTGATTTGTAATATAACCATTTAATTCTGTACTATCCTTCAGATACATTTCATTATGTTACCAACTTAATTAAATTTGTTTTTGTTATTGATGCTTAAATTTTGTATATAATACATATTATATATATGATTTTGGAAATATTGTTATCTATATATATGTGAAATCATGTGTGAATAAATTGAATGAATGAATGAATGAATGAATAGTAGAGTTTTATATCAGTTTACATGCTGCTAGGGTTTTCTCGTTGCCTAATATACATCTTCAGGGGTCTCACAGATTTTCAATTTTAAAATTCCATATAGTGACTTCAAAATGACCTAATCACACAATTCCAGTTGATAATAAAACAACATATTTAAAAGTGGCTCCAACCACCCTTTATTGAGCCCATTTAACTTTGGTCCTTACACTAATGTACATGTGGCAACTACATGTAACTTACCAACAGCTCCATCTGCTGCAATGGCAACAGTCTCCTTCAACACTCCCACCATGCTGCGCTTTATTTGCGGTGTATTCTTCATATTTTCATCCAGATGCAGCAACAAGAAATGCGGAGTGACGTAACGGTACTGAGACTGTAGATGGAATGCGTAACGGAATGTAAATTAGTCAGTAAAAATAGTCATTAACTTGTGGACAGTCACAAAACTGCCAAAACCGCAGCAAATCAAGATACCGTCATGGCTTCTGAGGAAGTACAGGTTCTCATGGCAAAAGACATTTACATTTTAGAACATTAGGCTATTCTGTTGATATCTATATAATACACTCCCTATAAAAGACATCTTAACCATTATTGCTAAATCTAACAAAAACTAACACAGAAAACCAATGAACACGCATGCCTCCCACATGATCTCATGCCACAATCACTCCTAGTACAGAATCGAAACTCTTGTGGCTACTGATCGTGTGCTTGTCACGCAAGGGGTCTAAGTGACTTCTTTGTTCACCTACACTCCTTTTTCCACTCTTCTTTCCCTTCAGATAGGATAAAAAACCCATGAGGGTGATACGGTTAATCTCCCACGCAGATAGGGGATGTAATTTTCAAATGAAGTCACCTGCAGGTAATTATCCCCATTTTGAAAACTGCACTACCTGCATTGACATTTCAGGGGGGGGGTACTCAGTACAAATGACCAGCCAAACAGGGATGTGCCGCAAACAGGGGTTGCATTTTGGGCCTTTTGGTGTATCAGTTGGGTTAAATTTAAGAGTGTTTGATTGAAACTAGGTATCCCCAGTTAAAAAAAATAGACTGTATAACATTATTTTTTGAGCTACTAACATACAGTGATCACTCTGAGGCTATACAATGTGATTTGGATTAAATTCCCAATGAAAAGATGAATACTTTTGCTAAAATTGCACATTTTTGAGGAAAAAAAAAGATCATTTGGCACCTTGCAGGGAAACTTACTTTCCCTTATTTCTCAGGACCGGACAACCTTTTATCAATTTTACAGTCCGGTCCAATCCTGGAATTATGGCACACCTAAATTCCACAGAGTAAGGCTGCTACATATATACTTACCTGTATAGAGTACATGATAACTTTGAAAGCTTTGATGGCAAAATCATTAGGAACCCACATCTCATGAAGATCCAAATGCCTGCAAAAATAAATCATCAAAAACAGGACAACTTAAAAGCGATGAACAATGGGAACATTGGGCTATTCCAATTGAAATCCATACAACCCCTATGGAGGAGATGACCTTAATCTTCCACATAGGGGGTGTGAATTTCAAATAGAAGTACCTGAATTTGAAATCTACACCACCTGTGTGGAAAATTAAGGTCATGTCTTCCATACAGACATGAGAATGGCTTTTTTGAAAACGCCTGAAAAAAGTGTGCGAATACAGGCTGAAGAAAAATGCATAAATTTGGACAACAAAACTGCCTGAATTCAGGCAAAAGCCTGAAAATTCTCATGTCTGTCAATAGGAGGTGAATTGATTAATGGTATAGACAATCTTCATCAGACACATTGAAACGTAAGACCAATCTCTGCAATCCCCTTCAAAGTAAAAATATTTAAACCTGGAAGGAATAGCTTAAAGTTCTTTGACCTGATCGACAGCCTCATCCCCCATTTTAATTTATCAAAACTGAGATTTTAGTATCAGAAGAAAGCTCATAGTTTCTCATTACCCCAGTGAAATTACCCCAGATATATTTTTCGTTTAAATGGTGTGAACAAAGACATAGTGATTTGTGGTAACCACACTGGAAGTGTATGTACTATCCTATGTTAACTCTACATTTTTTTTTCAAATCCATCTGACATTTACATTTTCAAAAAAAATTGTTTTTTAGCCTTATCAGTTGCAGAGTATGTTAGCACACCTGTACTGTTTTTCATTATATTTTAGATTTTTCATTTTATTTTAGAAAAATGTTCCTTTTATCTTTTCACTAATATAAGGCAGTAAATTTCTTCAGCAATAAGTTTAATGACTGTAAAGGTATTCACACTCGGTGTATTTTTTTGTGCTTTGCTGACTTTGGACAACTTTTTTTTATTAGAATGTTTTTGGGTATCCTTTTCAAATGTTTTCTGTTCTATACCTGAGTACTGGCTTAAGGACAGCATGTATGTTAGCATAGGCAGCTCGTCTCATTACATCTCGTAAACATGTCTCAGCAAGGACCTCTGGTTTTCCTTCTGCCTGCTCCTGGACTGGTGAATCTCTCCTGGAAGAAATTGAAATAAAATAACATTAAGAGAAAGGTTTTTAACACAAGTCTCCACATACCTACATAAATGACAGTCAGTGACAAAATTCACTGAGCATCCAGGATTTGAACCTAGGACCTTCGTTCACCGGACCGATGCTCTACCAACTGAGCTAATGAGTCAGATGGAGAAGAGCAGTGATCTTATTATCTACAGGCCTTCAGTTCAATACCCTAGTTAACTGGTTAGCTAGCTGTTACCTAGTTAACTGCTCACCTAGTTAATTGGTTACCTAGTTAACTGGTTACCTAGTTAACTGGTTACCTAGTTAACTGGTTACCTAGTTAACTGGTTACCTAGTTAACTGGTTACCTAGTTAACTGGTTACCTAGTTAACTGGTTACCTAGTTAACTGGTTACCTAGTTAACTGGTTACCTAGTTAACTGGTTACCTAGTTAACTGGTTACCTAGTTAACTGGTTACCTAGTTAACTGGTTACCTAGTTAACTGATTACCTAGTTAAAACTGGTTACCTAGGTAACTGGTTACCTAGGTAACTGGTTACCTAGTTCACTGATTTCCTAGTAAACTGGTTTCCCAGTAAATTATTAGTTAGCAATTCTGGCTGGCTAGCTAGCTAGTGAATGTTAAAATATCAACATTTACTTATGTGAATTCTGTTATGTATTATATTACAACAAACCTATTCATTGCAACAAAAGATGACAATGGCAGCAAACGGGCTTCAAGCCAGCCCTTGAAAATATATAGAAATAGAACATTCTGAATGAAAATATAGGTCAAATATAGGACAGGAGAAGTCAAATATCAGAAACCAGTAACTATTGGGCTATTCCATTTAAAGGCCGCTATAAATATCTGGAAAACATATTAAGTTGGGAGCTGTACAAAGTTTGGTGGTATAGAGGTGAACATTGACTTGATTTTATTTTAAGCCTACTTAATTGGGTTGTCCTTGAAAGTTTGCCTGGTCAACTGGATCCCCCTTTAAAGTCCACGCTACCCCTGTGGAAGATTTAGCTAAAGTTTTCCATAGAGGGAGCATGAGTTTTGCATAGAATAGACAATTGGGTAACTTCCATTTGAAATACTCACTCCAGTTGTGGAAGATATAGGTAAAGCCATAATACAGATGAATAGTATGAGTTTCAAAACGATTACCAATTACATTTGAAAAAACATAATCCCCCTGTGGAAGATATTTCCAAAATCTCCCCCAGGGGCAATCCCGGGGGCAGTGTGGATTTTAAATAGAATAGCCCATTATAAATGAAGAGAAAGGTCTCAAAGATAAAGTAAGGTTTGTATTATGAGTGCATTATTTATGTCTATAAATAATATATTAGGTAAAAAATAGAGGCCAGTAAAATCTACCAACCGACCTGTTGAAAATTTTTTGCACACAGCAATTTTCACTATACATAACATTCACTTGGGTGTGTAGAAAACATGTTAATCTGCTAAATATAGAAAAAATATATGAATTATTTTTACAGGAAATTTTGTAACAACATAGGAAAATATAGGAAGAGTTAAAAAATATAGGAAAAACAGGAGCACTTGAACCTTGAAACATTCACCCAGGCAAGTAAGGCAATTTTTAATTAGTAAATAAAGAAATATTAATGAAAAAAATAGAGAAAGAGAGCAGAAGAAAAAAAGTTAACATTCCTTAATACTGACTCAACTTCTCATATTCATAATATACAGACCTGTTTATTGTTCCACTGTATGACCCAAAGTTGGGCCAGCATGTTGAGATATTGTCCCAAAGGAATTGGAGAAAATGAAATGACAACATAAATATAATACAGGTATTTAATTGTCCTTGGGCCAATTGACAGCCTCATCCCCCGTTTCACTTCATCAAAACTGAGATTTTAGTATCAGAGGAAAGCTGATATTTTTCTCATTATCCCAGTAAAATTTAACGCCAGAGATATTTTTCGTTTAAATGTTGTGAACAAAAATGTGGTGAATTGTGGTAAACCACTTTCTTTTCTCTTCATATAGGCCAGCATGCTATAAGGCTTGGCTTAAGCAGTTTGCTTGAGCCTGGTCCTATCAGGACCAAAGTGTGTGTCCACCCAGATCGACCGGTTAAACAAACAAACCACAACCATAAGTATGTAGTATCCAATGGGGTATTGTTATACATGTCACAACAATAATTGTAGAATATAATATTGATTAATAATTACATCATAATTTGCCATTTTGGGGTTCTGTAAAATGAAGTATAAATATGAGTTAAAACTTGGTATATCTCTTTTTCTTTCTGCATTACTGTCAATGTGTATGCGAATCAACATGGATTCAACTGGTCAACGTTTTACGAGAACCTTTGCACAAATCGTTTTTGCATCAAATTTCTGAGCCTGTAGATATCCAATCTGAAAGAATTTTACAGTAATGATCACCTTTATAGCTTTATACTTACATATCAAATCCTTCATGCATATTAAAAAGGAACGATGGGATTATTTTGTCCATGTGAGTCTTGTCCCATATGTTGACCTGTAGGTCATCACTGACTGTCTTACGCACAACACCCTGTAATCCTTTTAATCCTGCAAGTCGAATCCTTCAACAAGACAATGAGACAAGAAAAATTAATGGCATATTTTCTTCACTGGGGTATACATGTATGTTCCTTAATGCTAGAATATTTCACTGGGGAAATAATTCTGCTACAATAGGGCTATCTATAGACCACTTGGCATGTGATGTCATTGCCCGGCAGTATGCACGCGCATTATGGCCATTTCCATTGTTCTTTGCCCTGCAGTGTGCGTATGCATCGTAGTTTGCTAAGGGCACATGCATTTTAAATCGCCCGCCACATTTCATATAGTACAAGAAAGCCATTGAACAGTGTAGCGGCTCGTTCAAGCATATCGACAGACGAGTCCCTCGCCTTTGTTGATAAACAGTGATGTCAAGTGGTCTATACCCTCTGCAAATTTCATATTGAAATAATGTTGTAGAGCATTGACACTGTGTGGACAAAACTACCTCCTTGCATTTAAACTACATGGCCATCACATTTTGCCACTTATCTCGAAATGTGACTTTTTAAACCCCCATTATTTCTGAGGCAATTCCATTAATTCAACATTCAGTTAACTAAGTGTTGATGGGTTAAACTAAATGATTGGAATTGAACTACACTACTCAAAAAATGAGAAAATAAATTTTAAAAATTAAGTATCAAACTTATAAATAGCTTTTTTCAAAAATAGCATTAATTAACATTGCAAATCAGATGAGTGTCACTTCATTCAGTATTATTATTTATATCAGGCTTTTGAGTGATACAATAAAACTGTATATATATTGTACAATATTTGCAAAATACCCGGATGCAATACAATATTTTTTTAATATTGTAAGCATATCTCGTACACGTCACGTGTTACCATGCACCAACACGCGTCATGATACAAACGGCACAACAATACAGACACCGTAACGGCTCACAGGAGATTTCGAACTGTATAAACAAGTAAAATCACAAACTTAATTTGCGGCAATTCTGGATGATGATAACTTTAGGAAATATAATCCACATCTATAAATAAACCGATGTTCCTATATTGTCTTTGGAGAGTAAAGAGCAGAAAACAAGAAGGTCAAAAGGTAAGCTTGAATGCACATTGGTTAAACCCGGTGGCTAGGTAAGCTTAAATTTTCATTTTACCGCATAGCAAAAGCCTGATATAAATAATAATAATATTGAATGGCTTATTTTCGTGTGATACAAGAATATATTGCACCATGGACGTACGTCCATGATTGCACACATTTGCACTTGATAGAAAAATATGTTCTTGTATCACACTCAAAGCCATTCAATATTATATAAATGTTCAGGCAACATTACTGTCAACACTTGCACTATACCAGTACCAAGTTCTAAAGTAAAGTCATAATCTTCCACACAGAGAGTACTTATGAATATCAAATGAGTTAACCTGAATGGGTGACTCCATTTGAACTCTACAACCCCTGTGTGGGGATTAAATTAAATTAAGGTCCTGTCTTCCAAAGGGCATATGGATTTCAACTGGAATAGCCCAATGCCATAGGGTCCAGCAAAGAAGACTTAACTTACTTTCTTCTTGTCTCCATATTTTCACTGTTGTTATGACACATAGAACTAAATTTTGAAATGAAGAAATCATATCTGCGGTGGTAGGATGGTGTGTCTTCTTCAATGTTGGAGAACTTCACAAACTGTTGGTTTAGAAAAAAGAAATAAAAGTATTTAGAGTTTATCCACATACAATGGTACATGTTGTACTGTAAAGATTTGACTTATGGCGCATATAGCAAAAACTTGGTGCCCTCTAGCAAATAAGGGCACAGACCCTTAATTCGTGTTGACATCTTCAGAGGAGAGAGCTCTCTTATTTATAAGTGAAATTTAATGTTTCAAGGCAAACATAGGGCGCCATTAGGCAAATCTTTACAGCAAATGTGTCCAGTGCACCAAAGGACCTATCAATGGCGCAGATTTCTTTCTTTAGCACATTAGAGGGATGGAGGTTGGTGTAAAATTTGTGAAGTGGATCCAAAGCAGCGGCTTTCACTCCCAAATTAAATTGTCCATGAAGTGTGCGCAAAATTGTCACTTTGGATCTAAAATGGTAAAATACAACATTAAAACTGGACAAACATGCACAAAGACCATATTTGTTACCAATCGGATAATAATGAGAAAAAATGTTATAAAGTGTTAAAATCCTTCAATGTGTCCAATTCTACAAAAAAATATAAATAAATAAATATTCTGATGGAAAGCCATCTCCATCACCCAAAGACTCAATTTTCTTTAATTAGCTAGGGCATGGCTTAAATATACCTGCTTTTTTACACTGTAACCTGTTGCAGGAAGACCTAACCAAAGATAAAAGAAAAGTTAACCCAATATAAACAACTTGTACTATGCCACTTCCATGTACAAATACCTCTGAATCCATGGATATGACTCAATTGTTTAAATATGGTATTCCAAACCTTTTTCACAGGTCAACAATCTTACAAACTCTTTCAAACCATCACCTTGTACAATTATTGTATTAGTATTATTTGTCAATTCCTCATCATAACTTTGCTTTGGGTTCCTGTTTTGTATGTAATGCAATTTGATCGATGATGTGATCACAAAATCATAGCGCTTTAATTTGAAAAGACTTTTCAACAACTTGTGAAATGGACTCCCATGTTCCCTAAAATCACTACATGCTATCATCCATACCGAATTGGTCCCTAGGATCTGCAGGTCTGTGTTGTTAGATTCCAGTAGCTTATGTACCATCTTGAGGAAACTCTCCACAAACAAGTTTAAACTCTGGGCATGGCATGCTAATAGTAGCTCATCTAAAGCCTGCATAGCTATGAACACATAGCTATAGAAATATAAAAAGAAAGGTACCTCAAGTTTAAAATTCAGTGATGTACAAGAAAGAAACATTGAAGACAATGGTAACATTAATGATGAAGACTGTAATAATGATAATTTTAATTACAACTATAGCAGCAATTTGATATTAATTAAGTTTAAGATTTACAGAGGCGATGTTTATTTGTTTGTTAGTTTTGTCACTTATTTTAGGGTTTCAAGCCCAGTTTTGGCTTCTATCTCCTTCCCATGCATGGATTTTTTTTGCATTCCATTGTTTTTAATGTTTTTCTGTAAACTAACCTGGTTTTGTAAGGGAGAGAATTAATACAATTAACATGTTATTATTAGACCCACTTCTACATGGTTTCATTGGATGGGAAGTAGTTACATTTGCAGGACATCATTGATATTTTGGATTGTTCCCTAAATAAATGAGCTATAAAGTGTGCATTCTTCTTACCCAACTCTCTGCCTGTATACATCCCTATCCAATCTTTTAGACAAGTAGCCTCCAATACGGTCAAGCTTCTCATTATGAGAGACTGCGTAGAAGGTCAACTTTGCCATGTTGCTACGGACCAAGCCATCCTGAAAAGAGTAAACAAACAAATTGATGACTGAAGAGTGTGTGTACTGGCAACATACTACAAAATATTTGAAAATAAAGTAGATCAAAGTTGTTTTACATGTATACATGTAAATTACATTCATTGGAAATGAGATTTGTCTCTTTTAATGCAAAACAATGTTCATAATATATGTTTAAAGCCATATTATAACCTTTTCTGTAAAAATAGATTAGTATTATTTTCCATAAAATGTTAGCTTTTACTGTCAGATACATGTACATGTATGTCTCCTTTTTATTTTGAGCCGAACAAGTGAGGTAAAGCAAAGAAAACTGGAATTTACTACTAGCGCCAATGCATGTTACTCCCGTGGTTGAAATACGGTGTTCGGACTAATATTTCCATCATAATGCGTTTATTCATAATCTCGGATTTTGACAAAACAACAGCACCTAAAGTCTTGATTTTTGTAGAGTATCTTTATTGACTAAATAAAGTACATTACACTCGTGTAAAAACTAGAATTTAACTTTTTTTTGAGGGCATTCTCCGCAAATGTTATAACATGGCTTTAAATACTTGCTATACAAGGTGAAATCTGTGCAGCAGGTTGTCCCTTTTGGGATCATTATGCTCTGCTTCACCAGATAAATCAACGCTGCCCCTCTAAGGCCTGGTCTTTCTATTCCATTTTCAAAAACAGGCCTGAACAATATGGTGTATTAGCTTTGCTGGTAATACGAGCAGCAAAACAAAGTACAAAACAAGTACTTATTCCATCCAAACCAAAGTAGCCAAGGTACAAAAACAAGTACTTATTGAACCCAATGTTAGGTATTTTGCCAACTAGCATTAATAATGAAACAATGCTCCATTACAAATCAGTGGCCTGAATATCTCAAATTAGTACCATACTCATATTATTACTTGTTTGGAGTGGAATGTCAAGAGCTAGTTTTCAATTGCTACTCATTTTGAAGGGGATTGTGTAACTAATAAAACGGAGAGACAAATGATAATTCCTCATTGTTGCAGCGAATTAAAAACAAGGTGGTTTGTTTAATACAACATATGTTTTTTAACATTGTTATAAGCTTACCTCCGACTCTGTTGGGAAGATGTTGTCCACCAGTCTCTTCCATCTTGGCTTGCAAGCCGACAAACACGTACAACAACCTGCATAAATATCATGAGCCATGCTTTCTAATAATCAAAGCTATAGGACTAGTGTCACTAAACCCTGGACCTTCGCATTACGAACGTATCAGTCTATTGGTCCAGGATAAAATAAATAGGGTATCGATGGGAGGAACATGGATAGGGGTATGTATAATGCAGATTCAAATGGGCAAATATATGGTGGAGCAAATCAAATTCAATGCAAAGACAGAATATTCATCCATGTTCAGGGGCACAGTGATGAGCAAATCAAAAGTAATGCACAGATCATATTCAGGGGCACACGAAATTGTATAGTAGATAAAAGACGACAATTTTACATTAATTTTGAAGTCATGTACATGTATAAGGCACCACAGAGCAATTTACGATTTATGGTGATTCGTAATTATAGAATAAGTGATCAATGTACATTGTACATGCATAGTTGAAAAGATAAAGACCATTATCATGAATCGTTTTAGTAATTTAAAGCATTAACAACATGTGTCCAAGGGTCATACACAAATTTACAGTTGTTATTTATTTTATTTTATACAAATTTAATAAAAAATCATAACCGAAAGCAAACAAGAAAAAGTGAGACATCGTTGTTTTTCAGAGAGAAAGACAGTCAATGTTCAAGTAAACATATGTGATACCAGGTATTTGATCAAAATTGATATTATAATAAAAGTATTTATAAAGCAATTTTAATGCAGACATACATTGTGTACCATGAATATTCAATGTACATTGTAAAAGCACGTACATAGGAAGGAAGGTGTTCAGGTTTGATTATGCAAAATGCCATCATGGCATTGTAATTGTAATTTGTATCATCAACGGACACAAATGAACAAACATTTTTCAACATTAGAAACAAATAACAGAACAAAGGGTGCATAATACATATATCAGAAAACACAAACACAATCAAGCAAACATCATCAAAGCAAATCATATTGAAATTGCAACAATGCCAAAGGTCCATCAAAGGGACAAATTATTGAAAAACATGCAAAAAGAAAGAAACAAAATGCATTGTGAGTTTTAATTCAATACAAAGCAAGTGCACATACAATTAATCATTATTATTTTTTATGCAAGGAGGGGTAGAAATTAAACCTGGACCCAACATTTACTTTCAAACCTGTTGATGCAAGTTAGCAGCTTTAATAGCACAATCTCCCACACAGGGCGTGCATGTATATCAGAGTCACCCATTCAGGTATCCTCATTTGAAATTCATATTCCCTGTGTGGAAGGTGGTTAAGGTGATACAATGCATGTCTTCCATAAGGGTGTATGGATTTCAACCAGGGGTAGCGCTGGCATGTTAAAACTAGGGGTCACAGATGACCCCTTAACTGACTTATAATCAAAAACTTAGGGATCAAAAGATTTTTTAAGGGTCAAGTGAACAATTCTCATGACGTAATTTCTATGCTTAAATGCTCCCCCAACCTCTGGACAGTGATGTTAATTTTACCGGTAAATTAAAAATGGCGGTAAATTACCAGTAAATTACCGGTAAAAAATGGTAAAACAAGTAAATTAAGTAAATTATAAAAGAGTTATATTGAACAATAAAAATTTAATTCTATTCATATTAAGAGCTACATAGATACTTGAACAGAGTCCTGTTTTGTTGAATAGTAGGCCTACTTTCCAGATGAAAATCAGCTTCATAAATAAAGCTGAAGTTCTAAGAAGTGAAACAAAAGTCATGTAGTATTTACGTACATTTTTAACAAGTATTTCAATGTTTTCTCTCATATTAAACAACACACGGACACATAGACCCTCCCTTGGGTCCATGGAGAACGACTGGTAATGTAGATTACATAGCATTAAAAATCAACCCAATACATCCCGCTGAACAGGGGGGCTGGCCAAGATTGACTGAATTTTGACGTCGTCATTGGTTTTACATGTAAACACAAAAATGTTTCAAATTATTCCAAAACTGCCACGCATAGTGTCCCGAGATCGAGTCCCACTCACTCCCGGCTACAAATTTTTTTTTTCTTCACATTCATTTTGAATCATATTTATTTTTATGTGAAAATGTATACATTCACTGAGAAATATATTTTGTGCATTTTTTTTTTTTTTTGTAACGGGCAAATAGAGCTAAAAACACAACTCGGCACAGGGCGTCCAATGTCCAGGCAGTGTTGCTGTCATATTGTCTGTTTTGTTTACGATATTGGCTGTTGCCACATGTATGAATAATAATGTCGTCCACCATCGTCTGGCGGCTGGCGCTCAATGTACTTTCGCGTTCACTAATAATACGAGTATGTTTCTATATTGCTGCACTGACTGTGTGTGTAATCAGTGGCGTCGATTTGTGGATGAAGAGGAATGGGTTTTGGCATTGAGAAAACTGAGGGGGGGGGTTACAGGAATAGGGCATTATGTAATTATTTATTGTTACATTATTCAGAGATGGAACTGAACCGAGACGGACACAGAGCCTATGTAGCCACTTTGCACAGGAGTCCTGGACTATAACATCAGAGAAAACTACATTCCGTTTTCACTTTCATGGAAGTATGTTCCACGATGACGTACATGGGTCTAATCTAAAAATAATTTTTCTATTATATTAAATTATTTTTCTATGACTGTTTTGTGGGAAACAGCCAAACTTCAAAATAAAAAAATCGCAGAATCGCGATGTGATGTTATGTGACCCGTCAGGGGAGAGAGAAAACAGTCGGACTCGGAGCCCGTACCACACCAGTCAGAGTCTCTGCATCATCCGATAATGAGGGCCGATTGTTCCATGAAATGCGACAGGCGAGACTGCCAGTGTTCGATTTAGAGGGGTTTTACATGCACAAATGCATGTAACTTTGGCTCTGTGCATGTAGAATTTTGCCTGTGCATGCAAAATTTTTTGTTATTCAGCCCATTTTTTGAGGAAAAAAATCAGTGTTGTGCATGTAAATTTTACTTTCTAAATCAAACCCTGGAGACTGCTATGCAATTTCCGCATATTTTCACGCCACGGTCTGTCGCGTAATTGCGGAAGCACACAACGCTCTAGACTATCGGCTTGCGTATCATGGGATGACACTGTCACTGCTGTATGTACAGAGCGCTGGTGTGAATGTTAGACATTGATCGAAAAATCTATCTTTTATGCACGACGACACAAGAGTTATGTGTGCATAAGATAGAACTTACGGCTATTTGAAAACGCGTCTGCATAGCGTTGATACTTTTTATAACGTTAGTAAAAACATTCTTCCTAATGTCACTTTTGGCTACAATTTTCCTGGACTAACATAATGTATCTTCGGATTCAAGGTTGCTTACTTTTAGAGAAAAATACATCTTTGAAGTACATTCTGGAGATGTTTTAGGTCACAGCAGTGCGATGCTCCGAGCAATGATCATGGCCGATTTACTGTCACCGATGTACACGCTAGAGACGACCTTTTTCAATTGGGTACATCCGGGTCATAAATCAGTCACAGTCACTGATCAGTGGTCACAGTACATGCGCAGTGTAGACGGCTGGTGGAATAAGCACGTGCGGAGTTCAGGATTGGCAAAGCAGCGACTTAGTAGCCCAAAAGGATGACTTTTGAAGATTTTCCACACTACAGTTTCCTGTCCAATAGACACCAATTGATGGTTAAGAAAGTAATTGAGTAACTTTTCAAATCTGGCGTAGGCAATTTATGGTATTTTGCTATCCCATAGATACCAATGTATGAATTTTAAAAACAATCGATCGACTTTTAATTTATTTGACTCGCGATTTGGGCTAACATTTTTGGCAACACTGCTGCAGAAACACGGCGTTGATCGAAGCCGTTCGGAGAACGAATATTGACGTTTTTCGTAAGTACATGTATGAAAATTTAAGAAAATATTATAGTGGTCATGTGTCATATGGTGGGGCACATTTGCGTTACAAGCACTGATTTTGATAATTTGTCCTCCTTTTCACTTAAATTGTTACATGTCTAAAACTATACATCTCACACCAACAAAACTATACATTTTTGGAAAGCTTATGTTCCAAGGAATCCAACTATGACAAAATAAAGTTGGTACATACAGGGTGCGTAAGAAAATATATAGGGTGATATCATGAAAAAATAATAATTTTACTAGTAAATTCATAATTTATTGCAATTGCTACTGATATGGAATACCTCAAATGTAATCTAATTTTGTGGCAGGCAACACTATGAGCTTGAATAAAATTTATACTTTTGCTATATTATGAATGACCAAAGTGGTGATACAGGGTGTGAAAATATACATAACTTCACACACAAAATGTTGATTACATTTTTGAAAATATTTTCTTTAGAGTGTATCCTAAATTTATTTTAACTGCATATTTGGATTCCTGGGGTAAAATGCTTTCCAAAAATGTATACATTTCCTATCTTAGGGTGTATAATTCTCAAGATACAACAATTGAAAGCCAAAACGCATGTTGTGACTGAAAATCTTGACATTGGTGTGTAAGTGAATAGGAAAAATTGAGGTTCTTGTGACTTGCGGTTCTCAGTGAATACTTGTAAACACGATTAGATCAAATTAATAGCTGAATAAGAGGAATGAATGATTAAGCTTTCATTTGAGGTATGATTTGCAAATTTAGCACACAATTTGGCAATGATATAATTTAAAATTAAAAAAGATGCCATGTCTCCCATAGAGAATGCACATACTCCTCCACCACTTATCCTCCACCGCTTATCCACCAGGTTTATCTTCGTTAACATTTTGGTATTGTTTACTAATTAAACAAAGTGGCATTCCAAATTGAGAAACATATTTGAAAATTAGAATAATCAGGCTGTATTAATAATACTATTATGAGCCCAAACTTGATGCAATTGGACCAAGAATAGCCCTGTGACAACAAGTTAAATCAGAAAGAGGAGAGAAAAATGTAACGTCACCAGGTATTTTGGTGTCCCACCATAAGACACACGACCTAGTACAGTGTGTCGGTAATATGTCACGAACTATTTCATGATATTTTGGAGACAACAACTAACTTGAGGAAGAAGTTTTTATTCATATGCATGAAATTGTACTCTGTATGGCAACTGCGTACATGTATCACACGTACATGTAAACAAGTACGTTACATACGATAACATCCTTGCAAGTTCTAACTTTCGTATCACAAGCTATCGTATCGGTTGTTCATACGAAAGTTAGAACATTTCGAACAAGTTAGACATGGCACGATCGAACAATCGGCCCTCATAAATAAGCGAGAAATCACACTATACAATACACAGGGACTTTGACTGTTGATACATGGTCTGTAGTAGTCTGTGCATATACATGAATGCCATCATCGATGGTACCCATGTACCCGCCGAATTCGACAGCCTGGCTTGCCTGTCCACGTCCATTTTTACAAGTCCAAGACAACAAAATAGCATTTCCCTTGTAAGGAATGACATGTATGTTCTATTACCTACCTGGCATAGTGAAATCAATACCAAATCATGACTCAGGCCAAGGTAATGGAAAAAACAACAGTATTTTGGGGCCTTTCTCAGTTTCTGAACCCGGCTAAATTTTTCAGTCATTCGACGGTGAATTTTTTTTGGGCGATGTTAAAAACAATGTTGCCAGCCTATTTTGCCCATCCATATCCCTGAAATAGATTTTCAAAATTGCATTTCGGGTGCGAGCGCCGGGAAGGAGGGGGGGGCTTTGGGTTTGTGCCGCTGATAATTATTTAGATCAAAGCATTTGCATTACAAACCGTTCAAACCCAAGGGAACGTCCATTATATATGAGCCTTATATGGAAGTCACCACTTGACTTCGATTTAGTATCAAAAGCCACAAGTACTTGAGTACCATCACCCACGGTCAGCTGACATTATTTTAGCAGATTTAAAAATAAATAAAAATACATTTATTATAAATGAAAATGAATCATGATATTATGATTTAAAAATAAATAAAAAATACAGGAATTATTAGTACTAGAGATTTATCATGTAAAATAATAAACAAAGTCGTCGTTTTAATAAATCATGACAAACTTATAAAATTAAAAGCATGCTACTATGCTACAAGTAGCCTACAGTACCATCTAAATAAATTTAAATTAATTCATGAATGATAAATAAATGAAAGTTACCTGAAGAAATTAACAAAAATAATAACTTAAACAAATAATATATTATATTTAGCTGTACAAATAAACGAAAAGGCCTATAAAAAGATAAAGAAAAAATCTGAAATGAATTCAGTGTAGGCCTACTTTTTAATTGTATTTTTACAAATTTAAAAATAAGATAGTGATATTAAATAATAAAATAGTAATAATAGGTCTAGTAATAATAATAATAAAATAATGATTAATATTTATAATAATAATTTAATAATATAATAGTAATAAATAAAAATAACAATAATAGATAATATAAATAAATAATAAATAATAATAAATAATAGTAATATAATATTTAAAAATAATATTGATTACCAAAAAACATTAAAAAAAACCATTCATCCCATTCATTTACATCGTGTTTATATTTTTAATAATATTATCAAACTTATCTCCACTGAAAATTATAAATAACTGTAAACAATTATAACTAAATATATTATAAATAAATAAGTGACAGCCAATCGATCAAAACCCATCATAAACATCCAGGCATCCATTGCCAAGACGGCGTAAGAGGATTAGGTAAATAATAACAAAGAACTAGTATTATAATAAAGGACGTTCCCTTGGGTTTGAACGGTTTGTAAAGCACAAAAAGCATTGGCGGCGGAACTGGGGGAGGGGGGAGGTCAGTGGCCCTCCACTTTTTTCGACCGGGGGCCTACCCACTCCATTTTAATCAAACTAGACTGTCAGGTCACTATAATGTCAAGGAGGGAGGTAAAAGTTATTTTATTTCAGTTCATGTTATGTTGTAAAGATTGAAAATTCTATTACAAGACTATTAGGCCCTACATTTCACTTTGGAGATTTAAAAATCTTAACAATTATCACTCGCCATTAAGGGAAAAAGCAAGTTAGATGGGAAGGGTAATGTTTTTATTTGGTATCATAACAGTGAAATATGAATGTTTTGACTTTTACGCTATCAGAGATGCACACATCCCTCACTGATTAAAGAAATATGAATTTAATCATTATCTGATTTGGACGAGTGGCATTTTAAATATTTGATTAGAAATTATGAAAACGGTGTTAAAAGCATGAACAAAACTATATTTGACGAGCTTGTTTCACAAAGTTCACAATCACAAACACATGTTTCTGATTTACCCCGTGGATTTACCTGTGCGATATTGCAATGGGTTGTGATGCTATATAGCCTATAGTAATTTCAGTTGGGTGCACCATAATACAACTTGAGCAAACAGTGGAATGGATGCACAGTGAGGCCTTTGATTCCCAAATGAGTTATAGTCTGCATATTGTTCCGGGATATTGTTATGCAGCATTGTTGTGGTAAATAATGGCTTGTTGATGGTATAACTCATTGTTGCCAATGTCAAAATGGTCAATAATTGTGATATACTGATCACACAAGTAAATGAGAAACATGTGGTTGTGGACTAAACATGGTTTGGAAACAAGCTCTTCATTTCTAAAATTTAAAAAAAAAGCCAAACCAGTATTTGACCTGGTATGGTATTCACTAGTAATTTCAATCTTTACAAGTATTTCCCAGTAATTTCCGGTATATGCCACTTTTCCTTTCATGCCTGAATTCACCATTTTAAGTTATGCACAAAGCGTGCGTAAGAAAAAAAAAATTGGCATGTGTGCATAAGAAGAACCGGGAAGAAGAATGACGAATGTCAACAATGATTTTCTCTTTAATGTTTTATTTCGAGTCTATTACGCACACCGGTGCTATACGCCGTAGAAGTGACGTCATAATCGGATTAACTACCATAGCAATAGATGAATACAATTTTTGAATATATACCGCGCTGCACTGCAGCAGGTTGCACTCATCACCTGTCTTCAATCATATAATAGATTTAATACAATACCTCTCTTTTCAAATAGACTAATCTTACAGGTGCAATCTATGGTTCAATGCATCGGTACCGCATGAACGTTGTAGTGCGGGGCGATATAGCCAAAATTGTATTCATCTATTGCTATGGTAGTTAATCCGATTAACTACGTCACTTCTACGGCGTATAGGCACGGAATAGGCCTGGAAGCGGCGCTAGAAATTAGCATGAAGCCGCATTCATATGTAAATAGCGTATTGTTATTTAAATTTGCGCCCAGACGTATTGAGGGCGACAGTCATGTTATCCAGACAGAGAATGTCTTGATGCGCCAGGCATGTCAAATTGCTGAGTGAATGTGTATAAATCCCTTTCTGTATAGGTAATAAGCTAGTATATTTCGTGTTCCAGTTTGTTATAACAAAAAAATAAGTATTATATTAAATATATTAAGTGTATAAACTTTAAAATTGACGTGAATTTGAAATGCAGAGCTCCAAATCTAGCTAAATCGTGTAGTGTGAAATTATGCTGTGTGACCCCCTCTGCGTGGTAGAATTATATTCATAAAACATTGAATTTAACATATAATATGGGCAGCCAACCACGATTTATCAGCATTTAAAAGATATATTAATTAATATTATTTAACAAAGATAAATAATCAATAGTACAAATGACAATTTAACTAGTAAACAGGTCTGAAATCTTAAAATGTTGCCACGTGATTTCCCGAACACGTGATATGTCTACATGTGACCATTATTCAGATTTATTGAAGTATTTAGAGTATGGTGCACGGCTTGCAGGCAACTGTGTATTTCTTTACCTCCGTATAAAATCAATAATTCATGCTGGGAGCCAAGTAACATTCTGTCTGCTTTGTGCAGTTTGGTATTTTATTTTACTTGAGAGCATATAGAAATACATAAAAACGAATAAGGCGCCATGATGGAAAGCTATGAGCTGCTATGGAAGGTCAGGTCGGGTATCAAAGGTTATTTTAACTTCAAATACTACAGTGTTTCACACCTTGCCTCTGTCACGTATTTCCTTCATATTATTGACCGCAAGTCCTAATTTTGACTTTGCTATTGCAAAATGTCATTTCATATCAAATTAGTAGACTTTCTTTGAAAAAACATATCACTGGTGCCCGATGGGAATATCCGTCCGCCATTTCATTAAACTGGATCGTTTTCGCCTGGTTTGTGCCCAGATGTATTGGGGGCGCGCTATACTCTCATTGAACAGGCAAAGTTCGCAAAACTAACAACGTTGTTATTGCCAATATCAATTAACATGATCCAAGTGGTCGAACATGAATTATTCATAACGGATCGATAACTGGCCTCACTTTCTAGATAGTAAACCAGCGGAATTTTTCATAGGTTTTGCGTTGCTAATAGAACAACCGTGAATTTAGTGTCACCCCTTGGTATAGGCATACCGTTTGCTCAATTTATTTCATACCAGAATAGACCTTACATAAAGAGCGTTTCCTATCCTCGATTAATAGCAGCAAAGGGAAGTTGTCAATGTTCTGCAATTTTCGGCATTAGTTGTACGCATGTTATTGCCAACCAAATAGCTTCAACTGGGCCTTCATTTTGTAAAAGTTTCTCATTCCTGAGGGGGCACATCATCCTCAGACATCCCCCTGTGAAACTGTTTTTTGCAATCATTTTTGTCAAATATTTTGATAACACTTAAATGCCATTATGTTAAAATATTTGCAGTATGTTATGAAAACGTTTTAAACCCTTTATATAACCCGACATTTAAACGTTTTCTGGCAACCTTTTACGAATGATGTCGAAAACGTCTATTATGATAACAATGCATACACATTAAAACGTTACACACACTTTATTGTGAATGTAAATATGGAAATGTTTCTTTTACAATGCGATGTCAATGACCGAAAAGAATTGGCATGCCTCACTTAAGCAATAAATTGCTTAGCTCATGAAAATATCTCGCCCAAAAAGCAATTGCTTAATTATTGCTTATAGGCTTCGTTTGCTTAAAATCTGCATGGGGCCGGTAGGCCTACTCTATTGAGAAAATTAAGGCATCAAAGCCCTTGATTGCTTATGTGATTGCCTTATTATTGCTTGTTTTTTTAGTATGGGTTCTCAATCTTTTGGAGAGTGAGTTATTCACTCTTTTTATGAGAGTATTGTATTATTAGGATATTATTATTGATATTATTATTAGGGTAGGGCCTATTATTATAGACGAATCCAACGAGCCAAGTGATGGTCAGAATTCAGTCAGCCATAACTGGGTCCCGATCCCGTCTGCATGGTGTTGTTACTGCCCAATATTGGGTGGATTAAATCCGCTTAAAAATCGATGTTGAATTGTATTGTGTTGTAAACTTTCATCATTCTTTTGTATGGGATAGAATGCAGTTGAATATCCCCGCCAAGGCCACATCTCACATTTTAGGTGGGATAGACCTATAGGGGGGATTCGTCTATAGGCTATTATTATTTTTATTATTATTATTATCATTATCATTATCATTATTATTATCATTATCATTATCATTATCATTATCATTATCATCATTATTATTATTATTATTAAGCTCAACGCAACAATTTATTGTGGCAAATAAATGATGATTGGACATGTTGAAAGGCCTTAAATAGGCCGGACCCCGGGGGGCACTTCAATATGAAATGGATATAGGTGTAGGGCTGGCACTTTCGCACTAAGGGCATTCGGTGAGAGCAAAATGTAAAAAATATGGGGTCATTGGGTGAGAGCATGATTTTTGGCATTCGGTGAGAGCAAAATGTGAAAATATGGGGTCATTGGGTGAGAACATGACCTTTTTTAAATGGAATCTTTGGGTGAGAGCCGAAAAGCGCCACAGAAACCTCGAAAATTGAGTATTTAGTTCTAAATGGCTTCAAATTTCCTTGTTTTTTTTTTTTCAAAATAAGTAACAAAATCCATGATAAATGAAAGTTGCTGTTCAAATTGGACTTGCAAGGGTCTTTGGGTGACAGATCAAATGGAAAAATAGGGGTCTTTGGGTGACAGAGCATGGACAGAGCATGTGTTCGTACAAAAATATGGGGTCTTTGGGTGACAGCGATGCTGAAAAAGGGGTCTTAACAGCCCTACATACGCGTCACCTCCAAAGTTGGAGTGCCCCCCTGGGGGCCGGACTCGAGCTGAGTCCTAGAACCCGAGTCCCCGCTGGCCGAGTTCGAATCCTACACAACCGAGACTACTGTACCGAGTACAAGTCCTACACAACCGAGTCCGAGTCCCAATCTGAGTCTGGACTCGAGTCCGAGTCTAGGACTTGAGTCCTCCAGCACTGATCCTTGATTTCAGTCAGGTCACTCATGGCAGCAACAGGTGGTGGTGTCTGTTTGGGATTGACTGTAACAAAGAAAGAAAGCAGAAATATATAAAAAATAATTAGTTTATAGGCCCCCTATACTTGATTTAGAATCACCCTGTATAATTATGCCAAAATGCTGTATGTTGTATTTAATTGTAATTCCTACGATCACAGTATGGGTAGTAAACTTTTGGCACCATTTGTGCATCTCAGCTTCTGTAAATACCAACGGGTGGGGGTGGGGCTTCGCCCCTGAAGCGAGTCACTGGACCCCTCGCCGAAAGGTGAATTTGGGGTCTCTCCTAATTTTAGGCTGGCCCAGGCCCCCACCAACAACAAAATGTGCTCGGCAGGTATTTAGTCGACGAAAATCATTATGATAATCATTTATTATATAGCTACTATATTTTATGTATACCTCCTGGGATCATCAGAGTTTGAACTGCATTAGTTAATGCCCCAGCTGCATCCCGAAGATCGTCAGCAAAGTCTCTGAATTTTTTTTCAATATTGGTCTTACTCAAAAACTTATCCACCCTCCCTCTTCGTGCATATTTCTCAAGGTATTGATTAGCATCTTGCATATGTTGCCGTAAATAGTATGCTGCAGTTCCAACTGGTGTCAAATCAGAACTCCACTCTTCTTGGAATCTAATCTTGCCTTCTTTTTCAAGTTTATTATACCAGTTCGGGGGCACTCGTAATAACCGGACGTCTCTGATTTCAAAGACGGGTCAGTGATTTCACATACGGGGGTCTGTGATATCACATACGTCGAGCTTTGTTGACAGCTCGGCACTCGATGCAGCACATCGGAACGAAGCTGAGTGTATTACAATAAGCTTTCCTATGTTTAGCAAATATCTACCTGTGCAAAAATTATATCTATCTGTGCAAATTCTGACAAATGGTCCCAGAACACACTTAGATTGCAATGGCTGTAAAATCAAATATTTTGAGGTAAAAAAAATCCCAATTTTACTATCCAATTCATGAATTGGATAGTAAAATTAGCAGGCACTCAACGCTCAACTTGGGCTAGCTACAACTGGCAGCTGGCACGTTCATCAAAATTACTTATATCGTTTGCGACTGGGTTTTGAAACTAGGGAGTATGTGATTTATGAGACGTCTCTGAAATATGATACTGTAGGTGACATGACGCTTCAAGAGTATTTGATATCAGAGACGTCTTTGAATTAGCAGTGCCCCCGAACTGATACGATTGAAGGGTTGATGATATAATCTGAAGTCGCTCGTTGAGCCGTTTTTTGCTATCTCCAAAATCATTTTCAATCGCCGTGCATCTGTCACGCACATCTATGCAAATATATAAAATGCCTTTGATTATTCCTGCTGCGGGTCCTACTACTTCAGCCATATTGATTATTCCTGCTTCTTCAGCCATCTTGATTGAACCTTTAAGAAGTGAATAAAAAAGTCAAACTGACTTGAGTCAGGATCAAGCGGGGTGGGGTCAAGTCATTTTTAAAAAATGACTCGGGAGTTCTTAATTGAGGCAAGTCACACTGATTTATTAACTTGAGTCAATTATATAGGATGAGTCTAACTATATACGTCCTCCATGGTCTAACAGAGCTGAATCTATAGATCGCTGTAGATATCACAATTTATACTAATCACGACGACAACAAAATATTCAAAACAGAATAAAATATATTTTTAAGACATCCATTGATAGGCCTATTGATAATTATTGTTTTGAATTAATTCACTTACGAATGGTGATGATCAAGTCAAGAAGACTAAACTGATTAGCAAAATAATCGTTGGCAGGCACTGAATGGTTGATGCATTCACGTAATAAGCGACGTTTGGGAGCCCCCCTTTTTTTTCAAATCGTAAAAGCAACTTCGTTTTTGAAAACGCGATGGGTATCGATCGTGGATTTGAGCCAGGATTTGAGGAGGCAAGATACTGTTGAGTTGTATTGTTCTAATTATGTAACCCCCCCTACCAAATTTATGCTAATTACATAGTTGTGATTACAAGAGTCATGTAGGCTATTTTTACACTTATGTTAATGTGATATATAGCAATTCAATCAATACACTGCCAATGGATCTTTTCATTCCATAGTTAATGCTCTACCAATAGATCTTTTGTCAGGGTACTTTCCTTTTGACAGCATCTATTGGTAGAGTGATTGTCTCTGCCAATGGCCCTTTGACACACTCTTTTGACAGCACCTCATTGTCTCTGCCAATGGCCTTTTGACAGCACCTATTGGTAAGGTGAATGGGCCTTGCTAAAGGATCTTTTGACAGTGCCTATTGACAACACTTAATAATAGCCTATTGGTAGAGTGATTGTCTCTACCAATGGCCTTTTGACACGCTCTTTTGACAGCACCTATTGTCTCTGCCAATGGCCTTTTGACACGCTCTTTTGACAGCACCTATTGTCTCTGCCAATGGCCCTTTGACACGCTCTTTTGACAGCACCTATTGGTAAGGTGAATGGACCTTGCTAAAGGATCTTTTGACAGTGCCTATTGACAACACTTAGCCTATTGGTAGAGTAATTATCTCTACCAATAGCCTTTGACAGGGTGAGTACACACATGTTGCACAAGAGTCCTTTGACAGGGTGAGTACACAAGAGCCCTTTGACAGGGTGAGTACACAAGAGCCCTTTGACAGGGTATTAACTCTACCAAAGGATTCTTTTGACAACCCATGAGATAATCACTTCTAAGAGCTGATGATTGCATAAATAAATCTAGGTCAATGATAAGTGGAGCCTGCCAATAGGGTCTTTTGACACACTATTTGCAGGGCCTACTAAATCTGTGCTAACCATTGTTACAAATGTGTATAAATACAGGAAGAAATCCCATGTTGAGTCACTCTTGGTTGAAGCTTGATGATGATAACATTATACTAGTACATGTAGTAATAAAGATCTATAGTAACACAATATACTGTTTTCCAGTCTCTGTGTCCAGTCTTCCTAAGGTTTATAGAAACCCAACACTGGTGGCAAGCGATGGGATTAATTATGGACTTTAACATGCCTTATTCGAACATGACTAGCTTCATGTTGCCAGTTGCTCACATGGTGATATTTATAGCAATGATATTGATGAGTAGCGTTAATGGAGTTAGCAATATTGTCTAAACATGGATCCAGCTATCTCAAATGTTGGTATGGCCACACAAAAAACTACTGAGGATCAGAGTGATTATGAACTTTGCTGTAAAAATTCTATGGATCTATACATGAATATAACTGAAGGATGCTTAGGACATGTTTTAATTTCAATCACAGATAGTTATGAACTACCCCATAAACCTTTACATGTGCTTTAACATGATATTGTTATCATGGGTATGTCACACAGGTTGCACTAACAATCATAAATTTTCAGTACATTTAAATTGATAAATTGGAACCATGGATTTTGGATATATTTGCCACAACAAAGTGAACTACTGCGAGAAAGTGGAATCTTTCTCGGATACCTTGTAACTTCAGATGGAGAAAATCTGACCCCCCCCCTGTAAAAAAAAAAAAAAAAAGAAGAAAAGGTAGAGGTAGCCGGCAGTGCAGGATTGGTCAACTCCAAAGAACGTCAGAGGAGTATATGTGGTTTCCTAGAACTCTGTTCATAATTGTTATCAAGGGCTTGCACACATAGCTGGACCACTTCATCGTTTGCTGGACAGACATTGAGTGGAGTGAGAGGTGCCAAGTAAGTAGCAGTTGATACCCAGAAAACCAAGTTAACTGAAGAAGAGGTATGACGTATCTAGCCGACGATGGGCTGTTCAATTTGGACACAGATGCATCAGACACGGGGATATGTGCCACTCTCAGTCAGGTACAATGGTGTGAACAGAGTCAGCGAAACAAGGGCGGCCAATCATGCCAGCCAATACATAATGAGCTGCAATCTAGGGTTAATCACAAATTAGTGATTCTTTTAGTTCAATCATCATGTTGTTGACTTTGACTTTTGCGGTAGTGTTTTCTCTACTTAGCAGAACCAATGAAGAGATGCGAATCTGTTGCAGTTCACATACTGGACAGTACTCGCAAGCTGGCAGACAAGCAAGTCTGAACGCAGCAATGGCGCCAATCATCTGCTTCATGAAAAACTACCCAGGGTATGTGAGATATCCGAAGTCAACCAGACATCGAGTAGTATGTCAGCAAGAGATAGAAATGAGGGTAATATTTTGACTGACCATACAAATCATCTTAAGATCCTATCAAGCAGCACAGTTGAGAAAAAAAAATGTTTTTGCCTCTCCAATGGCCACCACACTATTGGTTACTGCTTCTTGGATAGATGGTTACATGGCAGATGAAATTATGTGAAACTGCGACATGATGATTTGAACCTATATGCTATTCATTAATTAGTTAAAAGAAGTCTTACGCATCCTGGTAGAGACACTGTTGAGTTGGGACGCAAGAGTCCATACGTACACATAATTTGTATTGCTATAGAAACAGTGGTGAAGGATGATGTGCTAAGTTGGAGACCAATGACAAAACACAGTCTTATCTCCAAGTTGCAGTGCCTAAATCACTACAGAACACAGTTCTATTCGCAATGCACAACGCAGTGACATCTGGTCATCTCGGGTTCAAGAAAACATATCAGAAGAGAAGAAAAAAAAACCGCTGTTTCCTGCAGTTATTATGATTTGAGCTTGATCATGCATGAAGATAAGGGTCAAGTTGACCAGTTATTGAGTTCTGTTTAATATAAACTTAGTGATGATGATTCTTATTGATTATGACAATGACTCTCAAGAGGATTATGATGCAACCCACTTGAACCGGTGTTCAAGAACTGTTTGCAAGATTTCTGACATTATTATAAGTCATCCCAGGTGTGTTTACTTTAAACTAAACATAATTACCTGCCATTGACAAGGTAATTTCTTTTGGCAGAATTCTTTTGGTAGAAACATATTTACCTACCATTGACAAGATAATTTCCTTTGGCCCTTTTCCTGTGTGTCATGGAGACGCTTGGGAGTGCAATTAGGATTAATTCCAATATTAAAGGTATTTTGGTTAACAGGAAAGAATTGAAAGTGTCCATGCTTGCTGATGACACTACATGTTACATTGATGGTTCAAAGGAATCATTTCAAAGTCTGTTTGATATCCTCAACACTTTTGGTAAATGCTCTGGTTGTAAGGTAAACATGTCTAAATCCAAATCAATTTGGATAGGCTCTAAAAAAGGCAACCAAGAGTTTCCATTTCAAGATAAGGGGCTTTGCTGGGTTCAAGACAAATTCAGTTACCTTGGTATTAATTTTTCCCTCAATCTGAGTTTGTTGTTTGACTTAAATTATAAGGTGAAACTGAAGCAAATTGAACAAACCTTAAATTGTTGGAAAGCTAGAAGTTTGTCACTCATTGGTAAAATTTGTGTCATAAAATCTCTTTTGCTTCCACAGTTGTTGTATCTTTTTTCTGTGCTCTGTATAAAAATTCCAGAAACTTTTTTCAAAAATTTAAATAAATTATTTTTAATTTCATCTGGAATGGGGAAATGACAGAGTGAAGAGGATTTTGTATGTCTTGATTATTCTTTGGGTGGTTTACGTATGGTTAATGTAAAGTGTTTTGCGGAGGCTCAAAAATTGATTTGGGTAAAATATTTACTTGATGACAACTATGAGTGCATGTGGAAATCTCTTGAGGTTTCCTTTTTTTTTCAAAAATTTCATTCTGATGTTAAAATTCTGTGGAAATCTCATGCACCTGAAAGTGTTCTTTCGCGTCTGAAGAATGTGCAGCTGGCTGATTCAATAAGATCGTGGTATTCTTTTAGAGATAAAGCCACTGAAGACCTTGGTTATGAGATCCGAGAAATGAGGAGTCAGAATAGCACTTGTATTTGGTTCAATAGAAGTATTAGATCCAAATCAAAACAGTATTTTTATTACGATTCTTGGTATACTAAAGGGATTTGTACTCTATCTGATGTTCTCTATGATAATCTTCCCACACCAGTCTTAAAATCTTTTGACGACTTAATAATTGAATTTGATATCTCTTACAGAGATAGGAGAAAATATAATGTGTTGATGGATAGCATTGTTCATTATTGTGGGATGCTGGATGATTTTGAGGACCAGGATTTTGACACTTTCGACATTTTCTCTAATAATCTTATCCTGGTCCCCAGGGTCCCTCGCTACACCTACAGTATAATGTTAAACAAGCTTCCCCTGAAAGAATTCAAAAATTCTGGGAAGATATCTTTGAAGATTTTTTTTTTTTTTTTAATGTAGGGTGGGAAGAAATTCATATCCGGAATTTCAAATGTACCATTGAGACTCAATTAAGATCATTTTATTTTAAACTATTCCATAAGGCAATTGCTTTCAACAGCTTTCTCCACAAAATTGGAAGAAAAGATTCTCCTCTTTGTTTCTTTTGTGACAAATTTCCCGAAACTGTGGTTCATGTTTTTTTGTGAATGTGATAAAGTTAAATGTATCTGGAATGAGTTATTTAACATGTTAAATGACAAACTTCACCTGAATATTCAGTTTAATAGTTTTGACCTTATGTTTGGTATTGCCAATGATAATTTACTTTCCTTTTAATATTATGCAGTAAATACTACATTTACAGATGTAGATTTCAGGAAGTGAACCCAAACTTTACTGCTTTGAAAAACTTCATTTTGATGAAAAGAAAATGGAATATGATATTGCTTATAAAAGGGTAAATTAAGTAATCACTTTAAAAAGTGGTGCTTTGACATTTGATGTACAAGGTGCATCAGCACTGTAATATTGGTTTGCCATTATGTCACATGTACATGTATGTTGACTCTGTATGATATACTAATTGTATCTCATTATTCATTATTTGTGCATTATGTAGTACACTATGCCATGTATGTATACACACATTTGCAGCTGTAATTGTGATTCTCTGTGATTATATTATTCTTATGTTTGCTTTTTCCAATAAAAATATGACAAAAAAAAAAAAAAAAAAAAAAAAAAAAAAAAAAAAGATAATTTCCTTTGGCAGCATTCCTTTGGTAGGAATATTCTATTGACACCAACATGCTAATCCCATTTTACAAGTGAACCAGACTTTTAAATTGGATAAAGAACCATGGACATATATTACTAGGGGCTTCACATTGATACATCACTTTTGCTTTTGCAACCATACAGTCCACATCAACTTCTACACTAACTTGCACTCTACATATCATATTGCAACCATGGCATCTTTCCAGTGTCATCTTTGTTCTTCATCTTTAGGCGATCGACATTCACTATATCGTCACATGTTTCAACACTGGCCCTGGCAGATATGTCAGTTTACTTGTGAATATTGCAAGAGAGGATTTTATAACCGTTCAGCATTTGAATCACACCTCCTTTCTGAGGCACATAAGCAGCACCTTGAATGGGCGGTGAGGAATTAAAGTTCCCAAATACTATGTCAGAGCTTTCACTTCCAATTGGATACAGAACTCACTGCGTCGACAGGAGATCTTACCTGAACATTTTCACAGGCTGAAAAATCAAGTTCAAGTAACTGCAGATGACATTGACATATCACAGCTGGAGTATGATTCCAATGCACCTGGCATGACAAGGGCACACAAACTAGTTCAAGATGAACTTGCTGCAAGCCATTCTGTTAACCCATTAGCTTTGACCATAACTGGTCTACCAAAATTAACATCTCCTCTTTCTCCACCACAGAAAGATGTTTACTCCCAGCAACAGACAGGATCAGCTACCCCTGTATCTAATGGGATACCCCCGCCGCAGTCCCCTTTTTATTCTGTTCAGAAATTACACAACCAGCAGTACCAGCATCAGGGAGTGTCAGCAGCAACCCCTTCATCTAATGAAGTACCCCCGCCGCAATCCACAGTTGGACTTTTACGAATGGTAGCTCCAGACTGCGCTAATGGTAAAGCAGAACATGCTTCTCAATCAACACGAGCTTCCACGATTATGTTAACCCCAGCAACCTTACACCACAAGGAGCAGCAGGCAAAAGCACACCCCTACCTCAACCTGGTGCTTCTCGTTCATCGATTCGTCCTAGACACTCTTCTCAGTCTTCTGTGTCAGTAGAAACACAGGTCAGAAATGCCCCTACTACATTCCACCAGAACATTGTCATTGCTAAGAGTCTGGACTTTCTGCTGGAACGTGTCACAGACATGGAATTTAAGGTACAACAGAAGACAACGCAGGTGTGTGAAGCACAGACGGAGGATATGATTAAACGAAATAGTCATCAGCTGCAACAGGAATTACAGCATGCCAATATGTATACCAGGGACTTAATTGCCACATTCCAAGGGAACATTTTGAGCAAATGAATCAATGTATGACTTTTAATTGTGTGTAAATTTCACCAAGGACCATCATAAGAATAATGAGCCATGCTTTGGAAGTAAGTAAATATAATGTTAAAAAAAAAAAAAATTAAAAAAAAACTGTGACCCTTGTCACATGTTTATTTTTGGAAAGATTATATCTGATATCTTAAATATAGGATCCAGCAGTGAGTGCTTGATATCCTTGTTTTGGTCCTAAGATTGATTTAGTTGAATAATTGCTGTCGTTTTATTGTTGTCATTGTCTCAATGTAAATTCGTCATCGACATGCTTACCTTGGTTGGTCGCCATTGCCGATTATGAATTTTCATTGTGACATATGAAGCTCCATTTATTTTAATGGTGATTATATGCTTACCCCAATTGGTTGCCATAATACTTAATTACTAGTCAATTGTATATGAATGGTGACTTTGGATATGTATTATTTTTTTGGTTTTTCATACATATCAGTTATTTACTAATTGTTCCACTGTTCCAATCTGTTCATATGATTCCTGGTCATGACAAATTAGAATTCTTGGTTGGATATTCATGGCCATGTCATGTGTTCATATTTAACTTTAGTTTAGACTTGTGTTTTGCTAAAAATTTAACTTGCTCCATATTTAACTTTAGTTTAGACTTGTGTTTTGCTACAAACTTAACTTTGCTCCATATTTAACTTTAGTTAGACTTGTGTTTTGCTAAAAATTTAACTTTGCTCCATATTTAACTTTAGTTTAGACATGAGTTTTGCAACAAATTTAAGTTTGCTCCATATTTAACTTTAGTTTAGACTTGTGTTTTGCTACAAATTTAACTTTGCTCCATATTTAACTTTAGTTAGACTTGTGTTTTGCTAAAAATTTAACTTTGCTCCATATTTAACTTTAGTTTAGACATGCGTTTTGCTCAAAAATTTAACTTTGCTCAAGATTTAACTTAGTTTAGACATGTGTTTTGCTCAAGATTTAACTTTGCTCAAGATTTAACTTAGTTTAGACAAGTGTTTTGCTCAAGATTTAACTTTGCTCAAGATTTAACTTAGTTTAGACATGTGTTTTGCTCAAGATTTAACTTTAATGTCGTAAAGGTTAACAATTTATATTGTAATACTCATATTTTGAATTTTATATTGGTGATTGTTTTTTTAACTAATGCATGCAATGATGACGCTATTATGTAAGGATTCAAGTACCTCTTCAAATTTGATACACAATTGATTTCAACTATCTAAATTACTGAGGGTACTACAAATTGTGTGACTTTTTAAGTTCTGAGTTCTGTATGCCTATCTGTTCTCAGACCAGGTAATTGCTGCACTGAAGTGCAAACATTGGGAAGCTCTTGTCTCCTTACTTAAGGCTATACAGTGTTAATCAATTATCAATCTCATGTCTCCTTACTTAAGGCTATACAGTGTTAATCAATTATCAATCTCATGGTTTTTTTCTTCTTTTCAAGAACTTGCAAATTGTATAAAGTATCTCTCATGTATTTCACAGAACATTACATTGTTCTCGTAAAATTGCAAGTTACATACAGGATTGATGACTGATATTGTTAATTGGGTAACAATCTTAGTTTCTTACTTATCCATTTCAGTAGTAATAAAGATCTATAGTAACACAATATACTGTTTTCCAGTCTCTGTGTCCAGTCTTCCTAAGGTTTATAGAAACCCAACAATACACACACCCACCCACTGCCAAATCGTCAGCCTCCCATGCAGCAAACACAAAACGTTAATTGCAAAACATTCTAAATGTTTAAGTGTGGACAAAATATTTTGCAAAAATGTTTGCCCAAAATATTTTACAACTACGTTTTAAAAACATTTTCATGACCTTTATATAACCAGACATTAAAATGTTATTAAAACGTTCTGAATAAACGTTGTAAGAACATTTTTGTGTTTGCTGGGCTACAACGAAAGCTAACGAAGTCCTTTTTTGTAATTTTGAGAACAAAATACAAAATAATGGTTCATCAGTTTCGTACTTACCTTAATTATTTATGATTATTTCCTTTAACTTGTTTCATTATCACTGCTACATGACAAAGGGAACAAAAGTATATTATTCCAGCAAACAATATAAAAAAAATCTCATAAAATATAGCATAAAAATTAAGAACACTATACCTGTGTATATAACTCTAATATGCCAATCTTATAATAATGTGTTTTTACGTTGAAGTAGGTTGGATGGTACATTCCCAGAGCTTCTTGTTCACTTTGTTCTGGTTTAGAATCTTTAAATAACCCTGATGTGCATTACTAAAACGGTCCCAACACAAATCGATTTTGAGCTCAGGGTCAAGTGCATATCCTGCACCGGTCCTGGCTTCCGACAGAAACGCCACTTCATTGACCGACCGCAGAAAGTGGAATAGCACGTCACTTACACATGTGCACCGGCTTTACCCAGTGCCCATACCTTGCACACAGAATTGGGGTCAAAGGTCATTAAGGGGGTAAAATCTTACAATTGCATTATCTGTAAGGAGTATGGGGCTCAAACTCGATACAATAAATCTCATGACCAGGGGAACATTTTGCGGGGTCAGGTCAAAGGTCATGCAGAGGTCAAATTTTAGAAACGCATTTCCTGGACATCTGTATTGGGTATACGGGGCTCAAACCTGGTGACAACAAACTTAATGATCAGGGGAACATGTTGGAACACTTTGCAGGGGTCAGGTGAAAGGTTATCTGGGTCAAATCTTTATAACTTCATTTTCTGGATATCTGCAAGGGGTATGGGGCTCAAACTCAGTGACAACAAATCTCATGACCAGGGGAACATTTTGCAGGGGCCAGGTCAAAGGTCATGTAGAGGTCAAATTTTCTAAATGCATTTTCTGGACATCTGTTAGGGGTACGGGGCTCAAACTCCACAACAACAAACTTACTGACCTGAGGAACATTTTGGAACACTGTGCAAGGGTCATGTCAAAGGTCATCTGGGGTCAAATCGTAGAATTTCATTTTCTGGATATCTGTAAGAGGTACGGGGCTCAAACATGGTGACAACAAACCTCAAAACCAGGGGAACATTATGGAACATCATGCATAGGTCAGGTCAAAGGTCATCTGGGGTCAAATCTTACAATTGAATTTTTGGACATCTGTTAGGAGTACAGGACTCAAACTCGGTGAAAACAAACCCCATGACCAGGGGAGCATTTTGGAACATTTTGTAGGGGTCAGATACCTCCACAACACCAACATGCCCCAGCTAGGTTTGTGGTCTATGACCACCATTTGCCACTAGTTTTCTTTCATTTTCATTTCATTTCAAATTTATTATTTCTAATTAGCTCTTACCGTACAGCATGTACAGAGTGAGCATATACTAGATACTAGGCATGCAGAATATATATGCAGAATATAGACTGGTATTATTAAAGGGATCTAAAATGAGCGTTTATTGCGTTTCGACAGTATTTTTTGTGGGACATGAGAGCACCTCAGACCTATCCATTTTTTGAAAATCACAATATAATACAAATTTTATGACAAATTATAAAAATTGATATTTTTCAAATTTTGATATAGAACAGTCCTCGAAGTAAATTATATAAATCTAATGACATATTCTTAAAGTGTATGTAGCAGGAGGAAAAGCCGATGGTCAATTGAAAATTTTGACCTTTCATATTGAAGATATGGATTTTTTTCCCAAAAAGACCTAATTTTTGTTGGTGTTTTGGGGGAAAAAGTCCATATCTTCAATACGAAAGGTCAAAATTTTCAATTGATCGTCAGCTTTTCATCCCACCTACATACACTTTAAGTATAAATCATCAGATTTATAAAGTTTACTTCAAGTACTGTTAAATATCAATTTTTAATGATTTGCCATAAAATGTGTATTACATTGCGAATTTCAAAAATCTAAATTATTTGATATAGAATGACATTCTTCGTATTCAGAATGCAATTCGATATGTCTGATGTGCTCTAATGTCCCACAATATATACTGTCCAAACGTTCATACCCCAGCCCTTAAATTCTGACCAGGGTTCGGTTTTTTGCCGGCAAAAACTTGTTTCTGCCGGCAAAGTGGCCAGTTTTTGCTGGTACATGCCACATTTCGGTTAAATGCACTTGAGCACTGTAAACGCATGCCTTTAATTTCTTATAGGGTAGCTGCAGGTAATATGGGACAGCAGGTAATATGGGACACCTGTTTTCATTTTAACACAAAGTAGCTTAGAGAAGGTACACACTTTAAGTTGATTTGTTAAGTGTTTAGAGACATCAATTGTGCTTCTAGAAATGCAGTTTTGGAGTCTGTGTATCAAACTCTTGGAAATCAATGCCAAAAAGAGTGAAATTGCCCAAAAATTTACGTCATTTTTTTGGCCTGATATAAAATCAATGACGCCACATTTTATGATTGTGTATCCAAATACTCTGGTACTGAGGGTGCATTTGTCACTTTTTATGATCTTTAGGTGATGGGTTAAGCTTATCAGCAGGTAAAATTCCACTGAAAAGTGGCACTTTTCTTTTATAAATGATTATTTTCTCTGATTTTCAACTGAATGGGTGCAGGTAATATGGGACACATAGGAAATTGTGTGCATTGTCAATGCGAAAAGCAAAACTATTTAGAAAATTGAATTTTCTTGTTGAAATTTGCATTTAAACATTCAAAATCATGTAACAAAAATGTTTTTAGAACAAAAGAGTGATTTTCTGAACATTTTGATTTTCACCATAGAGATAACACAGTGTCCCATATTACCTGCACATGCAGGTAATATGGGACACTTGACGATGACGTCATTTTGACGTCATAGCGTCCAAACAAACATAAAAACAAGATAACATTGCCTGTTTTATTAATCTTAAAGGACAGGTTGTTCATCGTAACTCTCTTTTGGGCATATCTTCTATAGTTTTTATGCACATAAGCTAAACGTCCTTAATAATGGTCCCATATTACCTGCAGGTACCCTAATTACAAAATCTGGCCTTGTTACACTCGGCAACTTGTAACTGAATATTAAATTTGTTTTATGAGGAAAAATGTAATGACTTTTTTAGTTTTTGCCATTTTTGCCGGCAAAAACTAGCAAAAACTGTTTTTGCCAAGTGGTTAAAACCGCGGTTTTTTCCATCTGCGGCAAAAACCTGCGAACCCTGATACTGACCATTTTGGTTATAAGCCTACTAGTACATGTATTCCTTGCTCCTCGAATGTAGGCCCTATGTCTCACGCAATAATAATATATATTACACGAGGATTTTTTAGTGGTATGCGCCCTGAAATATACATAGGTCATATAAACAAAGACCCCCAGAGAAAAATAAAGGTAGAGAAGCGACACTCCGTACAATTAACGTGCAGACGGCCTATACCGATGTGAGGACAGAAAATGTGACTCTCCTGCTAGTCTCGGGCGCGGGCCAGACTGTATGCGGTATGAACAAAAACATAATTAACTGGTTGTGTAGGAGACTAGCAGGAGAGTCACATTTTTCTGTCCTCTGCTGTCCTCCGGAGTGTCGCGGTCCTGAGACCCCGGACGGCCGGTCAGCTCGGTTCGTATACCATTCCCGGATTCTTGTCGATGCTGGCTTCAACTGCCGTGGAAATTGTTGCTGAGGTAAATTTTGTTCCGTAATTATTATCCACATCTACCCTCTAGATGACAGTGTTAGCCAACAGACCTAGTACATCATCTTATAGTGGACCAGTATTGAAAATAACATGAAATAATGAACCGCTTGACTTGGGTCACTGAAATTCCAGTGTAGTATAAACTGAATTCCTTGCCCCTATAATATACCGTACATAACTTTTGTTACCAGTGTGTTTAGGCTAATGGAACTCGATTGTTAGTTTCCTATTGACCGCCCGCATCACCTTTTCAATTTGACCAAAACTTTCATTATTTTCATTAAAAAGTCAATTATCTGAAAATTGAGATGGAAATAATCAAAATTGAAACTCTCAAAATAGCTGACATCCCCTGCTCATCATAATCAGCAGTTTTCTTAGTTGTAGGGGTGGAGGATGTAGTAAATAATGGAAATTTAAGGATTACCTCATCATGTTTCTAGTGATTACAAAAATTCCAAATTTCTTTTCATTTTAATAAAAACAAATTCAAATCTTTTCTCAATCTGTTGCAAAATGTCTGTAAGATGATCTAAGCATTAATATCTGTTTTGAGATGGTCTTTCATCAACAATATCCTTAATTGTGCTGGTGGGGTACCAATATTTGGAGAAAGCTGTTCATAAAATCATTGATTTTGTTGACATAATGGATAATGAAAAGAGACCGAATAATGAATTATGAAATAGTGACCTCGTCCTTTTTCTCAAACATCCAATCGGAAACTAATAATCGAGTTCCATTGGCCTTATTAGTTTTTGAGAAAAATGCAAAATAGACACAAATTTATCGAGGGTGTAGTACCCTTAAAATTTCAAAATAATCCCATTCAACTACACGGTTGGCAAAGAAAATTTACTGAATTTAGAGAATGCATGATGGACAGCTCTAGGCAAGCAGTAAAAGTCCGACCGGCAGCTATTGTATTATACAGCTATACACACACTATAATACAAATGTAGCTGTCTTTAGTGAAAGTTTTTACAGTACTTCATATCTCAGACCATAAGCCTACTCAATAAAATGCAGATAGCAAAAAGGCAGCAATTTTCACACATATTTATATTTCACACAGTACGACGATACTCTCGAAGTGAGGAATGTACTCACCGGTAGAAGAAGTCATAATAAAAGCTGCCATGTGCACGTTTCTCTATTTACAGCTGTTTCTGCATGGAAAATGGGTCCATTGCATGCTGCGAGCTTAAAGTTTGTGCATGATATAGGTGGCTATTTAGTAGGTATGCCAGGTGAATTCAAATTTGCCATCAAACTGCATCATTTTATATATCAAATTAAAGCCCTTGAGTAAAGAAAGCCAACACTGAAAACCTTTTGTCATAGCACTTTCCGTAGCAAAGTTACATCTTGTCAAAGATTGACTTTCATCAAAAAGATTCTGCTGGCAAAATTCCCCAAAACAGCATTACGGGGGTGTTTCTAGATCTTAGTCTCATGACGATAGCACCTTTTTTTAATGGAACTGCTATCAAAATCTCTCTGAAATTCCATGTGAGAGTCTCTAATCAAAAAAAAAAATCATATATTTGGGTCAAGTGAAGTATAGACAACATATTTAGGAAGGTTTCCTTCTTAAAAAGCTTCTTTTAAATTTCAATGTAAATTTGTATTGCCGGTTTAGGCCATTTTGACTGACTAGCAAATGTGTTAACTGAGGTTTCCCTGTCATACCTATATTTAGTTTTCATTAATTTATACTGCTCATTAGGGTGCATCAAACGCCCCTCATGTCAATGTTATTTTTTGCTTGAGTGATTAAAGTGTGCCACTTATCAAGTTAAATAAGTGCTCCAAATTTAAATTCAAATGGAGGTCGGGAAATGGGTCCTCCGCGAGCTCAAAGTTTGAACGTTATTTGTAAGTATAACGGTAGAACTACAAATGAGGCAGCTATTTAGTTTTACGCACTTTTTGACATGTAAAATAAAGGCTGCCATATTGATTCTGCATTAAACAGTGTGTTTGTAACTAAAATGTGTCACCTTATACTTAACAAATCATAACAATCATGCTAGGATGATGTCACAGGTTAGACATGCCTTAAAATGAATAGCTGCCCCATGTATTTAAATACATAATAAATCACACATTTCTCTAATTTGCGTTAATTCACCTGTTACTATCAGAAAGTGGGCAATATGATAATCATGTTGTCATAATCTTTCAAGTCATAACTGTCACTTTCCTTTTAGAAGTTATTAGTATAGATAAAGTTCAGTTGCAGCTATACAGTTGACGCTTTCGTAGATTCTTTCTCCTGTGGTGGCACCTTTAACTGAAGAGAGCCAGTGGGATCATTTCTTGGGAGATGTACCACAAATGTCGCTTTCATGGCTTTTAGGGCACTTGCAGCAACATCAGCATTGACATCGGAATACTTAAGCAGACTCTTGTATATACAAGCAAGCTCTTGCTTAGGGCTATTTCATTATAAATGACAACATTGAGTCCCAAAAGGGGTCAAAATTCAAACTCATTTATTTCATGCAAATTCATTATCATTTCAAAGTTCAGATGGTGTGTCAATAATTCTCAAAATATTAGAGCGTCAAACCCTCAGGAACCATTAAAAAATTTAATTGAATTTTTGCTGTGTAAAACATAGCTGCCGCTGAGGGGACATTTTTTAAACAATTTAATACACAACTTTGAAAGAGTATATGTAACCAACATTGGGTTCATACTTATTCATATTTAGTCTGTAATAATTGTTGTATGTTCCTTTACACTTCAGTGTCTTAAATATGCCAGTTTCAATATAAAACAATTAGTAAATTGATACTAATCCAGATAAATGGTGCAAAATTACTACATATTTTAAGGATAAACTTTATCTTCACATGAAAAATTCATGAAATAGTCATTTTGTCCTGCCCAATAGCTACACTGATGCATAAGTGAGTATTCTGCATCAATCTGTTGTACTAGTCATGGAAAACCTAAAATAAAAGACCCTCCTGTGTCATTTGTTCTGGATAGGACACATTTTTTAACACATAATAAAGCATACTTTAACTTTAGAAATAGCTGCATCAATATTATTGCATCAATATTATTGCATAAAAGATCCCCAGCATTTAAAATTCACTACAAACAGGGTTAATATTCTGGTTAAATTAGGAATATTGCAATTTTTAGCTAACCGAAGTTCAATGCAGAATAATATCATATGTGTTCTCAACAACTGGACAATAATTTGAACACTAAAGTGGTTTGTAAGCATAATTTGCAATAAAATGCAAAAATTTCTTGTGGGTTTGGCTCTTTGAAATTTTTATTTTTAGTTTGTTTACCAATTCATGGAAATGACATAATTGTGCTGGAGAGGACATTTGTTAAATTGCAAACAGAATCGTGGATACAGGCTTGCAAAATGCAACAAATACCAAATCATGTGCCACCTTGGTAGAAGGAAGACCACTCTTCCTCTACAAATTTCACATTCTATGATATAATCCTTCTTATTTCAACAATTAGTAATTAACGTCAGTTCTGGAGAGGACAAATTTTAACGCGGAACTGTGGTATCAAGAACAAGTGGTCTACTGTATGTAAAATAAATGAATTCCTCAATCAGTGCCCTGTCCCATCAATTGGTAATATAACACAGATTATACAGGTAGGGTAAGGGTTTATATTTCCTCTTTAATGTTAACAAAAATGGAGGCATGAATTGGAGAGGACACTCATTTTTTTATTTAACGCAAAATGCCAATTTTGCAAGAATCTACGAATTTTAACATTTTTGCACCAATTTTCACCATTCAACTTGCATGATGTTCCACACATATCATATTTTCATTGCAACAAGCACATTGCCATAGAATGTACCTAATTTTTCAAAGAATTAATTCAGAATACATGGGCAAAATGAAATGGGACTCCAAAATTGGGTTAAAAATGTACCTTTTGGCAATTTTTTATACAAAAATAGACAGAATTCTGTAAAAATGCTCATGTAGCTTGTAGTTTGTGGCATACTTAGAATTAAGTTAATAACACTGCATTATCACCCTAATTATATCAACCAGATATGATAAAAGCCATTTTTGTGAACGTGTCATTTATAATGAAATAGCCCGCTAGTAGGCTTCTCGCAGTTAAACCTGATGAAGTGATGGTCACACCAACTAATCGGTATGGTTCAGGCTTTGGCAAGCCAAAGTTCTCTGATGAGAACATCACACAGACAACAGCTTTAGCTGATTTTGCAGGCAGAGATTCGTGGTTTACTATGAACATCTTATAGATTAACGACGAGTTCTTAACAGATGCTGTAAACACATGGCCAGAGTCCCCAGCATATCTGTCTTCCCTAAGCAATGTCAAAGCCATCAATGTGGTTAATGACGCAGCAGAACGCGTGTGAAACTTAGTGCAGATTTCTTGGCTACAGCCCACAGTGAGAAACATTATCAGAATGTTTTGCAGGTGGTTGAACAAGATAGGAAAAAGAAACCCAATCTACTGAAAGCGCCAACTGTATAGCTGCAACTGAACTTTATCTATACTAATAACTTCTAAAAAGTGACAGTTATGACTTGAAAGATTATGACAACATGATTATTATATTGCCCACTTTCTGATAGTAACAGGTGAATTAACGCAAATAAGAGAAATGTATGATTTATTATGTATTTAAATACATGGGGCAGCTATTCATTTTAAGGCATGTCTAACCTGTGACTGACATCATCCTAGCATGATTGTTATGATTTGTTAAGTATAGGGTGACACATTTTAGTTACAAACACACTGTTTAATGCAGAATCAATATGGCAGCCTTTATTTTACATGTCCAAAAGTGCGTAAAACAAAATAGCTGCCTCATTTGTAGTTCTACCGTTATACATACAAATAACGCTTCAAACTTTGAGCTCATGGAGGACCCATTTCCCGACCTCCATTTGAATTTAAATTTGGAGCACTTATTTAACTTGATAAGTGGCACACTTTAATCACTCAAGCAAAAAATAACATTGACATGAGGGGCGTTTGATGCACCCTACTGCTCATCAATGGCTGCTTTATGAATAACAATGTAATAAATGAATCTTTCCATTGCTTATAGGGCTGTGCAATAATTATGAGCCATGGGGAGGGTAAAATTGAGGGGTGGGCAAGAAATTTTGGTGAGCCGAAAGGGGGGGAAAGCAATTTTTACGATCCGGGGAGGGAGGATGGATTTTGGGCACACATTACTTGGGTGTCTTCCAAATAAAACACTCTAAAAAGGCATCGGAAAACAGTATATTGTACGGAAACACTTAAATATGCAAATTTTCCTGCACGCTGTGCTCGCAAATCGCAGTTTGTGTCTAGACCATTTTAAAAGGATTGTAAATTGGGATCTCAAAAATTAGGCAAACAATTTCTGGCAGGCCAAGGGTAAACATGGTCATTGGTTTGAAAAGGGGTCTATCCTGTGGCACATGCTGCATTATATCTGTTGTGGAAGTCCCACCGTGTACATTTTTGTATAGTATCCACAGTAGATATCACAATGTCAGGTAAGGTAAGGTAAGGGTGTGCAATATTGCGCTAGACAAGAATATTGTGAGAAAATATTAATATTTTTTACTCAAGAATATTTTTGTTTCATTTCCCCCAAAATAATTTTGTTCTTTTTTGTTTTTGTTTTATATTTTCCAGCTAGTTTGTTTATGTGCAGGACAAGATTATTTATTAACGGGTACTTATTTATTTACTTATTTACATGCAGGATATATGCTACGTACAGGTGTTCCATGACTCGGAGTGATGATGACGATGTTAGAGTGTTACTACCAAAGGATACCACAAATGATCCAACCGTTAAGATGTTCATTCTGTGAAATCAGTTTCGACTCTATGGACAAACTTTCATGTCACAAGCGCAGACACAAGATTAAGTATGGAAAACTACTTTGCAAAAAGAAACAGTGGATGTTGGGAAACTCAACCAAAAACTCACAAGAGTTTGCACAGAGTAGCAACCTGATAATACACACCACAACTCATATTAAAGAGAAACCCTATCAGTGTGAGCATTGTCAAAAACGATTTGGAAGTAGTAGGAACCTCAGAAGACACAGGATAAGAACTCACACCAAAGAGAAACCCCATCAGTGTGAGTATTGTCAAAAAGGGTTTGCAAGTGGTAAGGACCTCAGAAGACACATCAGTACTCACACCAAAGAGAAACCCTATCAGTGTGAGTATTGTCAAAAATATTTTGCACGAAATGGAACACTTAAACAACATATCATCATGATTCACGCCGCGGAGAAACCCTATCAGTGTGAGCATTGTCAAAAATGGTTTGCAAGATCTGCTGACCTCAAAAGACACATCAGAATTCACACCAGGCCTTTTCAGTGCGAGTATTGTCAGAAGTGCTTTGCTAACCCTTGGTCTATCAAAAGACATTATAGATCACACACCAAGGAGAAAACCCATCAGTGTGAGCATTGCCAAAAATGGTTTGCAGGAAGTGTTAGCCTCAAAAGACACATTAGTGGTCAGCACATGAAAGAGACACCTTATCAATGCGAGTATTGCCAAAAAAGCTTTGCACGCAATAGTACACTTAGAGCACACATTTTGAATCACACCAATGAGAAACCATATCAGTGTCAGTATTGCCAAAAAGGTTTTATATGCAATAGTGCACTTAAAGTGCACACCATGATCCACACCAAAGAGAAACCCTATCAGTGTGAATATTGTCAAAAGCGATGTACAACATCTAGTGATCTCAAAAACACATCAGGACTCACACCAAAGAGAAACGATATCAGTGCGAGTACTGCCAGAAATGCTTCACCCAAAGCAGTCACGTCAAGGAGCACATTAGAACTCACACAAATGAGAAACCGTATGAATGTGAGCAGTGCCAAAATGTTTTTCCACAAGCAGACATCTTAGAAAACACATCAGCTTAATTCACACCAATGAAACGCCTTATAAGTGTCAGTACTGTCAGAAATGTCTTGCAGACCGTTGGAATTTCGACAGACATGTTAGATCGCACACCAAAGAGAAAACCCACCAGTGCCAGTATTGCCAAAAATGGTTTGCAGATGGTACTAGCCTCAATGCACACGTAAGAAGTCAACACACGAAAGATACACCTTATAAATGTGAATATTGCCAAAAAGGCTTTATACGCATTAGTATACTTAAACAACACATAATGACTCATACCAAAGAGAAACCGCATCAGTGTGAGTATTGCCAAAAAGGGTTTTCAAGATCTGGTGATCTTAAATTACACATCAGAACTCACACTAAAGAGAAACCATTTCAGTGCGAGTACTGCCAGAAAGACTTTGCTCAAAGCGGTCACATGAAAGAGCACATCAGAATGATTCACACAAAAGAGAAACCTTATCAGTGTGAGTGTTGCCAAGCATGTTTTTATAACAGCACCAAGCTCAAAAATCACATCAGAACTCACTCCAAAGAGAAACCTTTTGAGTGTCCATATTGTCAGAAATGTTTTGCCGACACAAGTTTTTTCAAAAGACACATTATAACTCACACATGTGATTTAAAAAAGTACCATGAATAGTGTGAGCATTGCCAAAAATGTTTAGTATAAATATTTAACCTCGCAACACACATTAGAATTCAAAATGCGAAGGAACCTTATCTGTTCACTTTGATGACACAATAGAATTTTGAACCTCGATTTTACTAAGATGAACAATTGCAGACTTATTATTAAATAAATTGGAGCATTTTAAAATTTTGATCCTGTGTTATTGACCTTTGTCGTAGCTAGATAGTGGAAACTATGATTTGAGTAAAAATGAAACGTCCCAAAAAAATCTTTTCCCCCGCTTTTACACATACAAGATTTTTTGGAACCTGAATTTTAAACTTTTGTCTTATCATAATATAACGCAAGCGCAACGAGCACAAAATTTTGCATATTTGAACATGTTCCTAACATCTTTTTAGGGTGTAATAAAGATATAGAAACGGTGCCCAAAATATCTGCCAAAAATCGCCCCCCTTGACCTGCCAAAAATCGCTTGACCCCCCTTTCAACCTGCCAAAAATCTTTGCCCCCTGTAAATCACCACCCAGGGTAGGCCTATACATAATTATTGCACCGACTGCCCCTATCCTTTTTAGAGCGTTTTATTTATAAGGCGCCCCATGAATTTGTGTCATAAATCGCTTGCCCCCGCCACCCTCTTGGCTGCATGACCAAAAATAGTTCCCCCCCTTCGGCTCGCCAAAACATACCCCCAATTTTACCCTCCCCCAGGGCTCATAATTATTGCACAGCCCCTAAGGTGTGCATATATGCATTGCATAGTTAATACATGTGCCACATCCTTTACAATGGGTGATAAATTTCTGGTTTGTTTTGATTACAAAACGCAATGGTCGCGGTCGATATTCTAAAGCTTTATCCAAATCCAACAGAAATTTCTTGAATTGTAGTGAATCCAGCACATTTTTGCGTCAAAATATGAAGTTAAGTGTACAAATATGTGTAAAGCGTGCAAAATTGTTTGCTATATTGAAGCTATAAACTGATGAAATATGGTGCAAAAGTAAGATAAATTTGCACGATCGCGGAAAAATTGGCACTTTGTGGGTCTAAAATAGCCAAATAATATGAGGTTTTGGTCAGAAACCCACATACAGGCGTCAACATTGGATGATTGTACGGGCCATGGCCCCTAAATATTGGGGGGATTTATCCCCCCCCCCGCTAGTGATCTATGGGCGAAATTTTGTGATGACATTTTTTTGCATCAGGCCCCCTAACAAGTGTTTGTCAAGGGGTCGGCAATCTTGTCTCAAATATCTCCAAAATGGGATAAATCTGCCATGTTTGCTGTGAAATTTTGCCTAGCAATATCTATCTCAGGTGCAAAATTTATGGTGCACATGAAAGAATGAAGTCTTTAGATTAATATTTTAGCAATCTTAATAATTATTAATCTGATAGGAAATTCTTCAAATATGCCTGTACATATAACGACGCATAACAGCCCACGCAGTTTTTTATAGGTGAACTTTTTTCGAGCAGTCCGTGTTGGACGATGACCCTATCTTTTTGCTGAGGTATTTTACAGGACCTTGAAATAAGAATTATGATAGATATTTGCGACTTCGGAATGCAACGTTCGAAGCTCGTCAATACACAAAATACGGTACTACCTGATTTTACACTCACGTCGACCACTGTCTGGCGCATGTTATTTTGTTACTCTAAATTCAACAAAATTCAAATTTTTTAGGCAAAAAGACTTCTATAGATACCATCCTACATGTCCATGTTCGATTTATGGTAATACCATTAATTAACCAATTTTTAAATATCAATATGTTTAGATTCACGGAAGCCATATTTCGTACATTTTCGACAGTAACGAGTTACGGGTACAAATTTGTCAGTTCTGCCGAAGTTATTTATCCGGTTAACTAACGAATACCAATTAGGTTCAGGGGCGGCGCCAGGGTATTTTGATAGGGGGGGGGCAAAACAATTTTGGAAATTTGTTATGCAGCGCGATAGCGCTGCCCGTCAGCTTGCGCGACGCAGGGTGTCTGAGGGGGATGTGCCCCCCTGAGAATTGGGAAAATTTTCAAAATGAAAGCACAAATGAAGCCATTTGATGCACCATTTTCACCCTTTTAGGGTTATTTATTTATTTTCTAACCGCATATTTTATGGATTTCATTCACGGGCCCGACTTTCAGCCCGCTGGTTTTAGGCAAATCCAGCACCTTTTGGCAACAGAATAAGTTCATGGTATACAAATGTGCGAGAAGTGAAATATGGTGGAAATGTAAAATAAAGTCGCGCGAAGCGCGAAAAAATTGGCACTTTTTAGTCTAAAATGGCCAAATATGACGTTACTTTAGTCAGAAACCAGGAGCGTTGGAAGGTGCCCCCTATGATCACTAAAAGCCGAAAAGGTCCACTTTGCGAGCGTAGCGAGAAAAAAATGCTTTTTCAGTCAGAAATGGACAAAAAGTGCTCATTCGCGAGTGTAGCGAGCGAAAAATTAGGTTCTTTATGCTTTCTTGGTCAAAATTTTAGGAAAAGGTCCAAAACAGGGCCATCATTTCAAAATCAGCCCGCAATAAATCCTGGCTACGCCCCTGGCCGGCCGCAATGAAGCCAATTGCTTATATTTACGCTCGTATATTGGTGCATAATGTTTACACTATTTCTGATACAATGTGATGAAACCCCGTAAAAGTTGTGTAATATCGGACTGAAAGTAAACTTATTTAAAATGATTAATTGCTGCATGACACAGACTTGCATGTGTTGCCGCGCCAGGAAAATGACGTAGCCAGGATTTTTCCAAAGTTGTTGGGAGAAAAGGCAAGAGAGAGGCCATGCGACTTTTATGGGGGAAAATTTGCCGAAAATGGGCCCAAAATATAAAAATCAACAACTTTAAAACCGCGTAGGTCAGCATTCCACAAGGGGCAAGATCCGAAGGGGGGAGTTTCCTCCTTTTAACCATGGCCAGGGAGGGGAATTTCTCCTTTTCTTCTTCTCCCTCCTCTCTTTCTCTCCCCTCCTTTTCTCTCTCTTCTTCTCTTTCTTTTTTCCTTTCGTTTACCTCTTTTTGAAAATTATAGGGGGCAATTGCCCCCTTGCCCCCCCCTCGTGGCGCCGCCCTGATTAGGTTCATATGCGAGCCAATAGCGCTATGTTATTTAATTACTATTACCGGTACTTACGATTATTATCATGATTCCGTTTGAGAACAAATATAATTCCTTATGGGTCTCCAACTTTGTCTTCAAGCATCTTCACACGGCTACATGTAGCCATGTTTTATGGAGTGTTGCCAGGCAAGCCAAAAGCAAATTGGGACAAATCGGCACTAAATATAGCCCGTAACTACATCAATATATCACCCAAATGTCCATGTTATTTAGGGTACAATGTTAATGTAAATATATTGTAATATACAATTTTAAAACAATGTTTAAAATGTTCTAACGTGCGTATGCGCGATTCTTTCTCCCGTTTGAGTTTTAATGTATATACCTTCTTCTTCTTCTTCTTGGTAAGTGTGTGCTTCAGGAACTGAATATATTCACACTGCAGTTGTGCGTACCTGCTATGACGAATATGGCTGCAGGTAGAATCAGGTGCAAAATATATACAAGGTGATGTGCGATAAAAAGGAAGGATGCCGGCTGGTTACATGGAGACTTCGCTCAATGCTGCCTTGAAGGCATCGAGCGAGGTGAAGTCTCCTGGGTCCTTCCTGAGGGCGTTCTATTCTCTGCTGGTGTGTGTGGGAAGAAGGAAGCCAAGTAAGTCTGGGAGCTGCAGTATGGTGTCCAGAATCTGGAAGCATGTCCTCTGGTGTTAGATGTTGCTACGGTTAGATGTTGCTCCCAGTTGATGTCGACCAGATTGTACCTTATTTTGTACAGCATGGCGAGTCTGGCTTGACGACGTCTAGATTGGAGTGACGGCCATTTGAGCTCATTAAGAAGTGAGGTGACGCTGGTCCTACGATCATACTGGCTGGTGACGAATCGCGCACTACTTCTTTGGACTTGTTCCACCTTTTTGATGTTGCGCTGGGTGTGGGGGTCCCAGGCCACTGCAGCGTACTCTACAATTGGTCTTACATATCATAGGTGTTGTATGTAGCCTCCTTGATTTTCCTGCTGCAGCGATGGAAGTTACGTCCAAGGAAGGCACAGGTTCCATTGGCTTTCTTGGTGATGATGTCAACATGAGTGTTAAAGTTGAGTTTGCTGTCGATGTTCAGACCCAAGTACTTTGCAGAGGACACCTCTTCAAGGGTTACACCATGGATGTTGTAGGCAGTGGTGATATGCTTCCTTTTGTTGGTGACATGGATTACCTGGCACTTGGATGGATGGAATTGCATTAGCCAAGTGCGTTCCCACTCCTGCAATGCATCTAGGTCGTCCTGAAGAAGTTTGGTGTCTTGACTGGTTGAGATACGTCTGTACAGGACACAGTCATCTGCAAAGAGGCGGGTGACAGAGCTTCTGGTACTGGCTGGAAGGTCATTTATAAAGGCAAGAAACAGTCAATTCATGAGAAGCCCAAAGTTAATACCAACACTGCAGCGCTGGAAACACGGTCAATTCTGTGAAAGGAAATGTCATGAAATTGTTCCGCTTGATTTATCAGGTCTATAAATGTGACAAAGGAACAGGTCTCTAGTTTGATCCCACAACCATTCAAACCGAATTCAGGAAGGCTATATGTCATAAATGGACCGGAACAATACAACAATTACACTGTGGCACCTGTGTTGAAGGACGGTTCTAAGATACAGGGTGTTCCAGAATGATCTATACCGTATTTGAAAACATTAATCAACATTGTATTTAATTTGAGTACGGTACGTGAAATACAATGGCATAAATGTCACCTACTTTACTTTCATTGCAAAAACTTCATTCGCTTTGGCGTGATATTGATACTGGATGTTTTGCATACATGTGTAAAAATTGCATGTGTGTAACTTACAGCGCAAAGGCTTCATAAGCACAAGACATTGCTGCTTTATCACTATCGCGTAGGCCTAGGCCTACCTTGCAATATGTGTAGAAATCATACAGTTGTCATAGGAGATACACCAAATTTGGCACAGATGTAGAGCTTGAAACACTGAATAATTCTTGATATTGGATTAAGTGACCTTTTTCATGTGTTTTCAATATTACGAGGGCTCAGAGCAAGAACTAGCTATGTCCACAATTACATGTTACTCATTTCGGCAACAAATGGATGGTTAATTCTGCACTCCATAATAAATGCACCCGCTAGCACCAACCTGGGGTTTTGAGCGCCCGATTGTGCAAATAAAAGCCGCCTAACACCTGGAGAAGATACAAAGACGAGGAGGGTTAATAGAATAATATATACAATAGAGGTAATCCTGTCGCATCTATTCATACATAGTCCTTTTGTTCATCCATTTGTACATCTATGAATAGATGCGACGGGATTACCTGCGGAATTATCTCTATTGTATTATTCTATTAACCCTCCTCGACCTTATCTAGGTGTAAAGCCCGATCCTGACTCCACATCGCAGCGCGATGCGATGCTGCGATGCTATAAAAACTGTAATCTGAGCCAGGTTTTTACGAGCTCAGCGGTGAAAATTCTCATCGCGCGGTGGAAATGTTGGTCCGCGAAAAAGTGGAACAATGTTCAACTTTTTCGCATCGCGCTGCGATATCGCAGCCGTGCACGCTTCTGATTGGCTGCTGGAAAATCAAGGTCGGTAGAATGACCTTAAAAGGAGATGCAAACCCCACATGCTTTTAAAACATCGCAACATCGTGCGATGAAATTAAAATGTACATTTTAATTTCATCGCGCGATGCTGCGATGTTTGAAAAGCATAGCAGCATCGCATCGTGCTGCGAAGTGGAGTCAGGATCGGGCTTAAGGCGGCTTTTATTTGCACAACTGTTGGAACTGTATTGTGTTGTAAACTTAAATCATTGCTTTGTCTACCTGTGTTTTCGCGGAAGGTGTAAAACGGGTGATGGAATGCAGTTTAAAATTTTCGCCAAGGCCGAATCATTTCACATTTTGGATGCATTGCAGCCGACGGGGACCCAACTAAAGGCTGCTAGTCAGGTGTAGGAATGCGTGTATTTGGATTCGTCTATAGCTATACCAGAACGAAATTACAACGTATTGTCTATGGAGCAGTGTAATACACATAATCATGCATAACTCGCAAACGCAAAATCGGACGCGGAATCAACTGAAATTTTGGGAATATGCTTTTTTCGTGGATATGTACTGAAAATGTCATAAAAAGAGGATGCTAGGATCGCGAAATACTCCTTTAAGGGGGGACCACAGGTCAACTTCCCAAACCCTTGTAAAAATGGAGATTTTTACAGTTAAATTGTACTATTTCTGAGCTTTAATTTGGTCTTTGTTTGGTTACAATCGGACATTCCTATCTAAAGTTATTGCCAATACAAGATGATAAGTCACGGAAAAATACTAGAAATAGCAGCTCGTTCTTATGTTATTACTATATGTGACCCGGCATCACAAACGAGCCGTAAATTCCCTAAATTGTATTCTGTGTTACGGTGTAAAATGTGTACGAAGGTCGTATTCATCGATAACTTAAGCTGGCCCGACATCCGTCTTATTTTGATAGTCAAAAACTAATCAATAATCCTATTGTTGAAGTGGATAATAAGCTTCTACCTTAGATGGCCGGCTATAGAACTTTTAATAGCTCTGGTCTTTGTTTGCTTTTGTTAAATCCTGTTCAAGTGGTGGGTTACCAGGCATTGTATTTTGTACAGGTATGCATAACCAACAATTAACAATGAGAGAACTTTCTTAAACCTCGTTGACTTGGGGATGATTTGAAATGACCGCCAATTATGACTGTTTGATATATATTGCCAGCAATGTGGAAAAAGAGACACATGTAAAACGTAAAAAGCTATAATTTTGTTGAAGGAGCAAAGTTTAACAAACCATAACCCCGCTTCTGGATATCGTTTGAAGTCAAATGATATACCATTTTTAAGTTTATGATGTTTATTTTTAAACACGAAATAAAACAAAATTGACCGGGGAGGAATTTACGGCTCATTCGCCGTGGACGATCACATAATATTATAAATCATTTCTTTTGTATTTTATTGTTTTTCAAGCTGCGATAGTTAAGGAATTTCATAACAATATTATTTACAGCAAAGTAAACACCAATTTATGGTGTAAACTGTTTTAGTAATTTAGGAAAAATATAAATCAATACAAATATCAATATTTAAATGTAAGTGTTTCTAAAATGTGAATTAAAGAAATCATTTAGTGTTTCTAGACTAAAAATGCTAATATCTCAAAATGGTAATTCGGCGGTGTCAGAATTTTGCCCCCAAAAACTTTTCCACTTCCCATAGGTTTATGACCATGAAATTGGGCACACATGTACTATTTGTAATGCTCTATACAACTTAATGGGAGCTTTTGTTGATATCTGCTTTACTTTTAGATCTTCAAAGTCAAATCCAGACGAATAAATCAGTTTTTGTCATCAAACGGTTGCCATGGCAAAGCTATTCCTATAACATATCTGGATAGTAAATAGTAAGTTAAATGTTCTCCTTAAACATTATTTTTTGGGGGCAAAATTCACATTTTTCCAATGCCTCATTTGAACATATTTGACCTTTGACCTCGCCTCATTTGCATATACATATCGACACACACAAAAAAATATAATTTTCTGAAACATTAATCTTTGTGTGTTACATTGATATATAACAAGCCATACTTCTATCATTAATAGTCTATAAACAAGGCCATTCAAAATTCCACCTAAAACGATCTGTGGTCCCTCCCCCTATATGCCTCAAACTTCGCTTCCTCTACGCATGGAAGAAAGAGATAAGAAGGAACCACAACGAACGCATTCACTTTGTCCACTCCCTTTACCGACATTTAATTGACATTGTTATTCATGAGGATTTACTTTGATCAATACCCCGCGTTAAATAGGTGATTGGTATTGTACTCCATGTATTTGCATGTCTTCTGGAGCGTGTCTGAAGGATGATTTGAACGAATGACCTTCCGTGCAAGCACTCTATAGGATTTTCTCTGGTGACGTGATCATCGGTCATTGATGGCCTACATCTTTTTCTTCTATTTCGCCCAATTTTCCCGAACTTTGATGACTTTTTTCTCAGAGTTGGCAGTCTTTGGCACTGAAACGAGTTAGCTAGTTACGATTATACACATATAAACTATTAAATTAAACAGGTTTCATGTACCGGACTCAACCGGAACATTGTGCATTATTTAAGAACATTTTGCATCTATTTTTCATCGAAAAAGTCACCAAAATCTTACCTTATTTGCTAAAGATGAAAATAAAAAAAAAAACGGCCGATTTTGATGACCTTTTCGATGTGTTAAAGGACATTTTCTACACAACACGATCAAGAAAACAGTTTGACTGTAGATCCCAAAACAAAGCTACTATACATGTTCAGAGCATCAGTGAAATTCCATAATCTTACTTCTGGGTAGCGTTTGTTTGTTCTTGGATGGGTTTGTTATAGTTTTTTCCAGTAATGATTTCGCCAAGCATCGATCGCGGTAAATGGATCATACATGAAAGTAAGTACCATTGATAGCTTTTCTTTTCATGCGTCAATAGATAAGCGGATTAAAACTTGGCCGATCGAAGTCGTTGTGGTTCCTTCTCATCTCTTTCTTCCATGCTCTACGCGGTCACGAATGGTCACGAAAACCAAGGCCGTGACACTCGTATTCGATCCACACCACTCCACGCCATACATAAATTCTCCCAGTCACATTTCCCCAATATGAAATTTTAAAAAAGTTAAATTTTAATATTACTTCTATTAATGTTTGGCAGAGGCGGGGTTCGAACTCACGGCGGACCACGCCGCTTCGGATATGCTCTATGAGCCTAGCGCCTTAGACCACTCGGCTACTTGTCTTGATGGAATCCATTTGAAACTTATTTGAAGATATAATCGCAACTTCAATATAGGCCTACCACGTGACAAGCAAAAGCAGAAAACGTACCATATTTTGGAATTTTATTTGCCTAAAAACATTAATGTGTATTAATAGCGCTCAATTGTTGTTAATCCGACAATAATAAATGATAAATGCGCGTCTATATGGACAATACATTATATCGATTTTGACATGTGCTCGCACGGTGTCAGTACATTAGCATGGTCAGTAAAATACTATAGAGGAACCTACCATTTTTCTTGTATACACGTTCGATTTTTTATCAATTACATAAAAATCCATTTTAGACCCCAAATATTTCTTCGGGAAATAAAAGATTAGAATACCATAAAAACGAAACAGTAATCTTTTGCCGGGTCTAATGTTATTTATACATAGAATTTTTAACGTTTTTTCTATCCTTATTCTTGCTCAATTTAAAAAAATATTTTGGCGAATATAAAATTGAAATAAAATTCTCTGCCTCATAAACGACCTCAAATATGCCACAATTGGGTATCACGAATAGTTATATATGATGTGCAGTTAATATTCATATTTTCTTTTATACAGAGAATGCTTCAGTTTTGACAGGAAAAATATTTTCTTGAAAACCCTCTCACTCGGTTATTTCAAAACAGTAACCACGCTTCCCTAGAATGTGCAATAATTTAGCATTAAAATTTTTCTTATTCTAACAGCAAGCGTTTCTAGAATGAATTATGGCGAAATGTGGTGTAGCTGTTGGTCGGACCTCTCATCTCTCCACATCGATTGTGACCTATAATCCCCGACATTGCCCTTATGAACTCACATCCTCCTGTTTTATTCAATACGCTGGCGAAGTTACGTAATAATCGGATTAACTACCATAGCAATAGGTGAAAACAATTTTGAATATACCGCGTTATACACTGATACGTTCAGGCGGTACCTCTTCATTGAACCATATCATGCTGCACCTGTAAGATTAGTATCTTTGAAAAGACCAGTATTGTATTCAATCTATGATTGCAGACATACACAGTACAGGTGATGAGTGTAACCTGCTTGTAGCGCAGCGCGATATGTTCAAAATTGTTTTCACCTATTGCTATGGTAATTAATCCGATTAATTACGCAACTTCACCAGCGTATAATGGCCGAATAAATTCTGACCATCACTTGGCTTGTTGGATTCGTGACTCGTCTATAGACGAATCCAAGTAGCTAAGTCATGGTCAGGATTTGGTCGGACATCTTTGGGTAGCCGTTTGCACCAACCTGGTGTTTTGAGCGCCCCATTGTGCAAATAAAAGCACTTATCACCTGTGTATGTCTGCAATCATAGATTGAATACAATACCGCTTTTTTCAAAGATAGTGCCTACTTATCGTACAGGTGTGAGTGATCAGAATGATATGGTTCAATGCATAGATACCGCGTGTAGTTAATCCGATTATTATGTCACTTCAACAGCGAATAGACCATGTAAGCTCATGTAAAAGCTGTGTGTTTTGCCGAAGGGAACTGTAGGGCCTATTGTGTTGTAAACTAATCATTCTTTTGTCTACCTGTGTTTTCGCGGAAGGTATAAAACGGGTGATGGAATGCAGTTTAAAATTTCCGCCAAGGGCGAATCATTTCACATTTTGGGTGCATTGTAGCCGACGGCTACCCAACTAAAGGCTGCTAGTCAGGTGTAGGAGTGCGTGGATTTGGATTCGTCTATACTACAATTCGCTGTCGAAGTGACGTAATAATCGCAATAACTACCATCAAGCAGATTGCACTAATCACCCGTGCGTATGTCACCAAACATAGATTGAATACCACTCTTTTCATAAATACTAATCTTACATGGCGAGTGATTAGCATTTCTTTGACAACTATGGTTTAATGCATAGGTGCCACGTGAACGATGAAGTGCAGGGCTATATATTCGAAATTGTATTCATCAATTGCTATGGTAGTTAATCCGATTAATTACGTCACATCGACAGTGTATGTCCATTGCTAGCTATGGTAATTAATCATGTTAGTGTTTACATCACTACTTCGGTGAAGACAAGAGAAGTGTGCCTTCTCTACCAACGCCTGTGATATAACAGGTGCAAGCGAAACAAAATTGAATGACCAGAATAGTTTCCTTTGTCAGATGAATTGATTGAAGTTTTGAAGACACTCTATTCTTGATGGGACAATAGATTCAAATATGGAATAATTATTATTCCTCATCTATTTTTTTTATTTAAAAACTGCAATTGTGGCAACAGAACAATATTTATTTTGATATCATTTCAAGTAGAAACAAAATCGTGCTTAAGCCAAAAACGCACCCTACCTACCATTCCTCAAGAATTGGGATGGCACAAAGGTGCAACATAGGTTTTTATTGCAAAGACGAGGACAGACAAGTAGTTACAACACATCTGTCTAACCGTGGGTTTCGCTATTATTTAGAATAAATGCTTTTACTAGTTTCTATAAAACCACAAAATTACTAAAAAAAACTATAAAAAAACACTAAAAAAAAAAAAAAAAAAAAAAAACCTAAAATTAAAAGAAGAAAAAAAAAAAAAAAAAAAAAAAAAAAAAACAGGGCAAAAAGTTAAAATTAAACGAGAATGAAAAAACGGAACCGGTGCCCGGACCATGCTCTCTTCAGCATGTCTTCAGTTCCAAAGTCTGACGCTCTATCAATTGAGCTATACGATCCTGATATACGAAACAGTCGTTATTATGTCAATACAATTGATTGGTGTTACAACATACTTAGATGGAATGCATAGCCACCCAGTGCCAGTATATATTTGCTCAAACTCCAAATACAAAAAGCAACCAATTTTATTGAGGGCGTTTCTTAGGTATATCCTTGTAGACGGGGTTTTACGGTATTTCAATTCTGTGAATCAAGGTTTTGACCACGCTTAATTTGTGTTCCAGAGGGTGGTGCGATTCAAAACTCAAGTATTGGTCAGTGTGTGTAGGTTTTCTGAAGATTTTGATCTTCACACTGCCGTCGCTAACCCGCACGATCAAAGTATCGAGGAAAGGAAGTTGCCCGTCTTCCTCTTCCTCCCTGGTGAATTGAATGTTCTTATCCTGCCTGTATAATGATCCTTCGGGTCGCATTGATTCTGGCGTGCTAGTTACCGACATCTCAGACCATTTTCCAATCTTTTCATTAAAAAATCGCAATATTAATTCTAGTAACGCAACACGGCCCAGCTCAGATTTCCAAACGAGGCAAACGCGTCAATTAAAACCCAATAACATCAAGGGATTCCTCCACGGTCTGTCGCTTACAAAATGGGATTGTGTCTACAAGGATGACAATCCGGAAACCGCATTTAATGAATTCCACGACAGGTTGTCTCAATTATATAACATCCACTGCCCTATCAAATCAATAAAGCAATCTAAACGTAAAACACCTAAGAAACCCTGGATAACCATAGGACTAATTAATTCAATAATCACCAAAGATAAACTTTTCAGGAAATACCGATCAAATCCCAGCCACGACAATAAACTTAAATATACTAAATACCGTAACACACTCAACACACTCAATCATCTCCTTAGAGTTGCAAAGAAAAACCATATCACTGCTGAGCTCGACGCCCACAAAAACAACATGAAGAAGACGTGGCAAACCCTTAATCACATTCTTGGCAGGAATAAATCCTCTAAGCCACCTTCTCATTTCATTGATAGTGATGGTTCAGAAATCAAAGACCCTGTCCAAATTGCGAATAAACTCAATGACTTCTTCACCAACATTGGTCCGTCACTTGCTGCGAAAATACCTCCGCCCAACAACACCAAATTCAGCAATCCAAATTCACTTAATCATAGTATCTTCCTATCTCCCACCACAGAAGAGGAAGTGCTAGATATTTCTTCATCTCTCAAATCAAGCAACAGTTGTGGCGTCGACGGTATAAGTTCAAGCCTCCTCAAACAAATCATGCCTAAAATTGTCGGTCCTATTGTTCATATTTTCAATAACTCCATGTCCACTGGCATTGTTCCATCAATTTTTAAAACTGCAAAAAGTAATCCCTATTTTTAAATCCGGCGACAAATATTTATTTAATAACTATAGGCCAATCTCCATTCTACCTGCGTTGTCAAAAATTCTTGAGAAATTGATTTACAAAAGGATCATTAACTTTGTCGAGAAACATGACATTCTTACCAGTGACCAATTTGGTTTTAGACCAAAACTTTCAACTTATATGGCCATTAATAAATTATATGATAAAATTGTCACATCCCTCGACAAAAAGCTTTGCACGGTAGGAATTTTCTTAGTAAAGCATTCGACACGTTAAATCACCAAATTCTCATTAACAAGCTTGATAATTATGGTATTAGGGGCATTGCCAATCTTTGGATTCAAAATTACCTCAATGATAGGAAGCAGTTTGTCGTTTTTAATCAACATCGCTCTTCCACCTTACCAATTGAGTGCGGGGTTCCCCAAGGTTCGATCTTAGGCCCCCTACTCTTTTTATTGTATATAAATGACCTCCCTAAATGCGCCCTAATCTCCTTTTTATCATGTTTGCAGATGATACTAATATAATTTATTCGGATAAAGACCAAAAATCACTGGAGTCTAAGTTGAACAAAGAACTTAATGTTATATCTGACTGGTTTAAACTAAACAAACTTTCTCTAAATATCAAAAAAAACAATTTCATGTTATTTAAAAATAAACATACCCCCCTTTCCCCCGTCAACTATTAAAATTTGCATTGACGATAAGCTAATTGAACAAGTTAATGTAACTAAATTTCTTGGCATTCTAATAGACGACGACCTGTCGTGGAAATCACACACATCCCATGTTACAAAAATTGTCTCGAAATACAATGGTATCATTAGGAAGGTTAGACCATTTCTCCCCTCTTACTCTTTTATCACTCTTTATAATACCCTTGTTTTCCTCTTTCTTAATTACTGTGCCATGATCTGGGCTGACAAAAACAATTCCCATCTCCATACACTTTTCTTAATGCAGAAGAAAATTATCAGAACATGTACCTATTCCGTTTGGCTCGCCCACACCGACCCCTTATTCAAGTCTATCCGGACGCTAAAAATCCATGACCTTTACATTTTCCAAACTGTTTATGTTCAACTACCTTCATGACCTACTACCATCTCATACTACTGACCCAGACTATTTTATAACCAACAAAGACATCCACACCCATGACACCCGTTTCTCGAATGACCTTCACGTAACCCTTACCAATACCAAGCTGGCTGAAAACATCCTTCGGATCCAGGGTGCCCTGCTCTGGAACTCCCTTGATCAATCATTGAAACAGTCTCCAACATTGGCTATTTTCAAACATAGACTTAAAGATTATTTAATCGATTCTTATACCACAACTGATTAAACTTCCGTTTTAAGGGTATTTTCAAACTGCCCGTCTTACTTGGGTCTGTTCTGTCCTGTTCTGTCTTGTCTTGTACTGTTCAGCCTGTCCATACCCCATTAATTTATTTGGCACAATATGTTTGATTCCGATCTTATCCTAATTATCTTTCAAGTGAGGGAATCATACGCTTCTCGTTTCATTCAGCCTTGTGTCAAAATATGTTATTTATTATATTTTTTTTTTATTGTTGTACTTTCAAGTATTATTATCTGATTTATTGATTCCGTTCAATTAATTTTCATTTATTCTTATTTCGGCCACATGATACATTCGTTGTACATATTAATTTTGTAGCGTAAGTTAAATTTCCATCTTGTTCAGATTGGGTGCCACAAGTTTCACGCTCTGCGTTTTGCGGCATCCACATCTCTTCACTTTTCATGTTCTTATTGTGTTTCTATAAGTTATCTCATTATGTTTTCCTTATCTTTAATTTCCATTTGTATAATTTTATTGTGAATTGAGATGAAAACAAATAAACTTGAACTTGAACTTGAACTTGTTGATGTGACTGGTGAATTCTTCCACGCGTGCGGTCTTTAACACACATAATGTATCGTCGACATATCGAAGAAACAACCGGGGCGGGTGAGGAGCTGATGACAAAGCTTTCCTTTCGAAGAATTCCATGTACGAGGGGCTTCCCATTGCGCATCCATCTTTCTGCTGGTAAAACTTCCTCTGAATACAAAATAGGTGGTGTACGGGCAAAATTCAAGTAGTTGGATATCACTGTCCACATCAAGATTTTCTGCTGTCTCTTTCTTCCAGGTGTCGTCACTTTCTGAGTTATGCATGATTATGTGTATTACACTGCTCCATAGACAATGCGTTGTAATTTCGTTCTGGTGCACCAGAACGAAATTCAAATTTCACGATATCTTTGCTAAACGAATTAATCTGCAAGAAATATTTTGTACATAAACATTATGTAGCCAGAGGTTTCCAGTGATATAAAATCTCAACTTGTTTTGAGAAAAGTGGGGGAAGAGGCTGTGGCTCACGAAATGCCCTTTTAATATGCGATACCTCCTCTTCCTTATCCGATGGATCCGTCACTATTTCACTTCTGTGAATCAAGGTTTTGACCACGCTTAATGTGTGTTCCAGAGGGTGGTGCGATTCAAAACTCAAGTATTGGTCAGTGTGTGTAGGTTTTCTGAAGATTTTGATCTTCACACTGCCGTCGCTAACCCGCACGATCAAAGTATCGAGGAAAGGAAGTTGCCCGTCTTCTCTTCCTCCCTGGTGAATTGAATGTTCTTATCCTGCCTGTTGATGTGACTGGTGAATTCTTCCACGCGTGCGGTCTTTAACACACAGAATGTATCGTCGACATATCGAAGAAACAACCGGGACGGGTGAGGAGCTGATGACAAAGCTTTCCTTTCGAAGAATTCCATGTACGAGGGGCTTCCCATTGCGCATCCATCTTTCTGCTGATAAAACTTCCCTCGGAATACAAACTAGGTGGTGATCGGGCAAAATTCAAGTAGTTGGATAACACTGTCCACATCAAGATTTTCTGCTGTCTCTTTCTTCCAGGTGTCGTCACTTTCCAATAACTCGCGTCTCGCGAACCACCGTAAGGGCCTCGTTCACCGGTATAGAGGTAAATAGAGCTGATACATCGAAAGACACAATAGACTCATCAGGCTCTAATTTAAGATCTTTGATTCTTTCAACAAATCCCTTAGTATTGGTGATGTGATGTTCCGTATTACCGATGCGGGGAGAGGATGTTTGCGACAAACCGAGCAAGATTGTAAGTTACTGCACCAATGCTCGAGACAAATAATGTTTGGATCTGATCATCTGACACATCTAATAATAGTAATATGAAATGTGTTTGGGATATATAGGTTTAAACATTTAAGTGTTTAAATGCTAGACATTATTTTAGCTTTCTAAACACCAATCTGTCCTCGATTTCTAAACACTGCATAATTTCAGATGTTTAACATGGAGTTAAACAGGACTCCATATAGGTGTAAGATGGGACATGTCTAAACGTTACGAATATGCGAAAATATCACTGAGATTTGGAAAAAAAATTAACCAATTTCATATTGCAAGAATGATCGTACATTATCATGATTATATATATAGCTTTCTTGTGGAAATCTGTAGTTTAACTCTCTTCTGCAGACCGGTAACTTTGCTGATGGGCGGGTAGCAAGGGCCTCGGGCCCATGGACAGGAGCAGTGGACAGGACAGGACAGGAGCAGTGCAGTTTAACATCTCCAATATCAGCCCTTATTTCATTTTCGCTTTTGCTCGGGCCCTGACCCCTCAGTGGGGGGGGGGGGGGACTGCTCTATAATCCGACGCTTCTATAATCCGAAGGTTCTTTAGTCCGAAGGTTTGCTAGTCCGAACATGTGTTCATAGCATTCGCTAGTCCGAATTTTAAAAGAGGTTCTCTAGTCCGAATTTTTTTTAAAAAGAGGTTCTCTATTCCGACGGTTCTTTATCTCGAAGGTTCTATAGTCCGAATTTTAAAAAAGGTTCCCTAATCCGAATATTAAAAGAGGTTCTTTAATCCGAATGTTAAAAACGGTTCTCTAGTCCGAATATGAAAATAGGCTCTATATTCCGAATTTTAAAAAGGGTTCTATAGTCCGAAATTGCAAAAGGGTTCTGTAGTCCGAAACGGATACCGTGTTCTTTAGTCCGAATCAGTAAAAAGGCTCTATAGTCCGAATATTTTTATAACATTAACATTTACTGCGCCCTCTAGCTAGATAATAGCAGAGTTTATGGTAACCGCGGGATGACGCTACTTTTGCCCCCCTCCCCCCCCCACCCCGTCATCAAAAACAAATCCTGCGTTCGCGCCTGATATCCCCAACTTAGTGTAAACAACTTAAAAATACGATATTTGCTCCAAAAATGTTGACATATCTTTACACCATCAGAAACGAAAAGAAAAAAATAAATGGAACGAAAATATAAAGAAACCTGAAGAAGTACAAAAGCACACACACACACACACGCCCCCACACCCCCACACACACAAACAGAACAAAAGCCACAATGAAAGAAAATAAATGAAAGAACAAATGAAACAACTGAATAAAGACTAAAAGGAAGTCCAAATGAAAGAACAATGAATACAAAGATAATGAACAAAATAATGAACATTAAGAGAGAATAAGGAGAAGAAAGAAAGAATATAATAAATATAGAACGAAAGAAATATGAATATAGAACAAACAAAAATGAGAAAGGGATTTTAAGAAAGAGCTAATGAAAAAAATATCGAACGAAATCAAGAATGAATCAATGAATGATGATTTGACACTAAAACAAATGATGAAAATAAAATTCGGACTATAGAACCTGTTTACCAATTCGGACTAAAGAACACGGTATCCGTTTCGGACTATAGAACCCTTTTGCAATTTCGGACTATAGAACCTTTTTTTAAAATTCGGACTATAGAGCCTAGTTCCATATTCGGACTATAGAACCCTTTTTAAATTCGGACTATAGAGCCTATTTTCATATTCGGACTAAAGAACCGTTTTCAAAATTCGGACTATAGAACCTTCGAAATAAAGAACCATCGGAATAAAGAACCTTCGTAATAAAGAACCGTCGGATTGAAGAACCTTCGGACTAAAGAACCGTCGGACTAAAGAACCGTCGGACTATAGAGCCCCTGGACTTCGCCCTGTCTACCCGCTTACTACTAAATATCCATTATGCCCGTGCAGACCCTATTCCAAGGCATGTTTTGGATCCGCCCCTCACTCTAAAAATAAGTTGGTCATTTTGACAAAAAGAATTATTCAAAACAATGTCAATTGACCACATTTACGGGACTGTTTAAATGCGGTAATACGCTCTAAAAAGGCTTTAGAAAAACACTACAGAAACGTTCAAATAAACACCAAACAAATTTAGGTCAATTTTTTTTGGAGGATTGAGGTATGTTAACATCACCTTTATTTGGATTTGTTTGAGAATATTTTAATATAATTTTAATGGACAATCCTGATGAATCTATTTGCGGGCACGTTAAGTATCATTCGATTAATAGAGTTTACTTCGCTTACTTACTGCTTACTGCTCCCTTAACCAGTTTGGTCGTCGGAGAACCATTGATGACTTCTTAACAATCTCTCTCCATCTGGTCCTGTCTTCCACCAGAGGATGATTTAAGGAAGCCCCATCATGCACTGCAAAAGTGTTATCACTAGAGTTTCAACTGCCACTTTACTTTTCAAATCCCATTGAACTCTGTGCAAAAGATGTTGTTTTAGAATTGTGCGTGTGGCATTATTACTTGGTCGATTTCAGAACAAAAGTGATGTGTGTTTAAAGGAAGTGTCCGGTAATCACAACATTAAGCCTTATATGTTAGAAAAATAATTATCAAGCATGAATCACATGGTTTTATTTCAAACAAACTCATATTAACCATAAAAACGAATAAAAACAGCCATCTCTCAACACGCGATATTCAAAATTCCCGCGCCGAAATTGTCTAGAGCAGTGACGTCCCAATAGTTCAATGAAGCCTGTCCACAAATGAGCACAAATAACCATGACATCACTGCTCTAGAACATTTCGGCGCGGGAATTTTGAATATCGCGTGTTGAGAGACGGCTGTTTTTATTCGTTTTTATGGTTAATATGAGTTTGATTGAAATAAAACCATATGATTCGTGCTTGATAATTATTTTTCTAACATATAAGACCTAATGTTGTGATTGCCGGACAGTTCCTTTAAAGGATAATTCACACCTTCTGTAGATAACATAAAATGTGAAATCGACTAGCATCTTCACAACGTTTTTTATGTAAATATAACTGTACAAATTCAAATTAAACCATGCACGTGCAGTACGTCTATATGCAGTGGGCGAGTAGTGGTGTCATGTTCGCTCACACAGTTATGCTAACCGCAAGTAACATAGTGGAATGTTGGGAAGTGCTTAAATCATCCTCTGGTCTTCCACTGCCCTCTGTGAGGTGGCAAAGTTCAGACCAGTCCATTCTTTTATGTTGTCTTCCCATCTCTTTTTTTGTCTTCCTCTTTTTCTTGAACCATTCACTGTACCCTGTAGGATTGTCTTTGCCCAGAGCAGCGAGAGATGTGGCCGTACCAACGTAGTTTACGTTGCATGACTGTTGCTAGTAGGTCATCATAGGGACCAATAGCTTGTTTCACCCTGGTCCGTACCTCCTCGTTGGTCACATGTATAATTATGAGATGTTGAGGATCTTACGTAAACACCTCAACTCCATGCAGTGCTTGTACTCTTCTTTCTAGGTCTGCTGTCAGTGTCCACGATTCGCAAGCATACAGGAAGATGAATATGGCGAGGGTGCGCATTAGTTTGATATTTGATCCCAGAGAGATGTTCTTGTCATTCCATAATGGCTTTAATTTTGCCATGGCACCGATTGTTTGTGCGATCCTGGAGAGCACTTCAGCTTTTGACCCCTCATCTGATATCATTGCACCAAGATATTTGAAGCTGGTTACTGTGGCTAACCTTTGCTCACTTATTTCCACTGCTTCACTGATTCCTGATGTATTGTTGGTCATCAGCTTAGACTTTTCTGCGCTTATTTCCATTCCATACCTCTGTGAGGTTTGATGGAGATTATTAATCAGTTCTTGCTCACTGCCAGCTAAGCCGTATATCATCAGCGAAGCGAAGATTGGATATACTGCTCTGCCTCCAATGCTGACCGTTCCCTCATGATTCTCAAGCGCATCAGCCATGATTTTTTTTCGAGGAATAAGTTGAAAAGCGTTGGTGATAGTAGGCATCCTTGTCTAACCCCCTTGTTCGAGACCAATTGCCTATGCTTCCATTTGCCAACACTGCATTCATGGCATTGCTGTACAGCTGTTCGATGGTACGCACTAGTGTTGGGTTTATGTTATAAGTTCTGATAGTGGCCCAAAGCTCAGCGTGCCACACATAGTATTCTAAGATTATATGTCTGTTCAGTTGTACTCCTACCTGCTCTGAAGCCTGCCTGTTCTTCAGCGATGATGTTCTCTGCCAGAGGTTTCAGTCTGTTCAAGATAAGTCTTAACATTATTTTGCTGGGGTGGCTGATGAGGCTTATTGTCCGGTAGTTTTGACAAAACTGGAGGTTTCCTTTTTTGGGGGAGTGTGATCCGCACTAGTGACTGTGTCTAAGGTGTAGGCCAGTTGCCTGCCTTCCAAATGTTGTTACATATCGTAGTAAGCAAATCAATAGCTGCGTTACCTGCTGCTTGAACAAGCTCACCTGGAATGTTGTCTATGCCTGGTGACTTGCCCTTTTTCAGTGCTTTCACAGCGGCTTCCACCTCTTCTCGTAAGATAGGCTGATTTTCCTCATTATCTGGGTAATACTGTGGGCAGTCTAGGATAGATGGATCGCCTTGCAGTTCATAGTTGTACAAGTCAGAGCAATACTGTGTCCACCTAAGGATCTCTTTTCTTCCACTAGAGACTAGACACTTCCCGTCCTTGTCCTGGATAGTGACAGATCTGCTGTTCTTTACAGTGGTTAGGTTTTTTACCAGTTGGTATGCCTTTCTACTGTTGCTCTTGTTCAGGCTTGACTCCACCTCTTCACATTGCTGACCAATCCAGTTTTCCTTTGCTTTCTTAATGCCGTTCTTAACCAGCTTGTTGGCCTCCCTATATTCTCTTGCACCATCTGGATTGTATCGTTTACCCTTCAACTCTCTTCTCCTATCGCAGAGCTCGAGCACTTCCTTTGTGATGCATAGCTTCTTTACATGGTGGTGTTTGCTCAAAAGCTCGGAGGCAGTCTAAGTGAGAGCTGTATTAAAGGTGTCAGTTAAGGAGTCCAAATCCAGTTCTGTATCATTCAGGCAGATCAGCGGAGCAAATTTTCCTCCGACGTTAGCTGCGAATTCTCTTGCCACGTCTGGGTCCTTTAGTTTCTCGAGGTCAAACTTAACCCTGATTTGCTTGGGTTTCTTAGTTATTTGTTCAGTCTCACTCTGAAGGTCATCATCAGAAGATCATGGTCGCTTCCTACGTCAGCACCTGCAAAGCTGCGGGTTCTTGCAACATTAATACCAGAGCGAAAGCGGTTTTTGACCAGGATGTAGTCGATCTGGTTATGATGGTTTCCATCAGGGCTGTGCCATGTCCATCTTCTAGAAGCCTTATGTTTTCCAAGGGTGTTGACCCTGTATACCCCAACAATTAATATTTTTAGCAGCGGGCCTCTTTGATTTCAAAACCTGAATCCGTGCCTCCCCCGGCCGCGATATTTTTTTGTACATTTTTGTTGTAAATTTTGCTGTAATTTAAAAGGGCATTTCGTGGTCCACAGCCTCATCCCCCCACTTTTCTCCAAAAAAAAATTGAGATTTTTATACCACTGGAAACCTCTGGCTACATAATGTTTATGTACCAAATATTTCTTGCAGATTAGTTCGTTTGGCAAAAATATCGTCAAATTTGAATTTCGTTCTGGTATACAACACACACCGACATCGCCTGGCTAATAATTACTTTGTCAGCAGAGATACTAAAATAAATACCCGGGATCGATACATTTGAATTTGCTATGCACGAGTTTGATATGAGAAGAAAATCTTTGGATACCGGGGTGGAAAATGATGAATATCTCCCGTAAATGATTTCGTATAAAGAAACCAGATGTGGTTACTTGCACTTGAATATATATTTTGAACAGATATGGTAGTCGTTAGCTTGCGTCTTGAGAGAGTAGCTTGCGTCTTGAGTCGAAAACTGACAATAATTCTGATTTATATGTGCCGAATTATATAGCGCAGTGTATAGGCCAATCGTGGAGGTAATCTAAAAGCATATGACCTATGGCGTAAAATGCTTGACTGACACACAACGAGGTCAGTCACCGAGCTAATCGGGGCTATTGTCAGTAGCCTTAGTCAGATGTCCTTCGGCCCATTATGCGACTCAAAACTATTAAACAGGTCGATACAAAATGGCCATGCGTGGCGGTGGATTCAACCTACCATGGCGATTTCTGCCATGAAGATATCGGAGCGATGACAGCTTGTTGGCCTCCCTATATTCTCTTGCACCATCTGGATTGTATCGTTTATACTTCAACTCTCTTCTCCTATCGCAGAGCTCGAGCACTTCCTTTGTGATCCATAGCTTCTTTACATGGTGGTGTTTGCTCAAAAGCTCGGAGGCAGTCTAAGTGAGAGCTGTATTAAAGGTGTCAGTTAAGGTTGATCTCTCAAAATGAATGCAGAACATAATAGTTTGCACTATCTACAATGCAGGCCTGATTATTCCCCGATTTAAATCGGTTTTACGATTTTTCTACTAAAAAAAAAAAAAAAAAAAAATTGTTTTTTTTTACATTTCCGGAAGTGGATGATGATATTTCATCATAAAAAGAGCAAGAAAATTTTTGTTAGTGGGGAAATTAAGAAAGTGTTAATTATAAACGTTTTAGGGGTTGCATGCATTAAAAATGAAAAACAATTTTAGAAAAAAACCAACACAATTATATGCCTCAGAAATCCATATACTACGGTCGCCAACTTAAACCAAAACAGATTTTTTTAGGACCACAATCAGGTCTGACAATGTATACATGTAGTTACCAAGATAGACAATAATAAAGGTTAAACACCATAGGTTACCTTTGATGCTATGACCTATGCATTATTTGTAATTCTTCATACATTGGAGCTATAGACAATAATAAAGGTTAAACACCATATAGTTCGGGAAAAATGAGTTTTCTCAAAATCAACTATAATTTTACAAAAATGACGAACGAAAAAAAACAAAATATCGCACCGGTCCCTCCATACCAGGGAATCGTACGGCCATTATATCCAAAATAAAATGTCCAAGTGAAAATCGCCCTCTTTGGCAATTTATAGAAAATACTGTTGTGACATGATGCTTACATCAACATCAAGGGCGCAGTTTTAGCTTTCAAATGCCGTTTGTGTTCAATTTGCTTGTTTTAATCTCGAGATTTGTTTAGTTTGAAACAACAAGGGTAAAATCACAATCGTGTCACTTTTACTAGTGAGGAGGGCTTGAAATTTGAATAGTTTGAAATTTTACAATTGTTACATATTCATTTCTAATCCTACAAATGAATGCTCTATTATTACAATGTACAACTTTACTGTATAGGTATTTGGATATAACATTATATTCAATGTTCTAAAAAGTGGCACAAAAGGGTTTTCATACATGTGTGCTTAGTGAAGCAGATCTCTGGATTGCCGACACCAAAATTAATGCTAGGACTGCTCCCGTTACGCTGATGTAAGCACCGTGCCACAACAATATTTTCTAATTGCCAAAGATGGCGCTTTCCACTTGCACGATTTTTTTAGACAGGCTGTATCTGAGACTAGTAAACCAACAGCATATGCACCACCCCACTGTTATGCACAAATCAGATAGACAAATACATCAACAACAACGCATGCATGGTAAATAAAGTAAACAAAGTAAAATTAGCAATAAACACTTCTTTATTTCCCATACAAAATACATTTCAAAAAAATACTCTCATCCATCCATTAATCTATTGTCCAGATGAAACAAACTATAAATGAAACTTCGTTGAATAAATTAAGGTTTTTTGATAAAATATAAATTTTTTTTACTTTGCTTTATTATATCAAGATAATTTTTATTTCTTGCAACATTTCATCCTTCACATCGGAGGACTTCATCAGGTAGGCCTATAATGGCTGATATGGTCATTTCTGGTACTTCTTTTATTTATTCTGCTTTTAAAGACTGGAATAGCACTTGTTCAGTGCGTAGAAGGGGACCATGGCAACTTGGCAAGCCCTCACAAAATCCACCTCTCCTAACATACGCTAAAGCGCCTCCCCCTCGAGGAACTGGAACTAATTCTAGACTGAAAAAGTGACTAAGAAGAATACCGGAAACCAGTTTCCGGGAAAGAAGATCAGAAGACCATATCAGTCAGTTATATGATGTCGATTGAAATTGATTTTGGGTAAATGGTGTTGGCTTTGGGCGAAGTTGCGATCCGTAACATACTCGTGAGCTTCCAGGGGCTCAGCGCCCCCCCATCGCTCCTAACCCCACATTGTTGATGAGTCGAGTGAAAGGAAGTTCATTTATCAAATTGCCAGTTTCAGATTGGGAGGTGGATGGGCCCGGGTTATAAAAATATTTGAGTCCTTTTCAAAGAAAATCCACCCCTTAACGGTAAAGAAACAGTAGCCTATGCACATTAACCAAAGTTCTTGATATCTGATCCAGAAATTGCACTTACTTTGTGTACGTTTCAGCAACACTGTTGCCTTTGTCAACACTTGATGATGAGTGATTCCTACTGGCAACCGACGCTAGATGTATCTCCAGCGTAGGTCTTGGTGTTGCCAGTTGATTTTCCATCTGGGGATTTTCTTGAACCCAGTTCTAGAAACTCATCAAAAATGTGTGAGAGTTGATACTGCCCCTCGTCTCTATTCATGGTGGTGCCCCTCCTCTTTCTAATTTCTATAGCCTCCTTTATCCAGCGTGTAAATCGTTCTTGTTCCGTGCCAATGATCTCAGCGTCCCCCCATCCAATAACATGATTTTTGTCCACTACGTGATCTGTTATTGCCGACTTGTTAACTGTTGTAAGAGATTCTTTTCTACCTGCCCTGGTGACTACTGTGCTGTTGACCTTCTCCACTTCCTTTCTGTGTTCTTCGAGCCGCGTTCCAAATTTTCTCCCAGTCTCCCCTATGTACGACAGATCACAGTTCAAACAGGGGATCTTGTAAACAGCCTGGGTCAAGTTGTTGGGATCACGCTTGTCTTTTGGGTGAACCAGTTCTCTGCGGAGCGTGTTGTGTGGCTTCATTGCGGTTGAGACATTATATTTCTTCATCACTCTAGACACCCTTTCTGTTACACCTTTCACATACGGTAGCACAACCATACCTCGGCTTCTGGTACTGTCATCAGTCTTTTTAGCCGATTTCTTTCGCTTAACACTTTGCATCTGGTCTTTGACTTTTTCAAAAGACCACTTGGGGTACCCACATGTTTGGAGCGCTTCTTGGATTTTCTTTTCTTCTTCTTCCTTATCCTGCTCTTCAGTTACGATGGTGTCTTTCCTGTTGTATAATGTGCGTACTCCTCCGAGTTTCTGATGTAAAGGATGATGCGACTAGTAGTTGAGATATTGGTCGGTATGTGTAGGCTTGCGATAGACCAACAACTTCACTGTTCCATCGTCTTTCTTCACAATTAAGGTGTCCAGAAATGGAATCTGACCTTGCGATTCTTGTTCAAAGGTGAATTTGATGGAGCCTGATTTGTCTACTTGGTTGATATGGTCTGTGAGCTGCTGGACACTATCTCTTTGGACAACCTCAAGGATGTCGTCGACATATCGGAGCCATAGCTTCGGTCTACAATCAAGCGGCGCAGTAGCGATAGCCTGTTGTTCTAAGGCTTCCATGAAAATGTTGGCCGCTATCGGGCTTACGGGACTGCCCATCGCCGTACCAAAGAGCTGACGATATATTTTGCCTTTGAACGTGAAATACGTGGTGGTCAGTATGAACTCCAGTTATTTTGAACCCTGTATCTTTGTTGTACACTCTAAGCAAATTTTCATTCTCCAGTCTATTTCTCACAATCTCTAACACTTGGTCAATTGGCGTGTTGGTAAATAAACTAACCACATCATGCGAATTAAGTATATCTTCCTCCTCAATGACAACTTTGGCCAGATCTTCAGCTAGCTGCTGGGAGTTCTTCACATGATGTTGGGTATTGCCGACTAAACCACCAAGTATATCCGCAAGCCATCTTGATGTGCTGTAACCAATCGTCGCTGTGTAATCCACAATTGGACGCAGAGGGGTATTAGGCTTGTGTATTTTGGCGTGCAATATAGCCTAGGAACATTTTCAGCAGTGGGGTAAAGTTGTTTATACTTAGTTTCGGTGATCTTACCTTCCTTCTTTAATTTTGACAACGCAGAAACCAGTTTACGTTTGTACTTCGCCGTCGGATCATTTGGTAGTTCCTCGTATGTCTTCTTATCTCCCAGCATGGTATTAACTTTCTCATCGTAATCAACTCTGTCCAACACTACGGTAGATTTCCCTTTGTCAGCTGGCAAGATGATAATATCCTCCGCTTTCTTGAGATCTTTGATGGCTTTTCTTCCTTCCTTAGTGACATTCTGTTCCGGTACTTTTGATGATTTTAAAGTACTCGCTACTTTTGCACGAAGTTGAATTCCATCGGCCAGCGGTAGGTGTTTGCACGCCAGTTCAGTCGCCAACACAAATTCCTCCGCGGGTATCTTAGGCGGTGAAATAGCATAGTTAAGGCCCTTTGTTAACACGCTGGTTTGTGCAGCATTTAGTTTGTATTTTGATAGGTTCACAACCCATTTTTTGAGCTGAGAACCCGATAGATCAATCGCAGAATCATGGAACTTTTTGTTGTTAGCGGCGGCTTTTTTTGTCAATATTTCAAGCTTCTGTAGGTGACGGCGTTTAGTGTCTTGATACGTAGTCTCGCTAACAGTCGCTAGGTGACGCTCGATCTTTTGTCCTAAATCAGATTCCGCGGGAATCTCATTGTTTACGTCGTCTTTTAGCTGATCTTTTTTCGCTTTTAGGTTCTTGATTTTGTTATTTACCACTCTGATCCGCTCTCTGATAAGGCCTTTTTCCGCACGCTTGATGATGTCCTTTGCTTTGTTGGTATTCACTGGGCACCGAAGTTTTAAACTGGGTGGGGTTAGCTTTTGATCACGGCAACGGAGGCTATAGACAAGATGATTTCTATGGCGCTGTATCTTTTTCTCACAATTTTCTAAATCACGAAGATGTTTCACTGTGCTCTGTCCATAAGATTGTCGAACATGGTTGAACAAATTCATCAGGATCGGTAGAGTAAACTCATTAACCAAAGTTCTTGATATCTGATCCAGAAATTGCACTTACTTTGTGTACGTTTCAGCAACACTGTTGCCTTTGTCAACACTTGATGATGAGTGATTCCTACTGGCAACCGACTCTAGATGTATCTCCAGCGTAGGTCTTGGTGTTGCCAGTTGATTTTCCAATCACTCTTCATGTCAAGTGTTGACAAAGGCAACAGTGTTGCTGAAACGTACACAAAGTAAGTGCAATTTCTGGATCAGATATCAAGAACTTTGGTTAATGAGTTTACTCTACCGATCCTGATGAATTTGTTCAACCAGTAGCCTATGCAAATTATGAAATTGACCTTTTCGGTAAACCCCATAAGCCTTTGCGAGTACATCTGAGAACTCGTCATTTGACGTCACGCCGACTTGAAATTCGCAGTGACGATGTTCGATAAACGATGTGCGCATTGGCGCAGATCGGCGTGACGTCAAATGACGAGTTCTTAGGTGTACTCGCAAAGGCTTATGGGATTTACCGAAAAGGTCAATTAAAGGAGTATTTCGTGATCCTAGCATCCTCTATTTATGTCATTTTCATTAGATATCCACGAAAAAACCTATTCCCAAAATTTCAGTTGATTCCGATTTTGCGTTCGCGAGTTATGCATGATTATGTGTATTACACTGCTCCATATAGACAATGCGTTGTAATTTCGTTCTGGTGCACCAGAACGAAATTCAAATTTCACGATATCTTTGCTAAACGAATTAATATGCAAGAAATATTTTGTACATAAACATTATGTAGCCAGAGGTTCCCAGTGATATAAAAATCTCAACTTTTTTTGAGAAAAGTGGGGGGATGAGGCTGTGGATCACGAAATGCCCTTTTAAGAAACGATGCCTGTTCTAAGCGCTTGTTGCCAGCTCGTTACCTGCAACTGTATCATAGGATATCTTGCAATTTACTCACTCTTCACAACAAGATTGTGTATTACAATTTGCACTGTGCTCCAATTAACGAAGGATGGTGATTCAAGATGTATCATGGCCGACATAAGAGCACTCTATATCACAGACAAAATGAGTAAATTGGCTAAAGACATTTCCGAATAACTGACGAAATGTAAACCGTTCTTATTGGAATTCCTTTCAAATGATACTGACATGTTTTCTGTGTATTTATTCTGAATGCATGTACACGTACACAAATATTTTGTTGTTTCGATTCAAATGTTAAAACATGTCGATAAAACGAACATAATGCTGGTTGATTTGTCATAAAATATAAATAAATAACAGGAATATTTTAAAAAACATTTTAAACACTAAATCTGTGCAAATAATTTGTTAGCCAAAGCCCCTAACTTTCATCATCATGTTCTTCAATGCTGTCATGACAAGTAAAACTGCCATTTCTAATCAATGTTTTTGACAGTCTTCTTCTAGTTCGCAGCACTGTCGGTATTGTCTGTATGATGTCGCCATTTGTACCGTGAGTCACTTCATTGACCACACCGTTTAGTGCAGCAGCATCGTTAGTGTTCATAGTGTCGTGCTTAGAGTGTATCGTCCTGACTCTGTTTATAAGAGTTTCCCCATTACAAGAGTGTTGGTCAGTCTCTAGGATTTCTTCCGATTTCTTTGACTTTAACTCTAGCATATTGATACCTGACCTCCCTCTTCTTCGTTTCTTCGGCGAATCATTGTTCCAACTGAGCCGCCGACCTAGGTCATAAAGAAGGCCGCTCATTTTGGAAGTCACGTGATTTTGCTACCAGTGTGGAATTGAGACCGGATATAAGGTGAACACTGTCAAAGGCACCAGAACAGATAATAATGTATAGATTGACTGCCAAAAGTTTAGAACAGCGAGGAGAGTTGCAAGCACACCGATGGCGGATGTTATATAGAGCGCCCTCAAAACACGACAGGTATTGGTCATTCCTCCTGGCGCTAATATTTGATTGCATAGGGTTGACTCGTGATGTGTTGGTTTAGTTGAAATGATTTCATGACTGTCTACGTTGTTTGCTTGGGTTTCCATTTCAAGATCATTTCTGTCAGGTTCTTTGTTACCATTTGTGGAACAGCAATCGCCATTGACAATAGTGCCATTTTGAGTTGATGTTTCCATAGCAACATGAGAAATATGAGTGACTGTAACCTTTTCAGTTGACATCTGATGGTCTATGCAACAAAGGCGGTGGTAGATCTCTGTAAATGATGGTCGTTCAGTTGGGTCCATCTAGAAAATAAACATGTGAAACAAAATAGATAATTATTATTTAAGGACAGCAAATCATTAGGTCGACAGAAATCAGTTATCGCAGCTTACGAAAAACATGATGAACTTATTTTGCATCAAATATAAATTTCAAAATCAATGTGAACTTAGACTTACCGAGCAACAATCAGCAGCAACTTGTAGCATATTTTCCGGACAACCGGGACAGAGTTTCCGAAAGCCATCAACATCGAGACCAAATAACTGGAATCAGAAAAAGAAAATGGATATCGAGAAATGGATTTAATTTTAAACAGTTGATGTTGCACATTATTACACACGCAGCATGTTCAACGAGGAAGAATTGTTCAACGAGATGCGAAATTTGCAAAAGGCAAGAGAGATTTCACATGAAATGTTCACCCCCCAATATGATGACCCACGCGACGCCATTGAATATAATGGAGTTCCAAATGCATTGACCTGTAGAGAAAATGCCGAATGTGGTGTATTCAGCACTATGATCATCCAAGTGGTTCTCGTAATTTTCTTGGTTACCGGATCACGCTATTTTGGTGTGCCTTCGGTGCCATATACTTTTTGTAATGATTGTTTCGATCGTGGTTCATTACTCAAGTCCGTTGATATAGTATCATTAAGCTACATTACGTAACTTCTGTTCTTTCGTCGGTTATTTTACCAAACTTACATTTGTCCGAGGTAAGTCATCTGGATCTGCAGGAACCCTGGCCATTATCTCACACAGAATGATGCCGAACGAGAAGACATCTACTGTCTTAGTGTATTCCTCACCACGTAAGATCTCTGGTGCCATCCAATATGGAGAACCAACCTGAGTAAAAGTAAACACGCATTAACCTGTCATATCACATATTGCATTATAGTCTAGATCACCCCTCCGTATAAACTTTAACCCTTTCTCCAAATGCTCAATGCTGACAGAGATCATTAAACTTACTTTTGAAATTTGTGGTCTTGAGAAACAACATCTACCAAAAAACAAAACTATGGACACCAAAACAAGCTTCAACTGATGGATTCCGTCGTAGAAACGCTTCCGTACTCTAAATGCAAATCCAGCAGCTATAACCAATCTTTTAATGTGAGGGGCAGAGCCAAATTTTCGTCCCATTTTAATGACCCCTCACTCTTTGCCGTCCCCATTTTTACCCCTGAAAAAATAGGGGGGATTTGGCCCCCGGCTACGCCACTGTGCAAATTGTACATTGTCAGTAAAAACTGATATTAAACATTTGAGTAACAGTTTACTGTATCAGCGCGGTATTCAGATTAGTGCAAGATAAAACTACCGGGAAATCTATCTCAAAAGATTAGAAAACATGCAATTTGGAATCTTGTCACTTTGTTTGTAGCGTTGTCACGTGTTTAGTTCTAACACAAATTGGGTTTTTTCCTATGCAATAAATTAATGATTCGTTGCACTTACCAGAGACATTCTCCTGGGTGATTCTTGTTGAGGAGTTGGGTCATTTTCGTCAATTTTGAGCACACGGGCCAGTCCAAAATCAGCAACTACAGCCTCAAGTTTGTTTCCCGGTAATTGTCGCATCAGACAGTTCTGTGCAAATGGATGGAAAAGTGAAAAATAATATTTAACAATTATCCCTGCAATTATTGACTTTGAGTGTTTCCGTGTTTCAAATTTGCTTTCATGGTATAGGGTCTACGCTATCTGCAAAATTCTCACTTCAGTGCAGATCTGTCACAGATATTTAGGACAGACACATTAGTAAGCCTTTGCATCGGGGCTTGAGATTGAATTCAGTTTCCTTTCTCACGAAGTAAGGGCTAAGAGTAAAATTGTACAACAAAATGGTGTTGCTTTCTCCAAACACTTATCTGCTCGCGCCGTTCTCCAAACACTTAACTCCTTGCGCCGTTATGCTAACACTTAACTCCTTGCGCAGATCTCCAAACACTTAACTCCTCCAGGAAACAGGCTTCTTTAACACTGCTCCACTGTATTTGACCATTCCATGATTTGACAAATGTGTTGTTTTATAAGCCAGACTCCAGCAATTCGACAGAAGAACTTTAATCCTTTAATGAGAAGGAGCACAATTGTGTACTCGAAATCTCCTTCGTTGCTGTATTAAGAATAGCTCAATTATTGGCTATGTAAACTGGTTAAAATGTACTTCCTTTTGAAGCACAATGACGACCAATACATTGAGAGATTACAATCCCTCATGACGTTCTATAAGGTGCCAATTCAAGCTCTCACATTTTACCAGTACTCATGCCAAAAACCCATCATCTATTAATAAACCCTAATTTCTTTCATATCTTCACAACAGATGATGCAATCTTGGGATTTCCCAAGATTAATTATACACATTAACCTTTCACATCACTTCCTGGGGGTTTTCCTAATGGTGCAATACACTGAACTGGGGATTTCCAAGTTCCAAACATAGATCTGACTTTATTTTCAATAATTGGGGGGATCCCAAAATGACTTTACACACCAACTCTTGCAAGTGCAAGGGGTTTCCCATCTCATGAAATACTTTCAGCTTGTAAACAAAGCTAAATAATTAAATTAAATTACTCAGGGCACATCACAACATACACGTCGGTTTCAGCGTGGAACAAAATTGGTATTGGCTTCTCAATGGTGTGACCTGTTTAAAAATGACCTGTTTGTTTTCAATATTTATAAATCATATTACTCCCCTGTCTTTTATTACAATTTAAAAATAATTATGCTTTTACATCTATACGATCAAAATAACCTGCAAGGCAAATGGATTGTATAAATTACTAGTACATGTAGATGAATGAGTTCAACCGCAGACTTTTGGTTCATCTATTGACAAATCTTACCTCAGATTTCAAATCTCTGTGACAGACATTCTTAGAATGCAGATATTCCATGCCTCGGGCGATATCCGTCGCTAGGCTAGCTTTCTGTTGCCATGACAACGACACTTCTTGATCTTTGAGAACATCTTCAAGTGATCCTCCTGAAATATACTGTTAAACGTGCATACATGTTATTGTTAATTGAAACTGCTGTTATTGATGAATTGCATTAACGCACACAGTACGTTTTTTAGCTGAAACCACAGTGCGTCTGTTTTGTTCAAAAATCAAGAACGTCTTACAACATTTCGGATATTATATTTTTTTATTTTGCATTCTTTCTGCTGCATTCAAACTACATGTAATAATTTTATGCGCGCGTAATTCTTCATTCCCCTGTATACACTTAGAGCGCTAGTCACCAGCTTCTATTGTTATGCATAGTTGTGTAAGTCGATGCATGTTGAAATCAGTATTGTAATGTCAGTTAAAAACATAGTCCTTGGATATACATTAAAAAAAATCCTGGTATTAAAATTAGGCACGAAATTGTGTCTTTTAGTGTAAGATTTAGATTTTTATAAGCCTTAACTTCGCCTGTGAGCCTTCTTCGGAATTCATTTTTTTGCGTTTGCTAAAGAAAGATATTTCCCACCTCTGTAATAGTTTTGTCAGAATATCCGTTTTGATTTCACCTTTTTTCACTTGCGACTGCCAAAATGTCCAACCAGTACTTCATTCCTAATATAACCAGCAGAAATAATCAATATTTCTATTGTGGCTTGCAAAATCATCCATCCATGGGTACATTCGCGAGTTGATATTGACAAAATTGGTAGTCGGAATTGAAAAATGGTGCAATCAAAGCCGAAATGCTGACAAAACTATGACATATAGTCCTATATGATGTGCTTTAGAAAGTTGGGAAGATACCTTTCATTAGTCAACTATATTACTTTGAAAGCTAAAAGGTTGATAAAAAAAAAACAAGCTCGCGAGCCACGTGGAACCTACCAACATCGAAAATCTTACACTAAATGATTGAATTTCATGCCTAAGTTTAACACCAGGATTTGAAAAAAAACCCAATATCAATCATTATAGTATTTTCCTGACATTTACTGAAAAAGAGAAAATTATTGTTTTTCATTTGGCCGAGAAAATTAATTTTACATTGAAAAGGTGTAACTCAAAATTATGCTAATTTCAACACCAAATTCGATCGTTTGTATTGCCTCATATGACTGTGAGCCTTGTACAACAATAGCCATCGGTTGACCAGCGTTCTGAGTGTATATTGATATAAGAATAACGATTAAGCAATAATATAAGCCTACGTAAACTTCACTTTTACTGTTACCAATATACACATTTTTTTATAACCATTTACTAGTATTTTGATGTAGTATAATTTCGAGTTCAACTGAATGCGTTCATCATGATTAATAACATATCTTTATTATCAAACGGTTGTTTGATGTGATTATTTATTAAATTTTCTAAAAAAATACATTATATAATGTTCAATTCTAGACCTGGACAATACCAACATGTATCACACAGTAATAATATACATATAGGCTATATATTTAGCCGTTGTTAACATAGATTGTCGTTTCTTTATCACTTTATTCATCCTTTTCTGCTATATGTGGTAATTTTTATTCTATAAACTGTATATTTGTGTGCAAATTGAGGGCGCTATTTATATATATTTTTAATTTAATTTAGCCAAATAGTATAAGTTATTCCTTACATTTCATGATAAAAGGTTTTGAAAATTCCCTTGCTATTTGTTACTCTTTTTGTGATATTTTAATGCCATTATACCAGAGTTTACCCCTTGTAAAGATGAAAACACGATATAAGATAAATAGCGCCATCAGTGTTCACCTTTTCTTAAAAATGAACAACCGTGAATCGGCTATGGCATAGTATAGGCTGGCGGGTTAATAGCATCATTAATATGATCTCGTACACTGGTACGTAATGTGTTTGTACTGTTTACCCTGACTGCTCATAGGCAGACATTTAAAATAGAATTGAATTCCCCACACAAGCAGGTATGTACAACCAGAGACGATCTGGTACAACATTTTGAACCATTCGACCCGTTTTATTATATAGAGATTACTGGTATGGTAGAATATGAGATAAAAAATGTAATGAAACATTAGGCCTACCTCTAACAATGGATGTATGTGACCATCTTTCACGCATGCTCCCATATATCTGAAAAAAAACAAAAGGATCAGTGCTGTATACGTAAGACAATAGGCTACATGGGGTACATCATGGTTTACTGTAAGGCATGCACAAAGTCACTATAAATTAACCATGCATGAGTATTTCCATGTTTAAAAACACTTGTTGTTGTTTGTTGGAATCTGAAGCAAAAGTTATAGACCCTGTAACCATTATCCTCGCTTTACTCCTGTTGCATCGAATTGTAGGACGGATGTAGTGAATGACAAATATTTCGCAGTCAGTTCCGATTAGGTATAACGGTATGCGATCTGTTCGTAAACGATCTCATTTTATGTCATTATGATGAAGAGAGCTAAGGAAGTTTGGCTGAAGTAGAGTTCGAACCGGTAATCACTTTATTGCTCTACACCAGAACAAAATTATAATTAGTATTGCTGGTATAATTTACATACATTTGTAATTTTCATAGCATCGAGACCATCCCAGCAAACACAAAACGTTTTCGACATCATTCGCAAAAGGTTATAAAAGTTGTCAGAAAACGTTTAAATGTCGGGTTATATAAAGGGTATATTAAGAGCATAAAACGTTTTCATAACCTTAAAAAAACATTTTTTGATAATCTACTGCTCAGCAAACGTAAATGTTTTACAGAAAACGTTTAAATGTTGGGTTATATAAAGGGTATAAAAACGTTTGAATAACATTCTAAAAACATTCTTAAAAACTTGATACAAAACATTCTAAACAGAATGTTATTTTGGGGTTGAAAAAATATTTTGCGAAAAATGTTTGCCCAAAATATTTTCAATAACGTTTTAAAAACGTTTTCATGACCTTTATACAACCCGACATTTAAATGTTATTAAAAGGTTTTGAAAAAAACATTTTAAGAACATTTCTGTGTTTGCTGGGTTCAAATATTTTAACATAATGTTATTTAAGTATTGACACAATATTTGGCAAAATTGTTTGCAAAAATAGTTTACAATAACATTTTTTGAAAACATTTAAAAATATTGTTGCAGTGTGTTTTCATACAAAACGTTTTAAAACGTTATCATGACCTTTATATAACCCGACATTTTAATGTTATTAAAACGTTTTTACCTAAACCAAAAGCCAAAATATAACTTCTTTAAAACGTTTTTGTGTTTGCTGGGATGTTTGCCAATAAAACATGCATCTCTGCTACACCACTCCACGCCATACATAAATTCTCCCAGTCACATTTCCCCAATATGAAATTTAAAAAAAGTTAAATTTTAATATTACTTCTATTAAAGTTTGGCAGATGCGGGGTTCGAACTCACGGCGGACCACGCCGCTTTGGATATGCTCTATGAGCCTAGCGCCTTAGACCAGTCGGCCACTTGTCTTGATGGAATCCATTTGAAACTTATTTGAAGATATAATCGCAACTTCAATATAGGCCTACCACGTGACAAGCAAAAGCAGAAAACGTACCATATTTTGGAATTTTATTTGTCTAAAAACATTAATGTGTATTAATAGCGCTCAATTGTTGTTAATCCGACAATAATAAATGATAAATGCGAGTCTATATGGACAATACATTATATCGATTTTGACATGTGCTCGCGGTGTCAGTACATTAGCATGGTCAGTTAAATACTATAGAGGAACCTACCATTTTTCTTGTATACACGTTCGATGTTTTTATCAATTACATAAAAATCCATTTTAGACCCCAAATGTTTCTTCGGGAAATAAAAGATTAGAATACCATAAAAACGAAACAGTAATCTTTTGCCGGGTCTAATGTTATTTATACATAGAATTTTTAACGTTTTTTCTATCCTTATTCTTGCTCAATTAAAAAATATTTTGGCGTATATAAAATTGAAATAAAATTCTCTGCCTCATAAACGACCTCAAATATGCCACAATTGGGTATCACGAATAGTTATATATGATGTGGAGTTAATATTCATATTTTCTTTTACACAGAGGATGCTTCAGTTTTGACAGGAAAAATATTTTCTTGAAAACCCTCTCACTCGGTTATTTCAAAACAGTAACCACGCTTCCCTAGAATGTGCAATAATTTAGCATTAAAATTTTTCTTATTCTAACAGCAAGCGTTTCTAGAATGAATTTTGGCGAAATGTGGTGTATATTCGATCCCTGTATAAAAATTGAAGTCACTTCACGGCAGTTTGACTGACACATGATCATCGGCAGTTTGAGTGACCGTTGCTAAGGAGTTTGGTACCATCGGAATGTTGATTGACAGTTTTGGGTAGTTTGGTACCCTAAATTATGTTGATTGACAGTTTTTGGGTAGTTTGGCGCCCATCGACTGCCAATTATTCGGACCCTTTCCAGCAAAAATACAGCTTATTTAGCCAGTCTCGTCATGGGGTCATCGAAGAGAATATTTTCCTAGCATATTGAGCTAACTCCTCAGCTATTTGGTTTTTCACGATTAATAGTAATGGAAAGATTGACCAAATGTTCGCCGTTTTTTCGCCATTTAATTTTTTTTTGAAACGATGACGTGTCTCTTGGTCGGGCTGACGTCACAAAGGGGAAATAGCCTTGTAAAACTAGTGTACGCATGTGCAGTTCCCCTTTCTCGAACTGGTTGCTATATGCATGTGCTTGTGCAAAGGGGACGAAGGGGACAATGTTCCCGGATGTCCGACCGAGTGACATCATCTCTTCCACAGGTGATACACTCCTACACGTACAGGGGTACTATGCCATCATATGCATTATCGCGCATAGGCTGAATGACTGACTTCATTTGCGCAAACGAGTGGCTTATCCTATAGTATATTAGTACTCGACACCACTGACTCGAGAATCCTTGCGAAAACCCGATACGAGGATCATTCTTTTGGTGGTAAGCGCCCTGAAAATTATAGCGAGGGGGTGACACTAAATTCACGGTTGTTCTATTAGCAACGCAAAATCTATGAAAAATTCAGCTGGTTTACTAGCTAGAAAGTGAGGCCAGTTATCGATCTGTTATAGCTCGTTATGAATAATTCATGTTCGACCCCATTGGATCATGTTAATTGAGTTTGGCAAATAACAGCGTTGTTAGTTTTGCGAACTTTGCCTGTTCAATGAGAGCATAGCGCGCCCCCAATACATCTGGGCACAAAACAGGCGAAAACGATCCAGTTTAATGAAATGGCGGACGGATATTCCCATCAGGCACCAGTGATATGTTTTTCAAAGAAAGTCTACTAATTTGATATGAAATGACATTTAGCAATAGCAAAGTCAAAATTAGGACTTGCTGTCAATAATATGAAGGAAATATGTGACAGAGGCAAGGTGGGAAATACAAGTAGTATTTAAGTTATAATAACCTTTGATACCCGACCTGACCTTCCATCATGGCGCCTTATTAGCTCTTATTCGTCTTTATGTATTTCTATTATGCTCTCAAGCAGGCCCGTCGGAAGCAAATTAAAAGTGGTACGGCCCACTTTGGGGGTCTGGGGGTGAAACCCCCAGCGGGGTTTGAAGGGGCAGAGCCCCTCATGGGGGTTCAAGGGGGCGAAGCCCCCTGGAAGCCCAAGCACTTTTGAAAATGAAAAGTACAATTTCAACGGTAAGTTAATTGGACTAAACTTCAAAACTAGGACATTCAAAATAAAATGATTAACCATAAAATGTAAAATCAGCCATTCAAAAATAAAAAAAAGTTAATAGTTATCATATTTATACAATTGATCCGATTTGTTCAACGGCGGACCCATGACTGCTTCTCCCCCCCCCCACCCCCGGGTGCTTACAAAATATCGTAAATGTACAAAATGAGCGCAAAGCGGGGATCGCGTCGCGCTTGCGCGACGCAGGGGGGTGTCTGAGGGGGGATGTGCCCCCCTCAGAAGTAAGAAACTTTTGCAAAATGAAGACCTAATTGAAGCGATTTGGTGGACCATTTTGTCACTATTAGTGTGTAAAATTTTAGTTTGAAAAAGCTGAAAATTTGTGAAATGAGGGGCCATGAAGCCTTTCGTTTCCCTATTGTTTTAGGCAGGAGCGAAAATGGCCACTTGTTTATGCACTACACCAGGGGTGTCTGAGGGGGGATGCTCCCTCCTCAGATTTTTGTTTGGAAATTTTGCAAAATGAAGACCTACTTGAAGCGATTTGGTGGACCATTTTAGTATGTACAATTTTAGTTTGAAAAAAACGAAAATTTGTGAAATGACTGGCCATGAAGCTTTTGGTTTCCCTATTAATGTAGCTTGTTGTAGGCCTATAAATTATTGTTTTATACGTGGGTGCTCCCCCCTCAGAAGTTGGAAATTTTACAAAATGAAGACCTAATGGAAGCGATTTGGTGGACCATTTTGGCACTATAGGCATATTAGTATGTAAAATTTTAGTTTGAAAAAGCCGAAAATTTGTGATTGACGGCGCGGCCCGTATATATAGCCTTTCGCGGACAAGTTTTCCCTAGTATTATTGTCGTCTAGTGACTTCGTGACAAAATGTGGCCCTGCATATCGGCGGGCCCGCAGTAATTTTCACTTGCTTTTTGTACGATGACCCGCCTTCAAGCAATGCCTAAAATAATTGCATGCCTATAATTATCATGATAGGGCCTACTGCTGATCGACCCGATTTTCCGGTTTTGGGGCAAAGGACCTACTCAATTACGCGTGCAATTTAACTTTTTCTCTCTTCCTTTTCTCTCTCTTTTCTCCTTTTTTAAAGCTTTTTTCTTAGGTTTTCTTCATTTCCTCTTTTTTGTTGGAGGAGGGCCGGCCCCCCCTAAACCGCGTCCAGTGTGTTGGAATGGGCAGCGTCCCCTTGCCTAGGGAAATTTTGCATTTCTGAACTCAATTCGCGCGATTTGGTGCATACTTCTTTCTTTCTTTCTCTTTCTTTCTTTTCTCTCTCTCTCTCCTTTTCTTTTTAAATTTTGTTTAGGCTGAAAAGTGGTACGGCCATGGCTGTACTGGCCGTAGCGGTTCCGACGGGCCTGCTCTCAAGTAAAATAAAATACCAATTTGCACTGAGCAGGCAATGTTACTTGGCTCCCAGCATGAATTATTGATTTTATACGGAAGTAAAGAAATGCACAGTGTATGTGCATGATGTGCAAGCATACTCCAAATATTTACGGTAAATATGAATAGTGGTCACGATTTCAGGCTTGTTTACTAGTTAATTGCCATTTGTACTCTTTATTATTTATCTTTGTTAATTAACATATATTTTAAATGCTGATAAACCGTGGTTGGCTACCAAAAATATCTGTTAAATTCAATGTTTTATGAATATAATTCTACCACGCAGAGGGGGTCACGCAGCAGAATTTCACATCACCTGACTCAGCTACATTTCGAAGCTATGCTCTTCAAATTCATGTAAATTTCAAAGTTTATACATTTAATATATTTAATATGATATACTAATTTAACCAACTGGTACACGAAATATACTAGCTTATTACCTATACAGAAAGGTGATTATCAGCCTTCACTCAGGCAAATTGACATGCCAGGCATATGCAGCCATTCTCCGTCTGGATAACATGACTGTCGCCCTCAATACGTCTGGGCACAAATTTAAATAACAATACGCTATTTACATATCAATGCGGCCTCATGCTAATTAAAGCTGCCCCATCCAGGAGATCAGCCTTGATTATAGCGCATTATCACATCGGATTATCAGCAGCAGCAGCGTTGGAGATTGTTTGAATCTGGGCAGTGGGCAAGTACCTGCCGGACTTTGGTTTAAAAAAAATTACACATGAAAGCTGAAGACTACATCCATATTCTCAAATAGGTGTATACACTAGGAGTTTCCCAACATACCTGCTCCATCGTAGTCGACGACGTTGCGTTTATGATCATTAATAGGTAAGCTTAAACCAGTCATCATGGTCATAGACTTTTTAGCATCATATTTCGAGGCGCGGAAAGACACCAAATTGGTCAGTGCCGTACTATTACACTGACTTTCCTATTCGGCGAGGAGGACGATTTCGACCTCCTTGTTTGTTTACAAACAGAGGGGTAGACAAAGGGTCTGTCAAAACTGTTCCGCTTGTCCAAATACTCAAGTATCAAAAGGATGGTCCACAATAGAGTGATTCACGCAACATGAATAGGGGATTAAAAAAATGTGAAGTAGGACCATGTGCTTCTTTTGTCCAGTTTGCCATCAAGATTTCGAATAGGAAACAGTTCAGACCCAGAACAGGATCATGTCAGAAATTAATATTTTGTTCTGGGTCTGATTATTCGGACTACAAATTGGTGTCGTATGAGCTAGCTTTGACATTCTTTTCCGGGATTCTTTTGTGGCGAGTGACATGGTCTTTCAATTCACGCCGAGTGTCCTTGACAGGCGTGGCTATGCTTCAGTGGTCATGAAAGAATTCAAAAGATAACCTCTGCCCAATAATCCCAAGCTATTGTCTGAAACTGCAACTTGGAAAATGTATGGTAAAAACTCAGTCCTCAAATGATAGTCATATAACGACCAAAAGATAAGTGACTGATGACTATCATTGAGGACTGAGTTCCGCAGTCTAAGCTTAAAACATGAAACCGACATTCAACAACTCTTCCTAAATCCTACTATACCATTGTATAGACTGCGGAACTCAGTCCTCAATGATAGTCAGTCACTTATCTTTTTGTCGGTGCATGTACATGTATGACTATCATTTGAGGACTGAGTTCTTATACATCTTCCGTGGTGGTGCAGTTATTGGTGCAGAGGTTATCTTTTGAATTCTTTCATGTCCACTGATCGGGCACAGACTTGGTGGGTGGAATCCTTGATAGTTGATACGAGGGCTTATACATGGTATAACGAATTCTCAATATGACAGAAACAGCATCACTATCTGATGCTGGTGGTGCTCTCACGTGCATGCAGCTACAGTGCCCTCACAGCTGCAGGTACTCTAGTACTAATAAAATAATAAGCGGTCTCTATTCTCTTGGTCGGGCTGACGTCACAAAGGGGAAATGGCCTAGTAAAACTAGTGTACGCATGTGCACCGCATGTGCAGTTCCCCTTTCTCGAGCTGGTTGCTGTGCACGCGCTTGTGCGAAGGGGACAATGTTCCCGGATGTCCGACCGAGTGAATCTGTCTATCTATCTATCTGTCTGTCTGTCCGGCTATGCGTTCCGCCGTGCTTCGATGCATCGAGCCAAAATTTCGGATATGGATAGGTAACGGGAAAAGCATGCTGACCGGGTGGTTTTCGAAGGGCCCCCTCGAGGTCAAATGACATCTAGGGGGAAAAAATACCCCAACTGGATAGCAAAAGCAGCAGCAAGTGGATACACATATGTGTAGGCCTACTGGGCAACTCTGGACATGTTTCATCCAGCTTTTGGTTATCTGCCCAATTTGAAATTTGGGCGTTAAGCTTTTTTTTGTTTGACCGTGGCACCATTTTTTGTAATTTCATGAAGCCCTCCATTGACCCCTATACATTTCAATGACAGTTTTCCATGAAATGTTCAAATGGGTGTTAAAGTCAAACCATATCATGTAAAAAGTTCAAATTTCTTGAACAGGTGCCACTTATGATTATTTTCATACTTACGACACTAAATTTTTCAGTTGAAAGAGTGTGCGCGTGCTAAGAGCAAAGCGCCCTCATAGTCATACCCTAATTTTGACATAAAACGGTAGTTTACAAGAATACGGATGCCCCGAATCTTATACAACTTTCACAAATGGATTCCTTGGCACCAATAACATAAAACAACACCAATATCAATAGAAAAGGCATATAATAACATTTTTGATGCAAAATGACAATTTTCAGACCCCCCGCAGTCCCCCCTGTCCAAATAAGTTTTTGGCCGGCACCTTCTCATTTTTTGGCCGATTTCAGTAAAAAAGGTGTCAAAATGCTCAGGAGATCATCCTGCATCAAATAAGCCTGAGCCCTAAGGAATCTGACACAATGTATAACCCAGTGCTAGTTATAACAGAATTCCTTGGTTTATCCTTCGTGAAGAGAGCACAAAATAATAATAGGGTTAGGATTTAGGGTAAGGGTAAAGGTTAGGGTTAGGATTAGAGTTAGGATTTGTTTTGTGCTTTCTTACATGAAGGAATATAAGGATACACTAATAATTCCTTTTTTTTTTTTATTACATGCAGGTTATGCTGTGTTCCTAAATTTACCAGAGTCATAGAGTGATGAAGATGTTACAGTGTTACAACCAAAGGATATTAATAATGGTCCAACCGTTAAGATGTACATTCTGTGAAGTCAGTTTCGACTCTATGGACAAACTTTCATGTCACAAACGCAGACACAAGATCAAGTATAGAAAACTACTTTGCAAACAGAAACATTGGATGCTGGAAAATTCAACTGAAAATCGCAAGAAAGAGAAAACCTATCAGTGTGAGCAATGTCAAAAATGGTTTACACAAAGGTGCAAGCTAAGAAGGCACATCGGAGCACACACCAAAGTGAAACTTTATCAGTGTGAGTACTGCCAGAAACAGTTTGCACAAAATAGCCATCTAACAATTCACATCAGAACACACACGAATGAGAAACCTTATCAGTGCGAGTACTGCCAGAAACGGTTTGCAGAAAAAGGCAACCTAACAATGCACATCAGAACACACACGAATGAGAAACCATATCAGTGTGAGTATTGTCAGAAATGTTTTGCATGGAATTGGAACCTAACAATGCACATCAGAACACACACGAAAGAGAAACTCTATCAGTGCGAGTATTGTCAGAAATGTTTTGCTCAACACTCTGGTCTTTCATCACATATTAAAATACACACAAAGGAAAAGCCCTATCAGTGTCAGTATTGCAAGAAATGGTTTAGTCACTGTAGTCAACTTAAAAGACACATTAGAACTCATACTAAAGAGAAAGCATATCAGTGCGAGTACTGCCAGAAACGGTTTGCACGTAGTAGCAGCTTAACAGTACACATCAGAACACACACGAAAGAGAAACCCTATCCGTGCGAGTTTTGTCAGAATTGTTTTGCTCAACTGTCTGGTCTTCTATCACATATTAGAATACACACAAAGGAAAAGCCCTTTCAGTGTCAGTATTGCAAGAAATGGTTTAGTCACAGTAGTACACTTAAAAGCCACATCAGAACGCACACCAATGAAACCCAATCAATGTTTCACACACCCAATCAATGTTTCACACACACAAAGGAAAAGACCTATCAGTGTGAGTATTGCAAAAAATGGTTTAGTCACTGTAGTACACTTAAAAACCACATCAGAACTCATACTAAAGAGAAAGCATATCAGTGTGAGTATTGCCAGAAACGGTTTGCACGTAGTAGCAGCTTAACAGTACACATCAGAACACACACGAAAGAGAAACCGTATCCGTGCGAGTATTGTCAGAAATGTTTTGCTCAACAGTCTGGTCTTATATCACATATTAGAATACACACAAAGGAAAAGCCCTTTCAGTGTCAGTATTGCAAGAAATGGTTTAGTCACAGTAGTACACTTAAACGCCACATCAGAACTCACACCAATGAAACCCAATCAATGTGATTATTGTCAAAAATTGTTTGCACGTAGTAGTGTCCTCAACAGACACATCAGAGGTCACACCAAAGGGAACCCCTATCAATGTGAGTACTGTCCAAAAAGAGTTTGGAACATCTAGTGATCTCAGAACACACATCAGAACTCGCACCAAAGAGAAACACTATCAGTTTGACTGCAGCCATAAATGCTATGCTCAAAGCAGTCACCTCAATGAGCATTTCATAACTCACACCAAAGAGAAACCTTATCAGTGTGAGTACTGCCCAAAATATTTTTACACTTAAGCATACATCTCAAAACACGTCAGAATTCACACCAATGAAACCTTTTCAGTGTCAGTATTTTCAGACAGTTGCTCTGTTAAACGATACGGCTTAAGGTTATTAATTATTTTAAACTTGTGATTTGGTAGTTCACAGCATCTTACGAATGGTAGTGAGCTTTGGCAAAAATTGCATTGCTCAATTCATAGCGAGCGTGTAGAAGAATTAAAATATCACAGATATACTTTTATAGGTGTTGCGGTTCTTGAGTTACGTTGTGAAGAGGGCTGAAACAACAACACTTTTGTAAAACGTACATAACTAATTAACAACAATAAATTAAGCAAGTTTGCAGAGTGTATACGATTTGTAGAATGAACTTTTGCAAGACATCAAGGTTTTAATTTTCAATAATATATTGATCTAGATAATGAAAATCGATTTTTAGGTTGCTTTGACCAAAAATACCTCGTCTACCCTTAAAGCATTAATGCCAGTATTGCCAAAAATGGTTTGCAGACAGTGCTAAGCTCACAACACACATTAGAGAGGTCAACACACGAAACCATATCAGTGCGAGTACTGCCAGAACTCACTCCAAAGAGAGACCTTTTGAGTGTCCATATTGTCAGAAATGTTTTGCCGACACAAGTTTTTTCAAAAGACACATAATAACTCACACATGTGATTTAAAAAAGTACCATGAATAGTGTGAGCATTGCCAAAAATGTTTAGTACATGTATAAATATTTAACCTCGCAACACACATTAGAATTCAACATGCGAAGGAACCTTATAAATCTGTTCACTTTGATGACACAATAGAATTTTAAACCTCGATTTTACTAAGATGAACAATTGCAGACTTATTATTAAATAAATTGGAGCATTTTAAAATTTTGATCCTGTGTTATTGACCTTTGTCGTAGCTAGATAGTGGAAACTATGATTTGAGTAAAATATGAATTCGAGAGGCAATTAAAATACTCAATACTCCCTATACTTTTTTACATGCCGGATGCCTCTGATTTTGTATTGCAGTATCTTACAATGAAAATATAATGAAGCGGCATGACCAAAAATAGTTACCCCCCCCCCTTCGGCTCGCCAAAAAAAATACCCCCAATTTTACCCTCCCCCGGGCTCATAATTATTGCACAGCCACTAAGGTGTGTATAATTAAGATGCATTGCATAGTCAATACATCTGCCACATCCTTTACAATGGGTGATAAATTTCTGGTTTGTTTGATTACAAAACGCAATGGTCTTGGTTGATATTCTAAAGCTTTAACCAAATCCAACAGAAATTTCTTGAATTATAATGAATGCAGCACATAGTTTTGCGTCAAAATATAAAGTTAATTGTAAAAATATGTGTGAAGCGTGCAAATTTTTTTGCTATATTGAAGCTATAAACTGATGAAATATGGTGCAAATGTAAGATAAATTTGCACGAAGTGTGGAAAAATTGGCACTTTGTGGGTCTAAAATAGCCAAATATGAGGTTTTGGTCAGAAACCCACATACAGGCATCAACATTGGATGATTGTACGGGCCATGGCCCCTAAATATTGGGGGATTTATCCCACATCCCCCCCGCTTCTCCTATGATCTATGGGCTAAATTTTGTAATGACATTTTTTTGCATCAGGCCCCCTAACAAGTGTTTGTGAACGGTCCTTAAGGGTTTAAAGTTTTAAGCCTCACATCCCCATCCAAAAAATATTGTTTATGCCCTCGGGCCGATAGTCATGAAAATATATGAATGAACCCCTAATTTAGGGTATCGTTTTAGCCAAGGGTTAAATCTTTGTTTAGGGTGCTTTTCAAAAGTTGATGCAGATGGTGTACAGGCCACAATGGGCCGGGGTGACCCCCGGGGACTTTATGTCCTCCTATAGAACTGCGTGTTAAGCGGCGGCCAAAATAACAAGCAGTGACTGTTTACCTCGTTATTTCAGCTCAAAATGGACAGAAACATTCCCGATAATTATTACTAGTATTATTTCAGCATTTGGGACCGCTCATTATTAATGTGGGAGGGGGCGGAGGAAATGTAGGGGGGTTATGTGATTTTCACTTTGACAAACAGGGGGGTTATGTAATTTTATTTTTCCTGATAGGGGGGTCATGTGAAATTTAATAGTCAATCATACCATACATAATTGTCTAATGACTTGTTCAGTTATTCACACAAAATTGTTCCAATTTTGCACCATATTCACCATTTTAGCTTCAATAGGGCAAAAAAATTAGCGCTTGGCGCATTTGTTCCATATACATAGTCAACGGTCAAAATGTGCTGGATTCACTATACTTCAAGAATTTTTTCTTTTTCCTACCCCATCCCCCAATGTCAAAAAAGAAATCTACGCCACTGCCAGATGCTACACACACAAACAACTCACTCCTCACCACATGACCACCCCACCTGCAAGCACACACCTATAAATTTTCTCACCAAAAGTAGGCCTAGCCCTAGATCTATAGGCGTAGATCCCAGGGATGGGTGGGGGCAGTAAATCCCCAATATTTTGCCAGGGGATGGTCCATACAATTATTCCCTCCAATCAGGGGGTGCCAAATTGACCAATTCAGCATCGATTCTGTGCCCTCCAAGCGATGAAAGTCAAAATTGCGCTTCACGCATTTTAGCACAAAATCAATTGAAAGAACATTTCAAGACCGATATTCAACTTCTAGTAACCATAATTAATTAGTGGTAGGCCTTTGTCCAAAATTTGGGCACCCAGCAAGCAATTGTTTCAAGATTTGGGGATTATCCTTGGGTTAGGGCGCCACAACCCCTAGCTACGCCACTGCCCGCGTCTAAGATATTCTCGGGGGTAGGGGCACCAATTTCTTGCAGTTTCTTGCCCGGCGCTACCAACCCCTAGTTACGCCACTGCCCCCAATGTTGAGGCCTGTATGCCTATGTAGGTTTCTGACCAAATTAACCTTACATATGGCCATTTTAGTCTAAAAATTGCAAATTTTTTTGCGCTTTGCATGAATTTATTCCACTTTTGCACCATATTTCATCAGTTTAGCTTCAAAATTGCCACAATTTCCACGCTTTCTGCGCATTTGTACAATAGACTTGTCGCCAAAAGACCTGGATTACTATGATTTTAAGAATTTTTTCAAACCCCATCCCCCAATGTCAAAATCCCAATCTCTGTGACTGAATTAATAAAGTTTGCTTGAAAGGGGAGGGAGGGGGGTTATGTGATTTTGTTTGATTCAATAGGGGGTTACGTGAAATTGATTCATCGCAATAGGGGGGTTAGGTATTTTCACCCATAAAGCTCAACATTCCTCCGACCCCCCCTCCCGCGTTAATAATGAACGGTCCCTGGAGTATATAATGACAAAATTAAAATTGGAAGGAAATCGCACATTAGGCCTAAGCCTCAAAGCAGTACGTCCATCAAAGTAACGCTTCATCTTCGCGGTCACGAACGAAACCCGATACGAGGATCATTCTTTTGGTGGTAAGCGCCCTGAAAATTATAGCGCATAAATTATCATGTCAGATTTATCAGCACAGCAGCGTTGAGATCAATCTGGGCAAGTACCTGCCGGACTTTGGTTTAAAAAAAAAAATTACACATGAAAGCTGAAGACTACATCCATATTTTCAAATAGGTGTATAACACTAGGAGTTTCCCAACATACCTGCTCCATCTTAGTCGACGACGTTTTGGCGTTTATGATCATTAATAATAGGTAAGCTTAAACATGAAACCGACATTCAACAACTCTTCCTATAAAATCGGGATAAAATCCTATACGGTACCTTTGTAGGGCAACAAGAGTCAACCTAATGCCGTACTACATGTATTACGGTGACTTTCCTATTCGGTGAGGCTCCTCTTTTTTTCAAACGGAGAGGTAGACAAAAGACCGTTCCGCTTGTCCAAACACTCAAGTATCAGAAGGTCCCAGAAGGATGGTCTACAATAGGGTGATTCAAGTAACTAACACTGACTGTCACTGAGCAAGCCATGGTGAGATAGTAGTGAGACTGAAATTTTAAAAATCACACTGAAAAGTGCAGAGTATCCCTAATAATTACCGCTGAAAAATTATTCAATAGGTAATAACACTGAAAAGAGTTCTTTTGTTATCAGATTAATGTATCTATTAGGCAAAATAAAAAAATAAACATGTTTCACGTCCCCTCCCGCTTCCTTTTTTTGAGGTTTCCTCAAATATATTTTTATTTTTTGATATTCAGTTAGGCCTATAACTTTTCAAAAAATATGTCTAGGAAGGTGGAATGCTTTCTATGGCCTTGTTAAAGGGGCATTTCGTGATCCACAGCCTCATCCCCCCACTTTTCTAAAAAAAAGTTGAGATTTTTATATCACTGGAATACTCTGGCTACATAATGTGTACAAAATATTTCTTGCAGATTAATTCGTTTAGCAAAGATATCGCGAAATTTGAATTTCGTTCTGGTGCACCAGAACGAAATTACAACATATTGTCTATGGAGCAGTGTAATACACATAATCATGCATAACTCATAAACGCAAAAAATCGGAATCAACTGAAATTTTGGGAATATGCTTTTTCGTGGATATGTACTGAAAAATGTCATAAAAAGAGGATGCTAGGATCACGAAATACTCCTTTAAGATATGAGAAACATTTTAGGAAGGTTTTGTGATCATTAGAGGGGTGTAACTCTCAGAACAACAAATAAAAAAGGGCCTCCTTCTTTTTCCAGGCATTTATTGTATACGCTAAAACAGCTCTAAGTATGGGTATTTACACCAATTTTGCGATAAAAAGTAGAAAATAAAAAGCCCCCTCCTCCTCCTTATTTTCGAAAACCCGGACGTGAAACATGTTTTATTTTTTACTTGGCCTAATCACACTGAAAATAGACCGCAACATTCTCAAAATGAGAAGCCCCCGGAGGGGGCACTCACATGTAATGGTGGTATGGGTATGTGCGGCGGTCAAGGGTCCCTTTTTCAGGCCCTCCGGCAGTTCCTTAAGACCCACATTTGGATCATACTCCAGTTCTTCGAGCCTCAAATTCTGTCAATTGCAGCTCTTGAGCTCAAATCTGGAAAATTTAGGAATTTATAAGCTCCAAAACCTATAATTTGGCCCAATTTTAGTTCACAAGACCCATCAAAAATGTTGAAATTTCAGTTCATCAAGCCCCTATTTTGCCGAAAATCAGTTCTTAGTTCTCAAAGTTTGGCGCTCCATACACCCCTACCAAAATTTTGGTTGAGTGCCCCCGGGAGAAGCCATTCCTTAAATCCCACTGAAATGGTCCCAATCACACTGAAATGCATTGGGCCATGCATGCTATTGTTTATATGAAAAATAATCCCTAGACCAGGGCCGTAGCACAGTCGAAAAATGTGGGGCGGCCATCACAAATATGGGGCGGCCAAATTACAAATCTATGCCCATATTGAAATCAAGATACAAAGAAGAACATAACAAATTTCTCAAAAAGTGGGGCGGCCATGGCATCCCCAGCCGCCCCGCTTGCTACGGCCCTGCCCTAGACAATAGCCACACTGTCACAATGGAATTAGAGTAACGCTGAAAATGGTTTTCAGTGTGATTTTCAGCGTCAAACTTTCATAGTGTACATGTAACATGATTCATGAATAGGGATTAAAAAGCTGTCAAACTTGTAGAACCGTGTGCTTCTGTTGTCCAATTTGCCATCAAGATTTCATATGGAAACAGTTCAGACCCAGACTATCAGGCGAAAACATAATTTGCAAAAATAAACGATGACTACAGGAGTGAAATTAAATCTGCCTGTAGTGGAGGCTATCATGGCGGGGATTGAGGATACATTTATGCGGACATTATGTGGTATGTATACAAATGTACTGAAAACCCAGGTTGAAAACTTGATGGGTATTATGTGAACCAGATTTTCCAGTGGAACAACAAAATTAGGATATTTTAAGTTAAATTTTTACGGGTCATGCGGACCTGTAAATTTCCTATCGTAGGAAATTTACGAGTCCACGCATATAAATTACTCAGATATTTGATGCAAGGACGCACCTTATTTCGAACGCTGTTTCCCACCCATCTGAATGGGAATTCTTTTGCCTAGTACTCACCTGATTATGTGAGTAAAAAAAGTAGTTAAAACATCGGTCAAAGTTGATCTTTTTTTAGGATTGAATATTATTATAATAATTTTAAAATTTTAGTATTTTATAAAGTACGATATTGACATCTTTAACAGTGGTTGCTTCAAAATGATTTCAAATCAATATAGAGTGCAGTACTCGCAACCTGCAACTTCTATTCTAAGTTCATCTTTTAGAGCAGCTGTACCGCATTTTGATATTTTTATTTGAAAATCCAGCACCCCCTCCACAACCCCACCCATCATAGCGACGGCTCTGTATCCTACGAATACAAGTTGGTATTTTCGATATTTAACACTATACGTTAGACCATAGACAGCTATGGTTGGGTGGGGGAAGGGTTAGCCTTCTAAAGAAAGGATTTTCATTTACTTAATCGAACATTTTTCATTTTTTCTGATACTTTGCTATCTATATAAATAAAAGGAAGTCGCTAAATCTTGTCCAGAAGCAGGCTCCGAGATGCTTTCACTTTCAGCTCTGATTTTTTCGTACATTGATCGGGTACATATTGCCATTAAACCATCTGACGTTAATTTTTGAAAAACTATTCAATCACTATGGAAATAACAAAAAAAATGGTAGGTTGCTAGGCCGTTGAGGTCAATAACCTTACGGCTCAGGTCATGACCAAAAACGCGTCAAATGCACGCGCGTGATTAGTGGCGTGTCACACACCCTGACACGTACTCGTCTAGGTTTATAGGTCGCCGCCGTTCGTGATAGGTCGCTTCGCTGCAGATGGTTGTCTGAGGGGGGGGGTTGTGTCCACTCAGAATTGGACACTTGATCAAAATAAAGGCCTAGGCCTAATTGAAGCCATTTCGGGGACCGTTTTGTTGTTATCATTGCTTTAAAGCGTACAGGTGTCCAAAACAGAAGCCAAAACGGACACCTCTTTATCCATCTGCAGTGGTTGTCGGGGGGGCTGAGTATTTGAAAAGAAAATCAAAATAAAGGCTCAATTGAAGTACCATTTTGACACTAATGTTGTTATCATCGTTTAAAACGTAAGTGTATCTGAGGGGGGGGGGAGGGGGATGTGGCCCCCTTAGTAGGCACTCTAAAGAATTCAAAATAAAGACCCAATTGAAGCCATTTCATGAGTTTGATTATTGTTATCGGATGTCCCAAAGTGGCACTTCTTATCTATACGCCGCGGAGGGAGGGTGTCTGATGGAGGGTGCACCCGGGAGGGCACTTTCGAATATGAAAGTATCGTACCTGTAACTACCGGAGTATGACACTAGGGTCCGTATGCACAAAAGAGCGAGACAGGGTCTAAAGTTAGACCAGGTCTAACCGAATTAAGTTCCACCAGGAATGGTCCTTTACTCTTATTCCTTCCTAGAGTAGCTAGCACATTCTAAAGATTTTAATGCAACGTTCAAAAATAATACAAAATAACTTACGCAAATGTAAAGGAAAATGTCCTTTCTCATGGTACTAAATTCCACTTAGACCAGGTCTACCTTTAGACCTGGTCTAACTCTTTTGTGCATACGGACCTAGGGGTCTATCGAAGGCGATTATGGTCAAAAATGGGGTCATTCAGTGGGGCTCCAAGAAAATGTGTGAGAACGCTAAAAGTGTCATTAACCGTAAAATATAACTTTCTGAGCAACGTTTTGTGAAAATTTGCCTTTTTGCAGATATGGTGTCAATTTCTATTAAAAAAGGGGGTAATTAGGTGTAAGCTGGTGAAAAAAGGGGTCATTGGGTGACAGAATTTGCAAAATTTTTCGTACATTGATCGGGTACATATTGCCATTAAACCATCTGACATTCATTTTTGCAAAACTATTCAATCACTATGGAAATAACAAAAAAAATGGTAGGTTGCTAGGCCGTTGAGGTCAATAACCTTACGGCTCAGGTCATGACCAAAAAGCGCGTCAAATGCAGCGCGTGATTAGTGGCGTGTCACACACCCTGACACGTACTGCGTCTAGGTTTATAGGTCGCTCGCCGTAGATAGGTCGCGCGCTGCAGATGGTTGTCTGAGGGGGGGGGTTGTGTCCACTCAGAATTGGACACTTGATCAAAATAAAGGCCTAGGCCTAATTGAAGCCATTTCGGGGACCGTTTTTGTTGTTATCATTGCTTTAAAGCGTACAGGTGTCCAAAACAGAAGCCAAAACGGACACCTCTTTATCCATACTGCAGTGGTTGTCGGGGGGCTGAGTATTTGAAAAGAAAATCAAAATAAAGGCTCAATTGAAGTACCATTTTGACACTAATGTTGTTATCATCGTTTAAAACGTAAGTGTATCTGAGGGGGAGGGGGATGTGGCCCCCTTAGTAGGCACTCTAAAGAATTCAAAATAAAGACCCAATTGAAGCCATTTCGCGAGTTTGATTATTGTTATCGGATGTCCCAAAGTGGCACTTCTTATCTATCTGTGCGAGGAGGGTGTCTGATGGAGGGTGCACCCGGGGGGAGGGCACTCGAATATGAAAGTATCGTACCTGTAACTACCGGAGTATGACACTAGGGTCCGTATGCACAAAAGAGCGAGACAGGGTCTAAAGTTAGACCAGGTCTAACCGAATTAAGTTCCACCAGGAATGGTCCTTTACTCTTATTCCTTCCTAGAGTAGCTAGCACATTCTAAAGATTTTAATGCAACGTTCAAAAATAATACAAAATAACTTAAGCAAATGTAAAGGAAAATGTCCTTTCTCATGGTACTAAATTCCACTTAGACCAGGTCTACCTTTAGACCTGGTCTAACTCTTTTGTGCATACGGACCTAGGGGTCTATCGAAGGCGATTATGGTCAAAAATGGGGTCATTCAGTGGGGCTCCAAGAAAATGTGTGAGAACGCTAAAAGTGTCATTAACCGTAAAATATAACTTTCTGAGCAACGTTTTGTGAAAATTTGCCTTTTTGCAGATATGGTGTCAATTTCTATTAAAAAAGGGGGTAATTAGGTGTAAGCTGGTGAAAAAAGGGGTCATTGGGTGACAGAATTTGCAAAATAAATGTGACGGGATTGAGTGAGTAACAACATTATCATGCACAGATCTGGATATTCATTTAAATAAACGTTTAGCTTCTATAGGCTACATGACAGGAGCTAACATGTGGGCTAACATGATTATCAACATCTGATTATTACTGGATGAATAATCTACACCAAGAGAGCATAATTATCATCACCGTTTACCATGTTTACTAACCAGTCCCGAATTTACTAACCAATCCCGCTTACTAACCGCTCCCGTTTACTCAACTAGCGGGGACCCGCGCGAAGCGCGGGTCTCCCGCTAGTGTTACTTATTTGTATGATATTTTAATGCTAAGTGTCCATCCCTTGGATGCAAACAAGATTTAAGACAAATATCGCCATCAGTGTTCAACTTTGCTTAAAAATTAATCTACATGCCATCAAGCAACCGTGTAAAATAACCATCAAGATTTCAAATTTCAAACTTTTAGATACAATATACTACACTACATGTATAGAAATGATGGAGCCAGGGAGTAATTTCAAATTTTTTGAAAACTTACAAAGAGCAGCATTGTACCATTTTTGATGACACTGACAGTTTAATGTGTAATGTAGGCCCAATAAGTTGAAATGGAAGGAATGTCTGAAAACAAATTGTCCACCAAAATATAACCAGAGCAGGCTTCCAAATTAATAATTAAGACAATAAAAATTGATTTTTTTTTTTACATTATGACCCTGTTTATGATAAAATGGCCCCATGTACATCTATATATTGATTCTTTCTACATGCAGTAGTCTGTAGTCCTACACGATCTTTGGCATAAAAGTTGTTACACATCATCACATGCACTCCTGTATTAACTCCTATTCATGTTTTATTAGGATAAAATCAAAGATAAACTGGCCTCAAAAAGAAACTTTTTGTACATGAACAAAAATTACACACAGGATATAACTTCAATACTTTACTCTAAACACATGTCAGTAACCAATCAGTTGTCCAATTGACACAACAGTAAAATGCACTGACACGGAACAGCTTCCGGGACCACATTCACAGGTGAATAATTGGAACCCAACAAAAGACATATGTTGGGATGTGAATTTTGGTCCAGAAAGGTGTTCCATGTCAGTGCATTTTGCTGTTGTGTCAGTTGGACAACTGCTTGGTTACTGACATCATGTGTGTACAGTAGAGTAGAGTATTGAAGGAATCCTGTGTGCATTTTTTTTTCATTTTTATGGAGAGGATTTTAAGATATGACCTTGTGAAAAAATATAAGTTTCTTTTGGAGGGCAGTTTATATTATAAAACAGTTTTCCTTGGTTTATCCTTCGTGTATTAAAGAGAGCACAAAATAACAGGGTTAGGATTTAGGGTAAGGGTAAAGGTTAAGGTTAGGATTAGAGTTAGGATTTGTTTTGTGCTTTCTTACATGAAGGATACACTAATAATTCCTTCAAGTACGTAGTACGTAATAAATTATTTATTTATTACTGCAGGTTATGCTGTGTTTCTAAATGTACCCCGAGTCGTAGAGTGATGAAGATGTTACAGTGTTACAACCAAAGGGTAATAATGGTCCAACCGTTAAGATGTACATTCTGTGAAGCCAGTTTCGACTCTATGGACAAACTTTCATGTCACAAACGCAGACACAAGATCAAGTATAGAAAACTACTTTGCAAACAGAAACATTGGATGCTGGAAAACTCAACCGTAACTCACAAGAAAGAGAAAACCCATCAGTGCGAGCAATGTCAAAAATGGTTTAAAAAAAGTGGCTCCTTAACAAGACACATGAGAACTCACACCAAAGAGAAACCATATCAGTGTGAGTACTGCCAGAAACGGTTTGCAGAAAAAAGCAGCCTAAAAATCCACATCAGAACACACACACAAGAGAAACCATATCAGTGTGCGTTTTGTCAGAAATGTTTTGCACATAATTGGAACCTGACAAGGCACATCAGAACACACACGAAAGAGAAACCCTATCTGTGCGAGTATTGTCAGAAATGTTTTGCTCAACACTCTGTTCTTACAGAACATATTAAAATACACACAAAGGAAAAGCCATATCAGTGTGAGTATTGCAAGAAATGGTTTAGTCGCAGGGGTAATCTTAAAAGACACATTATAAATCATACTAAAGAGAAACCAAATCAATTTGAGTACTGTCAAAAAATAATTCCACATACAAGTGTCCTTAACATAGCTCACAAAAAAGAGAAACCCTATCAGTGTGAGTATTGTCAGAAATGGTTTACACATATCAGCACCTTAACAAGACACATCAGAACTCACACCAAAGAGAAACCATATCAGTGTGAGTATTGCCAGAAGCGGTTTACATGTAGTGGCAGCTTAACAATACACATCAGAACACACACGAAAGAGAAACCGTATCTGTGCGAGTATTGTCAGAAATGTTTTGCTCAAAAGTCTGGTCTTAGATCACATATTAAAATACACACAAAGGAAAAGCCCTTTCAGTGTCAGTATTGCAAGGAATGGTTTAGCCACAGTAGTCAACTTAAAAGGCACATCAGAACTCACACCAAAGAAACCCAGTCAATGTGAGTATTGTCAAAAATTGTTTGCACGTAGAAGTGTTCTCAACAGACACATCAGAGGTCACACCAAAGGGAAAGCCTATCAATGTGAGTACTGTCAAAAAAGAGTTTGGGTGATCTCAGAACACACATCAGAACTCGCACCGAAGAGAAACACTATCAGTTTGACTGCAGCCATAAATGCTATTATGCTCAAAGCAGTCACCTCAATGAGCATTTCATAACTCACACAAAAGAGAAACCATATCAGTGTGAGTACTGCCCAAAATATGTTTACACTTAAGCATACATCTCAAAACACGTCAGAATTTACACCAATGGAACCTTTTCAGTGTCAGTATTTCAGACAGTTGCTCTGTTAAACGATACGGCTTAAAGCATTAATGCCAGTATTGCCAAAAATGGTTTGCAGACAGTGGTAATCTCACAACCCACATTAGAGAGGTCAGCACACGAAACCATATCAGTGCGAGTACTGCCAGAAAGACTTTGCTCAAAGCGGTCACATGATATGAAAGAGCACATCAGAATGATTCACACAAAAGAGAAACCTTATCAGTGCGAGTGTTGCCAAGAATGTTTTTATAACAGCACCAAGCTCAAAAATCACATCATAACTCACTCCAAAGAGAAACCTTTTGAGTGTCCATATTGTCAGAAATGTTTTGCCGATACAAGTATTTTCAAAAGACACATTATAATTCACACATGTGATTAAAAAAAAGTACCATGAATAGTGTGAGCATTGCCCAAAATGTTAAGTATAAATATTAATTTTAACCTTGCAACATACATTAGAATTCAACATGCGAAGGAACTTTATCTGTTCACTTTGATGACACAATAGAATTTTAACCTCGATTTTACTAAGATGAACAATTGCAGACTTATTATTAAATAAATAGGAGCATTAAAAAAATTTGATCCTGTGTTATTGACCTTGTTGTAGCTAGATAGTGGAAATAGAGGCAATTAAAATCAATACTGACTCCCTATACTTTTTTACATGTCGGATGCCTCTGATTTTGTATTGCAGTATCTTACAATGAAAATATAATGTGAAGTTTTTAGTTCTCACAATTTGAGCCAGCTAGATAAATTAGCAACAGAATGAGACCACAACTAACTCTTGAGATATGGGATGAAACGTCCCAAAAAAAATCTTTGCCCCTGCTTTTACACATACAAGATTTTTTGGAACCTGAATTTTAAACCTTTATTGTCTTACCATAATATAACGCAAGCGCAGCGAGCAGGAAATTTTGCATATTTGAACATGTTCCTAACATTTTCCTACATCTTTTTAGGGGGTAATAAAGATATAGAAACAGTGTCCAAAATATCTGCCAAAAATTGCTTCCCCCCTCTTGACCTGCCAAAAATCGCTTGACCCCCTTTCAACCTGCCAAAAATCTTTGCCCCTATAAATCACCACCCAGGGTAGGCCTACACATAATTATTGCACCGCCCGCCCCTATCCTTTTTAGAGCATTTTATTTAAAAGGCGCCCCATGAATGTGTGCCAAAAATCGCTTGCCCCCGCCACCCTCTTTGCTGCATGACCAAAAATAGTTCCCCCCCCCCCTTCGGCTTGCCAAAAAATTCCCCAATTTTACCCTCCCCACAGGGCTCATAATTATTGCACAGCCCCTAAGGTGTGCATATATGTATTGCATAGTCAATACATGTGCCACGTCCTTTACAATGGGTGATAAATTTCTGGTTTGTTTGATTACCATTTCCAATGTTGAAGCCTTATTAAGCAATATTTAAGCAATATCACAAGCAATAAACAAAATATGCTTTATTTTAGCAATACCACAAGCAGTGTTGAAGCATATTGCTAGCAATATATATATTTTAGGCAATATATTGTTAACTGCATCAATGTCCATTAGCAATATAAAACTAAATAAACAATATAAACATTTCAAGCAATATAAAATTAGCAATATAAAATTTGTAGCAATATGACCTCGGGTTCAAATGGTCATTATATGGGAATATATTTCCAACTGTCATTTTGAATTGTGATGACAGCAGAGAGGATGTAGCTCCTGTTTATTTTGATGTTTTCAGCTATGAAATGCCTTTTCATTAAGAAGGCATATAGGAAAAACATGCATATAGCTTAACCCTAACCCTACCCATGGTTTTTGTGCTATCGGAAGGGAAAGAAGGAACGAAAAGGAGAGAAGATGAAGAAGAAAGTCACTTGGCACCCCTGGATTCGAGCCTCGGACCCCTCGCATGCCACGCAGAAGATCCCCAGCATGTAGCTACACAGGTGACGTTGGCCCGGCCAACGATTCCCTGGGTATATATGACTTCGTCTGATTGCGTCATCAAGTCCCGTGGAATCCGTGCACGCAGAGCGGTTTTAATAGTGAGCTTTAGTGAGTCCTAGTTGGGTTAGGGTTAACATTATTTTTTTTGTGATGTTATTTGAAAATCAATGTATTCATGTCCTTTGACCCCAAATCTGTGTACACCCAATAGACACTGGGTAATAACAATGCATGTGTGCAAGTGGCGTCTCTGTCCCACATAATTTGTGGAAAATGCATTTTAAAGGTTTTTCGTTTTATACCGGAAGTGACCCCTTAATGACCTTTGACCACAAATCTGTGTACACCACATAGACACTGGGTAATAATAATGCATGTGTGCAAGTGGGGTCGCTGTCCTACGTAAGTTGTAGGAGAAGATGCATTTTTAGTTGAAATCACGTTTTTGACCCCTGTGACCCCTGCGTGACCTTTGACCCCGCAAGTTTCATGTGACATGTAGGGGCATGGTCAATAATCATTGTGACCAAGTTAGGTAAAATCGATGTAAGCATGTTAGTGCTAGAGCAAATGTAATGGTTGACAGAAGAAGAAACTAGACATAGCTGTGGTCTGAGACCACAAACACAGCAGAGGGGTGACCCCTTACTGACCTTTGACCCCACATTTTATTAACCCTCCATAGACATTGGCTAATGTCAATGCGTGTATGCATGTAGCATCAACTCTGCTATTTTATTTGTGGCAGAAGAGGTATTTTGAAGGTTTCTCGTCTCGGACCGGCAGTGACCCCTTAATGACCTTTGACCCCAAATAAAAAATACCACTTATATATAATTCATTTGTAAACATAATATCAATGTGCTGTTTTCTTGGCTGATAAAATTTGTTGGTATTTCGTTTTATACCGGTAGTGACCCCTTAATGACCTTTGACCCAAATAAAAATACCACATATACATTGGGTAAACACAACGCATGATTTTTCCCAATTTCGCTAAGAAGGGGTTATTTGTAAACTATGTTTGCAAACATTTTATGTTCGTGATGTTTAAAAAATAGGGTTGTTTTTGACGATGGTGTGCTCGATATCAAAAAACAGGGAATATCTTGGTGAATCCAGAATATAAGCCTACTAATAGTCGTATTTTGGCTTATTTTGACCATGTATCTGATCGTATGCTTTGTATTCTTTGTACTTGGGCAAGCTCCCCATACCGAAAAAAGAATTCGTATCGCTCTGCATTTAGTACGTGTTTAATATTATTATTATGCAATACTCATCACAACAAAAGTAATTAGAATCTTCAAATAATTGTAATGCACGGTGTAAATTAGACATCGCCTCAAAATGACCTTTTACATTTTGCTTCAGTGGTAAACGCTTGAGGATGGCCCTCTTTAATTAATGGTATGAAAATATTTTAGGGTTCATACTACTAAATCCGCCTGTGAAGCGGTTTCCGGCAAAAGTTTATCACGCCTATAGTCCCAACTTTGCATAAAAATTGTGCAAAATCGGTACAATATTAACGCTTTTAGTGTTGCAAATCGTGTTTTGCTAGAACTTGTGAATGTGATCTCTACTAATTTGAACAGAAAACGCGAGAATTTGAGTGATGTTTACGATGATGAGCGCATGAACACACGAGGTCAAAACGCGGTTAGCAGTCGGACGTAAACACGGGAAAATCGGGCCTTTTTATATAGCGCTATTTTTCTCTAAAAGTAGACCTAAAATTTGGTGTCATTTTCAGATATGTTATGCAGAATTCTGTTCTGATTAAGATGATATCAATTATATATTTCAAAGTAAGACGTAACTCGATTTAAAGCCTAAAACGTGACCCCTATTTTGCACGTAAAGTCTATGGAAAGCTATTTTGTGGTATGTACCCTTTACGATGAAGAGCCCAGTGAAGAGGCGGCGATAAAGGAGTCCCGGAAAGTAGTTAATCACCGTAACCTTCCGAGTCCAAAATGTGTAACCCGTAACATAGTTCTTTTAAAAGAAGACACTGAGCTAAATTGTTACAATTTATACGGATCTGGGTTAATTATTTACTTGATGCAACATAAACGAGCGTTTTAGCACCAAAAGGAAAGGACAATTATCTATTATAGAAAATTGAAGAAATTCAAAGAACCTTTGAAGAAGCATTTAGAAAGTATTCGGTCAGACATCGAAAGTGACCCCTTAATGACCTTTGACCCCGCCGAAAAAAATACCACGTGTACACTAGGTGACATCAATTCATGTGTGAATATACCGTCAGTGTGCTATGTTTTTCTTGGCCGATAAAAAGTTTTGAAGATATTTTGTTTTATACAGGAAGTGACCCCTTAATAACCTTTGACCCCAAATAAAAAAATACCACATATACATTGGGTAAACACAATTCATGTCTGCACATACCATCACTCTCCTATGTTTTTCTTAGCTAATAAAATTTTTTGAAGATATTTCGATTTATACCGGAAGTGACCCCTTAATGACCTTTGACCCCAAATCTGTACACCCCATAGACACTGGGTAATAACAATGCATGTGTGCAAGTGGCGTCACTGTCCTACGTAATTTGTGGGAGAAGATGCATTTTTAGCTGAAATCACTTTTTTGACCCCTATGACCCCTGCGTGACCTTTGACCCCACAATTTTCATGTGACATGTAGCACAGTGTCGACTTCCTATTCGATAAATATAAATTTAATACTCCGTTGGTGAGCGACGGGCGACTGGTATTTCACGAACGCAAGAAAAGGAGTTCTATCTGATTGGCTAGCAATCGATCGCTTAGGTCGCTTAGTAGTCAACTACAAACTCAAAACTAAGCATCGTATTCAATTCGATTGAAATCGATATTCTATTATTGCCGTAGATAAAGAGAGTGATAGTGTGTCAATAATGTACATTGTATTGCAGCTGGATTTTACATGCATTCTTTTATATAAATTTTTTCTCAAAGAGTTGAATATGATCAAAATTTTTACTCAGGATTTCAAATTTTTACCCGCAAATTGCAGTTAAACATATCCACAGCAAAATACCGGTCCTCACTAATTAGTGTATTTAATTTCCAGTTAGTGTATTTAAGATAAAACCTGACAACAAATAACATTTTCTTGCAATAGAAATATCATATGGGATACTGATATAGTAGGCCGCAACCGCCACAACGTGGAGCTGCTACGCGTAGCTGACTTTTTGCTCCGTGGAGCCAAATTCATGTTAGAGTTTTTCATTACTCGGAGGTAAAACTGACTAATTAAGTACGACTTACTCATTACGTGAAGCGAATTTATTCATTAAGAATTTGCCAGACGAGCGTCACGTAGTTGCAAGATATCCTCGGTCACGAAAGTTATGATTCAAAAAGTAGTTTATGAAAAGTACGAACTGACTTATTATTAAGATGGACATGCACTCATAAGAAACTCATACAGTATTGTACATAACTATATAGCCAGGCAGAGTGGTGGTAAACTATGCACACAGTTCTGCGATCTGCAGTGTATCGCCGGGAGCTAATTTGTATAACTTGCGCGGTGTCCCTGCGAATTCGACCTTCAGCAAACTGCAAACCAGTTCGGATTTACTTTATATACTAGTAGTAGGCCATACATACTGTAGTTACTGTCCGTTTTCCTATACACAATACTCAGTGCGCTCACCATTGACGCGTGACCTCTACAAATAGTGTATGTTAGAAGTATAGGTCATTGCCTAGTTGACGTCACTACTGTGTAAAAAATAACCGGCCAATATTTAAAGTATTCTCCACGTTGTGGCGGTTACGGCCAGCCATATATTGATCATGCGAAAATCGTAAAACATAGAATAGAAACAGTGTGGCAGGCGCTCAAAATCTCAAATTGTATGCTTAGCCTGAGTTGCACGGCCTATCTCGAATAAAATCACCATGCGTAGTTGTTGAAAAACGTGAGGATTCATCGTACTATCACGGCAATTTTTAACACGAAGATATAGGGATGATGACGGTGTGTGTAGGGGCATGGTCAATGATGGTTGTGACCAAGTTAGGTCAAAATCGGTACAAGCATGTCAGTGCTAGAGCAAATGTAAAGGTTGACAGAAGAAAGGTAGACGATCTCGTAAGAAACAAAACACAGCTCTCGGCTGTGTAAGAACCTGTAAGAAAAAAGACACAATCTGATGTAATGAACAAAATCGAGGGCAATAATCGTGCCAAAGGCAGATGCATAGGTCTTTTGGTTAATTTAGTCCCGGTATTTAGATCCAATACACAAGTTTTATGCTTTTTACAGGAATAAAAGGAGCTGCCCTAGCACTCGTAATGATTTACATTTATAGAAAGAATGGAATTATAACTCTCATTTTTGAGATTCGTGTTCACGTTTGAGATGAAAAAAAAAAGGAATTTCCCCCCGGCGGGGGGGCACTCAACTTTGGAAGTGACGGTATGTGCCTGTCAATAGGCCCCCTCTTGAAGTTGACTATACCCGATGACCCCCTTTTTTAAAAGCCATGCCCGATGACCCCCTTTTTTTAGTTGCGGCTACCCAATGACCCCCTTTTTTGGTTACGGCCAGGGTTCGCAGGTTTTTGCCGCAGGTGGAAAAAACCGCGGTTTTAACCGTGGTTTTAACCACTTGCGAAAACAGTTTTTGCCGCAAAAATGCAAAAACTAAGAAAGTGATTTATAATTCAATTTTTTCATCTCAAAACAAATTATTAAGTTACAAAAATAAGTTCCCGAGTGTAACAAGGCCAGATTTTGTAATTATAGCAATATATTAAGAAATTAAAGGCATGTGTTTTCATTGCTCAAGTGCATTTAATCGAAATGTGGCATGTATCAAATTCAAAACTTTTTCATTTTAAAGACTTGATGAGACAGAAAATATGTCAAATGATTCGTTAAAATATGTGTGTTACTGTTTATGAGCTTTCTGTGTCACTTTTTAATATTTGAGTGACTATATGCGAGTTTTTGCCATTTTTGCCGGTTTAAACCAGGCAAAAACTGGCAAAAAACAGTTTTTGCCAGGTTTTTGCCACTTTGCGGCAAAAACAGGTTTTTGCCGGCAAAACCGAACCCTGGTTACTGACTACCCAATGACCCTATTTTTTTTCTAGATTTTCTAATATAGCATCATCAAAATGCCAAAAAATAATACCGAAACTTTCAAATTTTGCTCAATTTTTTTAAAATTATGCCGAAATTTTCAAAATTTTGCCCTATTTTTTCAACATTTTCTACTATACCCGATGACCCTTTTTTTGAAATCTTATACTCAATGACCCTCTTTTTTTCAAAATATTATACCCAATGACCCCCTTTTTATTCTGTTTGTACCCTACTTCTTGACGCCGGTAGGCACATACCCGTCACTTCTAAAGTTGAGTGCCCCCCCGGAATTACCAAGGGGATCGACGTCTCGCAGATCAACTCACAGAATGGCTTTACTGAGATAAGTCATTCACAAACACTTAATGGGGGGGGCTGATGCAAAAAAAATCATGGACAATTTTATGCCCCCCCTAAGTTACAGACCTCAAAAATTTCAATTAATTATTTATTTATTTACATTTTTGTATCTATCTACATGCAGATATGCTGTGTTCATGTACATAAATGTTCCAGGAGTTGGCGAGTGATGATGTTTAAGGGTTACCAACAAAGGATACCACAAATGTTTCAACCTTTGAGGTGTACGTTCTGTGAAACCAGTTTCGACTCTACGGACAAACTGTCATGTCACAAACGCAGACACAGGATGAAGTATAGAAAACTATTTTGTAAAAAGAAACATTGGATGTTGGAAAAATCGACAAAAAATCACAAGAAAGAGAAATCATATCAGTGTGATCATTGTCAAAAAAGATTTGCATATAGTACAAACCTAATAAAACACATAAGAACACACACCAAAGAGAAACCTTATCAGTGTGAGTACTGCCCGAAACGCTGTACTCAAAGAAGCGATCTGAAAATCCACATCAGAACTCACACAAAAGAGAAACCATATCAGTGTGAGTATTGTAAGAAATGCTTTACATGTAGTAGCAATCTGAAAAATCATATCAGAACACACACCAAAGAGAAACCCTTTCAGTGTGAGTATTGTCAAAAATGGATTGTACGTAGAGGTGTCCTCAAAAACCACATCAGAACCCACACCAAAGAGAAACCCTATCAATGTGAGTACTGCCAAAAAGGGTTCGCAAGATCTAGTGATCTCAAAACGCACATCAGAACTCACACCAAAGAGAAACCCTATCAGTGTGACTACTGCAAGAAATGCTTTGCTCAAAGTAGTCACCTTAATGAGCATGTCCGAATTCACACAAATCAGAAACCCTATCAGTGTGAGCATTGCCAAAAATGGTTTGCACGTAGAAGTGACCTAACCCAACACATCGGAACTCACATCAAAGAGAAACCCTATCAATGCAAGTACTGCCAAAAGGGGTTTGCAAGATCTAGTTATCTCAGAAAACACATCAAAACTCACACCAAAGAGAAATCGTATCAGTGCTAGTACTGCCAGAAATGCTTTGCTCAATGCATCCACCTCAATGAGCATGTCAGAACGCACACAAAAGAGAAACCCTATCAGTGTGACTCCTGCCAGAAATGCTTTGCTCAATGCATGCAGCCACATCAATAAGCATATCAGAACGCACACAAAAGAGAACCCTTATCAGTGTGAGTACTGCCAAAAATGTTTTTCCACAAGCAGACGTCTCAAAACTCATATCAGTATCCACACCACTGAAAGTCCTTTTCAGTGTCAGTATTATTCAGAAATTATGCTTTGTAGACAGTTGGTCTGTTAAATGACATAGCATAACACACAACAAAAATAAGCATTAGTGCCAGTATGGCTAAAAATGGTTTGCAGACAGTGCTAACCTCACAACACACATTGGAGGTAAACACACGAAAGAGACGTACACCTTAGTGTGAATATTGCCACGAAGGGTTTGCAAGATTTTTTGATCTCAGAACACACATCAGAACTCACACCAAAGAGAAACCATATCAGTGCTATAGTACTGCCAGACATGCTTTGCTCAAAGCGGTCACATTAAAGACCACATTCGGATAATTTGCACAAATAAGAAACCGTAAGATTGAGTGTTGCCAAAAATGTTTTGCAGTAGCACCAAGCTGAAAAATTACATCAGAACTCGCATCTTTTCTGTTTGTTGTCAACGAATTTGAACCCCGTAACCCATAGATGTCCAGAAAATGCATTTCTAAAATTTGACCTCTGCATGACCTTTGACCTGACCCCTGCAAAATGTTCCCCTGGTTATGAGATTTGATGTCACTGAGTTTGAGCTCCATACCCCCTTACAGATGTCCAGAAAATGCAATTGTAAGATTTTACCCCCTTATGACATTTGACCCCAATTCGTTGTACAAGCTATGGGACAGGGTATAGCCGATGCATTATGTGCAAGTGACGTTATTGTGCTATGTAATGTGTGGCTGAAGCATTTTGAAGGTATTTGGTACACGCGGCTAGGGGACGCAGGGGTAACCTTGTCAATCAAATACTTCATCTATTGTGTCCAATACTAAATCCGATAAGTTATTGATGTATATATATCGATAAAAATAGGTTCAAGATCATGGAATTAAGCTATGGCGGCGCGCTTTAATACTTTACGAGGTGATTCAGCCAGGTAAGTTCAGCACTCAACAACAGGATGTCATTATGGTCACGATAAAAAAAAAACAATAATAAAAATATAAACAAAATAATGATAATATTATAAGAATATAAGGTATATAAGATTTCTTTATTAAAGAAATTAAACATTTTTTATTACAGGCCTAAATATGAATTCGTAATGGTAACGTTTTTACATAACATCCGCACAAACAGCATGACTATAGCTTAAGGCCTAACTTGAAAGTTGAAAACCTAAGACGAATACGTGTAATAATTAATAAAATAAACAATACCAATTCAATTTAGCAGAAAATTGTTATATTAAAATGCGCTTTGCGATTTTTAATTTGGTTAAAACTAAAAAACTTGAAAACTTTGGTTAGGCCTAATACGTATTTATTAGTATTATAGTTTTGCAATATTATTTTTGTTATTTTATTATGTTATTCAATTTTGAATTATGTTCAATTATCCCAGCAAACAAAATGTTTTCCAAGTTTTCGACATTCGCAAAAGGTTAGTAAAGTTGCCAGAAAATGTTTAAATGTCGGATTATATGTGTTAAGGGTGTATAAAGGGAATAAAACTTTTTCATAATATTTATTTAAAAAATTGATAACTTATTGCAAATATTCTCAAACATATCATTATTTAAATGGTGACAAAATATTTGGCAAAAAATGTTTACAGAAAATATTTGTCAATAACATTTTGAAAACATTAAAAAAATATTTTTGTAGTGTGTTTCCAAACAAAATAATTTAAAATGTTTTCATGACAGTTAATTATGGTATTAAAACGTTTTTACTAAAACCAAGACCCAAAAATATAGGCCTAAACCTGTTTAAAACGTTTCCAAAACAATATGATTTTTAATTATTATTATCAATTTTTATTTCATTTCAAATTGTAATATTTTAAATTTAAATTTTAACTTCTATTCCATGCAAGACTTGTGCGTAACCATTGATTGAGAAGATTACCCATGCGTCCCCTAGCGGCTTGTTATTTGTATATCCCGGAAATGCCCCCTTAATGACCTTTGACCCCAATTCTGTTTACACCCTTGGTACTTGGTAGTGTAATCCTTTTACAGCTTCATCTTGAGCTAAACTAGGATGTAACGGTGCAGAGTGACGTCAACAGCCATGGTGCGGTGCGTAGTGAAGAAGGTGAAGAAAAACAAAGCTACGGCAAAAAACCATCCAACGATGAACTGAGGGTGCACTATATACAGGAACTGGAGACTGGTTTACAGGAGTTTGCTGCTGGTGGCGGAAGCATCCCCCTGATTGACACAAGGGCAGCTTCTTTGAAGGCAGCTGGGGTTGCTTGGATCACAACTGATGGAGGAAGATGATTCCAAACACGTATGGAGCGTGGATAAAAGGAAAACTTGAAACCCTCGGTAGATGGAGTTGGTACCTGGTACTTCAATTGATGATCATTGCGAGACAGGTAGCATGCAGGGGTAACACATGGAGGGAACTGGATATTGACAAACTGGTTGTGGATTTTGTAGAACATCACACTCTGGTCTACCAGGCGTCTTACGTGTAGGGAGTCCCAACCAAGCCTGGTAATCATAGGTGTAACTGAGGTCGTCCGACGAAAATCAGCATAAACAAAGCGTGCAGCAGCTCTCTGAACTTGCTCTTGCTTGTTCACCAGGGATATTGTATATGGATTCCAAGCTGCTGCAGCATACTCTAAACGTGGACGAACCAGGGCCTCATAAGCTTTCTTCTTAACATCTCTGGAACAGGGTGATAATGTCCTCCGCAACAGGCCCAGGGTCTTGTTAGACTTCTTGATGATGTTGTTACAGTGGGAGTTCCATCGAAGATCATTGGAGATGGAGATACCTAGGTAATCATGTTGCTCTACACTGGTGAGTGGCTGCCCAAGAATGGAATATTGGAAATGACTGGGTTTTCTTTTGCGAGATATAGCAAGAACCGCACACTTCTTGACGTTAAAGTCCATCAGCCAATCAGTAGCCCAATCAGCAAGAACCTGCAGGTCTTCTTGGAGGATTTGATGATCTTCTTGGTTGTGGATCTCACGATAAAGGATGGAATCATCCGCAAATAGCCTGATGTTTGATTTTATGTTGTCTTGGATGTCGTTTATATATAATAGGAAAAGGGCTGGCCCCAACACAGATCACTGGGGTACTCCGGATGTGACGTTACCCCATGTTGAGTGAGTACCGTTGACTGATACAGCTTGTTTGCGATCAGCTAGGAATGCACAGATCCATCGGAGCGTAGATCCCCTGATCCCATAGAAGTCCAACTTAGCGGATAGATGTGGGTGTGAAACTCTATCGAACGCTTTGCTGAAATCAAGCAATATTACGTCTGTCTGGCCATGGTTGTCAAGAGTGTTAGCCCAGTCATGTACAGATGTGAGAAGTTGAGTAACCGTTGACAGGCGTTCTCTAAAGCCATGTTGTGAGTCCAAGAGGATATTGTGGGAACTCAAATGTTTGGCCATATGGCTCAGTACTATGTGCTCTAACATCTTACAACATAGGCATGTCAAAGATATGGGTCTGTAGTTAGCTGCATCACATTTGTCACCTTTTTGTAGATAGCTGTAACCAGTGCCTGGCGCCACTGGACTGGTACGTCCCAGTATCAATGGATTGTTGGTAGAGTACAGTCAGGGCTGGGGCTAACTCTTCAGCAACAGATTTCAATAACTTCGGTGGCACTTCATCTGGACCACTGGCCTTGGCTGGGTTCAGTTGTTGCATCTGTTTAAGAACTCCTTGCTGGTGGATGACCAGTGGTGAGATGCTCGAGTGAGGTAAGGGGCCTTTATCAGGTATATCTCTGGCAGACGATGATGAGAAAACAGATTGGAACTGCTCATTTAAGGCTTGGGCTTTCTCCTCATCAGTGGTGCACAGTTTATTTTCTGTGCGTAGAACTGGGATGCCAAGATTTTCGGTTTTCATGAGCTTGACATACGACCAAAAGGTCTTGGGATTTTCAGACAAACTACCACCGATTATGTTGCTGGTGTAGTTTATATGTGCCTGGTGTATAGTTTTAGCAAGAGCATTTCTATACTCTCTGTAACTTCTCCATTTGGAGGAGGAATTTGATTTTCTGGCAACACTATACAGACGATCCCTCTTTCTCATTTGTCTCTTTATAGGGACTGTGTAATCCATGGCAGATGTCTTTTGCCACTTTTAAGCTTTGAGGGGACATGCTCGTCCATAAGTTCTTTGATCTTGTTACTTATAATACTCCAGTTTGTGTCCACTGAATTTTCTAGGGGATTGTTTGCCAAAAATTCTGAAGTGAACTCCTGTGTGTCAGCTTTTAGTTGTTCTAAGTTTGCTTGTTTGAAGTTAAACGACTTAGATGGTGGTTTGGATTGCCTTTTAGATTTCAGACTTATGTTGAAGAGAACTATGTTGTGATCTGATATACCAGGTAATGACTCAATATCATTTATGAGCTGCGGGCAACTCGTAACAATGAGGTCAAGAACACTGTTTGACCGTGGTCTTGTGATTTTATTCACCAGCTGAGCAAGAGAATTTTCAAGAAGAAAGTTTAAAAATTTCTGATGGATTGAAGCTGTACTACACTTGGTGGTAGACCAACTGTCCCAGTTGATATCAGGGAAATTATAGTCACCACCTATGACAATATTTGGGGGACTTCTCTTGTGCTGATTTAATAATTTGGAGACAGAACATGAAAGATCCTCAAGGGCCTTGGCTTTGCTCGCAGCTGGGTGAGGACCATAAAAACTGGCAATATAAAATGGTTTTGAGCCAGCAAATTGTAAACATGACCAGATCAGTTCACTATTTGAGTCCATGTCTGGTATATCAACTGAGACCAGGGTGTCCTTTGTGGCAATGAAGACACCGCCTCCATGAACATTCCTGTCTTTTCTATAAACTGTGTACCCAGGTGGGAAAACAGAATAAGTGGGCACATTGCTATCAATCTTGCTTTCACACCCAAGGATAATATCGAGGCTATGTTGTTCAATGGTAGCAAGAAAAGCAGCTTGTTTTTTGATGCTCTTTATTCCATCACAGTTAATGATCATAGTTTTCAACCCATTGGGTTTGTGCTTATTTTGGGGCGGAGCAAACCTCGGGCATTTGTCAGGATCATTGGGGGTTGATGTCAAAGGATGGTCAAGATGGACTGTGTTTTCTGATTCATCACAGTCAAAACTACTGTCCAAAACAGAGAATGGATTTGAGATTTCAACAGACATGGTACCAAACAAAGAGCTGTTGAAGTTTGGACAACCACATTTAAAACAAATCCATGAGAAGCTAGATGGCAGCTTGGGCACTGTAGTCGATGCTTATGTGCAAGTGACGTCATTGTAGAATGTTATATGTAGGAGAACAAGAATTTGTAGCTGAAATCACATTTTTGGCCTATTTGACCTCGCTGTAACCTTTGACCCAGGCCTACTAAAAGTCGGATGACGTGTATAATGGTCGCGTGGTCAATGACGGTTGTGACAGCTTGTGACGGAAGGGTTTCAAATCTGTCTGGAGACTCAAACCCCGTCCAAAAATATTGAAGTGCCCCCTTAATGACCTTTGACCCCAATTCTGTTTACACCCTATGGGCACTGTAGTCGATGCTTATGTGCAAGTGACGTCATTGTAGAATGTTATATGTAGGAGAACAAGAATTTGTAGCTGAAATCACATTTTTGGCCTATATGACCTCGCTGTAACCTTTGACCCAGGCCTACTAAAAGTCGGGTGACGTGTATAATGGTCGTGGTCAATGACGGTTGTGACAGCTTGTGACGGAAGGGTTTCAAATCTGTCTGGAGACTCAAACCCCGTCCAAAAATATTGAAGTTTACCCCCCCGCTCTCGCGGTGACGAAAACCTTATCATGACCTTAATAATATTATACGCGGATCATTCTTTTGGTGGTAAGCGCCCTGAAAATTATAGGGCATCAGCAGCGTTGCCGTTGGGGACTTGGGGTTCAATAAATATCCACCGGACTTTCTGCCCGACTTCGATGAGGAAATTACACTGAGTGAGAACCATATCTACATTATTCAATATAGGTGTATAACCCCGTGTATAACGAATGTGGCTCTTTCCCAACATACCTACATCATCTTAGTCGACAGCGTTTTGGCGTATGATAGAGTAATTAGGTAAGCTTAAACATGAACCCGACAAATCGCTGACACAGTCAGTGAGTCAGTGCACCAGTCTACAGCTCGTTGAGCTAAACTGGAAGTGGGTTGTTTGGACCCGGGGTTTGGACCTCACAGTCGGTGCGGTGCTAAAAACATAAATTTGGTGCTGTACATCAGAAGGTGCGAGTAAAAAGTATGCTGGCTGTTTTAAAGTGTCTCCAGTCATGATCAGAGACCCGATTCGTCTTTCCCCACTAGGGGTGTTGAGTCGTATTTAACTAGAACTAGAACTAGACCCAGAACAAAATATTAATTTCTGACAAGATCGTGTCTGCCAGTACAGTGCAGTGACCACTCGGGTGTAGAACGCATATACAGTAATTAGCCACATAAGGTACCAGTTTAGTTACGTCACCCCCTGTGATGTGTATTCTCATGTTCTGTAAGGCCAAGTAAAAAATAAAACACGTTTCACGTCCGGGTTTTCGAAAAAAAGGAGGAGGAGGGGGGGCTTTTTATTTTCTATTTTTTATTGCAAAATTGGTGTAAATACCCATACTTAGAGCTGTTTTAGCGAATACAATAATGATAATTGCCTGGAAAAAGAAGGAGGCCCTTTTTTATTTATTGTTCTGAGAGTTACACCCCTCCAGTGATCACAAAACCTTCCTAAAATGTTTCTTGTATCTTTAGGCTATAGAAAGCATTCCAACTTCATAGACAAAACCTTCCTAAAATGTTTCTTGTATCTTACATGCTTAACAAGGCTATAGATCTAGAAAGCATTCCAACTTCATAGACATATTTTTTGAAAAGTTATAACTGAATTTCAAAAAATAAAAATATATTTGAGGAAACCTCAAAAAAGGAAGCGGGAGGGGACGTGAAACATGTTTCTTTTTTTATTTTGCCTAATATGGCTGTATAAAGACAGATGTCAATGTTATTATTGGAACCAGCAGCCAATAGCTGCATCTTTTAGCTCGAATTGTTGCAGTTGCTCGAGAAATAAAGACACAATGATCCAAAAATCCAAGGTCAGGAAGATGCAAAGTTAGCAGTTTGCCATAATTGATTTAGTACACAAGCGTTCGTGAACAAGAGAACTAGCGCCGTGCTCTCATTGATTAGCACGAAAAACTACTGTTGTGCTTTCAAAAACACAAAAGTGCAACTTTCTATTTCGTATCTTCATTAGGTTTTGGATCACACTTTGTTTCTTTAATTCTCAACCAATTTCAACAAATAAGGTCTTACAGTGTACATGTAAATCAGAGAGTTACAGTACAGGCATCGGCTGCTTGTTTTAATTTTTACACATTTGTCTTTACTTAGGATATATACAGGGATGAACACAACTCGTTAAGTGGGGGTAGGCCTACCGTAATTATTTTGCTTACTGTATTTTCACTGATATTCAAAAGTATCTCATTTTGGAAAATGGATCTCATATTTGTAATCATCTCAAATTGAATAGATTTGAGAAGCAATTTGAGATCCAATATGAGATCCAATTTGAGTGACAAATTGAGATATAATCCACCCAATTAGATTTTATTGGGTGCTAAGTTGCTAAACTATTAGGCCTATAGTTGGTGAAGTATATGGTACTGTATGGAACCAGTGTCTAGACTTCTCATGGTCAAGTATGGGTTTAATTGCTGTTCATGGTCTTTTGAGTATGTACACAAGGTCTAAAATGTTTTTCTTGTTCCTTTCCAAAACAAAAAATCAAGAGAATGTTTTTCAAATTATTTAACTTTGCATCAAAATATCTCACAAACTTAAAATCTGAATACTCATAAAATTGCCCCGGAAAATGGCAAACTCAGTCACTAACAAAGGACTTATAAATTCCAGGAGGACAGTTGGTTTCAGGTTGTTTGCTACAAAAAATGAAAAGAACAACAGCTAATGTGGAAATAATTTATGCAGTGAAAACTGAAGCAAAACTCTGATATTTAAATTGGAATACATAAATTTGAAGTATGTATCAACAATAAGATGTTTCATAGTATAATTGACCTTGTCCTCTTGGCAGAGAAACCTGATCTGCAAGCACAAAATTCCCAATACTACTTCAGCTATTAAAATTGGAGTAATTAGGCCTTGCTCTGTCAAAAATACAATTTTGGTGATCCCCAACTTCTTTGACCATGAGATGACAAACATTTTGTAGCACCAATGTATTAAGCACCAATTGGGTGATTATGGATCTCATATTGGTACTCAAATTCATTCTCAAATTGGGTCTCAATTCTATCCAATTTGAGATGATTTTCAAAATGAGATCCATTTTCCAAAATGAGATAGTTGTGCACAACAGTGTTTGTACACGTATGGGCAGGGTCCAACGATTTTGACCTGGGGATTTTTGCAGCGGGAAGTCCCACGATGTGCAAAGAAGTTTCTAGAACTCTAGCTGCGAATTTGCACACGATAGTTTCGCATTAGATGCTAGAGTACTGAGTTACTAAGGTACTTAACCCTTCGCAAGGGTGCAGAATTTGGAAGATCTTTGACGATAATTTTGTCTTTTTGGACACTAAAATGCATTCGATCACTTTTCAACCAAGTCTTAAATTAGCAAGCAAGCACAATAAGGTGTTTACCTATTTTATATGTACCGTACATTAAATTTTAAAGAGATTTCTCGAATATCTGACCTGCAGGCGCAAAACCATTATTTTTGTGTGTATTTCCCATAGACAAACAAACTGGCATGAGCCAGTCCGTAGTATGGCGTATCGTAGGACTGGCGAGTGAGTCTAATTTCCATAAGTCAACTGTTCATGTATCTTTTGAGCAAGATTTGCATATTTTAGCAACATTGATGCAATGGCCTCTCATGATCGGCTGTGTTTACTTCTGAACTTCCATCGCTGTACACTGTGTCATGCTTCAGCGAATCTGACTAGATTTTGAATGCAATGGTCTCTAGCCTATAATTTGAAGCTATCGGTAAGCAAATTCTTGGCTAGAGTTCTCGTGCGATCCTCGCCTGGTTACAATTATAAAGTTAAAGCCCAATATGGCCATGTGTTTTGAACTCGCCACCCTTAGCGAGGGGCTGTCAACTCTCACGCATTGGCCGTGAGTCTCACACATTGGGCCACTTTCTCGCGGTCTCACGCCAAGGTAGTATAATACCACTCCTAGGTAGTAAATGTCACGCAAAAAGCTGGAAAATGAGTAAAATCTCACGCATCGTCATGAATAATTTGTTGTTCCTACCCCCCCCCCTGCTTTTCTCATTCCTGAGCGTCGTACGTGGCTCAAATAATCATGGTACAAAATGAACATTGGAGTCGGCAAATCCCGGTACGCCTGTGTCACACGCCATGCAATTCCAAAAAGTTGACAGCCCTGCTTAGCGTTACATCACAAAATAATATTACAAATTTTTACACCAATCAAGTTTCAAATTAGAATATCTCCACAACTATTAACCCTATTAATTTAAAACTAGCAAGTATTTTTGGAAAGCTGAAGGCATTTTTTTACACATTGTACAGGGTGACCTTGAAGTTATACAGGGTGGAATAAAAAAATTCCAAATACACAATGGGTCACTCAATGCATTGCTTACTACATGTACTTGCAGTTACAAACTGAAAGCAAACAACATTGATTTGGTTAGAGGTTAGGGAGAGCCTACTGATTTTGGAAGAAAAAAAATTACAGCTGCTTGGTAATCTCGGAATTTATGGTAATCTCGGAATACAGGGTGTCCCAAAATATGTTTAAAATATTTACAATTCAACTGTAAACTGTTGCAACATATTTTGAACTGAAACATTTTGCCCCTACATTTTGGAACCCATACAGACAAAGTAAGTTCATATTTAGAGTCCTCATCAAATTTCCTCTCAGAAAATTTATACTTTGACTGTGATAGTGTGCTAGGATTAGGATAAAATTAGCATTGTTAATTTTTTCGGTCAATTCCAACAGTGCTTCAGGAAACGAGGAGCCCCCTTTTTATGTGAGGTTCTGAGGGATAAACCCATACAGTACCACAAAAAGTCTTGTAGGGGTCTACATGTATGTTCTGTAATGAACTTATTTGTATTATTTTGTGATCTGAGAATCACATGTGGAATTTGCAGGATATTTTTAAAAAGGATGTGTCTGGCAATCACAATTATGCATTAATAATATGTTAGAAAATTAATTAATCAAGCACAAATCACATGGTTTTATTTTAAATAAACTCATATTGACCATACATGGAAAAACGAATTAAAACAGCCGTCTTTCAACGCGCGATATTCAAAATTCCCGGGCGCCGAGATTGTCGAGTGCAATGACAAATGACGTCCCAGTAATGCAATGAAGGCTGACAACAATTGAGCACAAATAACCATGATGTCATTGCACTGGATAATTTCTGCTCTATGAGACTGCAAGCATCAATACTTGGTGGATCAAGATTTCAAGTCTCTTGTACTTTTATACAACATGGGGTAGCATCAATTGCAAAAAAACTTGCCGAAAAAACGGTCTGTGCCCTATCCCCCCCCCCCCATCGGACCCAGTGTGCCCCCAATCATGCTTGGTGCCCCCTAATATGATGACCCACGCTACACCACTGAATATTACTGCATATGGTCACACTTTTTAAGTTGCTCATATTTCTCAAACAAGACTACACATGCTCTCCTATACATTCAGTCAGTCAGTCAGTCAGTCAGTCAGTCAGTCAGTCAGTTAGTTATCAATTCAGTCAGAGACCAAGTGAGAACCCAATACTGCATGATGCACTAACTTAAAGGGTATAAACTCCTGTTCAAATTTCATTACGTTACATCCCTAGCCAAGTTATTTTGTTCAAGTGCGTAGACTACGGAATAAATTATTTATTTATTACATGCAGGATGTGCGGTGTACCTTAATGTTACCTGGGCCATGAAGATGTTACAGTGCTACCACCAAAGGATACTAATGGTCCAACCGTTAAGATGTACATTCTGTGAAGTCGGTTTCGACTCTATGGACAAACTTTCATGTCACAAACGCAGACACAAGATCAAGTACAGAAAACTACTTTGCAAACAGAAACATTGGATGCTGGAAAACCCAACCGTAACTCACAAGAAAGAGAAAACTCATCAGTGTGAGCAATGTCAAAAATGGTTTACACAAAGTAGCAGCTTAACAAGACACATCAGAACTCACACCAAAGAGAAGCCTTATCAGTGTGAGTACTGCCAGAAGCGGTTTGCACGTAGTGCCAGCCTAACAGTACACATCAGAACACACACAAAAGAGAAACCCTATCAATGCGAGTATTGTCAGAAATGTTTTGCTCAAAAGGCTGGTCTTATGTCACATAATGTAATACACACATCAGAGGAAAAGCCAAGTCAGTGTGAGTATTGCAAGAAATGGTTTAGTCACAGTAGTCAACTTGAAAGACACATTAGAACTCATACTAAAGAGAAACCCTATCAATGCGAGTATTGTCAAAAATGGTTTGCACATAGAAGTGACCTCTACAGACACATCAGAACTCACAACAAAGAGAAACCCTATCAATGTGAGTTTTGTCAAAAATGGTTTACACATAGTGGCACCTTAACCAGACACATCAGAACTCACACCCAAGAGAAACCTTATCAGTGTGAGTACTGCCAGAAACGGTTTGCAGACAAAGGCAGCCTAACAGTGCACATCAGAACACACACGAAAGAGAAACCCTATCAGTGTGAGTTTTGTCAGAAATGGTTTGCACAGAATTGGAACCTGACAACGCACATCAGAACGCACACGAAAGAGAAACCTTATCTGTGCGAGTATTGTCAGAAATGTTTTGCTCAACATTCTGCTCTTACAGCACATATTAAAATACACACAAAGGAAAAGCCCTATCAGTGTGAGTATTGCAAGAAATGGTTTGGTCGCAGGGGTAATCTTAAAAGACACATTCTAAATCATACTAAAGAAGCCCAATCAATGTGAGTAGTCAAAAATGGTTTGCACGTAGAAGTGTCCTCAACAGACAGCCTATCAATGTGAGCAAAAAGGGTTTGCAACATCTAGTGATCTCAAAACATGCATGTATCAGAACTTGCACCAAAGAGAAACACTAGCAGTTTGACTGCTGCCATAAATGCTTTGCTCAAAGCAGTCACCTCAATGAGTATATCATAACTCACACACAAGAGAAACCTGATCAGTATGAGTACTGCCTAAAATGTTTTTACACAAGCAGACATCTCAAAACACGTCAGAATTCACACCAATGAAAGGCGTTAACAGTGTCAGTATTTTCAGAAATGCTTTGTTGGTCTGTTAAACGACATGGCTTAAAGCATTGATGCCAGTATTGCCAAAAATGGTTTGCAGACAGTGCTAACCTCACAGCACATAGAGGTCAACACATGAAAGAGACAACTTAGTGTGAATATTGCCACAAAGGGTTTGCATTGCAAGATCTTAAAACACACATCGTACATCTCGCACCAAAGATAAACCATATCAGTGCAAGTACTGCCAGAAATGCTTTGCGCAAAGCGGCCACTTTAAAGACCACATCCGGATAATTTGCACAAATAAGAAACCTTATCAGTATGAGTGTTGCCAAAAAAGTTTACAGTAGCACCAAGCTCAAAAATCACGCCAAAGCAAAACCTTTACAGTATCCATATTTGCAGAAATATTATACAGACACTTGAGCAACAGATCACATGATTTATAAAGCAAAGTTACCATCATCAGTACAATGTGGGGCAAGTTTTCCAGGCCCGTCGGAACTGCTGCGGCGGCGGGTGCGGCCACACCACTTTTCAGCCTAACAAAAATAATAAAAAATTAAGAAATAAAAAAAAACACATGAGAAACGTAGGAACAACTACATGTATTATGATATTTAGTCCCACTTTAGGAGTTTGCAGAACTGGTTTGATATTTAAACAGCTGGGCGGGCCCCATAACGGTCACAATTTGCTTCAGTGAACTCATCAACACATATATTACTTTGATGGAAGGCCATAATGTAAGAAAACAGATTATTGGTTATATTTGATTGGTTAATTACTACTGATTATTCTTGATATTTACCTTTTTCCATTTTTTTTTTTTGGATCCCCCAGTTAAAAGTATGGGTGTGGCTTCTAAAATAAAAACAGTTTGTAATATTTTTAAAATTTCATTTTGTTTTTCTGGCGATTCATAAAATTGAGTGGAAGAAAAAGAATTTTTATATGAGTTTCATAATATAAAACAAATATTGAGTGTTTTTATTCGTTCAATGGAAAGAATATTTTCATTCAGTGAATCATGAACTGTTCCATGGAACAGTCCATATTTCACCTCGTGAAAATAGTCTTACCATTGTACCGGTAGTCATAAACATTCAATATTTGTATAATATTGTGATAAATTTGTGGTAACTTCAGTGATTTTTGAATGTTTATGATTTAATTTTATTTGTTTGAGGTGTGACTTACAAATTAGTATCATGTGTAATGCAATCGAGCCTTAAATTGGTAACATGTTTTGTGGTTGATCATGTTATTCTGAATGTCATAGTTTTGAAGTTTACCTATTCAGTGGCGTGTCCAGGGGGGGGGGGCTTTGGGTGCTGAAGCCCCCCGCACTTTGTTAAAAATCATGTAAAATCAGCCGTTTTTTGGCAATTTTAGCCATTAAGCCCCCACATAAATCTGAAAGAGGGGCTGAGCCCCCCGCAGGAAAAGATCCTGGACACGCCAGTGCTATTCATGGGTGTTTGATAGGATGTAAAACTGGGTCATTTTACAAACAGTGATGGCGCTATTTATCTTTACCAGGGGAGGTACAAGCTGTATCAAAATGATTGGTACCCATCAATTTTCATTGATAATGGATGAGCCTGACACATCAAAAGTCAACATAAGATTCAAATAATTTGTAGATTAATTGCAAAACAAGACATAAACTATACATTCTGGACATTTAAAAAGTATCCAATGTTGTATTTGGAAGAGGCAGGCTTTTCAATAAACATCAAAATTGATGGGTACCAATCATTTTGATACACCCTGTAATATACACTTGTAAAATGGTATCAGAACTTTGGCAAACAGATTAACGTTATGACAAGGTAATTTTCAAAAACTGTATATCATAAAATGATAGGTATAACTCATATTATTTGGCGAGTTGAAAATACATGTAAACAGCGCCCTCAATGTGCTCAAAATTATACAGTTTATAGAATTAAAATTACCACTAAACAGAAAAAGATGAATAATTTGATTATACAAATGAAAATGTATCTTAAAAATTGCTACAAAATAAAAATGTACATACAGTATGTGTGATAGCCGTCGGTGTTATTCAGTCTAGAATTAGGGGTGGTGCAATAATTATGTGTACCGGGGGTGAATTACATATAGGGGGGCAAAGATTTTTTGGCAGGCCAGAAGGGGACAAGCATTTTTACATTACGCCCTAAAAGGCATAGGAAAACGCGTTAGGAACACATTCAAATATGCATAATTTCCTGCTTTCGCTATGCTCGCATTATATGAAACGACAATTTAAGGTTTTAAATTCGGGTTCCCCAAAATCTTGCATGTGTAAGGGGGGGGCAAAGGTTTTTTGGCAACTCGAAAGGGGGGGAAGCATTTTTTGGCAGACCATTTTGAGAATTCCCCCCCAGGGGTACACATAATTATTGCACCACCCCTTAGCCTCCCCCAAAAATTTTTTGTCTCAAATTGTTTTTACTTTAATTTATTTTTTTCGGGAACAAAGTCGGGAATTTTCAAACAACTCGTGAGCTCCGAGACAAACCTTTTTCTGCCTTATAATAACATTTTGTTAGAAAAATTAATAAATGACCACATCAAAACAACCGTGTATTAACTTACCTTTGAAAAAAATTTGTACTTTTCATTTTCAAAAATGTGCTTTGGCTTCGCCACCTTAAACCCCCATGAGTAAGCAATGCCCCCCCCCCCCTCATGGAGCTAGCACAACCTTTTTTTGTGGGGGGCATAAGAGCAACATCCCTCTATCTCTAAGGACCACTATCTCTAAGGTTCGCTACAGGGGCGGACTGGTGGTTTTAGGCGGCCGTGGCAAATTTATTAAGACCGGCCCTATTACTCACTTGGGCCCTGGTAGGGTCCAGGGGCAAAGCCCCTGGTGGGGGTCCAGGGGGCGAAGCCCCGGACAACTAAGGGTTTTAGCTATTCTAGGGGGGTCAGGAAGCCCGGATTTGACAACGATTTCTGAAGCCAAATTCCATTTGTACAGACTTGAAATATACTTTATCCATTGTCACTCACTTGCAATAATCAAGATCAAACCAACAGTTATTCAATTTATAAGTAGTCTGCATGTTTTATGTTTTGACTCATTTGCACACATATAGAATTACATCTTTGCAGAACTGTGTTATCATATCGTGAGTATATTCAATCATTAAAAGACAAATGCTAAAAATTGTTTAGGCCTACTGGGTAAAGGTTAATAGCTACTTTTTTAAACTATTGCGATTTGGTATAGTTCACAGCATCTAGCGAATGGTAGTGAGCTTTGGCAAAAATTGCATTGATTTCATAGCGAGCGTGATAAAACTCCACAGTGGCGTAGATTTGTTTTTAACTGATGATGATGCAGTTGAATAAATTCGCGCGAAGCGCGAAAAAATTGACACTTTTTAGGCTAAAATGGCCAAATATGAGATTGATTTGGTCAGAAACTCACATAGGCCTACAGGTGTCATCATGGGGGCTTGTATGGACCATCCCCCTTTTAAAATATTGGGGGGGGGATTTATGCCCCTATTTCTACAGGCCTTAGGCCCTATCACTATGCAACAGTGGGCACACTGTGCAGGCCCTCATATTACTCATCCTGATCCCCCTCCTTTCTTCTCTTTTCCTTTCTTTCTCCTATGTCTGCCTGATACCAAATGCCCATACCGGCCCTAGCCTCATTCCGCAGCCGCAATGAAATACCAATATTCCACTGATAGCCAGCCTAATATTTTGCTGTTGGCTTAAAATTTAAAAATTTTACTGTATCGCATCTAGAGTATTGGCCTTTTGCTGTGTTTACTTTCTAGAGAATTGATTCAAAAGGCCATTTGTAGGTGATGCCGCGACGGTGTACTAGTGGCCGGCCTATTATAATAGCTTAGTGTCATGTTAGGGCCTATACCTTAAGACCTAGGGCCTATGTCTTAGGCCTTACGCCTTCGGCTCTCGGACCTATGCCTCAGGCCATAGGGCCTATGTCTTAAGATACTCCATCCCCATTCTCTCCCCTTTCCCTTTCTTTCTCCTCTTTTTCCTTTTCTCTCTTTCTCTTTTTTCTCCCTTACTCCTTTGTTTTCCTTTTTCTTTCTTTTTCTCTTCTTTTTGAGCAACCGGCCTGAGCGGCCCAGAACCAAGTGGCCCATGTGGCGATCGCCACAACGCCACAGTGGCCAGTCCGCCCCTGGTTCGCTATCACTAATGTGTAAAGTCTATGGAGATGAGAATCCCGCTATCTCTTTAATAGAGAAAAGTGTGCGCTATTCCTAAAAAAGGTCCGCTACTTCCAAGGTTCAATATCACTAATTCAGGACAAGGTTTGCTAGTTCTATTAATGTTCGTTATCACTAATTTTAAATAAGGTCCACTACGGTATCTCTAATTTTAAATATGGTTTGCTATCTCTAATCTAAAGTAAGGTCCGCTATTTCTAATTTTAAGGCTCGCTATCTCTAATTTAAATGAGATAGGCATATAGCGGGCATTTTAAATTAGAGATAGCAAGCCTTTTTTACAGTTAGAGTTGGTGGACCTTATTTAAAATTAGAGATAGCGGGCCTGATTGCAAACCTTGGAGATGGCGAACCTATAGAGATAGTGAACCTTAGAGATAGCGGACCTTAGAGATAGCGGACCTTATTTCAAATTAGAGGTAACAAACCTTAGGGATATACGGGGTGTGTTAAAATTAGATATTGCAGGCCTTATTTAAAATTAGTGATAGCGAACCAACCTTAGAAAAAGTGAATCTTCAATAAATTAGTGATAGCAAACCTTATTTAAAATTAGTGATATCGAACCTTACAAATACTGAACCTTAAATTTCAAATTGGTGATATCGAACCTTAGGTACATAGTGGACCTTTTTTGTAACTAGTGATAGCAATCCTTAGAGATATCGGTCCTTAGAGATATCGGCCCTTAGAGATATCTGTCCTTAGAGATAGCGAACCAGCGCTGGGATAAGAGCGCATTGTTTTTTAAATAGACTCAATAATGTGATGTATCCAGGGGGTGTGCAATAATTATGAGCTCGCCAAAAATCGCTTGCCCCCCCCTCGGCCCGCCAAAAGTCGCTCCCCCCTCTTAGCCCGCCAAAAAATCTTTGCCCCTTCCCCCCAGCACATGCCAAATTTTCGGGATCCCAATTTGCAGCGTTCGAAATTTTGGTTGTCCGGTTGCCCGGGACAACTAAAGAAGTCGCCGGACAACCAAAAATACTGATTCGGTTGTCCGCCGGACAACCATAAATCTAGCCAAAAGTCACATTTGTAGGCCTACAGACAACCAAAAACTTAGACGGACAACCAGAAATTGTAATCTGGTTGTCCGTGGGACAACCATTTATTTTTCCTAAATTCGAACACTGCCAATTTGTAAACTTTAAATGGTCTATATACATGTTGCGAGTGCAGTGAGCAGGAAAATTAGCATATTTAAGTGTTTCCGTACGGTTTATGGCAGCCCCTTTAAAGGGTAAAATTGGGGGGCAAGCAATTTTTTTTTTTTTTTTTTTTCCGTAAATTTTATTCCCTGTACTTGGAGCTGGTGGTGGGAAAGAAAAAACATACAAAATGGATCCACCAGCTCCCACAACACATCTTACATTACCAATGCTATACAAGTATAAAATTTTTTTAGAAGCAAGCAATTTTGGCAAGCCAAGGGGGGGGGGCAAGCGATTTAACACATCTGAGAGTGTGACCAGCCAACCCATGTAATTTGGTTGAGTTTAGATATGGAATAGGAAGATAGCACTAGCTCAACTGCAGAGTTGTATTTCTCCAAAAATAGAATTCATAAGCTAAATTGCCTAATAAATTTGTGCACACTCATGAATTTGAGACATTCTGTCCGTTCTGTCTCAAAACTATCGTCAATATTGACGGCTCCGTCAAGACTTGCATCTCTTATCATTTTATAATCCATGTGTTGCCAAAATTGTTGTTTTGCATAGCCAATGGAACATTAGCTAAATTTGATACATAATTCATCTTCATTCCTACTTATATGCTTCAACTTGGAGCATTTCCTGGGCTTACCATATTTCCACGAATAATAGTGCAATGTTGTCGGCAATTTCCGGCAAAATCAATGTATGTTTTAATACAAATTTCGGATGGAGGGATGCTGTTTAGCCTGTACTCTTTTTCAATTAATTATTACTGGTATTTGTTTAGGATCAAGTCCAGTATATTTATAATTTCAGAATCATTTCACGTTTGAAATTTCTAGCCAGGTTATTTTGTTTAAGTGTGGAATAAATTATTTACTATTTTTGTTAACTTATTTACATGCAGGATATGCTGTGTACTTGCACCTGATTGTTCCAGTAGTTGGCTAGTAATGATGTTTAAGGGTTACCAACAAAGGATACCACAAATGTTCCAACCTTTGAGGTGTACATTCTGTGAAGCCAGTTTCGACTCTATGGACAAACTGTCATGTCACAAACGCAGACACAAGATGAAGTATAACAAACTATTTTGCAAAAAGAAATATCGGGTGTTGGAAAACTCAACAAAAAAAAAGACAGAGAAATCATATAAGTGTGAGCATTGTCAAAAATGTTTTACATGTAGTGGCAACCTAATAAAGCACATCAGAACACACACCAAAGAGAAACCTTATAAGTGCGAGTACTGCCAGAAATGCTTTACTCAAAGCAGCTACCTCAAAATCCACATCAGAACTCACACAAAAGAGAAACCATATCAGTGTGAGTATTGTCAAAAATGCTTTGCATGTAGTAGCCATCTGAAAAATCATATCAAAACTCACACCAAAGAGAAACCCTTTCAGTGTGAGTACTGCCAAAAAGGGTTTGCACGTTTTAGTGACCTCAACAGACACATGAGAAGTCACACCAAAGAGAAACCCTATCAGTGCGAGTACTGCCAAAAATGGTTTGCAAGATCTAGTGATCTCCGAACACACATCAGAACTCACACCAAAGAGAAACCCTATCAGTGTGACCACTGCCAGAAATGCTTTACTCAAAGTAGTCACCTCAATGAGCATGTCAGAACTCACACAAAAGAGAAACCTTATCAGTGTGAGTGCTGCGAAAAATGTTTTTCCACAAGCAGACGTCTCAAAACTCACATCAAAACTCATGCCAATGAAAGGCCTTTTCAGTATTGTCAGAAACGGTTTGTAGATCGTTGGTCTTTCGTAAGACATGTCAGAAGGCACACCAAAGAGAAGAATCATCAGTGTCAGTTTTGCCAAAAATGGTTTACAGAAAGTGCTAACCTCAGAACACACATTAAATCTTTGCACACCAAAGAGACGCCTTATCAATGCGAGTATTGCCAAAAATATTTTGTACGCATTGGTACTCTTAAGGAACACATTATGATTCACACCAAAGAGAAACCCTATCAGTGTGAGTATTGTCAAAAAGGGTTTGCAAGGTCTTTTGATCTCAGAACACACATCAGAACTCACACCAAAGAGAAACCCTATCACTGTTAGAAATTAGAGATAACAAACCTTAGGGATATACGGGGTGTGTTAAAATTAGAAATTGCGGGACTTGTTTAAAATTAGTGATAGCGAAGTCTTTTCAGTGTCAGTATTGTCAGAAACGGTTTGCAGATCGTTGGTCTTTCGGAAGACATGTCAGACGGCACACCAAAGAGAATAACCATCAGTGCCAGTTTTGCCAAAAATGGTTTCAGAAAGTGCTAACCTCAGAACACACATTAAATCTTTGCACACCAAAGAGACACCTTATCAATGCGAGTTTTGCCAAAAATATTTTGTACGCATTGGTACTCTTAAGGAACACATTATGATTCACACCAAAGAGAAACCCTATCAGTGTGAATATTGTCAAAAAGGGTTTGCAAGATCTTTTGATCTCAGAACACACATCAGAACCCACACCAAAGAGAAACCCTATCAGTGTGACCACTGCCAGAAATGCTTTACTCAAAGTAGTCACCTTAATGAGCATGTCAGAACTCACACAAAAGAGAAACCTAATCAGTGAGAGTATTGCCAAAAAGTGTTTGCAAGATCTTTTGATCTCAGAACACACATCATGGTTTGGTTTTTAAAAACAATTCAAATTAGAGGTAACAAACCTTGGGGATATACGGGGTGTGTTAAAATTAGAAATTGCAGGCCTTATTTAAAATTAGTGATAGCGAACCAACCTTAGAAAAAGTGAATCTTGAATAAATTAGTGATAGCAAACCTTATTTATATAATTAGTGATATCGAACCTTAGAAATACTGAACCTTATTTCAAATTGGTGATATCGAACCTTAGGTATATAGTGGACCTTTTTTGTAACTAGTGATAGCGAACGTTTTAGAGATAGCAATCCTTAGAGATATCGGTCCTTAGAGACAGCGAACCGGCGTTGGTATAAGAGCGCATTGTTTTTTAAATAGGCTCGATAATAATGTGATGTATTCAGGGGCTGTGCAATAATTATGAGCTCAGGGAGGGGGGGTAAAAAGTCGCTTCCCCTCCTAGCCCGCCAAAAATCTTTGCCCCCCCGCACATGCCAATTTTCGGGATCCAAATTTGTAAACTTTAAATGGTCTATATACAAGTTGCGACTGCAGTGAGCAGGAAAATTAGCATATTTAAGCCTTTCTGTACGGGTTTCCTAAGCCTTTGTAGAGTGTTTTATCTAAAAGGCACCCCAAGAATGTGTGCCAAAAATCCCCCCCCCCCCCGCTTGCCAAAAATTGCTTGCCCCCCAATTTAACCCTCCCCCAGGGCTCAGAATTATTCCACAGCCCCTTAAGCAATGGTAAGATATTCGTTTACATTGTTATTATATGGCAGCCCCTTTCAGCTCGCCAAAAATGTCCCCCCCCCCCCCCCAATTTTACCCTCCCTAGGGCTCATAATTATTGTACAGCCCCTCAGCTGTTTGATAATATAATCATATCAAAAGGATATGACACGTGCGTGTGTGTACGTACGCGTATGACAGAATTACAAGGTTGTCAATTCTATAGCATAGTGGTACACTAATAAACTACGCAAAAAAAAGTTTCTTTATGGTTAAAAAATTTACCCACAATTAAAATCTAGCAACTAATTCTGTACGTTTGCTAAAAATCGCATGCGGGGGATTGTCCTGCGCATTTTGACACCTCAATCACTACCCTACGACACTCCTGAGAAAGATATGAGTACCAAGAGGTCGACAAATAAAAATGGCAAAGAAGCCAATTCAATGGTTTTAGAGCTGATTCACTGATCCAAGACGGTTTCATCATTCCCGCCTTTTCAATTTGAATCTAAAGCATTTTCCTTGATGCATGTTGGATAATCCTCTGCTTATTGTGCAGATGAATGATCAAAGACATTTACGTTTTGAGAGATGGGTTTGGAAAAGGGATTCAAAACAGGTCATGATTGCAGTTTGGAAGATACTGTACGTATGTTCAATATCAGGGGCGGACTGGTGGTTTTAGGCGGCCGTGGCAAATTTATTAAGACCGGCCCTTTTACTCAAATAGAGCGCAGCGAGGCGAAGCGAGCGTAGCGACTAGCGCATGGGGTCCAGGGGCCCGCGTAAGGGCCCCTGGTAGGGTCCAGGGGCAAAGCCCCTGGTGGGGGTCCAGGGGGGCGAAGCCCCCGGACAACTAAGGGTTTTAGCTATTCTAGGGGGTCAGGAAACCCGCATTTTACAACGATTTCTGAAGCCAAATTCCATTTGTACAGACTTGAAATATTCTTAATCCAATGTCACTCACTTGCAAGATCAAACCAACAGTTATTCAATTTATAAGTAGTGTGCATGTTTTATGTTTTGACTCATTTGCACACATATAGAATTACATCTTTGCAGAACTTTGTTGTCATATCGTGAGTATATATTCAATCATTAAAAGACAAATGCTAAAAATTGTTTAGGCCTACTGGGTAAAGGTTAATAGCAACTTTTTAAACTATTGCGATTTGGTAGTTCACAGCATCTAGCGAATGGTAGTGAGCTTTGGCAAAATTGCATTGATCATTTCATAGCAAGCGTGATAAAACTCCACAGTGGCCTAGATTTGTTTTTAACATTGGGGTTGGAAAAATATTCTTGAAATAGCACCTTTTGGCGACATAAGTTTATTGTACAAATGCGCGCGAAGCGCACAGACATTTTTGGCATATTGAAACTAAACTGGTGATGATGTAGTGGAATAAATTCACGCGAAGCGCGAAAAAATTGACACTTTTTAGGCTAAAATGGCTAAATATGAGATTGATTTGGTCAGAAACTCACATAGGCCTACAGGTGTCATTATGGGGGGCTTGTATGGACCATCCCTTTTAAAATATGTGGGGGGGGGGGGTTTTATCCCCCATCCCCCGGGATCTACGCCTATGAGTTGAAACATCAAAAGGGAAAGAAATTGGTTTGAGTTGAGTATTAAACTGAGTAATGTGGCTGTAAGTATTATGCAATGTAATCCCTGCATTACAAGGAGCACCCCAGCCCAGAGGTTTTCGAATGATGGTCTAGCCGTGCTAGTTTTGACAGCTGATGGTGGCCCAAAGGCCGGGAGGGGGGCACTCACTAAAAATGAGTGAAGCGATGTGCGTGTAGTGCGGCCACAACCCACATTAACCCCCATTTTTCAACTCCCTCTCACTCAATGACCACTTTTTTATTTTTTATTTTACTGAATTACTGAACTCCTCACTCAATGACCCCTATTTTTTCTTTTCCTGTCACAATAAGACATCCCTTTGTGAAGAATTTTTGACAAATTTCTGGTAGTCTTTCACCGTTGTTTCTCAAAAAAAACGTTTATATTTTGACCCAAGTTTTGCCCCAGTCTCACTGAAAGAACCCCCTTTTGAGGCCTCCTTACTGAATGACCCCCTTGGTTATATGGCGTCGAAGCTCTCACCAAAAGACCCCTATAGCATGTATAGTTTCAAACTGGTGTCCCATGTCCGCACTCCCCGTCACTTCGAAAGTCGTGCCTGTAGGCCTATCAGCCCCTATTTCTACAGGCCTTAGGCCCTATCACTATGCGGCAGACAAACAGCGGGCACACTGTGTATGCCCTTATATTACTCATCCCCCTCAATGATCCCCCTCCTTTCTTCTCTTTTCCTTTCTTTCTCCTATGGCTGCCTAATACCAAATGCCCATACCGGCCCTAGCCTCATTCCGCAGCCGCAATGAAATACCAACATTCCATTGACAGCCAGCCCAATATTTTGCTGTTGGCTTAAAATTTAAAAATTTTACTGTATCGCATCTAGAGTATTGGCCTTTTGCTGTGTTTACGGTCTAAAGAATTGATTCAAAAGGCCATTTGTAGATGATGCCGCGACGGTGTCCTAGTGGCCGGCCTATAATAGCTTAGTGTTAGGGCCTATACCTTAAGCCCTAGGGCTTATGTCTTGGGCCTTTCTCTTTTTTCTCCCCTTTTCCTTTCTTTTCCTTTTTCTTTCTTTTTCTCTTCTTTTTGAGCAACCGGCCCTGAGCGGCCCAGAACCAAGCGGCCCATATGGCGATCGCCACAACGCCACAGTGGCCAGTCCGCCCCTGTTCAATATGTTACCAAAACAGAAGAAATTGAGACACTTGAGTGGCCCTCCAGCAGCCCTGATCTTTACCCCTTGGAGAACCTTTGGGATCAACTCAAGAGACGAGTCAACAAGAATATAATGGCAGATACAACTCTGGTGAGATTGCGTCGCATCGTTATCAACGCGTGGAATGGGATTGATGAGCAAGGTAACATTCGACGTCTCATTAGGAGCATGAGACGCCGCGTGGCTGCTGCAAGGGAAGCCAACGGTGGACACACAAAGTACTGAAAGAAAAAAAGATAAATCTCAAGTGAAGTTGGAAGCGGCAGTATGATGCCTGAAATGTGCTCAGCAAGTAAACAAAAAATGTTATCTGCATGTTTGTCGTTTTTTGTGTTCTTTATGCTGAAAACTTGAATAGGCCTTTTTGCAATTTTCATTTTTTGACCTCGTGTTACTTAAGGGCTGGGGTATGAACGTTTGGACAGTATTTATTGTGGGACATTAGAGCACATCAGACATATCGAATTGCATTCTGAATACGAAGAATGTCATTCTGATATCAAATAATTTTGATTTTTGAAATTCGCAATTTAATACACATTTTATGGCAAATCATTAAAATTGATATTTTTGATATTTAACAGTACTTGAAGTAAACTTTATAAATCTGATGATTTATACTTAAAGTGTATGTAGGTGGGATGAAAAGCCGACGATCAATTGAAAATTTTGACCTTTCGTATTGAAGATATGGATTTTTTTCCCAAAACACCAAAAAAAAATAGGTCTTTTGGGGAAAAAAATCCATATCTTCAATATGAAATGTCAAAATTTTCAATCGACCGTCGGCTTTTTCCTCCCTGCTACATACACTTTAAGAATATGTCATTAGATTTATATAATTTACTTCGAGTACTGTTATATATCAAAATTTGAAAAATATCAAGTTTTTATAATTTGTCATAAAATTTGTATTATATTGTGATTTTCAAAAATGAAAATTATTTGATATCAGAAAGACATGCTTCGTATTCAGAATGCAATTGATAGGTCTGAGGTGCTCTCATGTCCCACAAAAAAATACTGTCGAAACGCAATAAACGCTCATTTTAGATCCCTTAAACATTCATATATTTTCTTAGGAGTGTCGTAGGGTAGTGATTGAGATGTCAAAATGCGCAGGACAATCACCCGCATGCGATTTAGCAAATGTGCAACATTAGTCGCTAGATTTTAATAGTGGGTAAATTTCCTAACCATAATGAAACATTTTTTGCGTAGTGTACAACTTTCTTTTATATTTGCCTGCATTAAGGGCCGGGGTATGAGCGACCTTGAAGTTCCGGTATCTGGAGAGGGGAAGTAATGAGTTACCCCAAATCACAGCAGCAGGTAGTGACTGGGCCGCCGAGTGCTAATATATATTTATTTTGGAAGGTTCGTGTTTGTTTTAAATTTTGGGGCGTTTTTCCAAAATTTGATATTTTTGGTCATATTTGAAAAAAGCGACATGCCAAAGACAACTCTTTGGGCACATAGTTTGTTATTGTTATTGCAGTTCTTTTCCACATACCTACGTTAACATTCGATTTCGTGATTTACTAATATTATATATTTTATGACTGCAATTTGGCGTTTTCAATGCGTTTTACACGTATCTTGAAATTAACGCAAATATCTAGTCACGCTGCTTTTAGAATTTTACCTGATCGTCGGCTTTTGCAGGCAACAGAATGCAGATTGGCTCACGATAGATGTCGTATTCCTCTATGTGGTTCACTCATTGATAAAATGAGTTTGCATTCCTTGTAACAACACACACATTGCCGTCTGGAAACCGGTGCTGCGTGCAAAACCACATACCTTTGCAAAATATGATATTTTGCATATGCAAAATTACATACTTTCCAAAAGTATGTAGTTTTGCATATGCAAAATACATACTTTCAAAAGTATGTAGTTTTGCATATGCAAAACTACATACTTCGGCAAAATATGTAGTTTTGCATATGCAAAATATCATACTTTACGGTCACTATGAAAAATACAAGTTTTGCTGGGAAACCCCGTGCAGTTCGTGTTTGTGAATAAGGGCGCATGTCACAATGATTGGTAACTTATATTTTAAAAGGCAAAATATAGCGGACTGTGTATGTAACAAATGAATTAGCAATATCTGTATCTGTCTCCACAATCCTAAAGTATTAGGCTACATATAATATAAATTATTCTTTGAAAGTAGAGAATATTAGAACAGTGACCGTATGGATCCATTCTGCCCCTAAAGCGGCCGATACCGAACAACACATCATAGGGCCTACACGGCCTTGACCTGCGGTTGTCTAAATTCTGAGGGATTTGCATGCTGGTCAGGTAGAAGATAAATAACAGTGGGCAGAGTGACCTTCAGCTTCTCCGTGTTTGGTCAGACCTACCGTATAGGCGTAGGCTGCATGGGGTGTATCCTGCATAAATTAGTGTTCTTGGTCAAACCTGAGAGTAGTATACCTCAGGTTCAAACACATGTTTCACACTTAAGTGTACGCTGCATGACTGTATGTTTCTGTTTTCAGGGATGATTATCCTAATGTCTAATAAATGATGAGGGACATTAATTTGGTGGTATGCACCCTTACAACACACATCGCGCGGTGTTTCTTTATGCAAAATAAAAGTTATGCAAAACATCATACTTTGTTAGTATGTAGATATGAATGCTATACCGGGTCTGGTACTGATTTTGGGACAGCCAATAGACTTCAGCGCCGTATCAAATCTCATAAAAACCACACGACTGACGACTATGTGCAGGGGGGTGACACTAAATTCACGGCTTTTGTTTAGCCACGCAAACATATGGCATATTTTGTTGGCTTGCTCTCAACAAAGTGAGGCAAGGTATCGATCGGTTATGAATAATTCACATCAACTCTTACTCAGCCCATGTGTTTGAGGTCACCACACATAAAGGTGTCGTAAGTTTAGCAAATCGAACCTGTTGAAGATAGTAAAAAGCGCCCCCAAGCAAGGTTAGACCGGGCGGAAGTGGGTCAACTACTATGATCCCATCAGGCCACAGTGATTTGTTTCTGCAAGAAAGTCTTTTAATTTGATAAGGGAATGTCTTGTTGATATAGTAATGTCGAAATTAAGACTAACTATCGATAATACAAAGGAAATATACGACAAGCATAAGATATGAAATACAGTGAGTATTTGAAGTCACAAAAATCATTTGACACTCACGTGACCTTCCAAAATGGCGCCCGCGGCAATAGTATTTGCCATGTGCTTCCTCCCTGTGGAAAAGTATCCCGAAAAATGTCAATCTGCACTAATACACTTATTGGTGTAGCCTGCCAGTATGAATTATTGTTGAAAAGTAGAATAGCACCGTAATTTTGACATTTAATTGTATATCGCCACTAATAATCCAAAAATCCGATCTTTATTCATCACGTCTATTGGCTCATTTTCTTACATTGAACTATTATAGGCACTTCAACATCGATGATAACCAGCGTACACCACAAGACCCCAGAAAAAAAAAACAGGCTCACGTCAAGCCGTCTGTACACCTGTCTTCATTACTCTTCAATCATATAATAGATTGAATACAATACCCGTTCATGCCTCTCTTTTCAAAGAGACTAATCTTACAGGTACAAGTGATTAGCATTTCTTTGACATCTATGGTTCAATGCATCGGTAGGTCCTACCGCATGAACGTGAGTGCGGGCGATGATTGTATTCATCTATTGTAGCTTATTGTTATGGTAGTTAATCCGATTTAAGTACGTCACTTCGCCAGCGTGCGTATAAACGTATTATGTTAGGGAGTAGCCTACATTAAACAATTACAATTTCAAACTTTGTGATTGGCAATAGGCCCCTATACTGGTAGGCCTACATTAAAAAAGTATGCATGGGTGACACCCAGGAGCGATTATAGTATTTGTAGTCGCTACATCATATTTTGATTGTTTCCGTTTGCCATAATTTAACACGGAATAAAAGCAAAACTCACTGAAAAATAACATTTGCTGAAAAATCAACTAAGTTTAGGGAGTGTTCAGAAATACTTTGGTGGGGGGGCAATATATTTTTTCGTGTTACAAATTTTTAACCCCCCTATCCCCTCTTCGTGAACCCAAAACTTTGTTGACCCCCGGTCTCACAAGTTAATGGACCTAAAACTGTTATGACCCCCACCCTCATATTAAGTACAAAACTATTTTGCCCCCCCCCCGACCTGTACCATTGTACATCAAACGATAGAGGAAATAATATATTTAATAATACTAAAACTTGTATTCATGTCAGTGTTGTGAGTCGGTAAATTACCGGTTAATTTACATTGTAATTTACCGCCATCTTAATTTACTGTAGTAAAATAGATTAATTTTTTTTAATTAAACTTCAAATAATATTGTTCTTGTTTGTTTATTTTAGATGACAATTACAGTTTCATGCAAAAGAGTTATGCAAATACTTTAAAATGTACGTTCGGTCGGAATGTGCATAATAATTATGTTTCGTGCGGTAGCCGATACAAACGGAAACTACTCTGTCCCTTGATCAAACGTCTATTATATTAACGCCCTCTGGCCAGGTCAGACCATCATTTTAATAACAATATGCTATTAACATATGAATTGGACACATGCAAATTACGAAGTGTCACATCCTGATTTAATAATCCTTGCTATGTGTTTATGTTTCCCGCACGAAAGCTGGTGTCTACATCTATTACTATACTTCTTTGGAAACGTTGACCTTTGACCTTTGACCATTCTTTGTATAACGCCCTGATATGACCTTGATATGTTCGCTTGATTGGGTACGTTATAGCATCCATTTCATTGAGGTGTTAGGACTTGGTCAGTAGATAATACTTGCAGGGATACAATAGTTTAACATGGTGTGTGAGCATGGTGAAAGACTCATTATTGATTAGGCGCGGACATATTAAAGGCACAGGTCCTTTGCGTGCATTATAATAGAATGTGTGAATAGAATGTTTGGAATTTTGCAACTAAAATACTAACTGCATTCTGCATTATGTATTTATTTATTTATTTAGGCCTATGCCTACTTATTTATTTACTGACTTATTTATTTATTTTATTTATTTGGTATATTAGTTAGTAGGCCTAGTTAGTAATATTCCATGATAGGCCTACGTCGGTTTATTATTGATTGTTGGTAACTTGACAACTTGATTGATTGATCGATTGATAGTCATTTCACATTATATTCCTAGTTTATAGGCCAATTTGAATAACATCGTACATTAGATAAATAGACCTATCAGTATTGATTTATTCTATTCAGCAATATCAAGGATTACTATCAAACTTCTCATAGCTGATTGGCAGTTGGCTCAGTGGTAACGCAGTAGGTTTTACAACACCCAGGTCGCGGGTTCAATTCCCACCTCTGCCTATTTTTTGCAAGGCTGAGAAAAAAATGAAATTTCTGGACTGCAAACTTATTTGGCGCGCGATCTGAGCTGGTCCTTTTCTGGTGGCTGTGTCTGTTCAGGCACACTCCCTCTGCATCCAAACCAGGTTCACGCTCATTACACCTCCCTTAATGACAATAGAAAATTGATTTAAATGGAATTTAATACATCTCTACATCTGAGTTTGTACTAAATCACGGATGAGCAATATCGATCAGTTTCTAGATTGGGCTCCATTTCTTGTGATCGGAAAAACGAGTTACCTTATTGGTGAAATACCAATCACCCGTCGCTCACCAACAGAGTATTAGGCCTATAGCTCAGATCAATTTTGTAAAGTGGCACCATGGAAGAAAGAGATAAGAAGGAACCACAACGAACGCATTCACCTCCTGTTATTCATGAGGATTTACTTTGATCAATACCCTGCGTTAAATAGGTGATTGGTATTGTACTCCATGTATTTGCATGTTTTCTGGAGCGTGTCTGGAGGATGATTTGAACTAATGACCTTCCGTGCAAGCACCCTATAGGATTTTCTCTGGTGACGTGATCATCGGTCATTGATGGTCTACATCTCTTCCTTCCATTTTGCCAAATTTTACCGAACTTTGATGACTTTTTTCTCAGAGTTGGCAATCTTTGGCACTGAAACGAGTTACGATTATACACATATAAGCTATTAAATTAATAAGCTATTAATTTTGTTGAAATTCCAGAATCTTACTCTCGGGTAGCGTTTGTTTGTTCGTGGATGGATTTGTTATAGTTTTTTTCCAGTAATGATTTCGCCAAGCTTCTATCGCGGTAAATGGATCATACATGAAAGGAAGTACCATTGATAGCTTTTCTTTTCATGCGTCAATAGATAAGCGGATTAAAACTTGGCCGATCGACGTCGCTGTGGTTCCTTCTTATCTCTTTCTTCCATGGTGGCACTTGGTGGTGTCATTACAATTCCAGGGATAAAATTATTATTTACCTGCTGATGATGCTGTGTGCTGAAGGAATCTTAACAATGTTTAAAGCATTGAATGCTTGATTGCATATGACAGTTAATGCAGGCAGGAAGATTTGTTTGTATAATGGATGCAGCCTTTTTTTTTATACATGTACCTAAAATATGACACATTTGAAAGTTTGAATTAGGGGTTCATTCATATATTTTCATGACTAAACGGTTGTTTATGCCCGAGGGGCCGCTTGCCCCGTTCATACATACCAGAACATTTTGTGATTCATATTTTATCAAAATATTAACAAAAAATAACAAGAAACATCATTAAAAACCATGAATTTCGTTCGTTCTCCCTACCACTGCAATCGCACATCCGGGCCACCGGGCATAAACGCTGTTTATGCCCGGCTCTCGACCAATCACGCACGCCGTTATATAGCGCGTATGTATGAATGTTCTATTATATCTGTTCTTTTGTTCGGTATATATAAGTCTGAAAAAATATAAAGACTCATAACACTGTGCATTGATATAGAATAGCCGTATGGCATGCACGCTGTTTGGCGCAATGCTTACGCTAGGTGTGCGTTGCGTAATGCTTGACTAGCGCACGCTTATGTGAATTTACTCGAGCTTTATTGACGCGCGCAGTAACAAAAGCGAAATAATAACTGTTTTTTTGACACAAAATGCCCACTTCTCATTGAGATGTGCACAAAATTGTCCTAAGGGGTGGTGCAATAATTATGTGTACCCGGGGGGGGGGGTGAATTCTCAAAATGGTCTGCCAAAAATCGCTTGCCCCCCCTTTGGCCGTGCCAAAAACCTTTGCCCCCCCTTTCGACGTGCCAAAAACCTTTGCCCCCCTTTGACGTGCCAAAAAATTTTGCCCCCCTTACACATGCAAGATTTTGGGAACCCGAATTTAAAACCTTAAATTGTCTTGACATATAATGCGAGCGCAGCGAGCAGGAAATTTTGCATATTTGAACATGTTCGTAACGTTTTCCTACGCCTTTCTAGGGCGTAATATAGAAACGGTGCCCAAAATATCTGTGCCAAAAATTGCTTGCCCCCCCTTTCGACCTGCCAAAAATCGCTTGACCCCCCCTTTCGACCTGCCATAAAATGCTTGCCCCCCCCTTTTGGCCTGCCAAAAAATCTTTGCCCCCCCCTATAATTCACCCCCCGGGGTACACATAATTATTGCACCACCCCTAAATACCAACCCAAATTTTATCATGTGGTAAATCAGCCACCATAACCAAACTCACACATTCAAAATACGTCTATGAGTATGATGTCCTCTGTAGCAGAAACCATGTATCATCAAGCCATCTTCATGATTAAATTGGCGATCGACTGTTTTGAGACCCAGTTTGGAGATCGTATTGAAATACACAGTAATTGACATTAGTGTTTTAATACCCAGAATGCAAAGTTCGTCAATTTACTGTGTATTACAATGAGAGATTCAAACACTAACTTAACCATGAAGACGGCTTACCAAGATTTCTGATATCTGGGAAAGTTCACACAGGCATTTTGAACTTGTGTGAATTTGGTTGTGGTGGTGGCGGTGGACTTCCCATTTGGTTGGTACTTCAGACAATTGTGTGTGCATTTCAATTGGAAATTGGATGAAAATCACTAAAAAAAAAAATCCAAAATTCAAAGAGCCATTAAGGTGGAATCCCCCCGGTTGTGGGCAATAAAATTAACTATACAAATTGGAATTAAGGAAAAAAATACCTAGGCTTTCTTTTGCTTTTTGTTTGACATTCAAAAGTTATATTCAAAAATGTAACTTCGCGAGGCAAATTTTAAAAATTAATTCTCATGTATTTTATTGTTTTCTCAAGCTGCGATATTTAACGTTTTTCCCTTTTAAAAATTCATATCTCAACAAGAAATGTGTGACCAGCCAACCCATGTAATTTGGTTGAGTTGAGATGGAATAGGAAGATAGCACTAGCTCAACTAATTCATATTAAAGCTAAATTGCCTAATAAATGTGTGCACACTCATGAATTTGCGACATTCTGTCCGTTCTGTCTCAAAACTATCGTCAATATTGCAGGCTCCGTCAAGACTTGCTCCTCTTATCATTTTATAATCCATATTTGTTGCCAAAATAGTTGTTTTGCATAGCCAATGGAACATTTGCTAAATTTGATACATAATTCATCTTCAATCCTACTTATGCGTCAGCTGTTTAAACACTTTGGACTTGGAGCATTTCCTGGGCTTACCATATTTCCACAAATAATAGTGCGATGTTGTCGGCAAAATCAATGTATGTTTTACTTTTAATACAAATTTCGGATTGAGGGACGCTGTTCAGCTATACTCTTTTTCAAATTTAATTATTACTGGTATTTGTTGAGGATCAAGTCAAGTAGAATTATAATTTCAGACTCATTTCACGTTTGTGAAATTTCTAGCCAGGAGTAAATTATTTATTATATTTGTTTACTTATTTACATGCAGGATATGCTGTGGACATGCACCTGATTGTTCCAGTAGTTGGCTAGTGATGATGATGTTTAAGGGCCAACCTTTGAGGTGTACATTCTGTGAAACCAGTTTCGACTCTATGGACAAACTGTCATGTCACAAGCGCAGACACAAGATGAAGTATAAAAAACTACTTTGCAAAAAGAAACATTGGATGTTGGAAAACTCGACAAAAAGTCACAAGAAAGAGAAATCATATCAGTGTGATCATTGTCAAAAAAGGTTTGCATATAGTACAAACCTAATAAAACACATCAGAACACACACAAAAGAGAAACCTTATCAGTGTGAGTACTGCCCGAAACGCTGTAGTCGAAGCAGCTATCTCAAAATCCACATCAGAACTCACACCAAAGAGAAACCATATCAGTGTGAGTATTGTCAGAAATGCTTTGCATGTAGTGCTCTGAAAAGCATATCAAAACTCACACCAAAGAGAAACCATATCAGTGTGAGTATTGTCAGAAATGCTTTGCATGTAGTAGCCATCTGAAAAATCATATCAAAACTCACACTAAAGAGAAACCCTTTCAGTGTGAGTATTGTCAAAAAGGGTTTGCACGTTTTAGTGACCTCAACAGACACATGAGAAGTCACACCAAAGAAAAACCCTATCAGTGCGAGTACTGCCAAAATGGTTTGCAAGATCTAGTGATCTCAGAACACACATCAGAACTCACACCAAAGAGAAACCCTATCAGTGTGACCACTGCCAGAAATGCTTTACTCAAAGTAGTCACCTCAAGGAGCATGTCAGAATTCACACAAATGAGAAACCCTATCAGTGTGAGTATTGTCAAAAAGGGTTTGGAAGTTCCTTTGATCTCAGAACACACATCAGAACCCACACCAAAGAGAAACCCTATCAGTGTGACTACTGCCAGAAATGCTTTGCTCAAAAGAGTCAACTCAATCAGCATATCAAAACTCATACTAAAGAGAAATCTTATCAGTGTGAGTACTGCCAAAAATGTTTTTACAACAGCACCAAGCTGAAAATTCACATCAGAACTCACACCAAAGAAAAACCTTACAAATGTCTGTATTGTCAGAAATTCTTTGCAGACCCTAGCTCTTTCAAAAGACACACCAGATCTCACATGAAAGAGAAGAACAGTGTTAGTATTGCCAAAAATGTTTTGCACAACGATCTAACCTCACAACACACATTAGAACTCAATATGTGAAAGAAACCTTTAGCGTGAGTATTGCTAAAAATGTACACTGTAAACAAAAATACTCAATGTTGGGTAAAAATGGAACACAATGAGTAAATGGAACACAATAGTGATTGAAGTGTACTCAAAAGTGAGTAAATTCTGTACAATTTAATCAACATTGAGTTCCATTAGACTTATTTTTTAACACACGTAGATAGCGAAAACCAATCAGAGCAAGTGTACTGCATGTTGATGCGTTTAATGAACTCATCCCTTCGGGCTCGTGCATTAGACGCATTAACATCTTAATTTCGCATACATTGTTTTTGTAAAATTTCACTCCCAAGAAGTGATACGCATAAATTTTTGTGTCAGTTCCTGCAGAACTGACACCTTTAGTACAGGTTTGACGATCACGTGACAATTCGAATCATCATATCGAAATATCACGTGGGTAAAAATATCAATATCGATATCAATACTATTCGTCAATTCAGCCCCAAACCAATTCGCCCACATGCTAATTCGAACCCTGTATATTGAAGTACAAAAAAAGTTGGCCAAAACTATTTCGTGATTTTCTCCATAACCGTTGTTTTTACACCAAATCTGTATATTTAGATGCCTTGATGTCTTGCATTCGGTCACAAACCAATTCGTTGTACTTTGTGCACTTAACCCTCTATCTTTTAAATCAAATATCCTAAAGAGTCGTGTGATATGTCGAACTTTTCCTCAGGTCATAAAGAACAAAAAAGTCAGCGTTCGCGTATCTGTACGTAGCCCAGGTACGTAGCCGCAGTTATTGTGGCCCTCACAACACGGGCTTCCGGTGAGCTGCCGGTCCTAGGAAATGGAATATTACTGATAAATATATAAAGATGGCAAAACCAGTTTAAGTTACAAATAAAGAAAAGTCTAATAAAAAATTACATCTAATATTTAGGCATTATTTAATGACCTCACCCATCCCCACCCATCTCCACCCCAACTATCAATTTCTTCTGTGAACTGTGGAATGTCTATATGAAATGTTATAAATATTTATATTGCTTCTTTCTTTGCATGTTCTTCTCCTCTTTCTTTTATTTGTTAGCTTTGTGTAATTGTATGTTGTAACTTAAGGCAGTGTAAGGGGGCGCTCGCTTCAGGCCTTTTGAGCATCTCCTCATTCAAATGTTGTGTCTTTTATATATGTCGATTTGTATGAAAATAAAATGATGATGTATGATGATGATGATGTACATCATTTCCTACAGAGTCGTGAGATATGTCAAACTTTTCCCTTAGTCATAAGGAACAAAAAAAAAAAGTCAGTGGTCGCATATCTGTAGGATCATCGGTTAATGAGATATAGTCACTTTTTTTTTTTTTTTTTGCACTTAACCTAAAGCCAAGAATTTTCTGCTTTACAAATGCTAAATTCCGCTTTTCTCCGCTTTGTAAATTTAGGACATTTCTGACATAATAAAATTTCACAAGAATCATTGCGATGTTGCAAAGTTGGGATGGGTGATTGGGTATCATGGCTGCAATGGGAGGTAGGACAGGCGTTGTACGGTAAATCTATGACGGATTTTACTTTATTTTGACGAATTTTGAAAACCCATTTCATTTAGTATTTATTTATTTCTTTTCAATTGTATTTTTTTTCTAGGTCATTTTGCTTATTTTTTATTTTTTCTCAGAAATGCGTTTTCCGCTTTACCTCCGAATTACGCGATTTTCGCGGAATTTCCGCAACGCGGAGAATTCTTGGCTTTAACTTAACCCCCTTGTTTTTTACTTCTGGATATCGTTTGGAGTCAAATGATTTTTCATTTTAAAGCTTATGATATAGCCTATTTTCTAGACACGAAATAAAACAAAATTGACCGCCAGCCGACTTTACAGCTGTTTCGTGATGGACGGTCACATATATTCATTAACATATTAAATCGTTTATCCCTTTTGGTCGATATCGAATTGGTTTGTGGCTGACTTAGCTTGGGGCCAATGCATGAATTGGCATATGGCCAAGTCAACTGTGGACGAATTGGTTTGGGCCGAATCGACCTGATACCAGGAAATGCCGAAAAATTACGTACTTTTACAAGGCAAAAAGCAACTTTTCTAGGCATTGTTGACATGGTGCCCCCGCAAAAGAAAGTTTCCTACTATAAAGACCTAACTTTTGAGATGGTTTGTACGGTTTGAAGGTGCAAAATTAACAATAAGCTTAAAATAAGACGCCGTTAACGCCGGTTCATCATCAACGACTTTGACAGATGACGTCATCAGACGCAATCTGTCTTGATAATATCGACATGGACTAATTAATATATAGAGCACGTAGTGTGATGGACTGGAAACTTCACGCATCGATCTGAGGACAGCTTTCAAACATAAGTCTTGATAGTAATACGCTGTTTTAATTAGCCTATATCTGGTGGCAACAGCATTTTTCTACAGTCACGTGATAATGGCACCGACCGATAATACACTGGGGAAGCCGACGGTGTCCACATCTTTTTTTTTTTCCTTTTTCAGCTTTTTGTATTTTATCTGTACTTAGAGCTGGTGGGGGAGAGAAAGCATAAAATACATTCAGGAAAAATACAACTCGAACCAAAGATCAAGGCTCCATTTCAAATTTAAACCTAAAAATCACTCATTTTTGAAACCGGACGTTGTTCAAATTTGCGCCAAAACTTCAGCTCTGAAATAAAATATTGGGATTTTTTCTCAGATTCCTTCATGTAGACACTTGCCAGAAGCAAATGAGCTGAAAACGGGCGAATTTTGACAATTATCTTTTGAAAATTTTCAAAAAATATTTTTGGCCAAAAAAGCAAGTTATAGGCCCTAAATTACTTGTTATTCATGGTTGGAAACCATAGAAATACTGCTACTTAAAACAAAATTTTTTTTAAGTAGCAGTATTTCTATGGTTTCCAACATTAAATAACAAGTAATACAAGTAATTTAGGGCATATAACTTGCTTTTTGGGGCAAAAATATTTTTTGAAAAATTAACAAAAAATAGGGGGTGGGTCAAAATTTGATGAATCATCATTTTATATTGCGCATTATATATATCCATTTCAGCCATGTAGGCCATGTTATTAGGCCAAAAAAATACTTTGGAGAATGTCGCTCATGTACAAAAGTATAGGAAACTGAACATTTAAAACCACTTTTTTGGGATGAAGGAAGCATTTTTTCAAAAAGTCTAAAACAGTTTTTATGTTAAAATGGCCTTTTGGGGTGCTAATTCTGCTACAATTGCCTGGGCCTAGGTACCTAATTTGCATATTTTATGGTATAATTTTGAGAAAACAATCCTTGAAGAATATTACATGTATAATAGATAAGTCTTCAAGGCTTGTTATCTAGGCTTGTTTTCTCAAAATAACCTTATTTTTTAATCCATTTGAATGTAATTTTACCCTCAGAAATGGTGTCTCCTGCAGTGTAAAATATGTACAAACCATCTGGCTTCGAGGGGCTTCGCCCCCTCGAACTCCACCGGGTCTTTGCCCCTGGACCGCACCAGGGGCCCTTAAGCGGACCCCCGGCCGTGGGGGCGAGACTTCGGTCGCTTCGCTCCCTACGTTCGCAACTTTCAGATTTTTTTTTCACAACCCATTGGCATCTCTGCACTCATGTTCTTGTCAGCGCTACAGTGCAAAACTTCTCTTTAACATTACATTCAAACTGAGACATTGTAAATTGGAACTGACACCAATTTTTTTCAGGAATACTTGTTTAACCTATAACTCAGTGTTGCTGTTCTCACTCAACATTGAGCATTTTTTATTTACATTTTGAAGTGTGTATGGAGTTCATGGTCATGGTTTTTTCGGGCACATATAGCCTAGGGTTCGTGGATAATACTAGAGGTAGGGATGACCAATGAACCATCAACTTGATTAGAACACTCCCATAGACATGCAGGGAGCTCAACTGTGCACTGCTTGCACATACATTTCTAAATTGATCTCGTTCTTTTATTTTTCAATATTTTTCTGTAAAATTTGGGGAAGTTACTGCCAATTATATTTTGTAACTATCTTGCAAATTACAGCAACATAACTTATTTTGTTTTTCTGTAAGTGCGAGTCAAAATTGGTCCATCGCCACAGTGCGCTTAATTGCCAGTGGCTGAGTTTAGCACTGCTCAAGAATGGCACAAAATATTCAAATCAGTAAGATCAGGTGAAAAACGTGGCCTACTGAGCTGTAATTTGGCAGAGTTGCCAGTAATACCTCTATCATACCCTCTGTAAAAGGTTAAAAATTGAACAAGTAGATCTCGAGTTACAAATTAAATCACCAGCTTCCCTTTGGAATTTTTATATTCCTTTCAAATCATGTTAAGAAGACACCTTTCTGAACATAAATGTGAAGTTTCGTGCTCATTCGATGTATTGTTCACCTGATCTTAACCCTAAACGTTTTCTTATATTTAGGATAACGAGCCTGGTTTTAAATTCGGAATAACGAGCCTAGTTGTAAATTCGGAATAACGAGCCCTGTTTTAAATTCCGAGTAATGACCCTTCGGAATAACGAGCCTTGTTTTAAATTCGGAATAACGAGCGTGGTTTTAAATTCGGAGTAATGACCCTTCGGAATAACGAGCCTAGTTTTAAATTCGGAATAACGAGCCTTATTTTAAATTCGGAATAACGAGCCTAGTTGTAAATTCGGAATAACGAGCCCTGTTTTAAATTCGGAGTAATGACCCTTCGGAATAACGAGCCTTGCTTTAAATTTGGAATAACGAGCCTGGTTTTAAATTCGGAATAACGAGCCTAGTTGTAAATTCGGAATAACGAGCCCTGTTTTAAATTCGAGTAATGACCCTTCGGAATAACGAGCCTGGTTTTAAATTCGGAATAACGAGCCTGGTTTTAAATTCGGAATAACGAGCCTAGTTGTAAATTCGGAATAACGAGCCCTGTTTTAAATTCGGAGTAATGACCCTTCGGAATAACGACCCTTCGGAATAACGACCCTTCGGAATACCGAACCTTGTTGTAAATTCGAGTAATGACCCTTCGGAATAACGGTCCTTCGGAATAACGAACCTTATCGTTAATTCGGAGTAATGAACCTTCAGAATAACGACCCTTCGGAATAACGAAGCGAAACCCCAATTTTGCTCCCAACTGCTATTTTTGGACCTTGTCTTTTTATTTCGTTCCAATGACCGGTCAGAATGGGAAACTTTGATAATTCATAATTCGAAAAGTTTTTGACCGATTTTGACCATTTAACCACCAAAATACTTCTGTTGATTAGTTCTACTCAGCAAACAATCTTTTGTAGCAATAGGGTCAACATGAAATTTTGATGGTTATTCCTACTAGAGGACATCGTTCTGACGAAGTATACTATTTTAGTACGTGAGGCGTCCTCATTTTTCGCCATTTAAAATTACGCACAAGACGTATGTAAGAGGCAGGAGGGGGTAAACATGATAGTCATACTATGGCGGTTTGTTCGAGTATTAAAATAAAATATGAAAGTGAAAAGTTATATGGTATTTTCCCAATATTTTATTCATAACATTCCTTATTCAAAGAAAGTTGGTTGGCCCGGATGTGAATGGCCTCTTTGACTCCTCTTTCGAAGTACCGTGGTTCTCTGTCCAGGATTTGCACTTTCTCTAGGTCCACGTGATATCCTGGAATAAGGACGGGGCGCTACAACTTAGCAAGGGGGCGCTACATCTTAGCAAGAGTCTACGATCCAGTTCTGACGTCACAAGTCAAGAGTCGTCAAATCGATCAACGAACTGGATCAGTCTGCTGAAGAAGGTTGTAGTCTTAACCGAAATTTTCAGGTGAGCAACTTTTTGTGTTGTAAACAAAAGTTCAGCTCAATTCTTCATTTATTTGATTACCAACACAGATGAACCTTCATGATTATAGAGAAAGATGTAAGTCCGGAACGTGATAAGATGGAATTTCTGAACGGGACTTATGTACAAGAAAGAAAAAAATAGCCGCTATATGATGAAAAAACAAATAGAGAGCAAAAAATATAAAACATGGCCTAGGGCCTATACAGTAGAAAGAGTTGATGAATCAGAATGAGCCGCTTATAATGCTATCTTCAGTATAGACCACTTGGCATGTGACGTCATTGCCCGGCAGTATGCGTGCGCATTATGACAATTTACATTGTTCTTTGCCCTGCAGTGTGCGTACGCATCATAGTCTGCTAAGGGCACGTGCATTTTAAATCGCCCGCCACATTTCATACAGTACAAGAAAGCCATTGATCAGTGTAGCGGCTCGTTCGAGCATATCGATAGACGAGTCCCTCGCCTTTGTTGATAAACAGTGATGTCAAGTGGTCTATTCGCTACTTGCACGGTTCCGCCATTATGCACTATGTGCGGGGAGAGCCTCGAACTGGCAGCATACATGAATGGGAATTGAACTAGTCATAACGTTCTGTGTACGGTTACATAATTCTTCCTTTCATGTATGCTGCCAGTTCGAGGCTCTCCCCGCACATAGTGCATAATGGCGGAACCGTGCAAGTAGCGAATAGCGAAAAAAGCATGAAAACTAAAGATAGGCTATACCCAAAGAATCCTAACACGCATTCTGCACGCGTTAAAAATGGGTATTCGGCCAGATGTAGGGGAGATCGGGGAGTGTTCGCCCTATTTTTTTCTGACCAGCCTAGCGATGTCAATTTTAAGGTTAGGGATGACCTGATTAGCCCATGTGAAAGCCCTATGTCTTAGCTATATACGACCACAATCCCAGAACTATTCAGTATCGAAGTTACGTAATGTTACTATGTCAACGGGATCACGCGCTAGAGTAATGAACCACGATCGAAATGATCACCACATAAAGTATATGGCACTCGAAGGCATACCAAAGTAGCGTGATCCGGTAACCAAGAGAATTACGTAACCACTTCGATGCTGAATAGGCCTTACGATAGCAACAGGATAGAGCAAACAAAAAAGTTTTGCAAAGTGGCGAACTTGCCCCATATTGGGGCAGGTTCGCCCATATGGTGGGGTAAGTTCACCCTAATCACAAAAAAAGGTTTAAACATCGCCTAACAATAACATATTCAATGCAAACATTTAGCAAGAGTATAAAGAGCATTCATTATTTTCTGGGGAATCACTAAATTTGTTGCAGGGGTCGGATCAGGGTAAAATGTAGGGGTCCAAAGTGAGCTTTAACGTATCGTGTTTACAACTTCAGGAGGATTATTGATTAGGACATAAACGGTGGTATGAATAATACTGATACCACATAACTTTAAAAAACATGCTTTTCAGCAGTTTTACCTTGTTTAATGGTATAATTATCAATATTTTGCATCATACGCTGATGGGGCGGGTCCGCCCTGCAGCTTGGGGTAAGTCCGCCCGGGGTAGATAGAGGGCGAACATGCCCCATCCTCAAAAGGGCGAACGTGCCCCTTGAACACATTTTTGTATTTTCTTTAGGGTATGCAAAATACAAATCGAATAAGGAGTTTATAACTGCATTAAATCTTTGACAAATCCCATATGTTTCCAATACAGATTTCCATTAAAACCATCTGTATTTACCGTAAAATGGGGTAACTTCGGTCAGCGGGGTAACTTTGGTCGGTCAAATATATTTTTTTAAATGGTCATATTTTCGTACAGCAATATTGTTTTTAGTCATATTTGGTGTCAATTTGTTAAGAAATATGTTTGGAAGAAATAATAGTCGATCATGTGTAATTTCCTTGAAATTTACGAAAAAAGCGGGATTTTTGAGCAAAAATCAGCAATTTTTTACATTTTTTTCAGAAAAAATAAAAATCGATATTTGTGAGCAAGGATGTGTGTTTGATTAATTTTGCAAGGTGTCAAATGTCACAAAAAACAACAACTTGCCCATATTCAGTGAAGATCAATTTTTTTGATTTTTTTTCCTTCATGGAATGTAATACTGTGACCAAAGTTGCCCCAAAAGGGGTAACTTTGGTCAGGTCATTTTGAACCCCTAGGGCACCCTTACAAAATTATTAAAAAATCTTTTTCAACTTCAAGGTGTAGAAGAGAACCCGAATAACACAAAAAAGAGTTAATTAGAAATATAATTGGTTTTGTTTGGAAGCAGTGGTTTAAAAACTCTGAAAAGTGCCCAAAGTTACAATGATAATACAACATTATTAGGCCTAATGCAAGAAAACATTACGTTTTGGTGTATTTTTTTTTGTTTTGGCTGCAGTTCGATGAACACGTCCCTATATGTCGCGTAGCTAATATGAGAAGTTTATAATGACCTATGTCACCTAATTTTGCCATCACCAAATCCCCCGATAGCCCTAGTGCTGAGAAACATGGGGTGGGCGAACCTGCCCCTGGGGCGAACACTCCCCGCTCTCCCCTAGGTCCGGAATGTGATTTAGGCTATAAAATAAAGAAGAATTTTCTGAATGGGACTTATCTACAAGAAAGAAAACAATTGCCGCTACATGATGAAATAAGGAAACAATTAAAACATGGCCTATCCTACAGTAGGCTAGAAAGAATTGATGAATCGGAATGAGACGCTTAATGCTATCTTCAGTAGGGCCTAGATAGTGAAAAAGGTCCGAATGCCGTGATAAGTCTATAAAATAAAGATGAAATTTCTGAACGGGACTTAAATGTACAAGAAAGAAATTAGCCGCTATATGATGAAATAAAAATATACAGTAGAAAAAGGTGATGAATCGGAATGAGACGCTTAGGGGTGGTGCAATAATTATGTGTACCGGGGGGTGAATTCTCAAAATGGTCTGCCAAAAACGCTTGCCCCCCCCTTTGGCCATGCCAAAAATCTTTGCCCCCCCTTTCGACGTGCCAAAAACCTTTGCCCCCCCTTTGACGTGCCAAAAATCTTTGCCCCCCCCCTTACACATGCAAGATTTTGGGGAACCCGAATTTAAAACCTTAAATTGTCTTATCATATAATGCGAGCGCAGCGAGCAGGAAATTTTGCATATTTAAAAAAAAAAATTTTTTATGTGTTCCTAACGTTTTCCTATGCCTTTTTAGTGCGTAATGTATAGAAACCAAAATGCACCCCGAATCTGTCGCACATCCCGTAGTAGGCCTACCCTCCTTTCCACCCCCACCCCCGTTGCCCTAAACTAGACGTGTATAATATAACCGCCACGAGTATTTTTTTACCTGCAGTCGCAATTGTTCTAGCCCAGATAGCTTTTAACTCACGCCTACTAATAACGTACTTTCATCAAGTGATGGCGCTATAAGGTTTACCACGGAAGCTGTTTGGTTTACCGTGGAAGAAGATTATAGGCCTACCCTATATGAAAATATCTGTGCCAAAACTTGCTTGCCTCCCTTTCGATCTGCCAAAATCGCTTGACCCCCCTTTTGACCTGCCAAAAATGCTTGCCCCCCCCTTCTAGCCTGCCAAAAATCTTTGCCCCCCTATAATTCACCCCCCGGTACACATAATTATTGCACCACCCCTTAATGCTATCTTCAGTAGATAGCGCAAAAAGGCATGAAAAAAAAAGAAAGATATAGGCCATGCGTGGTAAAATCATTAGGCCTGTGCTTAATTTACTCCGCTTAATAATTGTATAAATGATAAAACGGACATTTACGGTGTTGTGAACTACCAAATCGCAACACTTTAAAATAGTGTATTACCTTAAGCCTAACTACTCCCAAGTCGTCTCGTACGATTCGTAGGCCCTATTTTGAGTTGAGCTCAGATCGGGGCTCAAACGGGGCGAGAGCAATCCACACTTTGGAATTGGCATTTCGGAATGGGCACCCGTCAAATCCTTCATATAAACTTTTCATCTACACTGAAAAACTTCGAGTTGCAAGATGCGAGTTGAAATTTGCGCCGAGTTGTGAGTTAATAGGCCTACTTGCGAAGGCAGTTGTGAGTTGATTTGCGAGTTGGTATTTACGAGTTGAAATTTACGAGTTGCGAGTTGAAATTTGCGAGTTAATATTTGCTAGTGAGCATTAACAGTAACACCCAGATGGAATGCTTGTCCTGCGTTGCCCTCTGCATATTTCTGTATAGGCCTACTTGATTCTCAAGTAGTCCATGTGCTTACCATAAGTCAACCATAAGCAGATAGTAGATTGTTAGGGTCTAATTCCAGGCCATGCTACATACGTTGTACAAAAATATGCTGCTATACAAGTATGGGGAATAATAACATGGGGGGTGTATTATAGAAACATATATAATTTTACTAAAATTAAAGCATTTCAGGCTTAGTCTTTCACATGAAGTACCGTACCGTACATCATAGGGATTACAATCGTGCAAAAAGTTAAAAAAATGTGGAGGTCGCTGTGAGCAAATCACTTACTATGGCTTTGAAAGTTCAGAGTTTGAAAATTATGTCAACATGTGTTAACTCACAAATCAACTCGCAACTTCTCTCGGCAACTTGCAAAATTTTATCTCACAACTCACAAATTTCAACTCGCAACTCGCAAATTTCAACCATAGACCCTAGGTCTATGTTTCAACTCGCAACTCAACTCGCAACTTCCCTTGACAACTCGCAAATGTCAACTCGCAACTCGCAAACGACTCGCAACTTTCTTTATATTTAACAACTCGTGAATTTCAACTCGCAACTCGCAGATTTCAACTCGCAACTCGAACTCGCATCTCGTTCTCGCAACTAGCACTCGCAATATACGCACATTATCCACACCCTAGCAAAATAATATGTCGAGTCATATCACAAGAATATTCTCGAACTCGCAACTCGATCGTAACTCGCACTCGCAACTCTCATATTAGGCCTATCCACACTCTAGTTTTGTCGAGTCATATACTACAAGTTTACGTTATATGTCGAGTCATATAGCTACAACTGCAAGTTTACAATTGAGAAAAAAATATGTCGAGTCATACGCTACAAGTTCAAGGGCGATAATGTTGTTGTTATATAATTGGTATGTAAATACTATTCTTCATCGGTAAGGCGGCGCTATTTATAACGGGAGTGATTGTGTGGTTTGCAGTCAGTTTGAGAGCCTGAAGGATTTATGACAGTACTATATTTTTGTTCTTTCCAATTCGACTACAAACAATGGCAGCTCAAAACCACCCTGAAGTAACACGTAAGTAGACAAAAGTTAATTAGTTACTATAAAACATGAATTTTGTGTAGTAGTTGAGAGGCCACATCGGTTTATCTGCTCCAGTTAAGGTTTTCGTGCATCATTTTCAGACAAAAAGGTGCCAGTCGGGTTTAAATTAAACCATAAGAGTCTCAGCTTTCTGAATAACCCGGCTGGCATTTCTGAAAAGTGAGCTGAGATACCGTATTTGGGTTGAAAATGCAGTTTTTGTAATTATTTTAAATAAGTTAAATTATTTAAAAAGATTGAAAGTAAATATACATGTAGGCCTAGTATGAACTTCATATTTGCTGTGGAGAATACAATGTCACACTCACATGTAAATAATTAGCCTATCTGTTAACGAAAAAAAATTGCAAACAAGGGAAGAGGCCTACGCATCATACACTGGAACATGGAAACATTCAAACATTACAAACTAGCGCACGAGATCAAATTAATGATGCTTAATCGTATTCTTAATATATCAATAATACAGGGGAAAGAAGAATTACGCATCGCACACTAGCACAATTAAACATGAATTTACAAATGGAAACACACTAGCACAATTAAACATGAATTTACAAATGGAAACATTTGTAAATTCATGTTTAATTGTGCTAGTGTGCGATGCGTAATTCTTCTTTCCCCTGTATGAAAAAAAATTGTATAATTATATCTTCATGCAATATTTTGGTGAAATGCACTATTTTGATGACCAAAAAAGTTAATTTTACAAGGTAGAAAATGGAAAGGTGAATTTTGGACCTGATTCTTAGGTTTTCCATGGAAGTTAATGGTGAATTTTGCCAAAACCAATTTTGGCATGATTCTGAAAAGCGATGCTCGATCTGCTCAAATCATTTTTGTCAGAAATTCACATGGTCCATAAAATAATGGCATAAGAAAAAACCCCATAATAGCTCATAATATTGTGCTGAATTGCTAAGGGCTCAATGGTATTATTTTTGTGCAAAGTAGTGAGTAGAAGAGCCATTATTAAGTCACCAACGGAGCTGCAAAAGGACACGAGAAAGGACATTGAACCACTGTTATGGCAGGCTTCGGTAAACATGCAATGATACGCACCATGGTAAGGGGCGCACCATTAGATTTCCAGGGGGGGCATGGGAGTTTTTTGAAAAAAAAAAAAAAAAAAACTTTGCCCACTAGTGAGAAAAAAAAAAAAAAAATTTTGCCTCACTGATGAGTAAAAAAAAAATTTCCCCATCCAACTTTGTATAAAAAATGTAGGCCTACATTAAAATTGAAAAAAATAACTTCGCCGCCGAAGGCGGCGAAAAAAAAAATTTGGTGCTTTTGGAGGCAAAAAAAAAAAAAAATTCCGCCGCCTTCGGCGGCGAAAAAAAAAAATTCTGCCTGACCCAAACTCCCATGCCCCCCCCTGAGAATCTAATGGTGCGTCCCTAAAAGACGGTTATGGTAATTTCACCTTATCATAGTATAAAAAAATCAAATTTCTTCATAATCACATATTTTTGGGCCTGTGGTCGCGACATTTCAATTTTAGACATGATTCTGAAATATAGGCCTCTTCTGAACTATTTTGTCAGAAATTCACATAGGGCTACATGTGCCTATTTATGGTGCATAAATAATTGCAAAAGAAAAATAACATAATGCTGTTCTGAATTATAAAGTGCATAATAATGTCACAAAAAATTGCCATTTTGGTGTAAAGCAATGGTTAATAGAAATAGCCAATATGGCTTAATCAGTACATGTAGAGCTGCAAAGGAAAGGACACGAGAAAGGACATTGAACTACTGTCATGACTGTTATGGCAGGCTTCTTCAGTATAAAGAGTGCAATGATGTGTGCCATGACAATGACTGAGCTTGCGGTAATTTCATCTGATAGTGGCTAGGGTAAAAAAAATCTTCGGAATAATCAAATTTCTTCATATAATCACATATTTTTTTTGGCCTTGGGACCGCGACATTTTAATTTAGGCATGATTCTAAGCTATTCTAAAGACATTGCACCACTGTATGGCAGACTTCATCTTTGCTTCAGTTAACATAATATTCAGTCAGAGCATAGACTCTTAGGCCTACCTTCTAGAGTACATGGTCAGTGATGGTAATCTGAAACCTCAGAATTATGAATTCAGAAACCTTCTTTTTCGCTAGGATTGCAAAAACTAGATATTGCGCAAAAATGATGACGTTATCAAATTTTTGGTGAAAAAATTAAAAATAAATTCATCATTTTTGCTTCTTGCGTATTAGAATAGATAAAACATTGATCTAACCATTCCAATTAATTTAGAAACAATGTGCTATACCAATTTTGTAAAAAAAAATTTCCCGTCGACTTGTACTAAAGAGATGCGATTTTCTCAGTACACTTTGTTCTGTTTTTTAAGACTTAAATTAGTGACCATTTTATATCTTAACCAAATGATCAATCTTTTTAACTATTTTCGTATACATGTGGATGTTTTAAGTAACAATTATGACCTCTGTTGGTCAAAATATGACGTCATCAAATGCGACTCCAAATATCTTTTTAAATTTAATTGAAAGCAATGTGCATATGTGATATACAAAATTTGTTTTACGGAGCTTTTAATTTATTTATACTATTGTCATGTTTACTAATGAGAATTTGTATAAATTATGATTCATCTGTGAGGTCAAATTTGCCCCCCGAAAAAAAAAAAAAGAAAACCGAGGTTTTCGGTCAACGAAACAAAAAAAAAAAATCGTGGGCCAAATTGTTTGTTATTATTGTTAATTTTTAGAAACTAGATAAAAATATCTAGGAATCTTTTTTTTTTTACCAACTTCACAAAAATATTTGTAGGCTACTTTGGGCGAAAATTGGGCTTTTTTATGATTTTTTTTAAAGCCATATTATAACATTTGCTGAGGAAGACGCCCTAAATTTTTAAAATTCCCTTTTTTACACGATTAAATTGTACTTTATTAAACCAATATACCCTGCAAAAATCAAGACTCTGAGTGCTGTAGTTTTGTCAAAATCCGTGATTTTGAATTAAAGGCTGATTCAGCGCTTTATTATTACGATGGAATTATTAGTCGAACGCATACACGATGTTCATAACACACAGTACGTCACGGCGTGCGGGACGGTGATATACACAACAAAGGGTCGTACCACAACATGACACAACACTGAATATACGATTTTCGGCCGGCGGGATTTTCTGAATGAGCAAATCGCTGAAAGGACATTTAGGCCTACCTTAAAATCGCTGAAAGGACATTCAACTTGGGACCAGCGTTTAACCCGTTTGTTTATTGTTTATTCCTGTTTCCGGGGCTGTACTGGTTCACACGATACCCGACTTATGGAAGCCTGGGGGGGCACTCCAACTTTGGAGGTGACGCGTATGTAGGGCTGTTAAGACCCCTTTTTCAGCATCGCTGTCACCCAAAGACCCCATATTTTTTACGAACACATGCTCTGTCACCCAAAGACCCCTATTTTTCCATTTGATCTGTCACCCAAAGACCCTTACAAGTTCAATTTGAACAGCAACTTTCATTTATCACTGATTTTGTTACTTATTTTGAAAAAACAATGAAATTTGAAGCCATTTAGACCTAGAAATTCGATTTCCGAGGTTTTTGCGGCGCTGTTTCGGCTTTCACCCAAAGATTCCATTTAAAAAAAAGGTCATGTTCTCACCCAATGACCCCCTATTTTTTACATTTTGCTCTCACCGAATGCAAAAAATCCTGCTCTCACCCAATGACACCATATTTTTACATTTTGCTCTCACCGAATGCCCCTTAGTGCGAAAGTGCCAGCCCTACACCTATATCCATTTCATATTGAAGTGCCCCCGGGTATGGAAGCAGGTCAGTTTTCGAAATTGAACCGTTCACAAACACTTGTAGGGTGGGGGGTGATGCAAAAGGGGACCATCGGAAGGTGGGGGTAAGCCTACGTGTATGGGCTTTAAAAAAATCACCTTAATTTTTCTCGTAGAACTTGGATTCACACTATTTTATATGGGTTGACGTACATTTTCACGATCAAAAGGTGCCCTGAAGATAATTTTCGCCCCAAATGCAGGAACGTAGCCAGTTTTCTTGGGGGTGCAAATAATCGGGGACCCGGACGAAAAACAAATTGCAATTGCAACTATATATACCGGTTTGGTTTTTAGAGATACTGTATAGGCCCTACATGTATTTGAGCTTTCCAAAAAAGACTTTATTGGGACGTGAACGCAATGTGCGCGCGCGTAGCGAGCTAAAATGTTGTATTTTATTTTCGCCCATGATGGTGACGAAAATGTCTGCAATGTTATGTGCCCACACAACGCGCAATATTTTGGCCCATGATCGGGGTGAATTTGGATGGAAAATTAAAGAGGCTTCCCCCCAGTGGCGTGCGCAAAGCTCCCCACTTTTGGTGGTCATTCGGGGAAATCAAGAATAATTTCGAAGGAAAGAAGAAGAAAAAAAATAATCCAAGTTTTTAAAAATACCAAAATGTGTAATCCAAATGCCTAAAAAAAATAGCGAGTAATAAACTTCCTTGGTGTGAAAAAAAGTAGGCATGAAAGAGACCGTCACTTTTGACAGTGCAAAACGTCAAAATTTGCCCCCTCAAAATAGGATTCCTTGGCCTTTTAAAACGCGTACACTCCTAATCAGACTGCATTCGGGGGAACTGAACAACCTGGCCCCGCCACTTTCAATGTGCTGTACACGCACACTGCTACCCCTGCCCCATGCAGTGGCTACGCTATATACTGCGGAAATGGCGTGTTTTGCTATTTGATGGGCCGATTGGGCTATTCCAGATAAATGCTGCCCACCCCCCATAGAGGAACTCGGATTTCCAGGGTTTTTTTATATGATTATGGACTGGAATTCCAGGTTTTTTTCCTACTGTATACAGGATTTCCAGGTAATTTTAAGTCATTACACAATTTACCAAGCGTGGGACCCATAGAGGATATCGGATTTCCAGGTTTTTTAACAAAATTATGGACAGGAATTCCAGTCTTTTCCCCTACTGAAGCAGGATTTCCAGCTAATTTCAGTCATTACACAATTTACCAAACGTGGGACCCATAGAGGATATCAGAAATCCAGGTTTTTTTCATATGATTATGGACTGGAATTCCAGTTTTTCCCCTACTGTACAACATGATTTTCATGTAATATTAAGCGAAATTACAAAATTGTAGACAGGAATTCCAGTCTTTTCTCTAATACTGTACCAGGATTTCTAGGTACTATACTAGTAATTTAAAGTCATTGTACAACTTACCAACTGTGGAACCCATATTCAACCTATATGGAGGAAATAGTGGGAAATCCAGATTTTTCCCTAACTTTTAATACCAAACATGAGGCCCATAGAGGAGTAGCAAATCCACCCCGGACTTTCCAGCTTTGACGTCATGAAATCTAGATTTTTACACACCTTTTTCAGAACTAAAACACCAAGTTTATTAGAGATCACTCCGAAATAACTTTTTTTTTGTAGGCTAATGTTGTCACCCAAAATATTACGGCATTTTTTATTCTTTCAAAACCGAACTTTAAAAAACCCTGATGTTACCAATATATAAGATTCTTTGCCCTTCTTTAACTCATTTAATTTTCAAAATGATATACTTGTATGTACTTTGGATTACTAGCAGCTGGCTCATGGGGGGGCAATATGAGACCTTGTACAAGGCGCGAAACGCTAAGGGTGGGTGCTGGAGGGGCGCAGAAGGTTTTGAAATCGGCATGAAGTACAAGGGCCGGTCAAAAAGTTCGTAGAACTCGGTATGCTATTTTGTCGCACGGTATTGAATTTGGTCTCATTTGAAAGCTTGTTCCTTCAAAACATTAGGCCTACTGCAAAGATATAACATTTTTGCATCACTGTATATGGGCAGGATACTCTTCAGAGGAAGCCTACCTCCATGAATTCACAGGTACTATCAGAAGTGAATACAGGGTCATCATGGAAATTTCTCCCGACGGTGGTGAAAACTCAAATAAAGTTTAACAATGTACAGTTGTTGTAAATGGTAATGAAGTCCTTGGTATTCAACATCAACAAAATGGTTCTTAGAGTTCAAGAATGGAACGAGCGTCCTTGAAGATCATCCAATGTCCAAAAGACGTCACCACTGATGATACACATGTACGCTCTGGTACAGTGGCATTAATAATGAATAAAGAGCCAAATAAGAAAGATGAGATAGCCACAAAATATGACAACTCTGATGAATGTGTTTTCAATATTAATCCATTAACATTTGGGTATTCCAGGGTGTCTTCTAGATAGGGTCCGGAATCTTCTTGTACAAAATTGATACCAGTTGACATATTCTGGTGCACACCTTTTATATACCAAGGCAAGTTTAATCTATATGTGGCTAAAGGTGATAAGACATACATTAATCACTGGAATTATGAGTGAATTTAGTGGAAGCACCTGGATCTCACACCCCTAAGAAGATCATCACTCGGTTACCGTAGTGCAAGGTCTTCATCGCTGTTTCTGAGATCCAGGGATAGTCTTGATGACACTCATTTGCCAAATGAAAGTACAATCATAGGCATATATCATACAATTTTAATAGCAAAATTGAGGCAAGCCATCATGTGAAGAAGGTTGATGGTAGGAATGTGGCTGTTCTCGGATTGTGTCCTGTACGCTATTCATAGTTTGTCTAGCTGCCATTCACGACAGAGGGGCCAGTTAATTAAACTAACTATATCGTGGTTCAGGCATGGCCTTCAGTTAGTGAAACCTATTTTGGAATTTTAAGTCCTACATTTGTACCTTCATAATACCAGGTTTGCTGGTGATCAATGCTGGTGAGCCTTCACTGAAGAGTGGCTCAAGGAGTTATCGTAAAACTTCCATTTTGTTGCCATAGAAGGTTTGAAGAAAAATTGCGACGGGTACATTAAGGTACGTAGTGACCATGCTCAAGAGAGATAGAAATAATTTGGCTAGTAGGCTACTCTTTCAAGTACGTTGTTCTACAAACTTATTGACCGCCCCTATCTTAAGGGATCTAAAATGAGCGTTTATTGCGTTTCGACAGTATTTTTTGTGGGACATGAGAGCACCTCAGACCTATCGAATTGCATTCTGAATACGAAGCATGTCTTTCTGATATCAAATAATTTTCATTTTTGAAAATCACAATATAATACAAATTTTATGATAAATTATAAAAATTTGATATTTTTCAAATTTTTGATATATAACAGTCCTCGAAGTAAATTATATAAATCTAATGATATATTCTTAAAGTGTATGTAGCAGGAGGAAAAGCCGACGGTCAATTGAAAATTTTGACGTTTCATATTGAAGATATGGATTTTTTCCCAAAAAGACCTTATTTTTTTTGGTGTTTTGGGAAAAAAAATCCAAATCTTCAATACAAAAGGTCAAAATTTTCAATTGATCGTCGGCTTTTTATCCCACCTACATACACTTTAAGTATAAATCATCAGATTTATAAAGTTTACTTCAAGTACTGTTAAATATAAAAAATATCAATTTTTAATGATTTGCCATAAAATGTGTATTAAATTGCGAATTTCAAAAAATCAAAATTATTTGATATCAGAATGACATTCTTCGTATTCAGAATGCAATTCGATATGTCTGATGTGCTCTAATGTCCCAAAATAAATACTGTCCAAACGTTCATACCCCAGCCCTTAAATTATGTGAATTATATATAGGCCTACCTATTAAAATTTGGAATTTTACATTAAAATTGCTTAAAATTAATTTACTTTAAATTGGGGCCCTAATGGTAGGCTACTTTGGGGCTGAGACGAATTCGTTTTTCGGCTTGGGGCCTACCAAAATTCTTCCAGTTCCAGAGCCAGCACTGGCTGATCATGTTTAAAAAGTCTATCATTATTTATATCACGGCCTATATGTACATTCATCGTAGGCCCTATGCCACCCACCCCACCCCCCCCATAGTGGGCAAATACAATTTATTCTCAAATGTCTGGAATTCCACAGCATACTTGAGGAAGAAACCTGGATTTCCGACCCTGTTTTGTTCATGAAAAATCTGGAATTTCATGGAGGGGTATAGAGGTTGGAGTTTTTCAATTGCCTAACAAATTTTACGGCCCCATTTTGCAAATATAGTTACTTACATGGAGGAACGAGGTAATCATGTTGCTTTCTCAATGCATTGCAATATTTTATTAAACCGGGTCTTTAGGTCCATGAACTGTAACGTTTCGAACTGTAAACTGATTGGGTTGTGAAACTCAGTTTTTGCTTCAGTTCTTTCAAAAATTCATTAGGACAAAATTGCTTAATTATGTCCTTAACTATGTTCTATTTAATACTGTTCTTTCTGTCTTGAGCCAAGATCTTTTTTCTACCTTTCATCTCGAATATTGTTTTATTGTCAATGGATAATTTGATATGCATAAGAATTGAGCTTAGACTAAAATACCTAAAGCCTCAAATCTTGTTTTTATATTATCTCTTTGCAACCAATTTGCAGTAAGCTTCTGGAAAAGGTTATTCATAGTCAAGTTTTGCAGCATCTCATCAACAATAATATTCTCACAAACAGACAGTTTGGTTTCTTACCCAAGTCTTCCACCACGGATGCACTCTCAACTGCTCTTTATGAATGGTACAATCACCTTGAGGATCGCAAAAGTATCGCCATGGCTCTTTTTGACCTATCCAAAGCCTTTGACCGCGTCCCCCACAGCCCTCTGCTCCATAAACTCAGAGCTGTTGGATTTCCGGTCCACTCCTCTCTTGGTTCAGGTCTTACCTGTCCAACAGGTCCCAGTTGGTTGCTATCCGTGGTGTGGACTCACAATCTGTTCCTGTGCTTTCTGGAGTTCCCCAGGGCTCTGTCCTGGGGCCTCTGTTGTTTCTTGTCTATGTTAATGACTTGTGTCTTTCTTCCTTTTCTTTAAACAGTTCTCTTGTTCTTTATGCAGACGATACTACTCTCTTCAAGCCTATCTCTGCTCCTGATGACTTGGTTGATTTCCAATCCGACATTGATTCCATCCATTCTTGGTTCTCCCTTAATCACCTTTCTGTCAATTCCTCCAAAACAAAAGTCATGGTCATTTCCACTAAGAAGGACCCTTTTCCGGATCTCAATCTCACTCTTAACAGCCTGCCTATTGAACGTGTGTCATCTGCGAAATTTCTTGGTGTCTGGCTGTCTGACAAGCTTTCCTGGAATCTTCACATTGATAACATATGCAGAAAAGCTCGCAAAATCATCGGCTTCATTCATAGATCTTTCCAATCAGCCCCCTTCAGCATCCGTCGTTCTTTGTACTTGGCCTTGGTTCGCCCCATTTTGGAGTATGGTTGTACTACTTGGCATCCTCTTAACATAACCCTTACCAACCGTCTTGAGTCTACCCAAAGATTCGCCTGTCGTGTCATTCTTCAGTCTTATCTTGGAACCTCTCCCATGAGGACCTTCTATTGGATTCCGATCTGCCTCTTCTTAGTAAGCGTCGTGATGTTGCTTCTCTGTGTCACTTATTTAAAATCTTTGCCAATCTTTGTTCTTCTCCCAACCCTTTCCAGCCTCATCCCAGACCTGGTCTACGAAACCTCAATTCCCGCGCTGTTCAAGTTCCTTTCCGCCGGCTTTCATTGTCCCAGAGATCATTTTATCCGTTTGCCTCCTCCATCTGGAATTATCTCCCTGAAGCTATTGTCAATGCTTCTACCCTCCAGGCCTTCAAATTGGCCATCCAGTCCCACCTCCTCTAACCAGTTCACATAATTTATGTTTTGTTTTATTTTATTCTGTATTGATTATATGTATTTTCTAGTAATGTTTCTGATTTTAATGTAAGGGCAATCCTTCAATTTATTGTGTAATCAATATTGGATCTTGGATTGGATTATAAATAAATATAAAACCGTATTTTAATGAAATAAATATATTACATAATATATAGGCTACATGATAAATACATGAAGCCACAGCAAGTAAAACGAGTCCGATCATTTCGGGCCGATGGTGCTTATGCTAATTGCGGCAGTACCTTGTACTACGCAGGTGCTCCTTTGTAAAAGGGAATTCCCTGATGGGGACGGTCAAAAAGCTTACATATTCTTTGGGGACGTATGAATAAAACACGATACATGATAAGAGTCATAATACTCCGAAAGCCATGAGTGTTTCCACTGAATATTTTGTTGTTTTAAAACTGGATTTACGTTTTCCAAACTAGTTCTCAAGCTTGCTTTTGGGAGAGTAGGCCTACATGTATTAAATATATCTGAAATAGAAGATGTGAGACTGACTTTTACATGTAGTATACATACGAGGGGTGGTCAAAAAGTTCGTAGAACAAGGTACTTGAAAGAGTAGGCCTACTAGCCAAATTCTTTCTATGTCAATCTTAAACGTGGTCATTGCATACCTAAATGCACCTGTCGCAATATTTCTTGAAACCTTCTATATCAACAAAACGGAAGTTTTCCGATTGCTCCATGAACCACTCTTCAGTGAAGGCTCACCAGCATTGATCACCAGCAAACCTGGTATTATGAAGGTAGGTCTTAAAATTCTAAAATAGGTTTCACTAACTAGAGACCCTGGCTGGACCACAATATGGTTGATTTATAGTTAGTCGTGAATGGCAGCTTGGCAAACTGAGAATTGGGTACAGGACACAATAGTCTCATTCCTACCACCAACCTTCTTCACATGATGGCTTGCCTCAATTTTACTATCAAAATTGTATGATATAGATGCCCATGATTGTACTTTCATTTGGCATGACTCTCCCTGAATTTCAGAAAACAGCGATGAAGACCTTCCACTATGTGATTGAGTGGTGATCTTCTTAAGGGTGGGAGATCCAGGTGCGTCCACTGAATAGACTCATAATTCCAGTGATTTAATGTCTTATCACCTTTAATCTCATATAGACGAAACTTGTCTCGGCCCTCATTCTAAGTGTATAGAAGGCGTTCACCTGATTATGTCAACTGGGTATCAATTTTGTGCATAAAGATACTGGGACTCCATCTAGAAGACACCCTGTAATACCTAATAAATTTATGTTATAAACACTTTCATCAGAGTTGTCATTTTTGTGGCTATCGTTCTTGTTTGGTTCTTTATTCATTATCAATGCTACTATACCAGCACGTATATCATTAGTGACGTCAGCAAGTCTTTTGGACCTTGGATGATCTTCAAGGACACTCATTCCATCCCTGAACTCTAAGGACCATTTCGTTGCTGTTGAATATCAAGGACTTCATCACCATTTACAGCAGTACATTGTTAAATTTTATGTGAGTTTTCACCACTGACCGTCGGAACAAATTTCCAGGATGACCCTGTGTTCACTTCTGGTAGTACCTGTGAATTCAAGGAGGTAGGCTTCCTCAGCAGAGTGTCCTGCCCATATACAGTGATGCAAAAATCAAATACTTTTGCAGTAATGTTTTGAAGGATCAAGCTAGCTTTCAAATGAGACCAAATTCATTACCGTGCGACAAAGTAGCATACCTTGTTCTACGAACTTTTTGACCGCCCCTCATACATAGTAGGCCTTCAATGCAACCCACAGGCTACAAGGACGACCATCAAAATTTCATATTGTTGTTGCAAACGATTGTTGTCTGGATATCATCAACAGAAGTATTTTGGTGGAAATGGTCAAAATCGGACAAAAACTTTTCGAATTATGAATTTTCAAAGTGTCCCATTCTGACCGGTCATGAACTGAATAAAATAACGCAGTCCAAAAATACCATTTAGGAGCAAAATTAACAGAAGTATATTATTTGCCTTGTCATACACAGGCTTTTTCATAATATGCATGTTTTCATAGGGTTTCATAATGAACTAATAATGCATGTTTTTCATGCTTTAATAAACGTAACCACCAAGTCTATTTTAAATATATTCCAGCTCCCTTCTTGGTTGAGCACTTTACTGTGAGCACTTACTTACCTTACTTGGATTTATTTACCTTTTCATATAATGCATATTGTAAAAGTGTCAAAGGGGTTTCTTATGAAATGGTACTTTATAGGTCAATAACATATCAATTATTTTTTCAAATCGAGGCACTGAAATCTTGCTTTTAGAATTTGCCAAAATTCATGGCCGACATGGCACATGATCAACAGTCCAGGTGAATTGTTTTCACAATCAAAAGTTTAAACGTATGGGTTTAAAATGCATCTAATAATAAATGAACTGAAAAAATCTGGGAATTTTTTTATGCAGTCATGGGTGCAGAATTCTAAGCTAAAACTTGATCAATAATGTATATAAATAAATAATTTATATAAATATTATTTTGTGTATATGTTCCAGTCTCCATAATATTTTTCACAAGTACCAGTATATAAAATATCCCGTAATTTATTGTATTTAGCCTTGTCAGCAAAAATCACCAATTTCCCCCAAAACAGCAAATTAATGTGACTGAATATAGTAAGCCTGTGTACAATGCAAACTTTTAGTGTTAATTAACGAAAATAATTTAGAACCTATATTAACATATTAATATAAAAAAAATAATGCCCAAAAGTCTTAAACTAGCAGTGCCTGTCTTCAGAGGCTTGTTTATTGACTAATTTAAAAAAACCAGTTGAGTATAGTCTTATTTGCATCACTTGAAGTAAAAATCTCTCATCATTCATCATGTTGATTAAATTTTTTGACGAGTTGTCAGGCATAAGCCTTTATTATACATATTACGAAAACCACATATTATACATATTTAAATAATTAAATCACACATTTTCAGAACACACAGATTATTGCATTACACTATATAAAATATACAAGTATAAGAAATTAAGTTGAACAATTAGATATATTGCGAATTTTGAGTTCATTATCAAACAAAAAGAGAAGATTGGGGTGGTTACCATATCTATATTTGCTAATACAAAGCTTGGCAATTACAATTACATAGTTGACAAACAGGTTGTCTTTGCTGTGTGAACCATGTTCACCAAACATGAATTCATCATGTTGATTGCCATTAAAAAGATGAAATGAATTAGCACAATTGTACACTCTTAAAAAATATTACTAAATCATTGATAAAATCATACTCTTGGATGGTAAAGGAACGTCCTTCTAACTGGGTAAAGTTTACTCAACTTGATTATGTAACACGTTTACTCCGGTATTGTGCAAAATTTTACTAAACAGCAGAGCAAAATCTTTTCCTTTTTTACTTTGGGATAAATTTTACTCAATTCATGTGATTTTTGGTTTACAATGTGATTTTTGGTTCACATTGTGATATTTTGATTTAAAATGTGATTTTGATGAAAACCTGATTTTGGTCAATTTAAAAATCTAGATTTAAACAAATCGCTGATTTAAATCAACTTTTTCAGTTTTTACCATTTTTGATAAATTTAAGTTAATTAAAAAAAACCTATTCATAGTCCCTCTTTCAAATGTTATCAATTTCAGACAATCCATAGACGAATTCGTCTGACATTTTAGTTCGTAAATACGTAACATTTTCCAGATACAAAACACGGTCCGGATTTTTTTAGACGAGGAGCATCATTTAAATAATATAGTAAATCAATTTTAATATGTACTTCTTGATTTTTGCTTTTGGATTTTTAAATGTATATTTAAGAGTCCCTCTTTCAAATTTTATACTTATGTGTAATCTTGGCATTTTATCGCTATATGAATTTGCCGATACTATTTGTTCAAAATTTGCATTAAAATGAACAGAAAAAAACTATTATTGTAAAATTTTCTGGTTTTTTTTTCTGTCATGTTATTTATTAATCTAAAAGTATTTTAGGCGACTAAAAACCCACCCTTTTCTACGGGCAGATAGACCTTTCAACTTCAAGTACGGTCGGGTGTTTTTGTGCTTTTTTTTTTTCTAGAGGAAGCTAAAATTGCCCTAAAAAAGTAAAATCATCACCAAAATCGGAAGAATTTTGACATATTTTCTAAATTTCAGCCAAAATATGGTATAATTTTATGATTTAAGCAAAATAAACTTTAAATTCTGGGTCGGTTGGGCCCGTAGAGAAGGGGTTTTTCGTAGCCATTAATACTATTAAGTATTATTAAATTTATTTTACTTTTTTATTTTGTCACATTTTAATTTTTATAATAATAAAAACTAATGCTAAACTTAAAATTTGTATCCATCGTTGAAAATCAATCCATCCCGGAAATCAAGCCTGTTAATATTAGTATTAAAACCCCAAGCCGCGATGGGTAGATTTGTTTTTAATACACAGAATTAAGAAAGTTTCTCTCTGACATCCAGCTACATGGGGTACATGCATCTCAACTAAAATATTCTAAAAGCACCCCAGTAAATAATTTATAAAATAAAACAGATAGGTACGTGTAGCATTTAAAAGGGCTACAATGTACAGTACTGCATGAACAGGCATGAAGAAGAGGTTTATGACCAAGAACTTTAATACAATATTGATTTTCCCTTTGTGTGTGTGCCATGTACCATGAACAATTACATAATAGTATTGACTTTTCTTGAACTTGTTAAAAAGGTCAGTGGTAAAACAAACAGGTCTTGCAAGTTGCAACTCATCAATGTCATCATCATCACTCCTACCAGAGATCTTCTTGCTCCTACTAGTTAGTAGTTTGCTTTCAATGAACTTGCTTTCAAAAGGGATACCATTTCAGACTTTGCTCAAAACTGGGAATATTGGCTCAATTTTTATAATAAAAAAATTTTTTGATGCAAAATTAGATAAATTTCAGTGCAAAATTGCTTACATTGAAATCCAGGAAATTGATATTATATTTTGGTGGCTATTTCGTTAATTTGTTTTATTTTGGGTCAGATCAGATACACATTCATACGCACTGAAATCAGGACTATTTTTTAACAGTTTTTCAGCTATGCCCTATGGAATTACAGATCTTCTGCCCCCCCCTTTTTATAACGCTTTCCAAGTTTTCTGGTCATCTTAAACATAATTCCTCTATGGCCTATATTGGAATTCCATTTATTTTGCATTCATACTATTCCTGTATGCCCTTTTGTCTTTCATTTAGGAATTCCAGATTTTTTAAACCTCACTACTGGATTTCCAGAAATTTTTGGCGATGGCTAATGGAAATCCAGATTTTTTGTCGATCAAAATCTTATTCCTCAACCCCCTTGAACACAATAATGTTGCCTGGATTTCCAGGGGTTTTTTGCTCCTCACTCCTGGAATTCCAGAATTTTTTTGGGATGGCTAATGGAAATCCAGTTTTTTTCCTGATCAAAATCTTATTCCTCAACCCCCTTGAACACACTTGCTACCTGGATTTCCAGACTTTTCTTGCTCTTTGTATGAGGATTTCCAGATTTTTAGAGCATCAAGTTTCCATATCCTCTATGGGGGGTGTGCATACTTTATCTGGAATAGCCCATTTTGTAATTCTGCTTGCTTGAGAGCTCTTGGACGAAAATGTGTGCTCAGGTGTATTGAGGTGGAAACTGTGTGCATGATGGTTTATAAGAGAATCGTTTTGTATAGAAACCTTTCAACTGATAGTGCGACATGGGTGACAACAAATACCTAATTAAACAGACGTCAGACGACATCGAGATCTATTGACTAATGTTTAGAGTCGATTCTCAAAATAAGAACAAAGGAAGCTGTACAAAGTAATTGGAGTGTCATTTGCTGTAATGAGGTGATGTGTCATGTAGCAAAGGATTCTGGGAAGGGTAAGATATCTTCACTGAAGACGTGTAAAAATCTATTCAATGTATCAGAATATTTCTAAAAGTTGTCTTGAGTTCGTAAGTTATGGTATTAAAAAATTGGAAATTGAAATATCGTGGGTAAAAGGCTGAAAAGACAAATAAAACCAGAACAGAACAATTTAGAGAACAATAATGAATTAATAATAATGAACAATAATGAATTAAAGAGTTGACAGGAGATTAGGAGTTAATGTTTTCTGCAGTTTCAGTGTACATCTTCTCACCGTTGATGGTTTGGTGGACTGTCATGTAACATGGCTGTAGTAAGCCGTGATCCTAAAATGCCTTTCACATTGACCAAAACTAATTACAAGACCTCTTCTACATTGAGGCTGGCTTTCCTTTTAAAGGGAATTTTTATTACACATTATGCCCTATTGTTATTTCATGCAGGTGTGTTGGTAACCGGTGCATCAGGCTTCATTGCCACCCATACAGTTCAGCAGTTGCAACAAGCTGGATACAAAGTACGAGGAACAGTGAGAAGTCTAAAGAATGCGAACAAAGTGAAACATTTGAAAGATCTTTGTCCAAATGCAGCTCACGAATTGGAGCTTGTGGAGGCAGACTTGTTGAATGAGCAGTGCTGGGCAAGGTGGGTTTTGTCTCATTATATTTTTTTCTGTTTTGATTCCTTATTTCAGTGTTTTCCATATAGGCGAAGGCGCCCTAGCGTAATGCTGGTTTCTGCCGTTTGCCGCTGAGCAGCGTGACGCTTCATTATGCCGCTTGTAGTTGTTTGCAAGCGGAGCGGCACACTGCTGAGCGGCACTGGCGCCATGACTCTGAAAGCCATTGTTGTCGTTAAGCACCGCTCCAAAATCGTATTTTGTTCTCAAACGTCAGAGCGGCACCGCTCCAAGTTGACTCGAATTCAACTCCCAGCGGTGCTGCCGCTTGGGCAAAGCGGAGTGAAGTGATTGATATATCGGCTTGCCGCTGGTCACCGCTAGCGTTTCTGATGCAACTGCGCAGTGAAGCAAAATCAAAGCGGCAAGCGGCAGGAAAGTATGAAACCAGCAATAATAAATAGGGTTGCTTATTTGGGTCGAAAAAAATGAAACCATTTACAACCTGACCAACACCACTCCACTGGTTGCCAAAGTCAAGATTCATCAAGACGGAGAAATAAAGTTTAATATATGTGGTAAATTAAATATGAGAAAGGTTTTAACACAAGTCAACACATACAGCATCATCAACTCAAATTTCTCGGCGCTATACTGCGTCTTGAAGATGGCGAGCCTGTGAAAGAATAAAGCGCTTTATATTCCACCACATGGGAAGAGGAAACCTGGACGGCCGCGCACAATGTACTTACAGTACTGAAGGGATGTTGCAGCCAAACAAAATTGTTTCGCTTGCCCAAGATCGCATTAGTTTGAGAAAGCTTGTAGTCGCCTGCTCCGCAGCCGACTGATGATGATTTGGGTCGATCCTTGTTATTTGGGAAATCTATAAATTGTATGACTATTGTTAATTGTGATTATATATTCAAATCTTTGCATGTGATGCTATTGAACATTACAAATTTTACCATTAATTCCGCGGTCGATTTGAAGATCGAACAAATTTGGTTCTGGTTCCGGGTGAGAAATAATGAAAAGAATTAAATGTCTAAAACTAACGTTAAATAGAGTGCTTCCGTGTAATGTAAACCACCACATAATTAGTCTAGGCTTATGCCATTTGGTTAGAAATTCATTTTATGATACGGGATGCAATCATGTCAGTAAATTGACCTTTTCATGGGGTTAGATCCCAGGTGTCGTCATTTGACGTCACGACGACTTGCAATGCGCAGATACGATGGTCGCTAAACAATATGCGCATCGGTGTGACGTCAAATAACGGCGATATCTGAGGTGTGTGGGATTTATCTAAAAAGGCCAATGGGGCTTATCACTGAAAACACGGGAATATACTTGATGGTATAGCACAACTGGGACGGATTGGTAGAGTCAACAGTGACTAACACCTTACTCTTTTCGAAATTGACTGCACGATATTGTATAGTTTCCATCCGAATTCTAGATGTACCAAGGAATCTACAGATGTTGCCAATTAATTTTATTTCCAGCTAATCATCACCGCCAGGGACATGGGCCGGATTTACCATTGTGCCAGATGGGCCCGAGTCCCCCGACTCATGTGCCCCTCAAATTTAAGGGCTCAAAAATTGCCCTGTGCATCTTCCTTAAAGCCCGAGAAAAACCCCATGTTTTGGGCCAAAATAGGGTAAAATTGGAACTGACCCATTATATAGCAAAGTTCACTTTCTCTTTGGGCTGAAATAGTCTGAAATTGTCCTAAAAAGCTATTGTCGTCGTCCTGTAATTTAATTCTCCCTCCGATGCTCCCGCCACCCCTGCCGATCTTATACCTAAACCAAAACTTGGCCACATGAGTACACATACCTTTGTACACACGTTTGCGAGCCTCCAAACTTTGGCCTGGCTGGCCCAGTGCCACCAAAAGGTAAATCCGGCCTGCAACGCCGGGAATGTGCTAACCATGACAGTGGCCGTGATTCGCATCCAAAATGCATCATTCTTTTATGTAACTGTATACAGGTAAAATAAGTCGCTTTTGAAATCCTTTCTTTATCCAGTGTTGTTCAGGGATGCTCCCACGTGCTCCATCTTGCAAGTCCTTTTCCAGTAGCATCTCCAACAGATGAGAACGAACTCATCAAACCAGCAGTGCAGGGTACCACATCTGTGCTACAAGCTTGTGCCGATGCGGGCACAGTGAAACGTGTTGTGTTGACAAGCTCGGTGTATGCTATTTCGGGTATGTATATATATGTTTGAAAGTTTCTTGTGAGGCCCGTGATACCTGCAAAATCGACCATACCTTGGCAAATCCTGCAAAATCGACCAAAATGAAAATTAAGGGGGTACTACACCCCTCAATAAATGTGTGACTATTTTTGCATTTTTCTCAAAAACTAATAACACGCTGGTAACAAAAGTTATGTATATTATAGGGGCAAGGGATCCAATTACTACACTGAAATTTCAGTGACCCAAGAGAAGCGATTCGATACTTATGATAGAAAATGAGGTACCGCTAGGATGTACCTTATTTCCTATCATATTTACTGAACCGCTTGTCTTGAGTCACTGAAATTTCAGTGTAGTAATTGGATTCCTTGCCCCAATAATATACATAACTTTTTTTACCAGTGTGTTATTAATTTTGAGAAAAATGCAAAAATAGTCACAAATTTACCACAGGGTGTAGTACCCCTTAATGTTATCATAGACATACAAAACAAGGATGATAAGGCCAAGTAAAATAAAAAACATGTTTCACGTATTTTTTGAAAAGTTATAACTGAATTTCAAAAAATAAAATTGAAGAAACCTCAAAAAAGGAAGCGGGAGAGGACGTGAAACATGTTTTATTTTTTATTTGGCCTAATGTGTATTGAGATCAAAAATTATAGGAACATACCGGTATTGTTCTTAACATCGATCAATAGCATTACAAAATGGGGTTTGAATTGCATTTGATAATTATAAATTATCATAATTGTGTTTTAAAGATGCTGCGGCACCCAAACCAAGAGCACATACTGAAGAAGATTGGCCTGATGTCAGCACCCTCACACCTTATCCCAAAAGTAAAGCACTCGCTGAGAAGAGTGCTTGGGAATTCATGAAATCATTACCTGGTAAGTATTATCTGTGTGTAAAATTCGACATGCTGCTCCTAAGAATAGCCGTCCACGGGGCCTATCCGGCCTGAAAGTATCCATTCCATTATATTTTATGTGTAACTTTAGTTTTGATGTATCGGTGCTCGACACTCTTTTTTGTGTCTAGTTTTCAGTGGGCAAAATTGAAGACCTGAGCGCAAGAAGACCGTAAGTCCACTTGGCCCCTCAACATGTATACACTCAAGTTGCGTATAGTTTCGTATAGTTTGGTAATGTTTCATACATGTTCAGGGGCCAAAACAAGTCTTTCACAACCTTTCTGATGTTTTCACCCTGGAACATGTATTAAACATTATAAAGCCCTAACAAACTATACGTAACTTTAGTGTATACATGTTGAGAGGCCAAGTGGACTTACGGTCTTCTTGCGCTCAGGTCTTCAATTACAAAATCGTCCAGCTGACCCACTACCAAAATATATAGTGGCATCATTTCAAGGCATCTGTCGGATGGGCGTTTTGAGACATAAATCTTCTTTTTAGCCTAATGCTTGGTTATTTTACTTTACAGATCAATGATAATAAGAACATTTTTTAATTGGCTCCTTCAGCTGAATCAATTTTATTTTCCTTTTATATAGATGATAAGAAGTTTGAATTAGCCGTTGTCAACCCAGGCTATGTCATGGGTCCGGTGCTGTCAGGGTCCTATTGCAGCTCCATTACTCTGGTCAAGAGAATACTGACTAGTGACCCACCTGCTAATTTGAGAATTAACTTTGGCGTCGTAGATGTGAGGGATGTTGCCAGAGGACATATCAAGGCAATGACGGAGCCAGAAGCTGCAGGTAAGAACAGGCCCGTACGCAGGATTTGGGGGGGGGGAGGTGCTGATTTTGAAAAAGTGGACTTTTGGAGGGAGGGCGATTTTGTGAAAAGTGGACTTTCTTTTTTTTTTTTTGACCAAAAAGCGTAAAGAAACTGATTGTTTTGGCTCACTACGCTCGCATATTGTAATTTTTGGGACTTTTTGTATACTTTTACCAATTGGGGGACGACCGCACCCCCCCCCCCCTGCGTACTAAATACGCGCTGTACATGCTGTATTTTTAAATTTGTCATTTTTGTTTTAATATTCAAATTAGCATTCCCCCCCACTTCCTTTTTTTGTCCTTATTAAATATGTTGTTCAGGAGACACTAGCAAGCAAAACAATGGTGTTCCATTGGTGTTCCAACCACTCACAGATTTTCATGGAAATGTCTCTGTATACCTATACTCCTATCATGCCTATGAAAACACATGCGCGGACGTTACTTTTAAGTCAAGCCAAATATTGATATTTCAGCACGGTCCAGACTATGTAGGTCACAGAATCATCTATCTGCTTTATCCCTAGGTCGTCGTCATATCTTAGTAAACAAATCTATGTGGATGTCTGATGTGGCTGAGATATTAAAAGCTGAATTCCAACAACATGGTTACAACGTATCAACCTCAAATCTACCTAAATTGATCTTCAAGGCTGTTGCAATATTCGACAAAGATGCGAAAGAAATGGCACCAACTTGGAATAAAGCAGTTGACTTTGATACTACCAGGGTAAGGTCCATCTTTATTTCCTGGGGAAAATGATCCAAATCTTCTCTCAAAAACCACTCAATTGTTTCTTTTCTTGTTATTGAAGTATTTCATAGTAAACGTACAATTTCCGCCAAATGGCAAAATTTCCTTTCAACGCCGTGCATAAGCGTAATTCGGTGGGTATGGGGAGGGGGAGGTCAATATTTTGATAAGAGGCGGTCCATACAATCAATCCTCAATGTTGTGTAGTGTGTTGACGTCTGCATGTAGGTTTCTGACCAAATTAACGTCATAGTTGGCCGGCTATTTTAGCCTAAAAAGTGTCCATTTGCCCGAAATTGTTCCACTTTTGCACCATATTCCACCATTTTAGCTTGAATGTGCCAAATGTTTTGCGTGCTCGCGCATTTGTACGTTTGAAATTATATATCAAACAAGGGCTTTCCTAAAGCATTATACTAAATGAGTACATTGATTGACTGATTGATGGGAGTTTTCCCCAAAAGGGCAATTTTGGGAGCAAAAAATTGCTATGGGGCAAATGTTGTAGTATATTAAAAAGTGTTTGGATATAGAGGGTGTTGTGAAGCTTTGTCAACCAATTATTTGCTCATTCATATGCATACTCCATACTCTCCATACCAGAAAAATACAGCACTATTTTTTTTTTTTTTTCTTTTTTTTTTTCAAAGGAAAAAAACATTTATTCAAGTTAAACTTTAAACAGAGGTAAACATTAATCATACACATGATACACAATGATATTACATGATACACATGATGAAATATATTTGCATACACACAGAGAAGCTCTCGCACAACGCTATGTAAGTACAGAACCTCACATTACAAGGTTCTGCCACTACACATCGCCATGCAAAAACCTCTCCGCGTGTATGAGGGTCTAAATCTTATTCTCTACAGAGTGAATTGAAAATGCCCCATCTTTTATAAAATATACCAATATTATTATTACATATGTAAATATATTTTTCTAATTTGTAATGATTTTGCAGTTCTTTCTTGAAAATGTGGATCGAAGGGTTATTTTCTTTCATTTTCATTTTATATATATGGAATCTGCATAAAATTAGAATCAAATCCAGAATAATATAGCTAGGACCAACGCCAAAAAGAAGATTATCTTTTTTCCAAGAGAGGTTTATATTAACTTTGTTTTCGATCCACCTTTTCACATCATCCCAAAATTTCTTAACTACATGACAATCGCAAAACATATGAATCATAGTTTCATTCTCCTCCAGACAGAAGGTACACAGACTGGAATCTTTTATCCCTATTTTAAATAAAAATGCGTTTGTACCAAGGATTCTGTGAATTATTCTGAATTGAAACCACCTGAGTTTAGTACTTATTGTACATTTGAAGGGTGTATTAAAAATAACATTCCATCTTGAAGGATCAAATGTAGCTTCAAGCTTTTCTTCCCATTTTTGTACATATTTACGAACAATTGGTTTTCTCGAAACCAGAATATTATACATGTATATTCTTCTGGAACCCTTTCTATCTTTAAAGAGGACATCAAAGTGAAATGGAATAGTAGGGTAAACAAGAGTATCACCAGGTTTGTCAAAGAATTTTGGAAATGACTTTTTGATCGCCAATATTACACCACCGTACTCAACAAAATTTGTGCGAACATGAAAAGTACTCGTAAAATCCTCTAGCGAGAGGAATTCCCCTCTCTCATTTAAAAGATCATTTACAAGATCAACACCATTACGAACCCAATGCTGGTAATACAAACTTTGTTTACCCACTTTAATGTTTTCATTGTACCAAAGTGAACTTTTCAGTATTTCCTGTCTGGTAGTTGGTTGATGACAGTTAGAAAAACTAAACCATGCCAAAAAAACATCTTTCCAAAATTGATTCGGTTTATCATTGTTGTTATTCATGAAATTCATAATATTAATAGATCCACCCTCAATGTCCTGGATACGATTTATACCTGTTGTCTTAAGAAAGAGTTTTGCCCACTCTGTCTCCGTATTTTTAATGATTCTACGGATCCAGGTTATTTTTAGCGCATCTATTTTTTTTATTACAAAATATTATCTAATTGTTTTGCCAAATGAAACAGAACTATCTAACGGATTATGGTTTAGCTATGTTTCATTTGTACTAACAAAGTTACTAACTGGAAAATAAAAGTAAAAGTTTGATATTTTTGCCATTTGAGGGCAAATGGGGAAAACACAATTTTGCCTGTTTTTTACAATTGTACGGTAGTTACTTAAACCTATAAGACTTGGCAAAGGTCTAAGCATTCGAATTCTTTAGTAGGGCTACAGGCTAAGAGTTAGCTCATAATTTTAATATTTGTGATGCGATCAAGCAAAATCAGGTGGAACTCGGAAATATTGATTTTGAGATATAGCCAAACAAAGGAAATATTTCCTTTTGTTTCCTGTTATTTTGAAAACTCTTTTAATTGCTCATATCTTTGGAACTGGGTGTTCAATTTGGGATTTTCTGCAAAGTACAGCTTTGTAAAATGTTTTTTACTATCCTATAAGAAACTAAAAATTTAATATTTCCGAGTTCCGACTGGTTTTGCTTGATCATATCCCATTTTATATTATTTGTGATAATTGATTATGAAAATTATTAAAAAGTGCGTTTTCCCCAAATTAGAATGCGTAACTTAAAATTAGTCTTTGTACAGGTCTATATAATATGAATACATGAATACAAAAGCCACCCAAGTCCATGGGAAGTGATTTTGAGAGAAAACCTGTGTATCATTTTAATTCCTTAAGTTAGATTTACCTGGTCAATATGGTCAGTTTTACGTGCAAATGAGTGTATTAAACTGTATAAAGTATGACGATTAGCATTTCAGGGACTTTGTAGGGTTCATTTTAAATTTTGGACTTGGGTGGTTTTTGAATCATATATACAAAGACAACAACGTTGGAATGAGATTACCACAAGTAAGATAATACAAAATAAAGCACACAGGTATGTATAATGTTGATAAGCATTCTGCCATGTAATATAAACCACACACGTTCCTTTATTAAATCCATTTTTTTTTTCAAAAGTCACTCTCCAGCAATGAATGTGTTACAAGTGGACTTTTATACATACTGGATTTCAATCAATGTGTTACAAGACTCAAATCACGGAATTGGGTGGTTCTTTCATACATGCTATTTCTCACATGCTCAATAGACACAAAGGATGAATTTGAGTTGTTCTTTCATACATATGACAGGCCTATGTATGTATAGCAACAATTTCCCATGCTTAACTCAATTTGGCCAACGTATGGACTTGGGTGGGTTTTGTATTCATATATTCATATATATATGTTTCCTTGTCAAAACAGTATTACATTTTGTAATCAAAAAAGAGAAAAAAATAATGCTGTATTTAGTACCGTTTTGTGTGTGTTCACTTTCTTTCATACAGATGCGACAAGTATTGAAGATCGAACCAATTCCTATTCAAGATACTTTCGTTGATATGGGATACAACGTCATCGAAGGTGGCCATGTCAAGAAACACAAGAACTACAAGGGACGACCGACCGCAAAGTCTTAATGTTCTGGGACACAAGCCGGGGTCGGGGTGGGTACACATGAACAAGAGAAAGCTTTACAGGGTACAACTGATGACGGAGGAGAATAGCTATAGCCTATAGTCTAGGAGCTAAATCTCATACGGGCCTTAATTAAGGATTGAGTTCAACACCCATGTCAACCAATGTTTAAGATAATCCTATAGATCATCTAGATCATTGCTTGGGGGTAATGGACACAACTCGTAGGGTAGGTGTTTCCGCTAGAGGGCACGAAAGGTCACATGGGCATGATGGGGGCGAAAATTTGAAAATGCTTCGATCTTGTTATAAGATATTATAAAATTACTCGTGACAAGGATTGAAAAATGTATAGTTTGTGCTATCTACGGCCTATCGTTACTGAGTTATCCTACAAAAACCTCAACCGCTTTTTTAGGCAAAATGACATGAGAGATGAGCGGCCTACTACATTATGTTTTATGCATTCAATGGACTACAAGACAAGGTTCCTGTTCATTTGAAAACTTGACATGTTTTTAAGTTATCATTTTTTTTTATTATTAAAGCTTAAGAGGGACCCCACCTAACTATCATACATGGTTGGCCAAGGTCAAAAAATTTGTATGGTGTTGGTCGAAAGGGCTTTGGGTGTAGATTGTAAAAATCCACTTTGCTCGCTCATATGTTACCCGTTGCCATGGTAACGACCCGAAATGTATTTTAGGTGATTTTAGCTCATTTCAGGCTGAAAATGCTGAAATTTGCCTAATAAAGAACGGGCCATATCTCCATTATTCGAGAAGATAGAAAAAAATTGATTAGATCCTTACAATGAACCATCTTTCTACTTTCCAACAAAAAATAAAAATTATTCATGTGGTGTTCGATTGTATCTCTTTTTGACCTGGCAACACTTAAAGTTTTGCCATTTTGAAAAAGTGGCAATTTTGACCTATTTTTGAGGTGCAAAAAAACTATTGGCCATGACTCCCAGAATATTGTAATTGTGGTTGTGAACAAAGCAGACCATGCCCCATTCAAAATTGATATAAATGGCTTGGGGGATTATATTAGTAAAGCGGAGTGTTGCCAGAAAATAACACATTTATTGAAAAATGCTAAATTTGACATGGAGTGTTTTTCCCCTGTATTTAAGTAATACTAAACATATTTTTTATGCTTGTGCATCATGTTATTTCACAATTGAATGTTTTTGATCAAGGTATTAAATATTAAACAAATTCAATTTCTATTTTGATATTTAAAGTGTTGCCAGTATTCAAAAACTGTGTTTTAAGGTAGTTTAGTCAAATAACTACATGTAGTAGGCTAATTGGCACATATTTAAAAGTCTAAAACCAAATGATAAAGTATAAGCACTTGGACTATACGTCTGAATATTGACGTAGCAGGCCTTACGTCATTCAACAATAAGCTATGGCAACTGCAGTGTTGCCATAAAATAATCAAATTTAGTACTTGGTCACATTTTTAAGTTGGTACCCCATTGGTGCACATTTGGAAATTTGGTTGAAATCACCTCCTTTTGCACCTTTTTGGTTATATCTCAAATGTAGTTCAAGAAAAGTATGCAAACCCATACATTTCTGGAAATCTTATGCTTCAAAGATGGCCATTACATTAGTTAGCATTTGAATAATTATACAGGGTGATCGATAGGTAATATAGGTTGTAACAAAGTAATTTCACACAAAAAGTTGAATAGTATTATGCCAATCACATCATTTCCCAGTAACTATAATTCGTTTTTTTTTAAAAGAAAGTACACAGTTTGCCTTTTCTAAAATTACAACATTTATGTCAATTACTTATCTGTACAATCACTATATTACAGGGTGTGCAAAAAAGCGAACATAAGCTGCATATACTAGTCTGAAAACAGAATGATTTCATATGACATGAAACTACTAAAATGATTGCTTATTTTACAGGGTGTGCCAAATTTTACCGTAGACTGAGTGAAATGCTATTCTTGAGTGGCCAAATTCCCAGCAGAAATGGTGACAGTTAAATCTACCACTTGAAATCTTGTTATTGCATTGTTTATTAAATTCAAGTCAATCCATAGATTTCATGTGTATTACAAATGAATAGAACATATAGGGTGTGTCAAAATTATTTTACTAACTCAATATAGCATGCATGTTAGGGACGACATGTTAGCAGGGCCGTATTTACCATTGGGCCAGAGGGGTCCCAAAATTGCCCTGTGTATCTTCTCCTTAGCCCACAACAGCATGTTTGGGACCAAAATATGGCAAAATTTTGCGCACTTCGCGCATATCATACTAGCTTCACGTAGCAAATTTCACCTTCATTTTGGTCTAAAATGGTCCGAAATTAAAACTTAATTTCGCGCGCAAATGTTCTAGTAAGATCGGAACAATATCTTCCTCTAATTTGCAATGCTTCTGCCACCACTGTCGATTTTATAGAAGGCACCCAATTTGTAACCCAAACTGACCTCTTGCGTGCAGCACATGCCTTCCTCACGGTGAGTTTGGGGACTCCAAATTTTAGCCAGACCAAGGTAAATTCGGCCCTGCCTTTTAGCAGCTACTTAATCAGTGCTTATTTCATTTTTTCTTTTGCTTGGGGCCCTTGAACCCCCGGGGCCCATGGACTTCGTCCACCATGTCCCCCCGCTTGCTACGTCCCTGGTACAAAGCATGTCAAGTACACTTTTATATATTCTAGGATAATTGTAAGAATTACAGAGAATTCTTTTTTCATTTTAAAATTACACTATTTTTATTCCATTTTTATTACTTCAAACATACGCTACATTGAAGAAATGCAGTAACCGCATAGCTTCTTCCATGCTCCGACTAATTAGGAGTATTAAGTGACTGCTATAATTGATTTAAGTCCCTGATTAATGGAAACGGTTGTGACTCTTTTGAAGAAATTAATATTATTTTCCCCATATGCTCCCCCCCCCCAATATGCTCCCCCTCCCTCTGAACATATCCTGGTTACGCTACTGTATCAGCTGGACAAAGGTGGCATAGAGGGCAATGATACATTGATAATCATGTTACTCTTATTTTCTCTTATGTTCATGATATTCGCAATTTAATTCCATTGTTTTCTTCTTTGTTGCATGATTTTGCCAGTTAGATTTTCAATAGGCCTATATTTCAAGGGTTCGATTTAGCATTAATTTTAGGCTTCAGTTTCTTACTTATTTTATCTTCAATATTTTCTCAATATATACGCATGCCAGAGCCATCCGCACTACGGTGTTTTGATGTTTTCAGATTATTGGTTTATTCCTTTTAATATATGTTTCCTCATGTTCATTTGAACTTGTTTTTCTTCAAAGTTGATATGTTTCTACCGTTCCTAATATGTTTTTTGTTTCATTTAAGAGAAAAGAAGTGTTTAAAAGAAGTGTTTAAACTTTATTGGGAAATGTCTATATAGCATGATATAGCCGGTGCTGTGTTTCAACCAAATATACTGACATTATTTAAACATAAATATATAGAGAGCCAATAAAATACAGCGTAAAGCCGAATGATGCAAATCCGCGATTGGGCAACTTTTGATGCTTTTCACCTTTGGACAATTCTTTGTTCAATAGAGGCATCAAAAATAAAACTATGTGGTTATGCACCGACTAAAAAACGGGGTCAACATTTTGTTCTGTTTGCAGTAGCGTAGCTAAGGGTGGCGACAGGGAGAAGAGTGCCCCCTGGCAAAAATGAAAGAAAAAAAATTAAAGAGAAGTGAGAGAGCAAGAAAGAAAAGAAAAAAGAAAGAAAGAAACGGCGCAAGGAGCATGTTTTCCACCAAAATTCACCCCGATCATGAGCATGTTAAATAACTCTTGTTAGGAGAAATAGGGCAGACAAATTCATATTATTTGTAATGTTTGCAATGCAGAAGAGCTCAGAAGTGTGTCTTTTTTCTGTTAACACAGGTCGTGTATATAGTACATTAAAACATACACTTTATTTAGAATTCTCAAATTCCCAAAAATCAGGGTATAACAATGTAGTCTGTAGAAAGAAAGTACTAAATTTGCTTCTTTTATGGCAACACTGCAGTTGCCATAGCTTATTGTTGAATGAATTGAAAGGCCTGCTACATCAATATTCAGAAGTATAATCCAAGTGATTATACTTTTATTATTTGGTTTTAGACTTTTAAATATGTGCCAATTACTAGTCATTTGACTAAAATACCTTAAAATGCAGTTTTTGAATACTGGCAACACTTTAAATATCAAAATAGAAATTGAGTTTGTTTAATATTTAATATCTACATTTAAAAAATTCAATTGTGAGATAACATGATGCACAAACATAATAAATATGTTCAGTATTACTTAAATACAGGGGGAAAACACTCCCAGTCAAATTTAGCCCTTTTCAACAAATGTGTTATTTTCTGGCAACACTCTGCTTTACTGATATAATCCCCCAAGCAATTTATATCAATTTTGAATGGGGCATGGTCTGCTTTGTTCACAACCACAATTGCAATATTCTGGGAGTCATGGCCAATAGTTTGTTTGCACCTCAAAATAGGTCAAAATTGTCACTTTTTCAAAAGGGCAAAACTATAAGTGTTGCCAGGTCAAAAAAAGATACAATCGAACACCACATGAATAATTTTTATTTTTTGTTGGAAAGTAGAAAGATGGTCCATTGTAAGGATCTAATCAAATTTTTTCTATCTTCTCGAATAATGGAGCTATGTCCCGTTCTTTATTAGGCAAATTTCAGCATTTTCAGCCTGAAATAAGCTAAAATCACCTAAAATACATTTCGGGTCGTTACCATGGCAACGGGTAACATATGAGCGAGCAAAGTGGATTTTTACAATCTACACCCAAAGCCCTTTCGACCAACACCATAAAATTTTTTTGACCTTGGCCAACCATGTATGATAGTTAGGTGGGGTCCCTCACGGATGTTGATGATAAGTTATCTTAAATCTTGTTTCATCTTTACACTGGTATAATGCCATTAAAACATCAGCAAAAGAGTAATGAATAGCAAGTAAATTTTCATTTTTTTTACCATGAAATAATAGGAATAACTATTATTAATTGGCAAAATTAAATTAAAAATGTATGTAAATAGCGCTTGGAATTTACATACTATACAGTTTATGAGTGTAAAGATTGCCACAAAAAGCAGAAAAAGGTGAATAAGTTGATAAAGAAACGCAAATCTGTGTTTAGAATAATTATATTAGTGTGAATAGTGTGATAAGTACCTGGAGCATGGTCTATAATTGAACATTATAAGTTTTACCTTGCACATATTGTTTGTTTTTGGTTTGTTTCACTGTACTCGTTTCTATGTGCAATGTTGGCATATTTTTAAGCAGTGTGTTGCTCTAGGTTATACTCTTATTATTAATTATTGTTTTTATGATGTGCATAGTTTTTAACCAGTGTATTTTATATATTTGTTTTCCCTGTATAAATCTGTATGTTATTATCATGTTTATTGTAAAGCGCTTTGAGATTTTATATTGTAATGCGCTATCAGTTCGGGGGCACTGCTAATTCAAAGACGTCTCTGATATCAAATACTCTTGAAGCGCTATGTCACCTTACAGTATCATATTTCAGAGACGTCTCATAAATCACATACTCCCTAGTTTCAAAACCCAGTCGCAAACGATATAAGTAATTTTGATGAACGTGCCAGCGCAGTGGGAATAATTTTGCGTATAGGCCTTATCAGGGTTGTAGCTAGCCCAAGTTGAGCATGTTGAGTGCTTGCTAATTTTACTATCCAATTCATGAATTGGATAGTAAAATTGGGATTTTTTTTACCTCAAAACATTTGATTTTAGCCATTGCAATCTAAGTGTGTTCTGGGACCATTTGTCAGAATTTGCACAGATATATATAATTTTTGCACAGGTAGATATTTGCTAAACATAGGAAAGCTTATTGTAATACACTCAGCTTCGTTCCGATGTGCTGCATCGAGTGCCGAATTGTCAACAAAGCTCGACGTATGTGATATCACAGACCCCCGTATGTGAAATCACTGACCCGTCTTTGAAATCAGAGACGTCCGGTTATTACGAGTGCCTCCGGACTGATATATGAAATAAATAATTATTATTATTATTATTATTATTATTATTATATTGTAAGAAAAAAAAATGATCACATCAAACGACCGTGGCATTTGAATACATTAAAATAAATAAAAAATAGGATGAAAACTTTTTTCCTTCATGATATTTCTAAACAGTAAATGAGATTTGGTAGTAATATAGTATTCTGCGTCTGACTAAAAACCATTTGCGTAAAACGCTTTAAAACATGCTACTTTTGTTAATTCCCGGATATGGCTTTTATAATTTTATTAATTTGGGAAGCAATCAAAAACCTGTTTTTATAATATATTTAATAGCATGTGAGGATAAAGCTTTTTTTTTTTTAAAAACAGCCAAGACAGCTTTTTTTGTATAAGGTAGCCAATTAACTTTTAATAAATCAGTAGGGGCCCTATGATATTACAACAATGTTTGGTACAGTATATGACAGGCTATTTTTCTAAATTGCTATTATCTAACCTTTTTTACCTAATGTGTTTAATCTGCTTGATCATATTGCTGTATCCATTTGTACATAAATTATGTACAACAGCTTTAATGTATAAGGTAGCGTACTTTTTATAAATCAGTACGATATTATACACAATGTTTTGTACAGTATAATGACAGGCTACGGGGGCTGGCATCTTTGGAGGGGGGGGGGCAAATTTACAAAAAGTCAGCGTCAATAAAATTGCGACCCCCCCTTTTTCGGCAAAACAAAAATTATGACCCCCACACCATCATCACCGATACACCTTAGGCCTAAAATAAACACACTCTCTCTTGTCATCTTGTGACTCCGTACATTTTGGTCATCAAAAATTTTATGACACCCCTATTTTTCTTTCCAAAAAATCATGACCCCCGGTATATTTGGGACCCACTCCATTCCGAAGAAAATGCCAGCCCCCCCCCTATTTTTTTTCTAAATTGCTGTTATCTACTTTTTTACCTAATATGTTTAATCTGCTTGAGAACCATTTCTTACAGGTTGTGAACTATTATTTCTAGCTATACATTGCTGTATCCATTTGTACATAAAATATGTAAACAGCTTTAAAATTAAGGTAGCGTACTTTTTATAAATCAGTACGATTTTACACACAATGTTTGGTACAGTATATGACAGGCTATTTTTCTAAATTGCTGTTAATACCTTTTTGACCTATTATGTTTAATCTACTTGATCATTTATCTATAAACTAAACCAATTCTTACAGGGTTGTTTATAGTATTTCTAGATATACATGTTTAATTGTTTGATGACATGTAAACTGTAGTCATTTAAAAAAGGTAAACAACAAGGGCGCCATTTATCTAAAATCTCATTGAAATCTTAACGCTCCTACGCTTAAATATCTATGTAAAATCTTATTTGCATCTTTACAAGAGGTAGACACTTTTATAATAGTATTAGGACATCAGAAATATTTTAGCAAATAACAATGCAATTTTCAAAACACTTTTTATTATAAAAGTTATGGAATAACTCATACTATTTGGGTAGTTTAAATTTAATATATATGTAAATAGCGCCTTCAATTTGCACACAAAATTGTGCAGTTTATAGAACAAAAATTACTACAAAAAGCAGAAAAAGATGAATGATTGAATATAGAAATTAAAATGCCTAAAGTATATATGTATATATTAGTGTGATAGCTGTTGGTATTTTCTAGGTCCAGAATGAAAGATTATTTCATACACCATCTTAGATAGTGAGAACCAATCAGAGCAAACGTTAGAAATATGCGAAACCATGCATTAATCTATGATTGAATGTGTATATGGTCGAATCCAACCAAAAGTGTCCACGGGCCAAAAATAAAAGTCCGAAATAAAGATGTCTCCACAACTTTTTCCTTTTGCCCATTGATTGATGACATATTGGCCTTATAGGAACCAAAAGTGCCATTACTAATCTTGAAAAATAAATCCAGGACGTGTGATAGTAAATGTGATATCAAAACCCAATGTTACCTACGAATACCACTAGGATGCTTTCACTATCGCAATACTAATCAACCTAAAACAAATGGAATATTCCAATTAACGCTTTTTTCGTGTAATGTAGACCACAGGGTGTCAGGAAAATGCTAACTCAACCAGAAAATATTTGTTTTTATTTTTATAACGCGATCAATATGATATTAGTCAATTTCTGCTAGTTTATTTTTGAAAATGAAGTTTAGGTCAGTTTCTGTATTTTATTTATCAAATGAGTATGAATCAATTTACACATTGTATAAGAACGAGTATGATATATGTTTTCAAGAATATTAGGAATTATACGCATACACCTAACGCTTTATACAATGAAAAGGTGAAGAAACCCGGGTATTCGTAGGTAACATGAGCGATTTAACAAAATCTATATTGAGTTTATAGGTTTAAATTTTGCTATTATGGTAATGAATTAATAAAATGGTAGTTTTAGATTTCTTTCAGATGGTACGTCCAAATGAATAAATGCTATTACCTTAGATCAAAATTTTTTTGATGCTTTTAGCAAGATTTTGACCACTTCATTTTGATATACAAGTAGTTAATCAGCAATTTGACATAATAAATAATTGTTGAATGAATCCGTATATGGGTAATAATAGTGTCCTGGGGTACCGCTTAAAGTTTTTGACAATTAATTTCCATTGGTAGGGACACTTCATTACACATGTCATGTATTATGCTGTATTCGTAAGTAACATTTCAGTATTTGTAGGTAAGAATTAGACTTTTGGTGGATATCGCAATCAAAACTTCATTTTATAAAGCACTTTGAATGTATTATTTTCTTTATGTGCGTTTATTGATACTTTAGACCCTATCATGTATTAATAATGTCGGTTCACAGCGGTTGAAAGAGGATTGAAGTAAGAAACAAAGCCACTAAAGTGACTTTAATTTGCTTAATTGCACACAAATCGCTTAAAACCGTTATTGCAGACTTGTGAAGTCCATCTTGGAGTCAGTTACGTCTTGTGGCCTTTCGTTTGAGGGCAACTACAATTAGCTTTATACCAGGGTCCATCAATGTGTTGTCTAGATCATGAGACAATGAGAACAGTCGTTTTTTCATGGTATTCGTAGGTAACCTTAGCGAAAACGTCAAAAGTTACCTTCGAATAAATCAATTTGGACACAAATTACTCAGAAACCAGAAGGTCGGTAAACATTAAAAATGAAGCACACATGACAGTTGACAAATCCAAGTATTTATCCCTTCTAATCTTCTTTGAATCTGATTTTTCTTTCAAATGAGCAGACCGTCGTCTATTTCAGTACATATTTTTCACCAATTAAGCCGTATTTAGTTTTGCATGGTGGGCATGTATGTGAATTCGCAACTTTCATTGACATATGATTTGATAGCAAACATACAGGCCTTCGTTATGCACCAATATAGGCATTGGCATGAATGGCAGTGTTTCACAATACTGTCATGATGTCAAAGTGTATTCGTAGGTAACATTCGGTTACCGAAATTTACCTACGAATACTTGCTTTTATTGTTGACATCTCAGAAATATTTAAACGCAGGTTATTGAAACTTGGTAGAAATAAAGAGTGTATTACCCTGCACCTATTGCTTAACTATTGTTTACTATTCTCTCACTTTGTGGAAATGGCACAGCTTTTAACATGTATTCGGAGGTAATGCATATTTTTTACCAAACCTACCTTTGTGCAATTTTGAATTTCTGGCAGCTAAACACAATAATAAAGATGTCCGAATGCAATGCATTTCAGTATTGGATATATCAAAGCTTGTATCAATTGCGCATTTATTAGTGATTTCCATTTTTAAAGATATATCTAGTGCTATGAAAAATTGTATTCGTAGGTAATGTAAAAAATACCACTCAAAAAATTATCACAAAAATTCATAATTATGTACAAATATGTGAAAAATTGAACAGGCAATCTTTGAATACATACCTTTCAGGAAATCAATTTAGATTCAATCCAATGACTTCTTTTCATAACTAATTTAGATGTTTTTAAAAATACTGTAAGAAATATTTTGAAAAAATGGGTAAAAAAAGCATGTTTTGGGGTCTCTATGTCTAAGTTTTTCACAGAAGGGGGTCTTATTATATATGGCGCGAAGCGTATGATCAAGGCGAATAAACACAATACAAAAACGAATACCAATTGGTTAATACTTTTAAGTTATGGCCCTGAACATGCCGTGTACACTTTTCGTTGGATTCGACCATATATGCACGGGCGCGCATTCCGCGTACTACTCGCAGCGCTTTCGGACGCGTTCATTTTTTCTTTTGGGTTGATGTATTTATGTTTGCTTGTATTTTCCAACATTTTTAGTGTCAATTTTGACGGTTATAAAAATAGCAAAAATCATGTATTTGTTTCTCGATAATTATTTGTACAAAATAATGCACTTGTACTGAGATGTTGATGCGTCTTATGCACTCCACCCTTCGGGGCTCGTGCATTAGACGCACCAACATTTCAGTACGCGTGCATTATTTTGTGCAATTTCACTCCCAACAAGTGATACACATTTATTAACCTATAAATCATGTTTTGTTAGAAAATTTAATAAATGATCACATCAAACAATTGCTGTATCCATTTGTACATAAATTATTTCTTGTCTATAAAACAGTCGCATAACTCAAACAGTCTCTTTTACTAGACTTGAGTTAAACTTGCTGTTTATAACTTTAATTATAGTAATACTAAGTATGTGTTAGAGCTGATTCGTTTCGAATCACTTTTGAGGCATGCCAAAAACAAACGTCAACATTTTTTAAACACTTACACACGTTTATACGATATGTTAAAATTCACATTTTTACCATTGTGACCCCCAAATGACCTTTGACCTATTCATTATTACGTGGCATGTGTTGGACTTGTTTGGTGATTATTATGGCAAGATATAAACACACCAACATGCTTATATCGGCAACATAAACATGTTGAACACTTAATAAAAGCTAATAAACACTTCATCAACGCGTTGTAGTGTTTATCAACTTAATCCCATTATTGTTTTGATAACAACTTTGTCGTACATTGTCCGATTTTAACTGAATCTTGCCCCAACAATAAACAAGCCAGGGGGTGGCCGCATTACACTCTCTAAATTCAGTAAATTTTCATCGTCAATCGTGTAATTGAATGGGATTATTTTGAAATTTTAAAACGCTTGAAATATCACCAACAAATAGGCATATGTTGATAAATAATATAAATACAAGCTAAAACCGTTGGGGTTCGATAATGAACCCCACAAAACTAGCCGACTATATTGGAAAATGCCATACGGCCGGGCGGTTTCACAAGTTGCCGGCTCGATCATATCATATCCGCTGCCTGAAATAAGCCCAACACTTGCCCCGTAATGATGATCGGGTCAAAAGTCATTTAAAAGTAAAATGGTGAATTTTAACATATTCGTATAAACGCGTTTAAGTGTCTAAAAAGTGTTAACGTTTGATTTTAGAGTGTATTGTATGATAGCCAAGTTCACACAAGCAGTGGAAGCTTAGAGTCTTCGATAAGAAAATGTATTACCATTACTAAAAATATCGCTTTATATGCGCTGCGATCAAGCAAAATCAGTCGGAACTCGGAAATATCGATTTTGAGATATAGCCAAATAAAGGAAATATTTCATTTTGTTTTTTTTGGTTTGGAAACTTTTAATTGCTCATATCTTTGGAACTGGTTGTTCAATTTCAATAGGGTTTCTGCAAAATCCAGCTTTGTAAATGTTTTTTAACCATCCCATAAGAAACTGAAAATTTAATATTTCCGAGGTCAAAGGTTAACTGTAAAGTTAAGGTTTTATGCAAGATTTATCATATCAATAGTTTTACGGCACCTGCTAAACAATTAGATTACATTTTGTACAGATTGTTCTCAGATTTTTCAACCGATCACAGATTTTTGTCTCATAGTGGCAATTACCAATATGCTATATAAAATGTTGGTAACTACAAATAATTCAAATGCAGGAGCTTATTTAAACGTACCTTTAGAATTAATCTTAGACCAGATAGATACTATCACGCAAGGCAATAGAATATTTACTTTTTGCATGTAAGAGAAAATGATTTTATTTGTTATACTAAGTTAAATGAAAAGTATATCATTAAATGAAGAGCCTAGTTGCAAACGCCCGTACATCCACCTCTGGCTGAAATTGAGTTATTGGCATGACATGGTGTGGGTAAAAATACACATTTTGGTGGTTATTTGACCTTCATACCACCTTCCCTTCAGGAGATATCGTATATTTCCCGTTTGGGAAATCTTAGGGAATTTCCGGAAATCTGAACTTAAAATGAATATAAAATAGTTTTGTTTAAACGTTTTGATGTATAATAGCAGCTTTGAATGTACGTTAAATGAAACCAAAAAGAACTATTTTTGGGTCACTATGTCATTTTAATTAACAAAAGTTGTAGCTTTAGAAATACTCAAAAAATGTCATTTTGCCGAATTTAATTAAAAATTCATTGAAAGCATTAGTCAAATTACATAAAGAAGGACAAAAACAAATGGGCTCACATTTGATTCAAAGGTGGTTTCTAGAAAAGGAGTAAATTTATTTTGTTGCAAAAAGCCTTACATCCACAAAAGGCGCGATATAAAATAAAATAAATATGAAGGCTTGAACATTGTACCAAACATATACTTTTAGTTTCAACAATCGAACAAGTAATAATTGTACAATTAAAAACAACAACATATTTTTCTCTTTTCACCGAGTTAGCAATGAAAACCCGGTCGTGAAACATGTTTTTTATTTATTTACTTAGCCTAATAAGGTGGGTGGTTTTCCCAAGTAGCTCTCCATAGGTTTGTGCCATGCATCACTGTCTTGAAACTACCTTCAATCCTGTGTTTTAGGTAAGCATGGTAAGAGTTTGGAGTTTGGTTTCTCACGTAGTGTAACCTGCAAAGTTAGTTTTCATTGTTTGTTTGTTTTGCTTCTTTTTTTGTTGCTTTTTGTTTTTTGTTTTTTGCTTGTTGATTTAATGTTGTTTTTGCTGTATCATACCCGCTATAGTCTTTATGAAATGGCGGGTAATAAACATGATAAAAGCCTTATTGTATGTATGTATATATGCATGTATGTAAAGCAACAGCTCTGTCCTTTAAAGCAGTGCGCCATTGTCCTTTCATGAACTTGTCCTTTTATAAACTTGTCCTTTTATGAACTTGTCCTTTTTATAAAGTGGTCCTTCTACAAACGTGTCCTTTTAAGAACTTGCCCTTTTATGAACCCTTGACAAAAGTGGATTTTTTTTGTACCACATTATTTTCAGGCTTTTTGGTTAATGTAAGAAAACGTGAAATTGTTAATTTTAAAAACGTTTAAATATTCACTTTTACAGTGCTGCTCTTACCTTAATCTGTTATGTTAGAAGCCTCAATTTTTGTATAACTTCAGAATCTACATGAATTGCTCGTTGCCACCAATATCGTTCCTCGAATGGATGCGTAAAAAGCGTTCGATCAACTGTTTTACAAATTTTGGTTGCTGTGTTTAAAGAGCCGACCAATCAGTGATCCCAGCGCAAGTGTAAAAGTTAAAATTGTTTTTAAATGCTTAAGGGATCTAAAATGAGCGTTTATTGCGTTTCGACAGTATTTTTTGTGGGACATGAGAGCACCTCAGACCTATCGAATTGCATTCTGAATACGAAGCATGTCTTTCTGATATCAAATAATTTTCATTTTTGAAAATCACAATATAATACAAATTTTATGACAAATTATAGAAATTTGATATTTTTCAAATTTCTGATATATAACAGTAGCCTACTCGAAGTAAATTATATAAATCTAACGACATATTCTTAAAGTGTATGTAGCAGGGAGGAAAAGCCGACGGTCAATTGAAAATTTTGACCTTTCATATTGAAGATATGGATTTTTTCCCCAAAAGACCTAATTTTTTTGGTGTTTTGGGAAAAAAATCCATATCTTCAATACGAAAGGTCAAAATTGATCGTCGGCTTTTCATCCCACCTACATACACTTTAAGTATAAATCATCAGATTTATAAAGTTTACTTCAAGTACTGTTAAATATCAAAATATCAATTTTAATGATTTGCCATAAAATGTGTATTAAATTGCGAATTTCAAAAACTCAAAATTATTTGATATCAGAATGACATTCTTCGTATTCAGAATGCAATTCTATATGTCTGATGTGCTCTAATGTCCCACAATAAATACTGTCCAAACGTTCATACCCCAGCCCTTAAAGGTAAATAACATGACAAATTTGGTACAAAACGAAGAAAATAGCAGTATTGACGAAGTTGCAAAAAGGCCCATTCAAATACACGTAGCTAATTTATATACTGTCAGTATATAAATTACAGATTCATGTAAAATGTCTTATAAATGTTGTCTTAAATACACAGCTTTCGACTAAACCACTAGCTATGTTACCACATCTATGACAATATTATTACAAAAACCAAGGTACCAAAATCTGAATTTTGATTTTAAATATCGTCCGGATGCGCAAACCACGTGCACTGAATGGGCCATTAATGTTATATTTAGCTGTTGCAACCTATGGTATTTTTGAAACACAGCTGGTTAAATGCTGAAAGTGTTCTCTACAAACTGCGAGAAGCTCTCTTCTGGAAGCTGATACAATCTCTCAATACGCAGCCCAAAATTAACGGTGTCCAAAAAGTTATTTATGCTTATATAAGCAATAAATCTTTCACCTTCCTTTAGATGATCTTCACTTCACTTCACCTCACCTCACACCTCACCTCCCAATTCCCAAGTCTTCTATACCATTTCTAAGGGAAAAGACACCTTTTTTTGGGGGGGGGGGTAATTCCCAAGGCCAAAACTGCCAATTGGGAGGGGGGGATTCCCATGTCTTCTACATGTTCTATAGAGGGTGTACATTAAATTCTGGAATAGTCCATTGGTAACTTTTCATCACATAGAATATTCTTGAATCTGCCAAAGCAACTCCAACCTGTCTTTATTCTGATCAAAACTTCGTCCCTGGTGTTGTCCTCCATCTATTCAATGTTTGGCCAAGATATTTATAACCATCCACTTTTCCGATAATGTCGCTGCGCCTTCAGTTTGTCATATAAATATATGCCCTTGTGTATGTTCATTCCAATCTGTTTACCTTTATTCAGATCATTAACTGGACCTCCATGTCTTTTACTGATGTTGTCACCAAAGAGCTCCAAAGCTACATAATCTACAAATCTCAGAGCTGTTAGATTCTCGCCATCTATGTTGATCTCCCTCTCCTGTATGTTCAGCCTTCTGAATATGTCTTCCATTGATGTTGTGAATATTTTTTCGGATATAGTATCTCCCTGTGTCACTCCACGCTGAATTTGAATTGTTTTGGAAACACCGTTTTCAATGTGGATTTTAGCTGTGGCGTTTGTGCGTGTAGATATCCTCTAATATTTTCCTTCACTTACTCCGACGTTACGTAATGCTATAAAGAGGTCCGTATATGTTCCACTGAGTCAAAGGCCTTCTCATAGTCTATATATAAAATACATAGCTTCAAGTTAAGTTCACTTGCCTTCAAATCATTTGATCTCCAACTTTCCCTATACCAATTTCACTTGAGTTAAAGGAGAAAACGTTCCCATCAACGACTTGCTTGCGCAAATGTTTTGATTCCTTTTAACTCTTCAAACTTAGTAGGTTGTGCAAATCCTGTTGATTTTCGCCTCACACCACCAAGAGAAAATTTAAAACCTTCTGTGTTTTTTTTTGGTAAAGTTTTGAAATGGTGCTGTTGATATGCGTGCGCCAACAAATTACCACTTTCTTTGTATGTCTTCAGTAGCCCTTCAAAGTAGGTCATTATGCGATGATAATCACACAATTTTTGCAATTTTTAAACGTATTCAAGTTGAACGTCTAAATGTTCTGGTAGGTCTTCACGGCTTGCCATTACATTGTAAACTGTAATAGTTAATTCATTTACTAGCCTTTATCTGCTAGCTTGCCTTTATCTACTAGCTTATCATTAATTGAAGAAGTTAAACATTATTACGAGTACTTATTTGTTTTGGTGATGGTAATGTTTATAGCGCCATCACTTAGCTTTCAATGATAATAACAATTGCGCAAACGATGGTGCTATACCCTTTTAAAACAAAATATGAACTAGCACATTTGGTTAAGGGGGTACCACACCCCCGGGCTACACCCCTGCCCAATTTTGTGCCTATTTTTGCATTTTCTCAAAAATTATAGCGCATTGGTGACAAGTAAGTTATGTATATTATAGGGGCAGGGACTACAACTACTGCACTGGAAATTTTATTTCAGCACAAACAACATTTGTGGAGTTACAGTCAAAAATAAGGGAAAAACAGTATTTGATCAATAAATCAATAACTACTTGCCTTGAGTTGCTGAATTTTCAGTGCAGTAGTTGTAGTCCCTGCCCCTATAATATACGTATCTTAATTGTATCAAATGTACTATAACGTTAAGAAAAATGCAAAAATAGTCACCAAATTGGCATGGGGTGTAGTACCCCCTTAAGGCAAAAAAATGCTTGTTTGCTTGTCCTCCACAACTTTTTCAGAGTCGGGTTGGTAGGTTGGTCACCTCAAACAAACTGTTCCTTTAACCTCCACATTAACCAATTTAAATTGGTATTATGGTTCTTTTTATGGAGCTCTTCCAATTCAACAAATTATGTCCAGCCCTCAATTTTTCCTAAATAATTAGTTATAAAATGTTAAAAATGAACTATTTTTATGATTTTTACAATTTAGGGTTTTGCACATACTAAACTATCTTAGATAATCCAGTATGTGAAACTATGACTTTTCCGATATCGTATTTAAAGTGCATTTCATACTGGTCTCGAGATAGACCCGGGGATAGACAAGCATCCCAGCAAACACAAAGACGTTTTAAAAACGTTTTTAATAAGTTATATTTTGGCTTTTGGTTTACATAAAAACGTTTTAATAACATTAAAATGTCGGGTTATATAAAGGTCATGAAAACGTTTTAAAACCTTTTGTATGAAAACACACTACAACAATATTTTTAAAATGTTTTCAAAAATGTTATTGTAAACTATTTTTGCAAACAAATATTTTGTCAACAGTTAAATAACATTATGTTAAAATATTTGCACTCAGCAAACACAGGAATGTTCTTAAAATGTTTTTTTCAAAACGTTTTAATAACATTTAAATGTTGGGTTATATAAAGGTCATGAAAACGTTTTTAAAACGTTATTGCAAATATTTTGGGCAAACATTTTTCGCAAAATATTTTTTCAACCCCAAAATAACATTCTGTTTAGAATGTTTTGTATCAAACTTTCAAAAATATTTTCGGAATGTTATTAAAACGTTTTATACCCTTTATATAATCCGATATTTAAACGTTTTCTCTAAAACATTTTTTGTATGCTGAGCAGTAGATTATCAAAAAATGATTTTTAATGTTATGAAAACGTTTTATACCCTTAATATACCCTTTATATAACCCGACATTTAAACGTTTTCTGCCAACCTTTTATAACCTTTTGCGAATGATGTCGAAAACGTTTTGTGTTTGCTGGGGTTGTCTATATCTACTGGGATTGTTCCCGATAAATTAAAAATAGCAATGGTCATACCATTATACAAAAAAGAAGATGCTGAGGTCAAATTATTGTCCAGTTTCTCTCCTACCGTGCTTTTCATAAATTCTTGAAAAATTAATCTTTAACAGATGTACGGATTACATTGAAAATAAGCAAATCCTTAACACCAAACAATTTGGCTTTCGGTCAAAACATTCGACCTTTATGGCTATAGAGCAGCATGGTAGATAAAGTTACTGCAGCAGTTGAAAGAAACGAAACGACTATTGGAATATTTCTGGATTTGTCAAAGGCCTTTGATACAATCGATCATAACATACTCTTACATAAAATTAGAACACTATGGCTTTCGTGGCGATATTATATGTGGTGTTCCGCAAGGATCAATCCTGGGTCCACTTCTATTTTTACTCTATGTCAATGATATAACTAATGCATCCAATGTACTCGAATTCGTCCTTTTTGCAGATGATACCAGTATTTTGTACTCACATAAAAACGTAGAACGCCAGATAAACATTGTTAATGAAGAATTAAAGGAAGTAAGCAATTGGTTTAAAGCTAATAAATTGTCAATAAATGCCACCAAAATAAATTACATGATACTTGGCACACCCAAAATGACATCGTTGAATCAAGACTTGCAAATCACATTAGATCATACGACTTTAGAAAGAGTGCATCAAACTAAATTCATTGGTGTACTAATAGACGAATGTCTCACTTGGAAATGTCACATTGATTGCGTATCTAAAACTATATAAAAAATGCCGGTATCGTGAATAAATTGAAACATTTAGTTCCAAATCGTTTTTTATGGGGAAATACATGTAAAGCTTACTTAAATAAAATTGTAAAAATTCAAAAATGGGCTGTAAGAACTGTGGCAAACGGTCACTATAGAGATCACACAACGCCATTGTTTGCTAATTATAACGTATTTAAGGCTGCATGAAGATATGTAGACACTGGAATTAGGTACATTCATGTACAGGTACTCCATAAATGAGCTGCCCTGTTCATTTGATAATTTAATATTTTACTAAACGTTCTGACATACATAACTACAAGACACGATATGTAAATGACCTAAATTTAACTAAAAATAAGAAAGCGTTTTCTGATTATGCCATACGTACAAGAGGTCCCATTCTTTGGAATTCTTTAGATAAAAATCTGAAATATAATAAAAAAAATATATTTCTCAATATAATTAATATTTTCCGTGAGCACGTCCCCGTCCCTTGTCTTGTCTTTTGGTTATGTTTGGTAAAGTTTTTATTTTTATTTTTTGTGCTAATTTCATTTGATTTTAGGGAAAGGCTAACTTTCAGGCCTTTTTGGTCTTCCAGCCTTTTCCTCCATATGTATCGTGTTTGTATATTTTTTGATGTAATGTAATGTAATGATTTTATGGAAATAAAATATGAATGAATTAATGAATGTGATAGTCCGGCGAGTAGGACTTGTTTTGTTTTTTCTTAGTTACCAACTCTGACTCTGATCGCTCAAGGAGATTAACTACTAATCCACTAATGCACCTCAAAAAAAAAAAAATCAAAATCAAAGCAAAAAGAAATTGAACCAATTTTGTTTTCCTGGTAGTGCTTTAGTCTTATCTTGCTTTTGCACTTCATATCTAAGCTTTCCCAACGCTCTATGCAAACTCATCTCAATCTGTAGTGATAATGTTGCCCGATAATGTTGTTTTAATTTGTTGCTTCATTATTGAGAATATCATTTTATTGATGGTTATAAAATTGGATGAGATGGTGGTTTAAATCAAATTGGTGGTCCCAAAACTTCTCATTATATCAGCAGGGGAAGATAAGGCGGCCCAATGAATTGGGCTTGCCAAAAACCTGTATACATGTGTAGCAGCAACATGATACGATTTTCTGTTTTTAAACGCTACACAAAATCATGAAGTTGAAAGCCCTAATTACAAAATGTGCGTAATGTAGCACAGGGGGAGTTTTCAGTGACCACTCCCGGAAACCCATCTTTTTATAATCAATTTCCTTATAATTCAAAAGGATATCCCCTACTCCAAAATGGATGGTGTGCAATATAATTATACAGCTAAAACGACATTTAGTGTTTGAGTTGTGTAGTTGTAGCTCAAAAAACAATACGGCCTTCACACGGGGCGAGATCAATCTACACAAACACTGTCATACTTTGGAATTGGTTCTAAGGAACTTTGAACAATTTTGAACCCCTCCCCGTGTTGTCTTTCAGGCTTTGTTTTACCAGGATATTTCGGAATTTCAAATTCTTCATAGAAGTTCTATATCTACACTGAAAAACTACCAAATGATTTAGAGCAATGGGCTATTCCAGATAAAACATGCACCCCCCCCTATAGAGGGCAAAATTTGTTTTTTCTAAAATGTCTGGAATTCCAAAGCATACTTGAGGAAGAAACCTGGATTTCCGACCCTGTTTAGTGCATGTAAAATCTGGAAATCCATGGAGGGGTATAGAGGGTTTTTAAAATTGTCAAAAAAAATTGGAATTTTCAATTGACTTACCCAAAAAAATCTGGAATTCCATCGCCCTCTATAGAGGGTTTCTAAAAATATCCAAATAAAAAGTTGGAATTTTTCAATTGACTAGCAAAAAAGTCTGGAATTCCATGAAGGGGTATAGAGGGTTTTTAAAAATAATTTAAAAAAAAGTTGGAATTTTCAATTGACTTACCAAAAAAATCTGGAATTCCATCGCCCTCTATAGAGGGTATCTAAAATTACACAAATAAGTTGGAATTTTTCAATTGACTACCAAAAAGTCTGGAATTCCATGTTAGGGTTTTTAGAGTTATTTTAGGCTTGTATAGGTGTTTATTGTTCTAAAGGTTTCATTATATTGGCTTTATCTGCATTTATTCAAAGTCATCTATGATGTTTTACATGTATAATATAGGCCCACCACCAAGGCATGTGCTTAGCAGTAACGTACGCAGGTTTTCAAAGTCGAGGACAGTGGTCTCGATTCTCTGACTGTTTTGAAATTTAATAACTAATTCCCCAGTTTCCCCCCGATTGGGTGCATTATTTCCCCGAACTTTTTGACAAAAGTGGGAGGGGGGGCACATCCCCCTGTCTCCTTTGCGCACGCCACTGGTGTTGCTATCCTAGGTAACCACTAAAATTAAGCTTCTCTTTTGTGAAGGGTTGCTGTTCTCCTTACGGGGTTTCAATAACAATGTGTGGTATGTAGGCCTACTAGTTTCTATAAGCGTAACATAATTTTAACATTTTTGTTAAACTGGGTCTTTAGGTCCATGAACTGAACCACACAAAGGGACGCCTACTCTGTCGGCAGCACACATTTCGAACTATAAAAGGATTGTATTGTGAAACTCAGTTTCTTGCTTCAGCTCTTTCTAAAAATTCATTAGGGCAAAATTCTTTCTTTATGTCCTTAATTATTCTTTATTTAATCCTGTTCTTACTTTCTTGAGGCCTAGATCTTTTTCCCTACTTTACAACTCGAATATTGTTGTATTGTCAATGGATATACCGTAGAACGTTCGCCTAGTAATGGCGCTATGGGCCCACTTGATATAACTGGTATTTTAGACACAAACTTAAAGTGCCCTCCCACAAAAATCCCACCAGCAAATAAAGGCACATACCCTTAATTCTTGTTGTGATTTTTAGAGGAGGTAGCTCTGTCTTTGTACATGAAATTTACCCCAAGGCAAAGGAGCCCATGTGCGCCATTAGGCGAACGTTTACGGTACATAAGAATTCAAACTTTCTTACTTTGGTTTGAGCTGAGACTAAAATACCTAAAGCCTCAAATGTTGTTTTTATATTAAATATATACCTGTATTTGAATGAAATAGATTTATAATAGGCTACATGATAAATACATGAAGCTACAGCAAGTAGAACGAGTGCGATCTTGTCGCGCCGAGGGTGCTTGCTAATTGCTGCAGTACCATGTACTATGCAGGTGCTCCTTTGTTAAAAGGGAATTCCCTGATTGGGGAGTGGACGATCAAAGCGAAGTAACAGCTCATATCTAAATTCGTTGGGGACTGTTACTTTTTAAAGTTTCAACGATGTATGAATAAAATACGACATGAATAAAGTAATCGTCTTCCAAATCTAGGTATATCAATTTAACACCCAGATTGGGAAGATAGAGGAAATGGTCCTTTTATTGTTACTAAAAATAAATAACTTGACTCACAAATGCTAGTATTTCGAACGCAATGCAACTTCTTTTCTAAAATTTGCAAGTTTCATGAGTTTTCTTGAGTAAACACGACCAAGCTGAGTTGTCCACACTTGCGTTTTACTTGACTTTGTTTATGTAAATATATTCAAGGTTTTTATAATTGACACCTGTCTATTTCTTTCCTGCTGTTGTATAGCTATTATTATAAGATGAGCTCAAAGTGTATATTTCTACATTTTGAGCTCAAAATATTTAATAGGGATATCATATGTCTATACTATTACTATGATGCGCATTCGTTGTGTGTGCTATGTGGGAGTGTGGGCTGTGGGAGTGAGTGTGATGCTGTTTTAAAAAAATGTATAGGCCTATAAAAACAAAATCTTCGCACAAGCTAGAATGAAGAGTGAAGACCCAAGTCAATTTGGGGATCACCATTGCAGGGGATGAACCTATAGACCCACACCACTCTTCGTCATACATAAATTCTCCCAGCCACATTTCCCTAACATAATAAAAAAAAATTTAAAATTTAAAACGTACCATATTTTGGAATTTTATCTGCTTAAAAACATTAATGTGTAGAGCTACCATTATTAATATTGTTGAATTCTCAGGCGCATACAGACAATACGAGGGGCCTATGATACATACACAATTGATTTCGTGCACGCACATGCTCTGCAAGGTAGGGAGCCTAGTCAGCCTACCATTTTTCTTGTAAGACTGTCTGGATTTTTGCAATTTATAGTAAAAGTCCACGTAGGTCCCCAAAGTCCTTTCAGATATTAAAAGATAAAATTCCCATAAAGACAAAACAGTAATCTTTAGTGGGGACCTACGTAAATTTTACATAAAATTTCCGCCATCAATTCAGTGTTAATTTTTATTATTCAGAAAATATTTTGGCGTATATAAAATTGAAATAAAATTCTCTGCTTCCTAAACCACATAAACTGAAGCATGATTGGGTATCACGAATCGTTATATATGATGTAGGCTACAGTTAATATTCAAATATTCTTTTACACATATGATGCTTCAGTTTTTACACAAACAAGAATTTGTCTTTAAAAAAACAAGCTCACGGATCGGGTGTATAGTACATGTACTTTGAGCTACTTTGGTCTAACATTTAATATTCATATCTAACCTACTCTGCACTTATTCGACAATAAATAAGTGATATGAGGCTTAATAATGATACATGTGTCTTGACTCTGAAAAACAATATTTTTTAAAAACCTCATTTTCCATTTAGTTTTTTAAGCCACCGCGGAAGACACCTACAGGATCTCATTTTGCATTTAGGGTTTTTATTGCGTCGCAAAGTAGCAAAACTTTCTTTATATATGGCCCAATTCGTGCCTGGAAAAGGCTATCCCCTCTTACAACCTATCAACAGGTCTGATTTCTATAATGAGGTGTCACCGGGTTTCATGAGATAATAATACCAAATCTAAACACCATGAAATTCAACACATCACGCGTCACGACCAAGCTCACATTGGGCGCCCATTCCTTTTTGTTCACGGCAGTGAACATTTCCCCCACTTGAACCCATATCTCATATGCACAGTTTATCCCTTACATACACTGTGTCTTGAATAACTATTGTAGCCCATCAACCTGTTGTTATGAGGCTAGGAAATAATTCCTAATGCCTCATACCCAGGTTTGTATCCCTTTATCTAATCCGGCCCCACACGACGAGGACTTTTTAGCACATCTTATCTTGTATTGAGACAATGGCAGCCAGGACTATTTTTTTTGCCTTTTTTCTAAGCATGTTTACTATTGGATTGAGCCATCACATGATTATAATAGGCTTTACTGATTGGTGGGCAAGGTCAATGCTATTGTTTATTTTGTGATAAGGCTGAGCATATTACTGCATATATATGAAAAATACACTGCTATTTTGATACAGGCGATTTACTCAATTCCTTCCAACTGACAAAACTTAATTCCTGTTATCTACCCAGTAATGTTTGCTTATCTAAATTGGATCCCAAATAATTATTGGGCCAAGGTTATTATCTGCATGGTATATTAATTGAATTTCAATATTAAAGCTACGGTGATAATGAGTTTCTTGCTGGATGGAGAGTTATATAGCCAGAGTCAGGATGTAGGAATCATTATGCCTCAAATCACTAATTTATTGTAAGATCAGTGCAGAGTAGGTTAGATGTGAAAATGGAAAGTTAAAGAACAAATTACTATACACCTGGTCCGTGAACTGTGTCTTTTTTTGAAAGACTCTTCTTGTTTAAAGGAATTTTTATTAAGCCACCTACAGGAAACAAATTTGGCTATAAACTACGAAGAAAATTGTACATGTATGCAAGATGCCTTATCACTAAAGTAAACAAATTACACAGCCATTTGCTCTTGCTAGCTTTTGTCAGGGTCGGGGATATTTGTCTCATAGTCCTGCTTTTATGAACACCAATATTATACAGGTTTATAGGCCTACACATGGGTTATTACAAGAGGCAATAAACATTTGACCAATTAACTATAGATAATGGGCTTAGTTTTATGCAATGTAGTTATATTGAACTTTTTCTGAAGTAAGTCGCCTGCTGCATAGTTTTCTATACAGATGATATGTTTACTTCGTGATTAGGCCTGATCATGACCTGCTAGTTTGATTAACCAATCAGGTATGTGTATTGGCAGCATGAGACGGCTATAAGCCAATTGCAAACATATTTATAAAAAAAGGCTAAAAAAGTCCTACACTGAGCAGACTCTTTGCCGGGTTTAAGGGCTAAATAGTAATATGAGATGTGGGGGCAAGTGGCATCATTTCACTGCCGTGAAAAAATATTTCATTGAAAACCGTCCCACTCAGCTATTTTAAAAAGGTAATCAGGCTTCCTCAGCATGTGCAATAAATTAGCATTACATTTTTTCTTACTCATCTGGAAACTCATCTGGAATGGATAACAATTGAAATGGCAGACATGTTGGTTTTAAGTTCTAAGTGACAGAGGGCTATTTCTCTAGTTCGATTCCACAACCATTCACACTTATCACCTGTGTTATGGTATTATTTTGCGAATTGCCCTGTGGTACTTTATGGAGGGGAGACTTTTATTTAAATATAAAGGACGAGTGGCCAGAATTCGGTAGGGTCAATATAGCTTTACAAATTCAGAGTCTTGCAATTATGATTTTAGAGCCAAAGGGGTAACTATATATTATAAAATTATAAAAGGTTAGAAAGTCAGTATTAAAAGCAAGTCAGTAAGATACACCTCTACACTACAGGCTGCACTCCATAGTAGGCCCACAGCTAAAAACTACACTGACAGAAAAAAAATTAAAAAAGAGGAGAACTTTTTTATTTTTATTTTTTCCTACAATGCAAAATTGATCATTAAGAGGTGGAAGCAAATTATGTTGCCAATACCGTATGTTAACTTTAATTTTCCACTTTTATGCAAGAAATAAAAGAAGAAGATAAAAATTCCCTTTTAAAGGAAAAGCCAGCTTCAATGCAGAAGAGGTCTTGTAATTAGTTTGGGTGGAAGGCATTTTTAGGATCACTCTTTTTATGATCCATCATGTTTCATGACAGTCCACCAAACCAGGTGGTGTTCGCATTGCATTTTCATCGTCAACCGTGTAATTGAACAAACATTAACTCCTATAACTTCCTGTCAACTCTTCAATTAATTACTCCAAATTGTTCTGTCTTTTTGTCTTTTCTGCCTTTTAGGCTACCCTTGCTCATTATTAAATACACTGCAGTCTTTAGTTAATTGGCTAAAAACTGTCATCCTACTTGCCTTATACATGCACATTAATTTTATATTAATTTATATATTAATTCGCAATTTATGCATATCACATTATAAAATGTATAAAGACTGATATTGTTCAATAGGCCTACATGTATATAAATTATACCCATATCAAAAATAGGCCCTGAAATTACATCGAATTTTTCCCGTTGAAAAGACAAAACTGATGTTTAAGATATCAATTATTTCATAAATTACATTTTGAGTCATTTTTATCCATAAAACGATACAGGATATAGGATATTTTTACTTTGACTTTTACGTCCATAAAGGTTTTAATCATGTTATCAATACACACATCTCATGCTGTGCTGATCTCCAGGAGGTCTGAAAATGTAAATCTAAGAACGCCTGATAACAAGGATACTATCATGTTCTTTCGTTGACATGCTGTGGAAACTATTATAGGCCTGGCATATAACTTTTAATGTCATATTTCCTTCAAACCATAACTTTTGAAATTCTCACTCGTTTTCATTCGTTGAAACGGCAAAACATACTTTCTTTTTCTTACAAATCGAATAACATGTCTTACATATATTTTGACCATAAAAATTTCCGCTAAGTAATTCAAACCAATGCTAGTACCCCGTAATCTCTTTATCAAACAAAGACGATCTCCGAATTAGATAGCCAGCTCTTAGCTGGCCAAAATCAGAATCCCTCAAAGGGACAGGGACAATAAAATGTTTGTTTGTTGTTGTTGTTTTGGCCAAATAATTATTTTATTGTTTCGATTACGTTCGATAAATTTGGTTTTACCATAGACCGCTTATCTTTCCTATTTTGGAGATTGATGATAAAAGACATAATGTACAATTTTGGTAAAAATTACTATGCTTACATAATATTACTACTACATGTACTAGTATAACACTTTATCTGTCAAGGTGGTCTTCTGATCATTTTAACCTGAAACTAGTAAACCAACAGTCTCAAGTTTACTAGTCTCAGTTTTAACTAAGCGAAAATAATGAGGTAAAAAGTAAAAAAAAACCGACTCAGCCGCTTGTGGAGCTTTGGGGGATCCCAGTTTTATTATAAAAACTCTAAATTTTACTTTGGAGGTTTAGTCCTTTACATGGTATTTCAGATAGCATTGGGCAACTATATATCATGTAAGAAGTACAAATTTGAGCAAAATATGCAGCAAATGATAGCTTTACTGTAATACCAGAAGATGGGAGAAATATCTCTACTGCTGATCAAGCAGACCCCCGATCCAAAACATAGCCTGGAGTGACTGTGAAGACTGCATGTATTATAAACACAAGTGTGTATAACTTTGTTTGCCAAGTCATGGAACCTTTAATGTGTTTGAAGAGCATAATTATCTTTATCCATGGTTAAACAAACAACCATGAACAAGATCTTGTTCTGCATTTTACAGGTACATGTACTGCTCTGTGGTTAAAGTTTTGCAAATTACCAGATTTGATTTTGTTTACTTACGTTTTTTAATCTCCATGTGTTATTCAACCTTTTTATGTTCAACCAGCATGCAGGAGAATTTTAGATGTGCTAAGAACATTGTAGGTTTTACAAAAGCAAAACTTCAATTATAATTTATTAATTATAATGAGTTAATTAAATAAAGCCTAGTAGAAACGGGATGCAGGGTATCTTAATATTTTAATGGCATTATCAATCAAAGTTTTTTACCTCCATCCCCTACACAAAACCCAATGGCATATAAATATTAAAATTCCTCATCAAATTTATAATATGCTAATTAATCACATCCCGTGAATAAAAGGGATGATATTTGATATTACTATATTTTCCATAACATCAGAGAAGATGTATTTCGATTCAACATCTGCATTTTGTTCCATTCAAAGAACAGTAGTTTTGATATTGGATTCATATAGGCCTATCCCTCAGAAGCCTATCCATACAGACGAATTCGTCTGACATTTGGTTTGTAATGGAACATTTTCCAAATGCAAAACATGCAAAAAAAAACTCAATGTCCGGATTTTTAGGCGGGGAGCATCATTTAATATAAACCAAAGAGTCCCTCTTTCAAATTTTATATTTATGTGTAATCTCGCTATATCATAATTTACTGATACTTCGGTCAAAATTTACATTAAAATGATCAGAAAAAAACTATTATTGTCAAAATTTCTGTTTTTGGTGTCATGTTATTTATTGTATTTTTAGCGACAAAAAAGAAAAACCCACCCTATTCTACGGGCGGACCTTTCAACTTCAAGTATAGGGTCGGGTGTTTTTTGTACTTGTTTTTCTAGAGAGAGGCTATCTTGAAATTACGCTAAAATATCACCAAAATCTGAAGAATTTTACAAACATATTTTCTATAATTTAAGCAAAATAAATGTCTTTTTAATTCTCAAAACACAAATTCCAGGTCGGTTGGGCCCGTAGAGAAGGGTTTTTTCGTAGCCTTTGATACTATTAATTTTTTTTTTTTTTTGCAACATTTTATAAAACTTAACTAAATATTAACAAAAACTGACGCTAAACTTAATTTGTATCCATCATTGAAAATCAATCAATTCCGGAAATTAAACTTGTTATTAAAACCCCAAGCCACGATGGGTTGATTTGTTTTTAATACCCAAAGCTGCTAAAAATATTCTAAAAGCACACAATAAATTTGAAAACAGATAACACTTTGTACTGCATGGATGAAAGTGTGTGTGCACTCACTATCTATGTGTGCAATCATGAACAAACAATTACGTAATAGTATTGACTTGGTCAGTCCAGAGAGTTTTTCTGCTCCTACTACACTCTAAATTACAAGGATTTAAAAATAAATCCTTAAGACTGTAGTTAGGGACCAATCAATTTTAGATTTAAAATTAATCTTATAGATTTGAATTTTAAATCTTAAAGATTTAATTTTAAATCTTAAAGATTTAATTTTAAATCTAACACTTGATTGGTCCCTAACTACAGTCCCTTGGGATTTATTTTAAATCCTTGAAATTTAGAGTGTATAATTACTGTTTAAGTGGTAATTTTCGCGTACAGTTATTTTTGCGATTTGGAGTTACAGAATCATTTTTGCAATTGTTATTTTCAAGCGATGCTTAGTCTTGCCCTATACTTGTAATACATTATTATATATACTAGTATTCGCGAGGTGTTAATTTCGCGGATGGAACTCCATTCGCGAAAATAAAACCCTCGCGAAGTGCGCTTGCTTTCTGTGAACTTGTTTTCATTAACTTTAAGGTGGGTAACCTGGTTGACAATCTCATCCCCACTCAGTTACCTCATCAAAATGCTGATTTTGGTATCAGATGAAACTCATATTTTTCTCATAAACATATTGACATTTGGCGTTCCAAATCGTTATATTTCCGTAGAAATCATCAAATAACTGCCGAATTGGTCTCACTCTTGTTTAACATATTTTGAGACTAATTAGGCAGTTTTTTGATGATATCTTCAGAAATACACTGAGTTGGAACTTCTAATTTCAATATGTTTATCAGAAAAATAGGGCCTTTCACTTGAAATCAATATATTACATGATCATGATGATTATCATTAATAAAAACACTGTAGACTACCAATATCATGCTGTATAAATGTCCGTAATTCCATTAGGAATTAGGCATATTGACAAAAAACATTTACATGTTCTTTTTGCATGAGTGCTTGAAAAGGATGACATTTTATATTATACATAAGTTTTAAAGAATTTGATTTTCCAAATATATCAGGTCACCTTCCTTTAAGGTAGTGTACTTGTTTTAAGCTGTTTCTTTACTCAATGAAACTTTCATTAATTGAGTAAAGAAACTTGGGGCAACCATTTTCTTGGGGGGGGGGGGGGGGACTTCATTTGAAATCTACACCCCTGTGTGAGAGACTAAAGTAATGTCTTCCATACAGGGTGTATGTCTTTCAACTGGAATAGCCTAAAATGTGTATATCATATACCTGGCATATGGCCGGGTTTGCATTTTGATGGTCCTGTGGGCAAGGCAACATGATTGTCGCAGATCTATATACTCACTCAAATGGCTTTACCAAGGTAGTGCGCAAAGTGCGGCAATTTGGCATTTTAATACTAAATGGGCCAATCTAGGGTTAATTTTGGTCTAAAATAGACCAAAAGGGAGATGCAAAACAAAACGGTGGAAAAATCTGGAAATTTTGCGCCAAGCATAGGCAGAATAGGCTGGAATTTGGAACAGCATAAGTACAATAGGCTGGAATTCCGAGCCCCAAAGACCACCAAAAAATCGGATTTCCGTTGCCCTCTATAGGGGGGTGCATGTTTTATCTGGAATAGCCCAATAATATGCCAAGTCATACAAGTTTACATTTAGGGCGATATCTTGGCTTTATCTACAGGATTAATGTTATGTAAATATGCCTACTAAATTATCGTCTTCGACAGCCCGGACCAGCAGTCTGTGGTTATACAGTGCTGGTTGCAGTCAGTAAGAGAGCCTGAAGTATTATATGACAGTACTATATTTTAGTTCTTTGCAATTCGACTACAAACAATGGCAGCTCAAAACCATGAGGAAGTAACACGTAAGTAGCATTACAAAAGTTATAATAAAACATGAATTTGATATTATATTATAGAAATGTTACCATCTTTTGACACAGCAAATTGAAATGATTTTTTTAAAGTTATAATCGTGTTTTTATCTGTCATATAATAAAATGAAATGTCATGAATAAAAACGAGACGATTTTAACAATGTTGTCAAACATTACTGTCAAATATTTTGTCAGTATTTTCAATAACACCATGTTAAAATGGTTTGCAGCAAGTTTCCAAAATATTTGGAATGTTACATTAAAATGTTCTATACACTTCATAGTGTAACCTAACATTTAAACGTTTCCTGTAATTTTATCGTAGAACCTAATTATGAAAAACAAATGCATGCATAAGGGGGTTGTCATTTCCTTCGGAATGGGGGAGTCATGAATATACTGGGGGTTTTAGACTTGAATTTTTTAAGAGGGGCCCATACTTCTTTTGCACCAAATATAATTGTAAAATAAGTATGGGCCCATACTTCTTTTACACCAAATATAATTGTAAAATTAGTAATTATAAGATTATTAAGGAATCGGATAGCAACGTTTGCACAATATTTTTGTGGGACATGAGATCACATCAGACATCGAATTGCATTCTGAATACGGGAATGTCCTTCTGATATCAAATAATTTTGATTTTTGTTTACATTGGCGACTTATATAATACAATTTGGGGGGGGGGTATCAACTGAAAAATCCTAATCAGTGACGATTCTTTTCAAAAATGTATCAGAATAATTTTAAAAGCTGTAATTTCACGCATTATTGTTATTATCCAATTTCATGCAGGTGTATTGGTAACTGGTGCATCAGGCTTCATCGCCACCCATACAGTTCAGCAGTTGCTACAAGCTGGATACAAAGTTCGAGGAACAGTAAGAAGTCTAAACAATGCGAACAAAGTGAAACATTTGAAAGATCTGTGTCCAAATGCAGCTCACGAATTAGAGCTTGTAGAGGCAGACTTGTTGAATGAGCAGTGCTGGGCAAGGTATGTTATTATTTTTGATTTTTTCTGTATTTAGTCTTCCCTTTATTCCTTCCTGAGTTTTTCTATATGTAAACAATTGCATAATGATTGCGTAATTTTGATAAACGAAATATGTGATAATCCGGGGAGATATCGGAAACGGTTACAATATAAAAGGCCTGTGTATTTATTGACTTTGTTGATGTTCCATATCAAATTGATCATCCTATTATAGTACAAATATTAACTGCTTTGGGGACCGTGGGAGGTTGCTGTGTTGCCTTATCCTGCATGTGTTCAGCTATCCACTGACACGTTGACTGTTCTGTTTCTGGAGCTGCTTGCTTGAAGATGCGCGCTATATGAGATACATGTAGGTCAGCTCAGGTCATCCACACATTTTTTCCAACACCTTATGTCTCCTAAATCACTCTGTACTCCATCATTACAATGGAATCCAATGGGGCCTAACTTGATACCTTGTGGGAAACCCCCTTTTTTCGTTCTTTTATTATTAGGACTTGTGGGCCTTTTTGGAAGTTTGGAGAGGGAAATCTTTGAAAGTACATGTAAAAGTATACAGTATAGAGCTGCACTGAGGAAAATTCAAATCATGCATATGTCAGCTGTTATCAAGTAATAATTATGTGATATGGTTTGATGTTGACTGTACTGGTAGTTTAGTAGTATATTAAAATCTAGACATAAAAGTTTGACAATTATATACCATGCATAATGTACAGGATTTTACAACTGATTGGCGTTGCTGTATTATGTGAACATGATCGAGGAATTCATAACTAGAAGTAAAGTTGATAAATTGAATCCAAATTATAGGCCTAAGTTTCATAGGAGTAAAAACAAACAAATGTTGCCCAAAATGCGGCAAAAAGAGAACTTCTTTTCTCTAAATTTTGACTGTTAATACTGGGGGCACGGGGGGGGGGGGTCTGACGGGGAATTTAACACTCCCCACCCCCCGTGGCGCTACAACACCATTTTGTTACAAGATGGAAGCAATTTGGACCTAATGGGTGCTTTTAAAGGCACTATGCCCAATAATAGTCCTCACTTAAAACCTATCCATCGCTACACCAAAATCGTTGATACTCAAAATAGTGGTACATCCACGTACACTTTCAATCAGGCAGGGATAACCCTCTGGGATAGAGCTCCGCGACTAGATATAATCCATATCACCCTCTAAACCGAACCTAATGACGATTTTATCATAACTAACAAATAATCTCCCATAAAGAGAACAAAATAATATTCACGGATTTAATGGAATACTTTTACTCAAACACGTCTACACATTAAATATTCTCGCTATAGGCCTAAAGTATACGCCTTTTCGGTAAATCCCATAGGGCCTAATTCATATGGTGACGTCAAATGACGACATCTGCGGTCTAACCACAAGGAATTATATGGGATTTACCGAAATTGGGGCGCTATGCTATAAAAACCACGGGAAACTACTTGATGGTATGATGAACGGGAGGCGACGGAATGGGAGAGTCAGTAGTGGACAACACCTTATACTCCTCTCGAAACTGACTGAAAGATATTGTACACTCCCATGATTCGAATTCTAAATATACCAGGTGCAAAGCAGAATCAACAGATGTTGTCAAAAATGATATTTCCAGCAAATCTCCACCGCCGCGCCGGAATGTGCACCATAATCAATGATAATAATCATGATGGCCATTCGCATCCAAATGTATCATTCCATTCCTTTGTGTATTCCTGAATCAACTCGTTTTGACATCCTTTCTTTATCCAGTGCTGTTCAGGGATGCTCCCACGTGCTCCATATTGCAAGTCCTTTTCCAATAGAATCTCCAGCAGATGAGAACGAACTCATCAAACCAGCAGTGCAGGGTACCACATCTGTGCTACAAGCTTGTGCCGATGCGGGCACTGTGAAACGAGTTGTGTTGACAAGCTCGGTGGTTGCTATTATGGGTATGTATGTTTGACTGTTTGTTGTGAGGCCCCATGCAAACCTTCCAGCAAACACAAAAACATTTTAAAAACGTTTTAAATAAGCTATATTTTGGCTTTTGGTTTAGGTAAAAACGTTTTAATAACATTAAAATGTCGGGTTATATAAAGGTCATGAAAACGTTTTGTATGAAAACACACTACAACAATATTTTTAAAATGTTTTCAAAATGGTATTGTAAACTATTTTGCAAAAATTTTGGCCAAATATTTTGTCAACACTTAAATAACATTATGTTAAAATATTTGCACCCGGCAAACACAGAAATGTTCATAAAATGTTTTGTTCAAAATGTTTTAATAACATTTAAATGTCGGGTTAAATAAAGGTCATGAAAATGTTTTTAAAACGTTATTGCAAATATTTTGGGCAAACATTTTTCGCAAAATATTTTTTCAACCCCAAAATAACATTCTGTTTAGAATGTTTGGTGCCAAGTTTTCAAAAATGTTTTTGGAATGTTATTAAAACGTTTTTATACCCTTTACATAACCCGACATTTAAACATTTTCTGTAAAACATTTTGTTTTGTGTTTGCTGGGCAGTAGATTATCAAAAAATGTTTTTCAATATTATGAAAACGTTTTATACCCTTAATATACCCTTTATATAAACCGACATTTAAACGTTTTCTGACAACCTTTTATAACCTTTTGCGAATGATGTGGAAAACGTTTTGTGTTTGCTGGGCTGTCATTGGAGAAAACTGGGAAAACGACCCCGTGCAAAATCTACCAAATTGAAATTTGATGTTATCATGATAGCTTGATAGAAATACAAAACTACATGTAGTTATAATATGATAAGCACGTAATAGGCGGGAAATATTCGGTTTTGGTTTTTGTTACTGCGTGCGTCAATAAAGTCCCATTTCCAGCATAATTTTACACAAGCCTGCGTCAGTCAAGCAAAATGTAAAGCGCGGTTCGCGTAGGTGGTATGCCAAGTGGTTTGAACGATGTTATGAGTCCCGCCGATTACCTATACCAGCTGATCAGACTAATTACGTGTATTGAGATAAATTATTATGGGAGCATAATGTTCTTCCTGACATCAATAGGTCCTATTGCAAAATGAGGTTTGAATTGCATGTGATAACAATTATGAATTCTCATAATATGTTTTAATAATTCAGATTTTGCGTCACCAAAGACAAGAGCACACAATGAAGCAGATTGGCCTAATGTCAGCAACCTCGCACCCTATAACAAAAGTAAAACACTTGCTGAGAAGTGTGCTTGGGAATTCATGAAATCATTGCCTGGTAAGTATAACTACCGTAATATTATGGGGAAGGACTTATTTCAATATGAAATCGATAACAAGGCTTTCGCAGGATATCGTGGGCGACAAACCAGAGACGGGATTTTGGACCTATGGAAAAATGGGGCTTTTGAGTGAAAAACCAAACAGTACCACATTAGGCCCAAAAAAAAAAGGTTTGTCTCAAAGCTCACGAGAAATTTAAAAACAAATGCGAAATGCGATTTTTTTGTTTTGTTTATTCCCGACTTTTTTCATGGTATTTTGAGAAAAAGTCTGATTTTCGCCGATTTTTTCTGGAAAAAACTAAAAAAAATTTTTTTTTTTGAAATAAAAAAAATTTCCGCATTTGTTTTTTGTCAAATGGGATTTTACAAACGCGCGCGCAAGCTTTGAGACGAACCTTTTTTTTTTTGCCTTATGGAGTCATTTTAGACATATGGCCACATAGTGGCTGGACTCTGCTTCTAGAATAACCCAGACTTCATTTATCAGTCAGAATTAATAGGTACATTGTCACGGGAAAATTTTCTGGACACGTGACATCCATGGGCGCAGACATATTAGCATTATGGGATGTGACCCCGAGCGCAGCAGGGGATCTACCAATGTATTTGAATAGGAAGAATTCCTCCTTTGATGCAAAATAAGTAACTTGTCGCAAGTTCATAATATTATGGTAAGAGTTTCCGTAGATAAATATTTTTTTCCGTAGGTAGATATTTTTGAATGCCTGGTTGGGGCACTCAACTTTAGAAGTAATGAGTATGTGAGATCATACCACTAAATCAGGTCTAACCCTATCTATCAAACAAAATAGTGTTTCCATTCGCTGACCATTTTGATTTTGATGGGATGAAAAAAGAGTTTGTAATGAAGTCTCACGTGTCCAATTTCTTGCAATAGTTGTGCTCTGTGGAAGTTAGGAAGGTTTTTATTGGTTCAGTTGACTAAATAAGGCCACAGCATAGACATGGTAGAGGCGCTGGAGTTTAACTACCACTCAACTACCAAACAATGCGGGTTTTAAGGTAGAAAAAATGGTGTTTTATATTATACATGGTGACGTTTTCACCATGCAAAATGACGAACTCTTCTGTACCTTTGAACACGTAAAAGAATGGGAACTTGATTTGGTGACTCCCATGTGCCACGATACCGGCGTCGTGAAGTAAAGGGGTTTATCGGTGTAAGATGTGGCTTTAAAAAGGAGTTTCATTGGGTATAACAAAATGAATAAGAGGGTCATTGGTATAACATTTGAAAAAAGGTCATTTGCATCATATTAGAAGCGGAGGGTGGTCATGGTGGTCATCATTTTCTCAAAACAAACTCCTAATTTTTTTAAATTTGTTAAAATGACAATAATATAAATTTGCAAAAATAAGAAGTTTCCGTATTATTAATGTTATTTTGATATTTTTGTTTGCTTGATTATTTTACATTACAAGTCAAATAAAGTCAGTGATACAGACCGTGCACATATATAACCCATAGGGAGATAAACTATCGGGAACCACACACTCTTGGAAATAGTGGGCACACTGCTCACTCCGCTCGCTATTCGTGGGCCATCGCGATTTGCGACTCGCGGCTCGTGCCCCATCAATCGCGAGTAGTCTTTGACAAAGACTATAAGTCAATGATAATAATTGCATTTTGCCTCATACCGCTGATTGAAACAGCTCCTGTCACTAATCTATTTTCTTTTTATACAGATGATAAGAAGTTTGAATTAGCCGTTGTCAACCCAGGCTTTGTCATGGGCCCGGTGCTGTCTGGATCCTATTGCAGCGCCATGACTCTTGTCAAGAAAATACTGACTAGAGATCCACCTGCTAATGTGAGAATTAACTTTGGAATCGTAGATGTGAGGGATGTAGCCAAAGCCCATATCAATGCAATGACGGAGCCAGAAGCTGTAGGTAAGAAACACGCTGTACATGCTGTATTTTGAGATTTGAGCCCTGCATTAGCGGCCATTTTTGTTTTATGCAAATTAGCATTTCCCCTACTCCCTTTTTTAATATGTTGTTCAGGAGGGCTCTTAGGGACAAGCAAAAACATTGGTGTTCCAATTTTGTCCAGGTGTACCCCACAGAATTTATATTTTATTAAATTGAATATCTTAGACGAGTATAAAACTGATGAATTTGTCCCGGAATTTGTACACCAGATAAAAGGATATGCATACTCCTACTGAAATGATATTTTTCTGGTGGTCAAGTTTAACAAGACAGCTGGATACGCTATATGCCTATTAGTATGTCTCGTCTGAAGTTGAGAGGACCGCCATGTTCACAGTGGCAGATTCAAATTGCGCGCGCTAACCTAATTCCGCGGGGCGTAGACACACGCGTAGATTCCATCGCGCACATCTGAATTCCTTTTGGTAGACGATCAGACCAACAATAATTTTTGACCACTCTACAAACTGGAAATTGACTCGTGATCTGCTTTGGTACATTAGCTTCTGAACCATATGTCGTATTGAGAAAAAAAATCCATATTTTGATATTTGGGTATGAACGGATAATTAAAGCCATGTTTGAACACTTCCAGTTTTTGACCCCTGTATACTACTATGAAGTCATTTAGGGTCATTCAAAATGCCCATGATTACCATGATAACAGTGGGTTAAGGTTACAGAAATATAAATGTATAAGAACACTAAAAAATATTTTGAATCAAGCTCAATATTCCTATTTCAGCGCCAGACTATCATGCGCGTATTTTAGTTATTTATTTGCTGTTGGTTTTTGGTGGTGGGGGCTCTTGGGGGTAAAATAAAGGGGTGGCAAAAAAGAAGGGGCGGCGGAAAAAGAAGGGCGGCAAAAGAATTATTATTAAAGAATAGAATAAAGGGCTGAAATATTATGAGAACGGTTTAAAAATTTGTGGAACCAATGGAACAATACATCAATTATATTGCTCTTCGCTTTTTCAAACCATCGAAAAAAATTTGGTCGACCTTTTCGAGCTGTTGATGACATGGCGGCAAAATGTACATTTTCCGCAGCCCCCTGGGTAGGAGAGGCCACGATACGCCTCTGACTATGCAAGCTTAAACATATTAAATGAATGAATTCTGCTTTATCCCTAGGTCGTCGTCATATCTTAGTAAATAAATCTATGTGGATGTCTGACATGGCTGAGATATTAAAAGCTGAATTCCAACAACATGGATACAACGTATCAACCTCAAATCTACCGAAATTTATCTTCAAGATTGTTGCAATTTTCGACAAAGAAGCGAAAGAAATGGCACCAATATGGAACAAAACATTTGACTTTGATAATACTAGGGTAAGGTAGATCTTCATTTCAAAATGATATAAATTTGTTCTCAAAAACTTCTTTTTATATTGATTTTGATTTAAACTTTTGATCAAAACACAAAGAAATAATTATTCCTACCTACCAGTAATGTGAATAGACGTAAATCGGATGAGGGGGGAGGCAGGGGTGGTGAGGTACCTCGATATTTTGATAAGGGTGGTCCATACAATCATGCCCCATCCTTGATGCCTGTATGTAGGTTTCTGACCAAATCAACGTCATATTTGGCAATTTTAGCCTAAAAAGCTTCAATGTGCCTTTTTTTTCGCGCACTCACGCATTTGTGAGTAGGCCTATAGAATTATATATTGAATCGGGGCTTTCATTAAGCATTTTACTGAAGGAGTACATTCCATTTATTTGTACCTTTTCAATTGTGAATTTGTCATCTTAAGGGATATAATTTGGGTATTCTTTTTTTTTTATATTATAACAATGTGTCTCAATTTCACCAGGACGCTCAAAAAAAAAAAAAAGTGAAGGAGGCTGGGGTGGTGGTTGCTATATTATATTAATATTTGACTTTTTACATCATTAAGATATAGCTATGTTTCATTTGGCAAAACAGGATGATATTTATTCAATCAAAAATGAATATAAATAAATATATAAATAAATAAATAAATAAATATATAAATTGTAAAGTAAACTTGTTATAATACGCCCTCACTATTTTTAGTGGCTGAGCACTCTCGACTACTTTTGGAGTAGAGACTGTTCTGGTTGGCTCGGTTTGTCATGATTTTGACACCACAGAATGTATATACTCGTATAAACATTTCTGTAAATTTGAAATCATGACAAATTACCCGTCTGATGATCGGTATACCTAATGATCGTAAGTGAGGGTATTCCGTGAAACTTTAAGTAACGGTTGCCTTGCCAGAGGTCTATACTCTGAATTTGTTTCTATAGCTCACCTGTAATGGGTTTGAGCACTCTAAATTCCAAAGTTAGTCACTTGTAAAGTAAACTTATTATAATACGCCCCCACTTTTTTTAGTGGTGGAGCACTCTCGACTACTTTTTGAGTAGACACTGTTCTGGTTGGCTCGGTTTGTCATGATTTTGACACCACAGAATGTATATACTCGTATAAACATTTCTGTACATTTGAATCATGACAAATTATCCGTCTGATGATCGGTATACCTAATGATCGTAAGTGAGGGTATTCCGTGAAAGTTTAAGTAACGGTTGCCTTGCCAGAGGTCTATACTTTGAATTTGTGTGTAAATAAATAAATAAATAAATAAATAAATTAATTAATTAATTAATTAATTAATTAATTAATTAATTAATTAATTAATAAATAAATAAATAAATAAATAAATAAATAAATAAATAAATAAATAAACAGTGCTGTATTTTGTGTGTGTGTTCACTTTATCTCATACAGATGCGACAAGTATTGAAGATCGAACCAACTCCAATTCAAGATACTTTCATTGATATGGGGTACAGCATCATCGAAGGTGGTTATATCCAGAAACACAAGAACTACAAGGGACGACCGGCCGCAAAGTCTTAATGTTCTGGGACACAAGCCCGAGACACAAGCCATGAATAACAAGAGAAAGTTTTACAGAGTATAACTGATGATGGCGGAGAATAGCTAGCACTATGATAATGACACAATCTTCTATTTCAAGTTTCAATAACTCCGGGCAATACTCTCTCCATTCAAGAAGCATAGCTTAACATTTGATCTCATATATTGGAATGTAGAGGGGCCGATACTCACGCGCAATTTTATTTGGTAATATCAAAGGGGAACACCCGTCAGTCCGAAACCCCGTCAGTCCGATTCACCGCTAGTGCGAATTATAAGTTGTAACCCTAACCCTAAACCTAACCGTAACCCTAAATCTTACCCTAACCCTAACCCTAAACTCAACCCTTACCCTAACCCTAACACTAAAAATTCGGACTAGCGGTGGTTCGTACTGACGGTGTTTTGGACTGCCGGGGAGATCCCATATCAAAGACCCTCGATATGATCTACCATTGTGTTGCACAATGTATATTTTGTATATAGTGTTATTGAATGTGCCCAATAAAATTGCTTTTGTGCCCAAATGCATGCAACGGTCATTTGGTAAATGTACGAGGTTTTAAAGAACTCTGCGTTGAGAGATGAACGGCATCGCAGCAGGATACATGTATTATACATTAGAGAGTTTGCGAAATAAAGTTTGAAAATTTACTTCAACTGGAACGGCAACTTTAGAAATATGAATTGGATTTCTTGTTCAAATTTACTCCAACGCGAACGTATGATTGGTTACTGCACCAACAACGTCTTGTCTGTTTGGTCAAGTGGTTATTAGTCCCAGGTCAAGACAAAAGACTCTATCTAACGAGGATTATGTCGGGACCCAGCGCTAATCTCCTTATCATATTATTTTGAAACTAGCCATACGTTTCAAAATAATATTCTTACGATATTAATAGGCCTATATATTAGTTAATAAAGGCTCGTTAGCTTTGTCAATTTTATATTTCCATTTTACAACGCAAAGCGTAATGAAATACCTATTCTTTCTTTCCTCCCCTCCTTCTCAATCTCACTCCCTTTCCCCACCAGTGACGTTGTCATGGTTTTTTTTGTTAGGAGGGCGTGGGGGAGGCGATTCTCAAAGGGAAATATTTTTTACAAAACTGGGCATGGCAGAAAAAAATGTCCTAAAAGCGTAAAATATCACGACAGCCAGCATCCAACAGGGAGGGTCAAGAAGGAAGACCAGATATCCCATGGGGGAGCTGTCATTCCCCTTAGATACCACCAATGTACCTGCCTGTCCACTTCCAATGCCCCGGACCTCTCCTTCTCTCTACCCCCTCTCTTACCAGGCACAACCTATGACATGTTATATTTGCTGCTACACTCTTCCAGAAGTATGCTACACTGCTTGCTCAAGTAAAATCAGGCCATTTATACGGGAACTTGGAAGTCATGACAAAATTTCGTTTCGCAAGCTAAATTTGTGAACGTCATTAACATACACAAAAGTATATTAATTAAGTATAATTAATTAAGAATATATGTAAATAGCACTCTGAATTTGCACACAATATATAGAATAAAACTTACCATATTTTTAATCCGTCACAAAAAAAACGCACGCGTTTACGCCTAAACGACCGAATCTAATCGTAGATAAATTCTTTGCGCTCATTTTAGTGATAAATTTTTACCCCAGGCCCACCATTGGTTTCTACAGTAAAATCAATGATTTTAATTTCACTCTAGTCAACTGATTCCAAGAATTCCAAGAGTCATTTCCTTTGATATTGAGGAGAAAATTCGCCGAAAATTGCATTTTTAGCCGAAAATCAATTTTGCCTCTATTTTTGTGCATAGTCAGAATTTCCCAAATTTGCATGGCGCCCTCACATTATGACGTCATAACGACATTATGCGGTATATGACGTTTATAATTGAAAATGGGGGGGGGGGGGGTAACAACAACAACAGAAACAAAAAACGCCCCATCAATACAACAACATTTTAAGAATGTTATCAAAATATTTTTGGCAAACATTCTCGCAAAATATCTTGCCAACACTTAATAATGATATGTTAGAATGTTTTTCATTAAGAAAGAAAAATAGTCTCCCCAAAACAAAATCTGGGTCGGTTTTCATCGCCTCAAAGAGAGCGTAGCACGCGCAATAGTTAGTGCCTTTAGTGCATGAGATCCCGGGTTCAATTACCGGCGGTGGCGATTTGCTACATCGGATATTGATTTTTAAAAAAGGCTGAAATTAATTGGCAACCTCTGTGGATTAATTTCAGACTTCCGCTCTCCCCATGGTTCGTTTAGAATTGGGTAAATGAATCATGAAAGTACTCAGTCCTTCGGAGGGGATGTTAAGCCGTCGGTTCCGTGTGCAGAGAGCCATACCTGTCGATTGTATCTCGCACTCGCAGCCAGTTTCGAAAAGAGTAGGGTGTTGACCTCTGACTGATCCCAACCCGTCCTGGTGATCAAATGGACCCCAATGGAAATACGTTTCAATAGAGGCTTTCTTGGGTTATCAAGGGTTGTCAAAAACCCGAACAAATCAAGTCAAAATCAAAAACGCAAATTTTAGTATACTAGCCGTACTTGGACTATATTTTGGCGGTTATCTAAATGACCTATATCTGTGCAGTAAATGCTAAATTATCTGCGCTGCTGATCACGGGAGTGATTATTTAGACACCGGCAGTCGGTGGTTGACCATCGTTTACAGTCCTGGTTGCAGTCAGTAAAATTGGATATAAGAGCCTGAAGTATATTTGTGCTTTCCATTTCGACTACAATATGGCAGCTCAAAGCGAAGACGAAATAACGTGTACATGTAAGTATCATTACAAATTTTTTAAAAATAACGTGGTATTATATATACACAAAGTACAAACATTGTCAATCTTTGACACAGCTAACACAAATGATTTTTGAAACGTTGTAATCGTGTGTTGGTTGGTTAAAGGTCACGGATTAGAAAAACACGATTTTAACTCCAATACAGAATAATGTCAGGAAGTAAATTCGGACTAGATTTTAACAATGTTATGAAAATGTCACTGTCAAATATATTTTGTCAACACTTCAATAACATCTTATTAAAATATATTACAGCAAGTTTTAATGTTATGTTATTAAAACCTTTTATATCCTTTATATATGTGCTCTGCTCTCTGGACACAAAAATACAATAGGTCACCACCTGCAGAGCTATATAATTTCAGTGTATAATCTGATATAAATCTGAAAAACTAATAATGCATGCATAACGCGGCTCTCATTTTAGAATGGGGGTCGTGAACATACTGGTAGGTTTGAATTGTTGTACCACAATAGGGGAGGGATAATTTTTTACACCAAAATAGACTTTTAAAATGTTTATACCTCAACAAATAGTTCCGTGACCCCTCTTTTGTTATTTTAGATATTCGAAGTATTTAATTTATTTAATTTGTACAAAATTTACGAACAATTATTAGACGGGATCTTGTATGGTACCCCTTAATTCAAACAAGATGTATTTTGTTTTAAAGTCTGTTTGGGTGGAGGGTGGGGGTGGGGTTCATAACACATTTCGACCCGAAATAGGGGGTCATAAGAAATCCAGCCCAAGATGTAGGAGATCATACCGACATAATCATGACCCCACCCCATTCCGATGAAATCACAGGCTGCATGTTAATCGGCCGCGTCGACAAGTTGTGACCTATATCGGTATAGACCTAAAATGTTTTTTTTTTTTAAATAGGATCATTGGGTATAACAAAAAAAAAAAGGGGTCATTGGGTATATAACATTTTGAGAAATAAGGGATTAGAGGCTGTGCAATAATTATGAGCCCTGGACACATAAATACTAATACTATTAGAATTTTGTGTACTAATATTAGAGAGGTCATATTTTGACACCAAAATTATTAAGGGCAGTTGACTCAACATTTTATTGCGCGCATTCTTTTAACAATAATTTTTGTTTCGCACCGCGTGCATTCTTTAATTACCATAGAAATGATATGTTGTCAAATCTGTGTGGGTGGGCTTATAACACAATTAGCCCGCGATGGGGGGTCATATTCATGACCCCCTCAATCTACAGGATGCATGTTAACAGTCCAGGAGCACTCAGGAGGTACAACATTTTTGAGAAATAAAGGAATCACTTGGTATAATATTTTGACAAAAAGGGTCATGTTTTTTTTTTTTACAATTGTGAGCTGCTTGGGATTGTGAATTGGACTTTCAAACATATTTATATGACGTATCAATATAAGCATTTTAGATTTTTGTTTGACAAAACCACCAAGTTAATTTTTTGCTCATTAGCATTGCGTCCTACACATTTGAGGATTTTCAAAATGTAACCTTTTATGGGACACCATGTATAGACTTGACATTTAATATGGAATATTTTTCAAGACTGGTTTGGAAGGGGTCTGCATAAACTGCACAGGCAAAATATTAATTGGGGTGTGTCGGGAGATGGTGTAAAATATTTTTGGATAGAAAATTGCTTTCCATTAGTTTACATTATGGTGCTCATAATGTAGTAAATTAACCTAAAATGGCGGATTTAAGGAGACTAATTTGATTTTTGGGGGTGAAATTTCTTAATTTTAGAAACCTTATTCTGATATTTTTAAATTTATTGAGGTTTGAGGTGATATTTATTGAACCTAAATACCAATAAGTGTTCGTCAGAACTGAAATGCACTTGTAATCTTCAAGTTTTGAAAGTGGGAGGAGCTTTAAAAAATATTGCTCTTAAAAGTGGTACGCACTCAGAAAGTTTGAATGGCCCCCTGGGACTAAATGTTACAAACTTTCTGTACACAAAGAAACAGCGTGAGTTCATTGGACAATCAGGAATCCGCGCAGTTGTGTTTGTACCATAAGTTTATAACATTTGAACCCGGGGGGGGGGGATTTAAACTTTCTGAGTACGTACCACTTTTTAGAGCCATATTTTAAGCTCCTCCCATGTTCAAAAAATTGGTACATTGCAAGTGTATTTCAGCTGTGATGTATGCCAGTTGCTAACGAAGTTTATGAAATATCACCTCAAACCCCTATAAATTTGATAATAACAGTACAATGTTCAGTCCCCGCTAACGCTCAAATTCAACAGCATAAATCTGTCATTTTAGGCAAATTCGCTACATTATGAGCACCATAATTTAAACTTATGGAAAGCACGTTTTCTATCATTACATCATCTCCCGACACACCCCAATTAATATTTAGCTTGTGCGGTTTATGCAGACCCTTCCAGACCAGTCTTGAATTTTGCGAAAAAATATTCCATATTAAATGTTAAGTCTGTATGTCCACTCTTCTCGAAATAGATTCTTGAACGCCTTGCTAGCTGGCTGGGTCAATATTTTCGGGCTTTTGATGAAGGAATTGGCAAAATTTACCTTTTCTGCAGCCCCACGGAACACCACTGGATGAAGTCCTCCGATGTGCAGGACAAAATAATGCAGTAGTGAGCAGTAAACTTTCGTTCAAAAGGAACTGTGCAAGCAAGAGAAATGTATGAATAGGTAATCTATAACGCTCCATAACGTTGTACATAGTATAGGCTCAATGGTTTTGTCAAACAAAAATAAAAAATGCGTATTATTATTATTAGATCAAATCTAATCATTGATGACTCCATTCAATGCGTCAGAATACTTTTAAAAGTCATTTTATGAAATTATTGTTAGTTTTCAATTTCATGTAGGTGTGTTGGTAACTGGTGCATCAGGCTTCATTGCCACCCATGCAGTTCGGCAGTTGCTGCAAGCTGGATACAAAGTACGAGGAACAGTGAGAAGTCTAAACAATGAGAGCAAAGTGAAACATTTGAAAGATCTTTGTCCAAATGCAGCTCACGAATTGGAACTGGTAGAAGCAGACTTGTTGAATCAGCAGTGCTGGGCAAGGTGAAGTTTATCTCATTTAATAACGTGTTCTGCGTTTTCGCATAATGTGTAGACCTAATTTTGAAAAATTAGGATATTTTGCTTTAACTTAAGTTGACAGACCGGTATATATCAACTTGTAAGCGCTCTTTAGCAAATTCATAGTCACTGAATTAAAAATCGTATGACAAAGCAGGCGAACTTTCGTTCGATATAAAACAATTTCTGATTGGGTTAACAGCAACCAAGCAATGATGCCTATTTCCACTAGATCTCACACAGCTTTTATGATGCTATGCACTCAACCTTGTAGTATAAACACAGACTGCGTAAGAGGCTAGACTCGTTGGGCTTGGAAAGTGGTGTGTGCTCGGGTGTATCGAGGTGGAAACTGTGCGTAGATGAATTTATAAGAGAATCGTTTTTGTAGTCTAACATTTTCATATGACGGTAGTAATAGTCCTGGGGGCCTATATGCATTTATTAACTTCGTTGATGTTAAATATGCGATGACCATCCTCCTACAATAGCATACAAAATAGACTGCTTATGAAGGGAATGATGCAAATTACCTACCTTGGGAAGAAAATATAGGGTAGGTATTTTGTATAATTTCACGAATATAAAGATCCAGACAGGGCCTATATTTTGTAATATATGTAATATAATATTTTATAATATAAAATGTTTCTGGATCCTGTCATTATAAAAAATTACAATTTAATAAGATTAAAGTTTAATTAGGCCAATAACCTAAGCTAGGCTAAAGCCTAAATGGCAGGTATGTGTAGGCCTATGCCCTGTATGTTAGACGTCCGGGAAAGACATATCAATATTATTTGTAGGCGCTCTTTAGCAAAGTCATACGTCCGGTTCACGTGGGGAAGCACAATTGAAATGTGGCAATGTTAACACGCAAAAAGGAAGGTTACATAAATGCCATGAACATGTTTTTAAAACGTTTTATATGAAAAAAAGTTACAAAGACATTTTAAAAATGATGCCAAAAATGTACAGATGTTGCTAATTAATGTATATAGTTCCACCCAGTAAACTTAACCTCCATCGCAGGGAATTGAACCCTCCTCACGCACCAAAGGCAAGTACCAATATATGACGCAATATGCCACGCTCCTATGTGCTCCATCTCTCCATAATTGTCATTCCCATTATCCATTTGTTTTGTGTAACTCACTTCTTGAAACCCCTTTTTCCAGTGCTGTTAAGGGATGTTCCCACGTGCTCCACATTGCAAGTCCTTGTCCAATAGTATCTCCAGCAGATGAGAACGAACTCATCAAACCAGCAGTACAGGGCACCACATTCGTGCTACAAGCATGTGCCGATGCGGACACAGTGAAACGAGTTGTATTGACAAGCTCGACTGCTGCAATTTTGGGTATGTACTCTTTAAATTTAAAGATTAAAAAGTTAATATATTAGATTGCGATGGTGGAAAAAATCTGAACTTGGATTAAAAATTCTTAATTTAATTGATTACAATTTACGTAATCTAAATTAGATTACCATTATTTTATTATTTTATTTTAAATTTATTTAAATATTTAATGTCAAAAATATCTAATTTGCCATAAAACAGTAAAATTTGTATTTAATTGCGAATTTAAAAAAAAAAATCAAAATTGTTTGATATCAGGATATACTTCGTATTCAGAATATAATTCGATATGTCTGATGTACTCTCAGGCCCCACAGAAATACCGGGCAAAGGTGGGTGACCGACACCTTAATGCAATTGCTTAAAACACTCATATTTTTGTTTCACATAAAGAC